>NC_092090.1:43849513-44449513 GCF_045679555.1 Salvelinus alpinus
CCACAGAATGACAAAAAGTAATTAACAGATGTCAACAAATGTTGTGATACTGACAACACCAAATCAGGCCCCACACACAGACCCAGAGACAGTGGTTTCCTCCACTGGGAGAGGATCAGTCAGACATACACAGCAGTGGTGAGGCATCAGTGTTAAATGCACTTCCTCTCTTTGGGAACCCTGGGATTTGTAAGGGTCCTGTCTTGGACACCATGGGACAGATGTACTCTCCCACCACTGGCCCGCCACCAGAAGAACTGTGTCCGCCATGTCTGGAATGTCATGATATGTCCCACAATTGATTAGAGTGATTTACTGCCTCCCACACACACATTGACAACACACACACACACGCACGCACGCACGCACGCACGCACGCACGCACGCACGCACGCACGCACGCACGCACACACACACACACACACACACACACACACACACACACACACACACACACACACGCGCACACACACATACACACACACACACACACACACACACACACACACACACACACACACACAGACACACACACACACGCATTATCTTTTCACATGTAGGCGCAAGATGACGTCCCAGTGACACATCTAACATACTGTAACTTTCATATACACCCCCACACATGCCCCCCCCTAACCCCCCCCACACACACACACAAACTTGTCTTGTTTCCAGAGAACTCCATGGCTCTGTAGCTGTATCAGGCCTCAGGAATTCATAAACAGAGTGGGCCTTGTCAGGCCTGAGTGTAACATCCTCTCCTCAGAAACAGGAAGTGTTGATGGCTAGCCGTGTCATAAAGCCGGGCCGGGCCACACACTGATCGCTCATGTGTCTGACCTTTACTCGCCACACACTACAATATCAATAGACACATGTATCAATACAATACAATACAATACATGTAAGCAATACATGGACTAATAACAGAATGCAGTGAGAATCACAGGGGCTTGGATACAGACTTTGTGTTTTCCTCGGCAGAGATAAGAGTGAAGCACTATCGTATGGATGTTTCTCTCTGTCTGGATGGCACAAGGACGGGGGCTTTAATAGTAAAGGACATCTCTGGAACTACGTGGCTAATTAGGACTAAAAATATCAAGGCGTCTCATAGAAGTCGTTTTTGGAGGAAGATCACATTAGCCGGCGAGTCGTAAACGGATAACGACATTCATAGCCAGGCACCCAAGGCGTTTCAACGAGCCACAATGCTCTTATTGTTTTGATTCGTTCTTTTTTAAAATGTTTTATGTTACACTCTCGTCTGGGTGGGTGCATTTGACTGGTGGCTAACCAACACCATCCCTCCACTTTCTCCCCTCGGTTAGGGTGTGGGATGTCTCCAGACCTTCCGCCCCTGTCAGTCAGTGGAGTGGGAGGGAGTTGATACAATTACACTATACTTGACTCATTTGGAATACCCTGGCGATTCATACTCACTTCATCAACACATGTGGACGGTGATTTACTTGGACGGTTAACATTAAATGGAGATTCGATTACCTTTTTTTTGGAAGGGATCTAGGTCATGTGATCACATTTCTGAACAGCAATTGGCTCTGCTAAGTATCAAGCGAGCGTTCAAAAGATCTGTTCGACAGTCCGGCTTATTATAGTCAATGAATCAATTCCTTTCACGACGAACAGTGTTTATTGACTCTTATCGCCCAGTGAGCTAATGAAACAGGTCTGCTCTTCGGGAAGAAGGCGATGGCAGTTTTCATGTGGCTATTACAGCGTCTTTAAATAGGCAGGTCTTGTGCGCTGCCTTCATTTGGACAAATCAAAATGAAGTTGTTTTTCATGTCTGGGTCTGGTGACACTGTTGAATAGGCAGGATAGAGAGAGATAGAGCGAGTGAGAGAGTGTGTTGCTTGTAGCCCAGGGCGAGGCTTAGGGTTAAAGTATTTTGGAGACAGGGTAAGCGGTAGGGGTTATGGGACATTGTCATTCCCACGCACTATTATGACTGGTCCAGCTGTGTGGAGAGAGCACACAGTTCCACTACGATATGCCTTGATTATCTTCTAAAAAACTGGAGAGAAAAAAAAAAACGTCAAAAAATGATTATGAGAACCTACGGGGGCGTCAAAACACAAGAGACACGTACAGATCAAAGAAGGGTGAAGGGGGGATAGGAGCCCCCACCCTATGAATCACACGGTAAACCTCTCTCTATAGTCACAACACACAGCCCCAGAGGATCGTGGGCTATGGGAGTTTACATGTGAACGTTAGGCAACACTGTGGTAGAAATATAACATCAGAGAACATGCCGGTTCAGGAGCGTGAGCAGTGTTGTTGTTCTCGGAACACGAAGGACTAGGAAGCACTGGGCAGGGATGGGGATGGACAAAGAGAGAGAAAGAGAGGGAGAGAGAGAGAACCCAAAGGAGACCTGGTGTAGTAGGCAACCTGACCTCAGATCGCCTAAAGCAGGGATCATCAACTGGATTTAGGATGGTCAGGGGACCGGATCATAGTTACTAATCATTTGTAGACCGCAAATTGACCACAAGAGGCCCAAACAGACTAAAACATAATCATTTCAAACCTTGCTTACATTTGTATACAATCACATCCCTCTAATTTGTGTGGAAATACTTTGGAACAGATTTCCAAAATTAAAATCACTTGGAGCTGATTTGCTGGTGTTTTTAAGAGTATTTTATGTCCCCCAAAAACAATTTTGTTTGTTTGTTTGTTTTTTTGCTCAGGGGCCAAATAAAATCACCTGCGGGAACCCTGACCTAAAGGCTAAGTCCCTGGGCCCCTGAGTCTAGGAGGGCTATGATACCTGGGACGGACAAACAAACACACACAGAAACATGCCAACACATTATGTAAGTAGTTATATAAACATGCATGCTGAACACATGCAATATCAAACGTTATGTTTTCCCAACACCTCTCCAAACTCCTGCCTGCCATGAGCCATGTGGACCCACACAACTCCACAGATGTAGGGACCAGGATCCTGTAAAGGCGGAGGCAGGAAGCCAGCTCCAGAGAGCCCACTACAGGCACCCTCTCCTGGGCCCCAGGGATCACTGCAGGGCCCTATCTCTACTGCACTGGTCTGCTTGTCTGTCTGTGGGTTTGTGTGTGGTGTTTTTTTTACAAGTGTTCCCTTTAATCTACCTCTCTCTCTCTCTCTCGTCCGCTCTGCCAGCCTTTTATTATTTCTCTCCATTTTCTAGCCAATCTTCTTTTAATTAATTAGAACCTGTGCCACTGACTGCGAGAGCCGAGTTTTATCAGCACTCACTCACTCCCTCCTCTCCTTCACTGTGTCGAGAGCGAGAGAGAGAGAGAGAAAGAGAGAGAGAGAGAGAAAGAGTACCCTCCAGTCTCTTCTCCTTCCTATACTCCCTTCCTTTTCCCTTGCTTCTCTCTTCTTCTTTTTTTAATCCAGGCAACCCAGACCAAGTGCTAGCAAGGGTCATATCTTTTTAATTATCTTTCCTGCCTTTGATTAATTATTCCGTCTGACAATAGCGTGTTTCTAATGCTTTTCACCTGCCCGCGCTGATTGACAGCGTCTCTGTCTGATTCAAAGCAAACAGCTGCTGCCATGATTGCCTAGCAACCAGGAGGTGATGGATGAGTCTCAAAGATGGATGGCCACAATAAATCATGTCTCCTGCTATAAAACTGGGAAAAAGAAAGAGAGGAGGGAGGGGGGACGGGAAGAAAAAGGGCACAAAAACAAAACAACCTTTCTATCTCTCTCTCTCTCTCTCTCTCTCTCTCTCTCTCTCTCTCTCTCTCTCTCTCTCTCTCTCTCTCTCTCTCTCTCTCTCTCTCTCTCTCTCTCTCTCTCTCTCTCTCTCGCTCTCTCTCTCTCTCTCTCGCTCTCTCTCACATCTAGTGTGGAGGGCAGGGTTGAAGCCCTCTCCTCTGTCTGACCCTGTTTCGTTCCTTCGCTCCTCTCCAACTCCTGTACAGGAGTCCAGTTTTTCACCACAGGAAGAAGGCCAGAGGAAAATAAACAGCATAGAGGGTGAGTAGGTCTTGTGAAAATGTTGGTGTGTGATGAGGTAATCTCTCAGAGAGAGACCAGCTATCACTAGCTATCTCTCCTGCGGTCTGACTTTGGCATGGGGTGGCGCTTGTTGGCATGGGGAGAGGCTTGTTGGCATGGGGAGGGGCTTGTTGATATGCAGGCAGACAGTAAGAAAACCCAGCTGGAACAATAACGACTGACTACAAAGTTCACTATCACAAAACGTAACAAAATAAATCGAAGATTACTTTGATTGAATCCAACACTACACAAGATTATAATTCACCCTGAAATGACATTGTGCTTAACAGCTATTACAATAACATTGTACAGTACTTGCATTGTACACACCTAGGTGAATAGGGGAAAAAACATCTGTACAGCTACCACTTAAATAGTCCAGTCTAAGGAATGAAAAAATGTTGCCATATCAGAAAAATATTCAAAATAAACCATTAAAAGTGCTCAAAATGTAGTCTATCCACATGATTGTGAGTCATGGGGTTGACTAGCACAGTCAGCCGTATTTCTTCCTAATGGGCCACAGCTGTTCAGCCACACAGCCCTGACGATGGTCACCTCATCTCACTAGTCTGGCGACATAAAACGCAAAACGCAAAAAAACTCCTATATAAACAACACAAACACACAGGAAGCTGACTAAAATGAAAGAAAAGTTGCAAAACAAGGGTTACCCGGGGCGCGGTGCGAGGGCCATGTCCAACATTAGCTGTTCGTTTTTTTTTCTCTCACCTGACCGCCATTGGTTTTATTTTTACCCTTTCGGCCAAAAGTAGACAGTGAGGCGCATTAGGAGTGAGCGAGTGCTGCTCCTCTGGTATCTGGTAACAAACAAGGATCTGGCTGACCCATCCATCACTGAACCCACGTCCTGGGCCTAAAGCTCAGGTTACAGCTTTACACGGCCAGTCTAAATAATATTCAAAATGATGAATGACACAGCCAGCCTCATATCCATCATCAATCTCTTTTTTTAAGGAGCATCCATCCTCAGTAATGCTCCTTTGAATCATGGGAAAGCGAGAGAGCTCAGATTCACTGGCCTAACCCCTGAGAGAGCGAGAGAGGTCCGCGTGGCATGGAGCCGGGGCCTTGAGTGATACCTGTCAACTCCGGAGCCCGTGGCCCGGGACAAAAACGCACTGGGACATGTGTGGGAGCAGGGACTCAGATAACGGCAAAGACACACACAGATGCACACACTGATACACACACACACACACACACACACACACACACACACACACACACACACACACACACACACACACACACACACACACACACACACACACACACACACACACACACACACACACACACACACACACACACACATATTCAGATACATCATGATAGACTACACATGCAGAATCCATATACACACACACACCCATATTTACAGGAAACACATGGACAAACACACATACAAACACACACGTAAACACATTAAATACTAACTTCATTCCAAACAAGTACCCTACCAAACTCAGTGTGTTATTTTTAAACACATACTGTACATCTTCAAACACACCCTATCTTCCTCCCACCTCAAGCACCACACAAAGTCCCCCTCCAATTCTTTCCCATCTCACACATAGGGGTTAGGGAATGTGAGAGGCGAGTTGGAGCATTACTGGATCTATAGCACCGTTCCTCTTCACTCCCAACCTCTCACTCCACACCCACAGTCCTCCCCATGTCCCCTCTCCTTCCTCCTCCCCCCGAAGACCCCGTCCTCAGCCCACTTTTGGCTTCACAGCCCCCCCTCCCCTCCTCCCCCACAGAGGCGTGGACGTCCAGGCTCCTCTCTGAGGGAGGAAGACAGCCCCTCACACAGGGCTCTGGCAAGGGCCCGTTTGATAAATGACACACGTCATTCTGTCAGGAGAGAAGGGTGGGTCCATGATGTATGACCATGCCGACGAGAGGAGGAAATCGACTGTTTGGCATGGAGCAGCTACTCTCCCTCCACCACAGCTCTGTTTCAGACCTCCTAAAAGACCCGGGCCGGCTAGCCTTGTGTGTGTGTGTGTGTGTGTGTGTGTGTGTGTGTGTGTGTGTGTGTGTGTGTGTGTGTGTGTGTGTGTGTGTGTGTGTGTGTGTGTGTGTGTGTGTGTGTGTGTGTGTGTGTGCGTGTGTGTGTGTGTGGAATGGATGTGTGTGTACGGACAGAGAACAGGCTGCCCTTCTTTTCCCTTGACCCCCCCCCAAACTCTCCCTTTCCCTGTCTCTCTTTATTTCTTTCGCTCTCTCTGTCTGTTCTTTTCCTCTTCCCTTCTCCCTGTGTTCCTCCCCACCAGAGTGTACAAACAGGAAGAGTGTAGGGACGGAAGGAATACGAAAATGAAAATAAAGAAGACTAGAAAAAAGCTAGCTCGGTAGCAAGAGGGCAGTTATATCAATCAAAGTCAACTTCGGGCAACAACAATACCACCATTTCAAATGACATAGCTATCTCAGACAAACGACCGTGACATGGGGATGGAAACCCGATCGGCCAAACGGTTCTTCTCATAAGAGAGAGGATCTACTTTTTTCCCTCTGTGTTTTCTGTGGGGGTTTTTTCTTTTTTTCCTCTACTCCTCTATCTCACGCTCACCTCTTTTCTTTTTTGACACACAAGCGAGGGCCCTGACATCTGCAGAGTGCATTTAAAGAAAAAAAAAGATGTGTCAGAGGAGTGTGACGGCCCCCTCCTCATACACACCCCCCCCCCCCCCCCCCCTGCTCGGTTTCATTAGCTCACTGGCAGGGTGACACTTCTCAAGCTCATTACAGGGGAAGGATTTATGGAGCAGAACCCAATGGCGAAGAAAAGGCATCTGTCAATAATTGCAGGGAGCTGCACTCACATCTCGAGAAGCTTTGAAATCTCATTAGGTATGCAGTTATCAGGCATAAAGATCAAAAACATTACTCAACTCCGACAGAATCCTACCAAGAAACATTAATTAGCAACAGGCCTGCAGTATAAAATAAAACAGACTTCCTCTCTCTCTCCCTCTCTCTCTCTCTCTTCTCGCACCTGCCTGCCTTTTCCAAGGAGAGAAAAACCCGACCCCCTTCCTGTTACATAAATACAAACACACACATAGGTGTATAAGCAGAAACACACACAAACACTACACATGTGTAAACATGCAAATCACCACCCCCACCTCAGACCACATCCACCCTGCCATTCCTGACCCCCCCCCCCCCCCCTCATTACAAAAAAAGAAACGGTGAGGGGGGGGATAATTCCCAGCATCTGAGACTGATCAGAACATGAAACAGGGGGAGGGAGGGAGTGAAGGGAAGGCGAGGCGTTTGAGGCCCGTCTCTTGGCTTCGGTGAGGAGAGAAGAGGAAGAGGCTGTCATGCCTGAGAAGGATGTCAGCCCTGGCTGGCCCTGATTACATGGGCCTCTACGGCTCCCCTGCCTTTCATCACCGCCACCATCAAAAACAGCCTCCGTGTCACCCGTACGCATGACTGATGGCTGCCAGTCTCGCCTGGCCCCTGTCAGAGCCCCACGGGGGGGGACTCCCCCGCCCTGTTCCCCAGCCACTCTGGCAGACACTAAGACAACCCCCGCCCCCCGCACCCATTGGCTGGCCCACCCCAACTGAGGGAAAGAAGAAACCCGAACCTGGAGTCTGGCCCAAACGACACTCAGAACCAACCACTGTTGCCCCCCCCCCCCCCATCGCTCCATCTCGTCCTCCCCGGCCCCCTACCTCTCCTCTCTGTGCACCCCCGTCCCTCCTCGACATGACAACAACACAGGCAGGGATTACTCCACACGGCCATATTTCACTGCACAGGGCTGCTGGGAGATTTAATCCCCCTTGTAGCTGCCAGACTCCTGAAGACTGGCCCGACACACACATCACACAAAGAGCCATAGTATCGCTGAGAGGAGAGGAAGGTAGGGTGGGGGGAGAGAGGAGAGGACAAACCAGACATACAGAGAGAATTTCAGCCAAATAATACCCTAGTCTGCCTTGGGAAAGTGCAGCCAGCCAAATTTGGGGGAAGTGTTTTATACTGTACTGAGGAGGAGCATAACATATTTCTGTCTCTCCGCAGAGGAAGTGCAAAGATCCCACAAACTCTCTCAATTTCCTGTTTCCTCAAAAATGTGCCTAGAAGAGAAGCCGATTCCCATGGTGCTCTGGTGCAGGCCCGCTAGAGAATCGGGCTTCACAGAGGGAGTTTGTGGAGTGTGCTCAGAGCAGAGCAGTGGCTGAGGCCCTGCCCAATCACTCCACTGGAATAATCACAATATCTCCTGCACGTTGAAATAGCAGCACTCAGGAGCTGACATCATTCCCTAATCACTGGGGAAAGCGAGAAACTGATAATCATTGATTAATCAAGTATGAACACCCGCACCAGAGAGAGAGGGAGAGAGGGAGAGATGGAGAGAGAGAGAGAGAGAGAGAGAGAGAGAGAGAGAGAGAGAGAGAGAGAGAGAGAGAGAGAGAGAGAGAGAGAGAGAGAGAGAGAGAGAGAGAGAGAAGGAGGAGGAGCTAAGTAGCCACTAATCTCCTGACCAAACTTCCTTTAACCAGTGTTTGGATATTCTCATTAATTCAGAAAGCACCCAGTTCGCCGCCATTCGACAAACTGTTGCATTGTATGGTTAGGTAGACGTTGATATCTGTCCAGTCTTCTAATCATACAAGGTTGCCTAATCGCTTGCACTGGTGCACAATTTGCTGAGGTGTTCATTTCAGCAGGGAATAAAAGATAAAAGGTAGAGCTAAAAGGTACATAAATAAATACTGCTATGTGTCTATTTTGTGAGTAGTATTGTTTGGATAAAGAGCCAGACACAGTCAAACACCATTTTTAGGTCTTGATAGCTTGTGTGTAAATGTAACTGTCTTGTGTGTGTTCTATGTGCGTACCTTTGTGTACAACAACTGTATGTGTTCCCTCGCCCTCCCTGCTCTCTCACTAACCCTGCTGCAGTCGCAATTCATCGCTCTCTCCTCACAAAACAATCTTTGGCGAGAGGAGCAGGGAGGAGAGGGGATATGAACAAAAATTAGGGAAAGATGCAGCCTTGTGAGCCAATTTAAGAAATAACTGCTGATGCATCAGCTATTGACTGTTTCGGCGCTCGTGATAACGCTCAAGGCGAAACTGTGGGCAAAATGACAGCATCAACCGCCTGCAATAAACTGCAGCCCGCGAGACCAAGGGAGCTCTAATTGACAGCTGTCAAGCTAATGGGAGCCATGACGGAAGATTCTGGGAGAAAAAAATCTGTTTATCAACCATCAACCGTACATCCTCGAGCAGGGAACTTTCCCTCCCTCCCTCTCGCTTTCTTTCTCCCTCTTTCTCTGTGCCTACGTTATTCAGCTTTTTCCCTCACCCCTTCTCCCTTTATTTCTCTCTCTCCGCCCTCTCCGCTCTTAACCCTGTTCATTGTCGCTCACTTGCGGCTGTGAAAAAGGCAGAGGACGGCCATAACTAATCATAGTGTCAGTTGGCTGCCTGGGAGAGCCTCACTTTAGGGAGAGCAATGCAAGGCAAGGCAAGGCTGAGGAAAGGCCCATAATCCTGAGAAGAAGGCCCAAGAGTAGACACCTCACTCCGGAGGGGGCACCAGGGACTGGGCTTCAGGGGACTACTGATCATGAGGCCGGGACACACAGACAAAGACTCATGTGGACAGACAGATAGGCCTAGACCTCTTTCGACTCCCACTCATTGATTCTCCACATTTGGTTGCGTGATCTATCCATATGCTCTTTCTACTTCACTGTATTTTCGATTATGCTACGCTGTTCGACGGGCGCTATGTTTCATTTTTTTGCATACAGCTTCAGACATACACAGCAGCCATGTTGCCACTCACCAGGTCCGTCATGCACCCCAAAAATCAGAGGTTGCACAAAGCACGCGAGGGGATGGTCTAGAGTGGGGGCTAGTCCCCTCGCCCGTAAGTAGTAGCCTATCTCCTGTAGCGTGAGGCAGCTTGAATCTCCTTAATGCTGAGTGCCAAAGCAGAAACACATCAGGTCCCATTTTTACAGTCTTTGGTATGACTTGGCCGGGGAACGAACTCACAACCTTCCAATGTCAGGGCGGACACTCTAACCACAAGGACACTGAGTTGGTGCATATGTAAATTGGAGAATTTTGCATTTTTCAAACACCTGAAACAGCCTTTTCCTGCACTCCAGAGCCGTAATCATTATGCTTAATTCTATGTAAAAAAAATATTAAATATGTGTATTTTTTTGCATATCTAAGCACACGCCTTCTGTATACTCCTGTCTGGTGGTTATTTTTTTAAAGAAATGTCTGCGTCTGTGCTAAAATCTGGGTAAAAGATTGGAAGGAAAGTGAGTCCTATTCAGTACGTTTAGTTATTGCTTGCTTTTCTAAAGTCTACAATCTTTTCCAGCAGGCGTTCCGGCTAAGATAGTTAGACAAGTTAGCTACACTAACTTGATTGATAGCCTGAAATGGCTTCTTGGTAGCTAGTTATGAGGTTGGGAGATTGGGAACCTATCTGGGTTAGCTAAAGCCAGCTTCATAAAATGTATAAGTGGCTAGTAGTATTACAGAGAAAAAACTAAAAATGTATTTTTTAAATAAAATATATAAATATTTTTTTACAGGACAAATATGAGGGAGCACGTGTCCCAACCATATAAAAAACATGAATAAATACAAGTAAATCATATCGGATTTAGCCTCAGTGTTTCTAACTAAATCATAATATTCATATTCAAAAATAACATCTCACTGTGATAACTAAGTTCATGAACTTTGCAATCGTCAAACTCAACACCATCCAATGGATGTAGTACACCTATTCATTAATAAATCCACTTGATTTTAAATATAATTTAAATTTAATTCTTTATAATTATATTTCTCATTAACAGAGACTGTGGAAGGTGATGTTTATGAAATCATTTTCTTTCCGTCTTAATAATTAATAGAATTATCATGACCAGCTTTTAAACTAGGATAATTAGCCTAATTAAGATGGCATGTTTCATTAAATTTCATTCGCTGAGACTGTGAAGGGGTAAAGCTTTGTACGAGCAAGGCACCAACAAGCCGCTGCGACCGACCCTTGAACTACAGCGAATCAACCAACTACACCAGCGACAGAGTGAATACAGTAACATTACACTATTACACAAACCCTCTGTTTTTTTTAGCAAGGAGCAGAGACAAAGAATTATTACAAGAACATGCAAGCTGTGTGTGTGTGTGTGTGTGTGTGTGTGTGTGTGTGTGTGTGTGTGTGTGTGTGTGTGTGTGTGTGTGTGTGTGTGTGTGTGTGTGTGTGTGTGTGTGTGTGTGTGTGTGTGTGTCTGTGTGTGTGTCTGTGTGTGTGTAGTAACCTATGTGTCTACGGGCCACTGTATGTCGATGTGTATCCAGCATGAGTGCAACGTTAACACACATCAAGCATGATTAATCTCTCTCGCTCATCCACAATCAATCAAACACGCACAAAAATCACAGAAATCAGCTGCTTTTCCTCAACGCAATCTATCTCCCATCAAGCAGAACTAGATCTGTCATGATCTTAATATTTTGTATAAATCATGTTTAGACCCTTTGAACACAATGCTGATAATAGGCATTTGGAAAATCAACTAATGTGGAAAAGCATCTATACCTTTGACTACGTCGTGATCTAAGTGATGATGAGCAACGTCAACAATAACAACGTCGACTAATTTCACAAGGCTTCTTCAAATATATATCTCACAGACAGCGGCCTGGCCCTAAAGCAATACTATTCTCTATGACAGTGTAGCAAAACAGCTACAACACCAGTGCAATGTTTTCCGAGTGTTTCGGGCAAGAGGCACTACAGTACTACTCAGTAAGAGTAACATGGCATAACACAACTAGTGAAGGAGAAAAAAAAGTCCTACGTTTGACGTTCCCTCTTTCCTCCCCAAAACAACCATATGTTTGGTCTTGCAAGGCTTGGAAGCAGACAAAAAAAATAAAAAAAACGGTGTTCACAGCATTGTCCACTCCTAAACGGAGGAAGGTATTGTGGGAAAGGTATTGTGGCTAGACAGAGAGAGTGGTGTGTGTGCGTGTGCGTGTGTTTGTGTGCGTGTGTGTTGCTGCTATAGGCCCCTCTTTCTCTGACAGAATTTTCGAGAGGCTAGTTTTTGGTGTTGTTACAGGGCTCCTGACCATTAAAAAGCAGCCTAATTCCAGCCAACGTGATTACCCAGGTACCCTAGCCCATTTGTCACCTGCAGCAGAAAATTGAGTTAGTGCACGACTAAAGGCATGGAGGACTGTGTCATATCAACCTGATTACATAAAACTAGCTGCAAACCTAATTGGGCTGGATGACAGTGTGCGGAGCTTGTCATCTCCAATCATTAGGGCTGTCAGGAATCCATCAGCTTTACAGCTAATTAGGTGAACACTAATGAAGCTGGCAAAACAACTTTCTTTTTATACGGCTGAGCAGCCCTTCCAGTCTGGGGGGCTGGAAAAGGGGAAAAGAGCGAGAGGAGAGAAAGAGAGAGGGAAGCAAAGAGAAGGAGAGAGGGAGAGAGAGATTTTCTCATGAAACGCTCAAGGTTGCTGGGGACTGGATTTCCCAAAGTTCCTAATCAAGGCCCATCATCTGCCATCTTTTGCTCTTTCCATCACTATAGCGCAATCAATTTGTCACCACTCTTTGTGTGCCACGGAGCAGTCGTCAACCTTATAACTTGCAGCTGTGAGGGCTGCTGGGAAAGAAGGAGGGGCGAAGGGTGGGAGGGGGTATACAGACCCTGTAAAAAATTACAGGAAGTTGCCTCGTCCAAAAAAATAATAACATCCCTCACTGCTCTTGTGTCTGTCCTCGTCCGCTCGTCAAAAGAATAAATGCCTTATTTTTCTCTCTCACTTTCTCGTCTGGGATAAGAAGGCTTTCAGTCAGCCCCCCTCGGCCCCCACCCCCAGCGTGTCCATTAGGCAAAAGCGTTTTGATAAAGTAAAGCCCAGGCCCAACGTATGGAGAAACAAAATGAGAGCAGTCACTCTGCCAACTTCTGATTGACCATTAGAGCCATTGATGAATGTGGCTGTCAAAAGGGAGACAATTAAATCAAATATGAAACAAAGTCGCTTTGACGGGTCATTCTGATGGAGCAAACCATTCTTCCGTCTCCCGATTAGGCCTAATAGTTAAATTTTTCATAGAAACACTGTGTGTGCGTGCAAGATAAAATTGTTTGTGTGTGTATGTGAGTGTGCGTGTGTGTGTGTGTTTGCGTGTGTGTGTGTGTGTAGTAAAGTGAGCGAGTGTTTGGATTACTATAATAATTGCATAATATTGAATTTTGATAGTATATTTGAAGGGGATTTGACTTTGGTGCTTGTTATAGTTTTGTTATAGGTTAAAAGTTACATTAGTAGAGATTAATTTACATGTAGGCTATGTTGCAGAAAACTGAACTACACTTTAAAGCATATAGGTAAATGCAGCCTATATTGTGATGGTAATGAAGCACATGTCTCACAAATAAGAATAATACTTATTGAATCTTAAAACAGGTAGCCTGTATACTTCAACACACTGGTACTTCAAACAATACTTTCAACAGCGGACATAAAATACAGAAGTTCCAGTCATATAGCAACAGTATGAGAACAGAAGTCTGATTCAAATAAAAAAATGTTTTACAACAGAATGGTAGCTAAGTAACTACCATGTTGTAGCATACCCTAATTATTTATATAGAGTAGAATATATGTGTTCCATGACCTAAGTAAGATTTGATTAAAGCCTATGTTGAACAGTCAGTTTGGTTTATTCTCTATGTTTAAGAGAGAGAAAATAAAATGAAATGTGGCCTTTGGCTCTGACAACGTGAAAAGTACAAAAGAAGCAATTAAAGATGCTTTAAATGGCTAGTTGTCATACCAGACATGACGTCACGTGAACCGGCGTTGCTATGGGGAGTGATTTATTTGTGTTTATCCGGAAAGAATAGATCAAAGACAAGCCAAATGACGGGCAATCAATCAGCCGTCAAATCAAAGATGGCAATTGTCCATTAAAGCCTCTTCCAGTCCACGTCTCCCCTAGAGTCGGCTGCGAAATAATCTTTAAGTATTTCCCAGAAAGGAGAAATCAGCCAAGGGAAACTAGGCGAAAGTTGACATTTTGTGATCAAATGTTTTAGCATGCACAAAGCCCCAAACCAGCATCAAAGGAAATCATGACAGTCAGCTGACACGAGCCCCCTTTTCCTTGCGCTTCTTTATAGATCTCTAATTCAAGGAGTCAATATCTGCACCCTACGGAGGGAGGAAGGGAGAGTAGGCTAAAATAGGGTAAAAGGGAGAGACCTATCAAAGCTGAAGTTGTCTTTGACTAGTCGGATAGAGCTACGGCCTGGGAAACCTTTTATGTCTTCCGAGAACTGTTGTTAGCAGATCGTTTATCGAATGGAATCATTGTTGCCCCAGAAGTTGGAAAAAATTATATACTGAGAACATTTAAACAATGTTGCCAATAACTAGGCTATGTAATGGGCTATGTAAGTATGCTGATAATGCAATTGACTATTAAAATAGTACGTGGCTTAGTATCAAACGTGGTCTACGTGGTTGTAAAAAAAAGCACATCCCCTTCAAAGGGAAAGTACAAAAAAAACGAATAGCTAGTAGCCTAACCATCCCTCTTTGAGTGAATGGGTATTTGCCATTTCCTCCCACTGTAGCCTACGCTACAATGTAGCTACACGCACATGATTCAGTACTATACATGGTAGGACCAGTGAAGGCAATGGAAATACCGCAGCAGTCGTAGTAAAAACAGAGGTGATAACATGCATATCATAGAGTCGTACCTGCTGCACGCCGGGGCGCTTGCTGTTTCCTCCGCGGCATTCTTATTTCGGGGTTCTGAAGAGTTCTTCTCTAGCCCCAGAGATCCCTAGCTGGTCCGCTCTTCTTTGATAGAGGCGCTTCCTTACACGGTACCCGGGGCGCTTTCAGAAGGCTGACATAGATCGGCAGTTTTCAAACAAAAATGCAGACATTGAAGAAAGGGTAGATCTGAAGATGAAGAAGAACAAGCGTTTTTTTCTTTTTCCTGTTCGACTTGGATATCACAGTGTGTGGAGACCGGGAGTACAGTGGTGGGAGAAAAAAATTCTTCAGCCTCAATGTGATTCTCACTCCGTGTTGGAGGCTGCAACAGGCAAGCTTAAAGGAAAACGAAATGAACGCGTCACTCAAAGTCTGCAAACAGGGGCAAACATCAAGCGCTGTCACATTTATTGTGCCTTGCACCTCCAATGGCTAGCTAGCTCTTGTCATATAAGCATCACATGTCTGCTGTCCCTCACCACAGCCCCATAACGGTGTCTGATACGATCTACACAGTTCTATACAGAATAAAAAAGTAAGCTTTGCTATTTGATAGAAATCATTCATGAGCATTTTCAAAAGTCATCCATGCATGCTGAAGACCAAATGCGGATACAATAGCATAACTGTAAGGAGGAGAGCACTGTTCCACTCTTTGGCTACACATGGAAACAAAACATTGTATTCTTCCCTAGGCTATTGGACTATCTTAATGTTGACTAGATGTTAATGGCATACTTACTCAATCGGTTGATTAACTGCGTTATCCATGAGGATTTTGATTCTGGTAATCACACGCAATTTAAAAACCAGCAAGGCAGCATCTCAGCGTCGCTGTAGCCATCGTATGAAAATCCCAGTGTTTCCAAGTCCCCTTAAAACATCAACAAATATATATATATATATTGTTTTAAGATAGAGCGGTAAAGACAAAGGTTGAAAGAAGAGATGGACGGACTTGTCGCCCACACGCTGGCTCGCTCCGTTATTTTGTCCAAGCGCGTTCAAAATCCACTGAGAGCAGTTCGAATCGATGAGATACGTGCTTGATTGGGTATCCCTTGTTGTAATAATGTACATCAGAAGGAGGGGATGGACTCGTGCTGTGCCTCAGCTGCTCTGAGAGCATGGATCAGCAGCTATTGCCAAACACTTTCTTGGCTGCTAATAGCACTTTTTCCTCTTCTTTGTGTGGCTGATAGTAGCTATTTAAAACAGCACCAGCGAATCAGACGAGTCTTCCTTACTGCAAGATGCCTTCTTCTGCTCAAGTGAGTCAGGCACAAAATCCGAATCATGCGCTCTCCTTGTTTTTGTTGATACAGAATGGAAAGAATAATAGGCTAGTTTTTTTTAAACGGTAAGATCAAAACGATGCACACATCCCCATCCTTCAGATTTGGGACCATCACAGGCACTATGAGCTTTTTCTTTCAAATGTTTCCCTCACAGTAAAGAAAAAACTTTACAGATCATTTTCTGTATTATTTAGGGTGAAAGTGGATAAATTGTCCCATCTTTTTCAGATCATCTTCAAGATAGAATACAATTGGTCCGCTGTCTACTGCAAAGGTTATGACTGTGGACGCAAATTATTTTCTCGAAAACCAGAACGCGGTAAGTTGTCAAAGGATTTTTTTCTTCTGCCAGATGTGTGTGTCCGTGTCTTTGCCGTGTCGTGGTTTCCCAGTCTCATGCTAGTCAATAGTCAGAAACATCTGACCGGCAGGGGAGTCGCTCGACAGGAACAAGATCTCCTCTCCGTTCGCCAGGCTTGTTGGGGGATGAGAAAGAGCAGTCTTTCACTGATTCCGGATGTTTTAGCCTAATCTCGCTGCGTATGCCACTACACCACTGCATGCCGTTAGATCCGCCCAAGCATCTGTCCGTCTAACCATTGGCGCATCCATCAGTGTCACACGCTCTGCACACTCGCACCGACCATACCCCTCTCAGTAGACACAACAGCCTCCGCATAGCGCCTCTTCATTTCTGACACATTCGCTTTGGTCAACAAGCTGGAGGTTTTCAGTGGTCTAATGGTCGACATTCTCATTTCCTAATACAAGAAATCAAAAGGGAATCAATGCAGATGTGATGCAATCGGTAGCTTTTCACTAGCATTGCATTGAGACAGTGGGCTATGTAAAGCTGTGCGCCTCTCTGCCTCTAGTCGTCTGAAGCCTACTGTCAACTGTGGAAAGCCACTGCTACCTCAAAGAATCACTATGTTTTTTTAATGCAAACTATGGAAACCATATACACATTTTGTCTCAGACGGACTAAAAACATCGTATCCAAAGTTGTATTTGGTTTGTGCGTAAATACGCGTAAAAGTGGTGCTTTTTGGGAACGCACCAAAAGGCAAAGCGCAATAGAACGCTTTACTTGAGATAGGCTGACTGATATATCATAATGGTGCTGAGGACAACATGAGTTGCGGAAGACAACCGGAAAGGATTGTCTGTACATCTGTACAGTATTCAATAGGCCTATTATGAAATATACTACTGAGAATGATGCAACATGTTTCCAAGACAATGTTGAAGAATGTGAGCTTTTTCTTCTTATTTTTTTGCATACAATTTTACAGTAGTACATAGTGCATAGCAATTCGATAACTTGACCGTTCTCTTGGCGTTACTTTACTTTCAGTTCAGTATTAGGTTACATTTCTAATCTACTCTAAATCATTCGCTCCCTCTTGAAAAGAGTGTGCCAATGGCATAAGTAAAGGCTACAATACATGAGCCATATTTACATTTTAAAAAATGGGATCGTGAAGTAAAATGTAAAGATGTAAATTATGCCCATGTGTGTGTGTGTGTGTGTGTGTGTGGCTACGAGTGAGTGACCAGTACAGCATTTCAACTTCAAGATTAACGTCACAAAACGCTATTGTTTTGAATAATATGATTTATCTTGAACATGTTTCTGCCTCATTCGTTGTATACAATGCCAAATAGAAAGTCGTCATATCCCTCATTCTGTTTGCAGATATATGATTCAGCCCATTATGTTTACAGGTTAGGCCAAACGTGCATGCCATTACACCTTTGGATAGGTCTATTGAATTAAAAAAGACCGCAATAATTTTCCCGCTAAAACAAAAGTTGAAGCTCGTGAGTCATACAGTTAGAGTTAGTTTCCGTGTTTAGCAGTGTAGCACATTTAAGCCTATATTTAGATTTGCAGTGATGTGCCGAGGCTAACTACAGCTCTTTGCTTCAGATATGGATTCCTTAAAAAGTTGGAATTATAATGACGTTTATGATTATTTAAACTTAACTTTATATATAACATTCAGTAAACCAGAAGTATAGAAGAAGCATGCCCCAAAAAATGATTGTTCTTACTGATGTTTGTTCTGTTGTTAGGAGTTTGTTAACAGTATTTAATATTTATTATTATTATTAAAATACATGAAAATATATTTTGGAATTACCCTTTATTTGAAAACTAAGGCTGCGAGCTTTGCTTGGTAGGCTTCTTCGGGACTTTTGTTTATTTTTTCTAGCCAAGGCCTACTCCTTATCCTTAATATTGCAATAAGTGCAGTCATTCTCTCGACAAGTATCTTACAGTAAATTACCCTTTGGTACATGTGTGTGTCTCTCTCTGTGAGTGTTTGTGTGTGTGTGTGTGTGTGTGTGTGTGTGTGTGTGTGTGTGTGTGTGTGTGTGCGTGCGTGCGTGTGCGTGTTTGTGTGTGTGGGACAGAAGACAGAAATGGAAAGAGGGAGAGAGATGGGGGAGAGGGCACATATTTAGCGTCTTGCCCTTTTTTGCTCGTTGACATGTAACTCCATCAGCACCTCTGTTTGTAACTGTGACAATGATTCGCGTGACCATGGTTTCTGCAGAGGCAAATGTATTTATATTTCCGTTCAGATACTGTTTTCTACTGTGCAATTATCAAGGTGAAGTGTATTTGCGTGCACATGCACAACAATAATGGGTCTGTTCATTAAGTCAACTTATGATAACTTTTAGACAATGTAGGATTCAAACGATGCTGGCTTTATGCTCGCACATTCTTGTTCATAATAGGCTACAGAAGAAAAAAATCGGACAGCTAGAATTATTGGTTTTATAACGCCCACGCATGGCACAGACAGCAAGTTTTTTGCAGACCTTACCTTGTAACATACTTTATAGACAAAATCAAGGGGAAAAAATGTCTGTTTCATTTCCAATGTGTTTAATACATTTTGTCAATTTCCATATGCACATATGCTAAGTTAAAAGTGAGATGCTTTTCTTGATATATATTTGTGATATTAATTTGTTAACTTTCAACTCCATTTTGTTACTCAGAGCTTGGAGCAACTTCCCCCATAACGCCCCCGTTACTCCAACACCTGTTTTGGATATATCTAACTATCGTTAGACCTCCCTTTTCCTTTAGGGAGAATAAGACAGAGACTTATCAAAGATTGCATGATGATCAAATCAGTGTTAGAGAAGAATCAGAACCCCACCTGGACTTTTCATATGATTTAGGGAAGTGTAGCCTATCTCATGTTGCCTCTAATGCCAAGTTTTGTTCATGACTATAAATCATTTGGCCTAGTCATTTTTCTTTGGTAAAATCTGGTACTTTTGTAATTTTTAGACTATTATTGTGTTGACTAAACGTGGTGCTATTTTATTCCATACCGATCAAACTTGTTTTTTCGTTTTAGTCAACTCGATTTATATTTGATGGTTGAAGACTTCGGTGGTGCTATAGAATAGGCTGGCCCCCCAAAAATAATTCATCAAAAGTTCCTTCTGAGTCCGTCTAATTTACTGTGCTGTTTCTACTGCTTGTATAATTATTTTTGGGTTGGCACGGTGTGTGTATCCACTGTGCGCATCACTTTTTTTCCACACATACCTGGGCTTTACCATTATAATGTAAGCCCGTTGACTATTTTTGTTTCAAAAACACAGAAATTATATACATTTTCATTTGTTTGTGTAATTTTTTAAATAATCTATCTATCAATCAATCAAGCAACATGTTCATGTAATTATTAAGCCCTTTTTACATCAGCAGATGTCACAAAGTGCTTTTACAGAACCCAGCCTAAAATCCCAAAGAGCAAGCAATGCAACTACATTGATCAAATAGCATATTGTTAATTAATTTTTAATTCCATTCGTTGCACAACATTTGGTAAATATATCTAGCCCACATTGGATATTGGGAATATCAGTAGGCCTACGATATGTCCATCGACCAAACTAACTTATTTGATCAATGTTCCCTATAATGGCAGGACAACGTTACCAACATGATACCCGTATGATTATTTACTATATGCGCCGCACCAACTGTGTTGTAGGACCTCTCGAAGTTTACGCAGCCGAGCAAGTGGCAAATAATTAGCTGGGGCGGTATTTGGAGCACCCGCTTGACGCACACAGAGCGAGGTGGACCATCACTTTCACAAACTCACCAGAGGCTTACATAAAGCCATTATAACCTGCAGTTTGAGATAACATCTTTAACGCATAAAGGTTTATAATTGCCGCTACTGTGACCATAGCTCCCCCGGGAATATTTGCAATAGACTCCCGTGGTGGCGACGAAGTCAGCTGCGCCGCACCAGGGTCGGCTAGGTCATATGATAGCA
Organism: Salvelinus alpinus; assembly: GCF_045679555.1. Classification (NCBI taxonomy): domain Eukaryota; kingdom Metazoa; phylum Chordata; class Actinopteri; order Salmoniformes; family Salmonidae; genus Salvelinus; species Salvelinus alpinus. Next base: position 43,870,030 of record NC_092090.1, read on the forward strand.
GCGCTGCGGGACCCATGGAGGCGCGCATCACACAGAAAAAAAATATTCTTGGTCCTGGGATCGAGGACGGGCTTGCAGCCATGTGTATACTTTTCTAAAAAGGGATATTTGGGAAATAAAAGAGAACTGGAGTATGAATAGATAAGAATGGGATTTGTAAATAGTGTTTTTATATATCTCTGTGTGCACCATCGGGGATTTTATAGTGATCATATTGGCGAAGAGAGTGCGCTCGCCTGATCCATTCAGCTTCACGGCACACTTGTTCCTAGTAGACTGTATAAAATTCGCAAGGAAGGGATTGGCTATAGCCTCCTAGAAGAAGAGGGGAAGTATTTGGTGTCTATAATGGAAACAAGAGGCTTCTGGCAAAGGAAATTCTAATGCGTGGAAAGAGGACTTTAAGCCTATTGGTATTTCTGAGATCAGTAATATAAATATATATATATATATATAGGGATTTGTATTTATTAAGTTTACCTCCCTCTTCCTCCTTCCAGGCTGCATACTCCTCAGGGGAAGTTAACATGATCAAAGTTCATGAATCTACCTTTTTTCTTTAGAAGAAGAGAAGGTGATTGCCAGCGACCATTTTCCATGTTCAGAGGTCAAATATGAAATAACATATGAAATTATTTTTGTCACAATTTATTTAAATAAAATGATTTTTCACAGTTTTTCACAGCTGTTAGCATAAGAGGGCAACTCCAATTTAGGGCAGAGTTATCATCCAAAGCAACTCCAAAGTCACTCAAAGTCATCTCAACAAGACATATCCTGCACTTTGACTCTGAAAACACAGAGACGGAATGTTACAGGTAGTGGATGCAGGTATTTTATTCTGTCTCCCAGTGTCCTCCCTCTTTTCCATAGCTGGGTGTGCTGTGCGAGCTTGCAGGGTTGAGAGGGCAAGTGCTGACCAGCCCTCTTTCTCTGTCTGTTACTAGGTCACCAAGCCTCCCCCTCCAACCCTCCCGGCCGCTAGCCACCAGGGAGAGGGTAATTTAAGCCCTCCTTGATGTACCCTATTCATCACTGTCCCAGAGACCCGCTTCAAAATTAAAGTCTGATCTACAAAGTTAAACCAAAATGAGATAAAAACAAAATGGCAGAGGTCAAAGAGGGTTGGACAAGTCAGAATACAAGGTGGTGTTTTGCTGTGCTTGATTTATGTTTTTGGGGGGGAATGGTGAGAAATGAATACATTAATAACCCATTGGATCAAGTGAGCCTGTGTCACAGCCAGACCTAACACCGCTGTTGTTTCAGCAGTTTAGTTGTTGATCCGGTCTGCAATACAGGACATAGACCTAGGTTCCTCTCCAATGAGGTGGAGAGCAGTGTCGCCTAGTATACAATGTTGTTGTGTCAGTATTGTTCCATCAGAGACGTTGCAGTATGCTCTAATTTTATTCAAGCACATCTATTGAGTTGAACGATAATGCAGATAATGCATTGCCTTTTCTCAGCGTAATGTGTTGCTGAAACTTTCATGGTTAGTTTTTTGGGTTTGGGTCCATTTTTACTCCAATTCAGATAGTAAACTGACATTTTCCATTTTTCCTTAACATGTTTCAATGACAAAGATTTGGAATTGGAATTTAAGTTTATTCCAGATTTGACTGAATTTGAATAGAATTGACCCCAGCCCAATAATCAATTTAACGTGTAGGCTAACTTCTAATTCATTTTCACAGGATGAAGATATTGCCGCTTGTTAATATGTGTTTAAACAAATATGCTTGTTTGAAAATCAAACATAAGAAGTAAAACTATGTAAAGTTTACTGAATTGTGGGTTTTGGATGAGCCATGTGACATGGAGTACTGCTGTGAGTCAATCCTTCCTTATGGTGAGTAAAGACAGAGAGAGCGAGCAAGAGAGAGTGCTGGAGGGAGGGAGGGATGGAGTGAGAAATAGACAGAGGGACAAGTAGGGAGTGCAATAGGTAGAAAGGAAGACAGAGAGGGAGGGAGGGAGGGTGAGGGATGGAGGAAGATAAGGAGTGAGATAGAAAGAGGAGAGGGTGTGTGTGTGTGTGTGTGTGTGCGTGCGTGCGTGCGTGCGTGCGTGCGTGCGTGTGCATGTGTGAGTGCATGCGTGCATGCAGTGTGTCTGTGCATGCTTCTATGTATGCAGCGTGTGCATGTGCCCGTGTGTTTTGGTACAGTATGTCTGGGTGGGAGTGTGTGTAGGTCCTGATCCTAGGCGGTGTATGGTAAACAGGAACGCTTTCTGTGGCAGGAGGAATTTCCCCCAGCAGCCCCCTATATCAGTAATAGTGCCGGTAATGAGCTGCAGCTGTCAGTGTGGTTTCCTCTTCTCGTCTGTGATTCATGTTCCAGCTCTGCAAGATCTACAACTGGAACAAATGTTTACCCCCGATGAGAACCAGACAAACAGGGAACCAAGCACGAATAAAAAAAAAGGAAATACTGGCCATTTTTGTTTTGTTTTCTTAATGCAAGCCACCCCTGACGTGCACACCTTACAGTAAACCCACTTAGAACAGATAAGGATGCTAAATGACAGATGATCTTCTCCAGCATTTAGGAAGTGCCCGCATTTCTCATGTCTCGGTATATTTAGAGTTAAATGGGGTTGACCACTGAATTATCATGTCCTGTCACTAACCCTACGCTGCTAGTATATCCATTTCTCTGATAATGCCACAGATAGAGACTCAACATATAGATGCTGATGATGTTAGACTGCTGGAATAAGGCTTTGAGCTGCATGCTAAGGATGTAGGGCGGCAGGTAGCCCAGCGGTTAAGAGCGTTGGACCAGTAACTGAAATCCCCGAGCCGAGCCGACTAGGTGAAAAATCTGTTTTTGTGCCCTTGAGCAAGGCACTTAACCCTAATTGCTCCCGTAATTCACTCTGGATAGGAGTGTCTGTTTAAATGTAAAAAATGAAGAAGAGATGAGATCACCTAGTTAAAGCCCACGCTATCAGTCTGCAGTGATGTCACCAGCAGGGAACTGAATCACAGGCCTAGCCAGACACACATGGTCAAGTCATTAGGAGGGTTTTCCTACAGTAAAGTACTGTACAGGCTCTGCTTTCACTGTAGTGTGTGGTTTTTGCTAGGCATTGACTTACATACATGACAGTTTGCCTTTAAACATACTCCTACTGTAAAAGGACAGATTGTAATGTTATGCCACCAACATATTTGTTGGACTTTTTGTGGGTATGTAGTATTATTTATAGAAACACAAACTGTGGTTGAAGTTCTTTTCTGAATTGGAGTCCATCTATTGTGAAGCCAAATAGGCATCCCAGCTAGCACACAACGTTCTGAAAAGCATATGTTTCTATGAGCTTGGTGAGCGTGTGCCTGTCCTGTGGTTATTTCTGCATACAACCTTCCCACCACTTTCTGGGAACGGTGCAGGATAGTTGCTTTGCTTTGGAACATTCTCAGCGCATGTTTAAAACACTTTCAAGGAACAACATTTTCTAGCTCGGTGACAACGGCACGTTTAATTTTCACATTCAAAAATAGCCTTCACATTGTGCTTGAGCGCATGCTATCCCAGCTAGCATATTTGGTTCCTTGGAAGGTGTGGGAACATGTGTTTTTTGATTCACATTGGTTGTGGGAACGAAGCCATATGTTTCCTGACCGGTAAAACTGAATGTTGTTGAAACATTCTGAGAATGGAAGTGAACATTTTGTCTGTTCTGGGAACATTTATTTTCAGGTTGCAGGGAGTGTTTTTTTACATACAGTAGCTGCTGCATACGTAGCTTCTGCTCAGAGCTCCCACTGCTCCCTCATTGACATGGAGTGGGAAACTTCATGTTGTACACTAAAGATACGGTCGACGTGTTCGAACTACGCATTCCATGCCTCAAGCATGACTTCATGTTGTAGCCTACACAAAATACATGATGGACATGTTCTTACAAACTTTGTTGTCTGTTGCAACAGTATATCTAGGCAAGCATATCAAACGCAAGCAAGACTCATACAGGGAGTCAAAATCGAGGTGGAACAGCTAGGTAGCCTACTCGTGTGGTACTTGCACGATCATTGAGAAGTTCAAACGCAGACAGGTTTTTGCCCAATGCAAAACTCAAGTGGGGAGAGACATTATTTTTTCAAGAACTCTGGCTAGTGGCTACGACATGGCAGCAACTATAAAGATTAGCCTACATCATCACACAAAACACTGATGGTTTTTGCTCCAATGCAACGTGTAGGGACTGCATCCTGCTTGAGCAACTGCAATATCCGTTACGACAGACAGAGAAGGTCGTATAACCTTCAATAAATATTTTTGGGAATGTTCGTTCAAATCGCTGCAGGCTTTTTTATTTAAGTTGTTTAGAAATACGAGGCAGAGACGTAGGCTACATCATCGTGGTTCAGAAGAGGGTAAGTAAACAGAGAAACGTAACGGGAGGTCGAGTGTGTGTAGTAGCTACGTATTGTGCGTAAAATAACACATGCGCATAACGTGATCTGGATCCTTAGCTTTGAGAAAGATGTTTCCGTAGGGGCGGGAAAGGGCGAGACGGGGTGAAAACTCCATATTCGTAGCCTCAGCCTTTTAAGTATACAATGTAAACTCAGCAAAAAAAGAAACGTCCCCTTTTCAGGACCCTGTCTTTCAAAGATAATTCGTAAAAATCCCCAAAACTTCACAGATCTTCATTGTGAAGGGTTTAAACACTGTTTCCCATGCTTGTTCAATGACCCATAAACAATTAATGAACATGCACCTGTGGAACGGTCGTTAAGACACTAACAGCTTACAGACGGTAGGCAATTAAGGTCACAGTTATGAAAACTAAGGCACTAAAGAGGCCTTTCTACTGACTCTAAAAAACACCAAAAGAAAGATGCCCAGGGTCCCAGCTCATCTGCGTGAACATGCCTTAAGCATGCTACAAGGAGGCATGAGGACTGCAGATCTGGCGAGGGCAATAAATTGCAATGTCCGTAATGTGAGATGCCTAAGACAGAGCTACAGGGAGACAGGGCGGACAGCTGATTGTCCTCGCAGTGGCAGACCACGTGTAACAACACCTGCACAGGATCGGTATGTCCGAACATCACACCTGCGGGAGAGGTACAGGATGGCAACAACAGCTGCCCTAGTTACACCACGAATGCACAATCCCTCCATCAGTGCTCAGACTGTCCGCAATAGGCTGAGAGAGGCTGGACTGAGGGCTTGTAGGCCTGTTATAACTTCTTATGGCTGCAGGGGCATTATTGAGTAGCTTGGATGAAAGGTGCACAGAGGTGCCCAGAGTAAACGGCCTGCTCCTCAGTCATAGTTGCTAATATATGCATATTATTATTAGTATTGGATAGAAAACACTCTGAAGTTTCTAAAACTGTTTTATGTCTGTGAGTATAACAGAACTCATATGGCAGGCAAAAACCTGAGAAAAAATCCAAACAGGAAGTGGAAATTCTGAGGCTTGTCGATTTTCAACCAAGATCCTATTGAAATCACAACGAGATATGGATGAGTTTGCACTTCCTACGGCTTCCACTAGATGTCAACAGTCTGTAGAACCTTGTCTGATGCCTCTACTGTGAAGGGGGGCCGAATAAGAGGGGAAATAGTCCGGTCTGCCATGACCTGACCATTCTTTGACCATGCGTGTTCACATGAGAGTGAGCTCCGTTCCATCGCTCATCTGAAGTCAATGTAATTCTCCGGTTGGAACGTTATTCAACATTTATGTTAAAAACATTCTAAAGATTGATTCAATACATCATTTGACATGTTTCTACTGACTGTTACGGAACTTTTGGACATTTCGTCAGCTTTTAGTGAACGCGCTTCCTGACGATGGATTTGTTTACCAAACACGCTACAAACATAGCTATTTGGACATAAATGATGGACATTACCGAACAAAACTATCATTTCTTGTGGAAATGGGAGTCCTGGGAATGCATTCCGAAGAAGATCAGCAAAGGTAAGTGAAGATTTATAATGTTTTTTATGAGTTTTGTTGACTGCGCAATTTGGCGGGTAATTGTATGGCTTGCTTTTGTGGCTGAACGCTGTTTTCAGATTATTGAATATTGTGTTTTGCCGTAAAGCTTTTTGAAATCTGACACAGCGGTTGCATTAAGAACAAGTGTATCTTTAATTCTATGTAAAACATGTATCTTTCATCAAAGTTTATGATGAGTATTTCTGTTATTTGACGTGGCTCTGCAATTTCCCCGGATATTTTGGAGGCATTTCTGAACATGGCGCCAATGTAAACTGAGGTTTTTGGATACAAATATGAACTTAATCGAACAAGACATACAGTATATGTATTGTGTAACATGAAGTCCTATGAGTGTCATCTGATGAAGATCATCAAAGGTTAGTGATGAATTTTATCTCTATTTGTGCTTTTTGTGACTCCTCTCTTTGGCTGGAAAAATGGCTGAATTTTTCTGTGAGTTGGTGGTGCTTTCGTTAGCGATCAAAGTGCATTAGATTTGCCTTTTCCTTAATTCTCCAGCCCCCACAAAAAAACAATATGAAAAATTATATTTTCAGCCCAGGCCTAATATTTTGAGAGTTGATTTGGGTCGGGTTTATGGTTTGCCCAACATTGTAACCTATGTTTGAGACCAACGCGTGGTCTTTGCTGTGTGAGAAGCGTGCCAGTATCTCCCACGTAACTAGAATGAGATTCACTTTCTATGATCTCTCTCCCTCTCTGCTCTGATAGACATGAACCTGCAACTCTCATCTCTCCAGCGTTGCACTTCATCATTTATTTTCTTATAGAATCATAGCCGCGCAAAGGGTTCTGAAGGAACTGCAGCATCCCTGATAAATTGAAATACATTTGCCAAAGTTATAGAATTACTGCTGTCTGTTCAGAAATAAATGAAATCTTTCAGAATAGCCTAGTACCTCATGAGAAGGCCTATCATTTAGCCACATAGGATCAATAGCTTCTTTTTTTTAGCCTACATCTGGCGCAAATCTGCCAGTGAAAAAACAGCATGCATACAAAACAGGTCTTTCGCAATATTTCAAATACAAATGAGGGAAAACACAAGTTGGAAAAGCAAATGGCTCCTGCTGAAAAGAGAAGACTGTGCTGTAGGCTACATGTTTAGGACTATGAGCCTACAATATGGGTCTCCACACACCTAGGCATAGGCTACTGATGGATTCAAGACAAGGTCGTTTTCATTGATAGCAGATTCTCAGTTTGTCAGTGTCAAAGTAGCCTGTGCGGTAAAAAAAAAAAAATGTGCGGTATTAAAAAAGATTCTGGCAAAGTTTCCAGCCATGTAGGGGCGGCAGGTAGCCTAGTGGTTAGAGTGTTGGGCCAGTATCCATAAGGTTGTTGGAACGGATCCCTGAGCGATGGCAGTTAACCCACTGTTCCCCGGTAGGCCGTCATTATAAATAACAATTTGTTTTTAACTGACTTGCCTAGTAAAATGAAAGTTATATGTAAAAAATAAAAGTGGAATTGCATTTTCCTAGGCCCTAGGCTACTAAAAATGTTTCCCAACTTCGCTAAGTGCCTCTACTCTACTGCTCTCTCCCACTACGCAAATGCGATGATATGCATGCAATGCTTTATTATAAAGGTGATTTTTTAATTTATTTTTCTCATGCGTTCTGGTACCTCAGAACTCTCACGCTCACTTTTTGTTCCTGCACCTCCCGATTTACAAATGAAGCACCGAGGAAACATGTAGGAACGGTTATGCTGAAGTACTTTGTTTCTTAATGTTCTTTGAACTATTTGACAATGTTCCCAATGTCAAACAAGTTGGAGAACGTTCCTAGAACATTACCAAAATTTAGATGAAATGTAACCATTTTTGAACTTTTAGGAAACGTTCTGTTAACGTAATGAAATACCAAGTTCCTTAAATGTTCCAAAGCCAAGCAACTATCCTGCCTCATTCCCAGAAAGTTGTGTGAAGGTTGTAGGCAAAAATAACCATCGGACAACCACGCTCTCACAAAGCTCTAAGAAACATATGGTTCTCAGAACGTTATGTGCTAGCTGGGCTGTGACATTTTTATGCAAGCAATTGTTCAAATGGTGAAGATAGCTTAATCAGATCAGGCTATTGTGTTTGCGTGTGTGGGGGTTTCACTTGTGATTCATTCATAGGAGTCACTTTTCTCTCCATCTCAGATCCACTTCCATGTGTTTCCCCCTCAGAGCCTGTGGAACTGTGACTCAGAAGACGATGATGTGCCATGCCGTGCCATGTATCCTCCCTGTTGCATTAATCATGCTTTTTAATTAGTGCGGCCCAGCTTTATTAATTACGACTGATGTCTCGCTGATACAGTCTCCCTCAATTGCCCCGCCCTCCTCATTTCACACACAAACTCAAGTTATCTAGACCTTAACCCTGCCTCAGACTACACTGAGATGTCTCAAGTAAGGAGCTAGAGACACAAAGAGAGAGAAAGAACATAGAGGGAGAACAGAGAACAGAGAGTGGGAGATAGAGAGAACAGAGAGAGAGAGAGAACAGAGAGCAGATAGAGGGCGGGAGAGAGAGAGAGCAGAGAGAGAGAGAGAGCAGAGAGAGAGAACAGAGAGAAAGAGAGAACAGAGTGAGAGAGAACAGAGAGGGAGGGATAGAGAGAGAACATCGATTTAGGAAATTACTGGCCCTGAGGTAGGGAAAGACACATCATTAAAGGGAAATAAGGGGAGGAAGAATGAGGGAGAAGTGAGAGAAGGAAGGAGGGCCATAAACAGAGAGAAAAAGGGAGAAGAAAAAAAGAAAGCGGTTAGAGCAAGAGAGAGAGAGAGAGAGAGAGAGAGAGAGAGAGAGAGAGCACGAAGCAGCCACACACATCCCTTTCATGTTGGCCTTAGAATACAAGCTGCCTGCCTGTGGGATGAGCCAGTCCAGTTGTGAGACGCTTTCTCAGACTAAAGGCTGCGGATACAAATCACGAGTTTCGCTCTCGTCACATCAGCCGTGCGAGAGCCACTTCACCGCACCGGTGTTTATCTTGCGCTGACATTCTCTGCGTCGTTATTCCCCCACCACTCCTGAGTAGGATCCTTCTCGCTAAATAGACAGTGAGATGGATGAACTTAATGGCTGAGAGGAGGAGGGGGAGAACAACCCATCTCCCACTGTGACATTCACCATATCCTCCAACGTTATGAGGGGAACGCTATGACCGGGGCCATTTGATTTCATGCATATACCCAATCCTCATTTAGCTACAGTGGGGAGTGGAGGGAGGGGAGCAAAAAATCCTCAGCCCCTCCTATCCTATCCTTCCTAACCCCTGACGACTGGAGGCAGACCCATCTGAAGGAAGACTCGGTCCGTGTAGGACAACGTTAATGTTAACGTTGTGTGCAGGAATCTGCCGGTGGATCAACCTGGCAACACATGGCATCACGGTGACCCCATGCAGACTGAAACAAACTGTCGCAGTTGTGCGTGTGTGCGTACGTGCGTGTGTGTGTGTGTGTGTGTGTGTGTGTGTGTGTGTGTGGGGGCGGGGGGGGGGGGGGGGGGGGGGGTAAATGTGTGCCCCTAGGCTTCCACAGTCTCCTTTACAAGCCACTGATTAGTCGCCCCTCGGCACAGGAGAGACGCTATCCAAGCTGACACTGTGTACTGGGCTCTTTATGCTTTCTGCCTATCTGAATTACTGTTGCTACACACAAGGCCTACACATCCAGAGAATCTGCTTAAGCCCATCCTACCAAACGCAGTAAGAGCATAAGGAAGCATCATGACAGAGGTCAAATGTTGAAAAGATTTTTATCTTAGCCCCAGGATATGTTAGGTTTGTGTCGTTTTCTCAGCGTTTATCTTGCACCTCAAGCGGCGTAATTCCATTTCAGTTTTTTGTCGTGAGCGATTGTCATGGAAATGGGATTGACGTTTAGGTGTCGCATCATCACTGACCGGCAGCAGCACCTATAGAAAGGCTCAGACGTTCAGCATCGGTAGGTCTACATGTTTTCTGAAGGGTTTCCTGTTGAAATACCATCTCCCAGTGAGAGGATCAAGTGCTCAGCTTCAGTCTCAGAGCTGACTCACTCCATCTCCTCTTTTGTGGCTATGGGGATTTGGGAAGTGCTATTCCTTTAGCTGTCTACGGATGACCACAGATGCTCTGACCCAAGCCAGGGACTCACAGCTAAATCCACACTTTCAGTGGTTGGGATCACCATCATTATCTGCCAGTGGACAGGTGCACGTGAGCGCAGTTCTGATGACCACCATCTCTGAAGGGGAAACACAGGGGTCGTAGGTCAAATGCACATGCTGGCGATCACTGAGCAGGCCAGGGTCACCCTCTCTTCCCTCATCCTCCCTTTCTCCCACCTTCTGGTGGAGCTCAAGAGAGCATGGTTAGAAATACACATCATTACCCCCCAACATACATCTGAGGTGCCGTCCCTTTCTCTCACCCTCTGTTCCCCTCATCCTCCCTTTGTCTCACCCTCTGTTCTGCTCGTCCTCCCTTTCTCTCACCCTCTGTTCCCCTCATCCTCCCTTTCTCTCACCCTCTGTTCTGCTCGTCCTCCCTTTCTCTCACCCTTTGTTCCCCTCATCCTCCCTTTCTCTCACCCTCTGTTCTGCTCGTCCTCCCTTTCTCTCACCCTTTGTTCCCCTCATCCGCCCTTTCTCTCACCCTCTGTTCTGCTCGTCCTCCCTTTCTCTCACCCTCTGTTCCCCTCATCCTCCCTTTCTCTCACCCTCTGTTCTGCTCGTCCTCCCTTTCTCTCACCCTTTGTTCCCCTCATCCTCCCTTTCTCTCACCCTCTGTTCTGCTCGTCCTCCCTTTCTCTCACCCTTTGTTCCCCTCATCCGCCCTTTCTCTCACCCTTTGTTCCCCTCATCCTCCCTTTCTCTCACCCTCTGTTCTGCTCGTCCTCCCTTTCTCTCACCCTTTGTTCCCCTCATCCTCCCTTTCTCTCACCCTCTGTTCTGCTCGTCCTCCCTTTCTCTCACCATCTGTTCCCCTCATCCTCCCTTTCTCTCACCCTCTGTTCTGCTCGTCCTCCCTTTCTCTCACCCTCTGTTCTGCTCGTCCTCCCTTTCTCTCACCCTCTGTTCCCCTCATCCGCCCTTTCTCTCACCCTCTGTTCTGCTCGTCCTCCCTTTCTCTCACCCTCTGTTCTGCTCGTCCTCCCTTTCTCTCACCCTCTGTTCCCCTCATCCGCCCTTTCTCTCACCTTCTGTTCTGCTCGTCCTCCCTTTGTCTCACCCTCTGTTCTGCTCGTCCTCCCTTTCTCTCACCCTCTCTTCCCTCATCCTCCCTTTCTCTCACCCTCTGTTCCGCTCGTCCTCCCTTTCTCTCACCCTCTGTTCCCCTCATCCTCCCTTTCTCTCACCCTCTGTTCTGCTCGTCCTCCCTTTCTCTCACCCTCTGTTCACCTCATCCTCCCTTTCTCTCACCCTCTGTTCCCCTCATCCTCCCTTTCTCTCACCCTCTCTTCCTGTCTCTCACCCTCTCTTCCTGTCTCTCACCCTCTCTTCCTGTTACCCTCTATTCCCCTCATCCTCCCTTTCGCTCCCCCTCTGTTCCCCTCAACCTCCCTTTCTGTCACCCTGTCTTCACCTCACCGTCTCAGCAGAGCTAGGTGGTGTGAACTGCTGCCCTTTTCTGTAATACACTGGGAACGCCTCCCTCTCACCTGTCTCATCAACCCGACCCCCCCCCCCTCCCCTCACCACCCCATCTGCTTCCAACACACACTCTCAACCTCAAGTGTCTGTGTTTGCTGCAGTGTGTGCGTGCGCGCGTGCGTGTGTCAGAGAGTGTGTTGACGGGAGCGGGAGGGCCCTCTGACTTCTAGCAGAACCTCAGGCCATCTGAAGTGTCACAGCAGAAACCGTGTCCTATTGTTTTGGAGTGCCTTTTCCAACCAAGCGTCTTGTAAAACGTCAGTGAAACCGTGTGTCTCCGGCACAAATTAATGTAATACATAAAATACCCTCGCCTCCGCTTGGGTCGGGGCCAATGTTTTCAGGGGAGAAAAAAGCACTTAGCAGTGAAGTTGCTTTGCGTATTATCTTCTGATGAAGTCGTTACTCAGAAGCGAATAAAAGGAAAGGAGGGGGAAAAGGGTTGTAATTTTAGAGCTTAGCGGAGACGGATTTATCTCAGGTGATGTCTGCATTTCCACTTTCCAAATGTGTCTTGTTGTGCCTTCCACATAACAGGATTTTCATCGTCATTTCAAATGTGTCCCACTCCTACTGTGTGTTTTGTATCAAGAGTTTTTCTCTTATTTAGGATATGACGTGTTTGGTCTATCAGTGAGAAAGCTTGTCGCGTCCATGTGATGGCCCGTAATATCCCCTCCAATGTTCAGTTCTAAAGGGCGTCATTATATAGAGCTCAGTGCCTCATATTCATCTGAAACTATGATCTCCCTCGTCCACGTTCTATATCCATTAAACAGTACACTTTTAACCACCCTCTGGATGGGTTCTAGTAGCCTAATGTGTAATTACTATGCTGAGTTGAGTTGAGGGCGTTCCGGCGGTGTGTAAAAACACTGAACTGCTTTCATGGTGCCAATCTTAGCTCCCGCTCCATTGGATCGCAAACCTCTCTTAGCTGGTACCATGGTTACCAACATTAAATGGATGCTATAATCATATCATTAACTCACCATTGTGACCTTTTTGTCTCTATTTGAAAGTAGATGAGATCAGAACAGACATGAACATATGCCGGTGAAAATGCTCTGCTCGGGCCCAAAACATTTCTCTCCATTTTCTGTTGGAAAACTTTCCCGTCTTTTTGGATTCCACAATGTATATCATCGTAGGATATGATGCTGTTTCAATTGTTATATTTGACAAGTGCCCCAAAATAAAGTGTTAAGCCATGTTTGTGCGGATGTATTCACAGCTCTGATGTAAGCTAACACAAGGCCCAGATAGAGGACCGAGGACAAAGGTGCCTGGTCCACTCAGGGTATGAGCTCAAGCATCATCACAACGATCAGATTTTTTTTCTCTCTCTCTTTCTGCAGGGCCATGGGTCACGGGAGGTCACTGCCTCTCTCTGTGTGCCAATAACAGACACAGACGGTTAACAACTGGGCACAGCATCAAAGAGCCAAGGTATGTCCGCACACACACACACACATTCAGGCACACGCACGCACGCACACACACAAACATACACACACACACACACAACCAGCCCACTCTACGTCTCCTCAGCTCTCTGTCTCCCTCTAACTGAGTGAACGCATCACTCTGTGCTAAGTGGAAGTCTCACTCACCTCTCATCCTCTAACGATGTCATCCTTCCCTCCACAACTCACACATCACACATCAGTTAGTTATTTTGGGTGGGGGGCAGAGGGAGGGGCGCTGACAGTGAGGGAGGAAGTACACAGGAAGTACATTAGTTATCAGTCTCTGTCGTCTCCACCTTTTCAGATCCCATCAGTATTAAACTGCTCTGGAAGCAGCCCCTCTCTTTTTCCCTCTTAAAAGTCTTCCGTGCGCCACTTTAAACCAGGCCTCAGATCTAAATGACACTTCGCACTACACATGCATGAAGACAAGTGAATTAAATATTTAAATAAAAGACAGCATAAAAAAAAAAAGAGGACAGGAAAAAGAGGAAGAAAGTCATTGTTCCTGTGGCAGGTCAGAAGGGATTTATTGGCAAGAGGTGGAGTTTAGTAAGGTTCACAGGAATTAGTCTTTCACTTAAAACATGGTCACATGATCTTGTAAGAGTAGGTAGCCTATGATCAAGCAGAATAATCATCACATTCAGCTAGTCAAAAAAGGTACAATGGATTCTAATTTGCCGGACATCAGTGATTTTATAGAGAACAATGAACAAATATCTTCCTAAATTTCATTTTTGTTCATGATCTTTAAATGGCCTAATTTACGCATCCAATGTGCTTCAATCTAGGGGGTTGAAGGGGGATAAAACAAGAGCAGTGGGGGGGGATGATGGCATGCTTTGCCATCATTCGGAACCTCAGTGACCACACAAATTATTTTTCTAGTCAGCCGTGTGTGCAGAACCTGCCTGCTAGTTGTGCGAATGCTTATTTAAGCTGTGTAACTGACATCCATATGGTTTTCATCATCATAAAGAAATGTTTGAGGGGGTTATGTTTTTACTAGGCAGGAGCAGAGACTTGTCTGTCAAGCCATGATTTGACTAGCCTTCCGGAGGTTTATGTGTGTAACATTCTGAATATTAAATATGCAATTGAAATGTGAAGTAGAGTATAACTGTAATGCATTTTTCTTGTTGAATCTAAAAATGACAATAAATTAGCATTTGACATATCCTGTCTAATGTTGTCATTGCAGTTCCTGAATAATTGTGGGTTATAGTATGCAGTGATTTTCTACCTATTATTTTCAGTATGTGTCAACCATATGTGTTCTAACTTGCCTTGGTTCATTCTCTCATCATGAGGTATCTACAATAAAAGGCAATAAACATTGTGCCGAACACATTTATAATAATCTATGACATACAATAAAGCTTTCATTGTCTTCCACGCCCGTCCAACCACACAGAGATACCCATCAGTACTGCAACACACACACACACACACACACACACACACACACACACACACACACACACACACACACACACACACACACACACACACACACACACACACACACACACACACACACACACACACACACACACACACACACACACACACACACACATACACACACATACACGCGCGCACGCGTGCACACACACACACACACCCATACATACACACACTCACACACACTCATAACATCAGTAGAGACCTAGTACAGGCTTGATGTTGTTTTCCTCCCAGCGTGTGCAGGCAGTGGGTGAGTGATAATGTTTAGGCAGAAGGAATCATGGGTAGGAACTCCCCTGAAGTGAGAATGAAAAACTGAATCAGTCAGAAAACAGGAAATCAGGCCAGTGACATTAGAGATCAAGGCACATCAACATCTCACCTACAGCATGTTCAATGGCACTTTGACACGACTCACTAAAAACTTTCACATTGTGCTCCGAGTGTTTCCACGGCTTAATTGATTGTTAAAATGGGGGGAGGGGGACTTGGTCCACCTTGCGCTCTTTGGCCCCATCAGAGGCATTCTTGGATGTGTAATTTACTAATGAAAACCGTGATGTATTTTTCACCCAGTAGTTAGCACAGTTTTACTTTAAATAAATGTTTAAATTCCAGCATGGGTTTGTGAATGAATAGAACAATGGAAAAGCAGCAGATTTCTGTCTTGATTGTGCCCAGATGTGTGGTGGGATCTGGAGCTTGTTAAAGTTTGATTACCAGGAATATTCAGCCCAATTCAATAAGTCGAGCTTTTAGAAGGAGAGCATTTCCATGTCACTGTTTCCAGGAGGAAATATTGCATTGCTGATTTATACCTAGTGTATAGACACTGTTACCTGCTACATGAATACAATACTATTGAAACAATACCATACAAATTCATGTATTATTTTTGAAAAATAAAAAATATTCTAACCATGTGCTTCTTCTCATTTGACTATTTTGTTACAATGACAATCACACGTTGTGTTGCTGTGTGTGTGATTGTGTATATTTACAGCGGCTGGAGATGGAGAGAAAACACCCTCATACATAGCCTGGCCTCGCCTCGCCTCGGCTCTCATCTCTGCGCTCACTCCCTCTCTGCACTCGTGTGAGAGATGATCAAATCATTATATGGAAAAATCCAATGTGATCTAAGCAAGAGGCAGAAAGGTCACAGGGAGTCAGTAAAATGGATGAAGGCTAATGATTATCTCAACCTTTATCTAATCAATAATCATTTATCCCACAATATTATGGACACTATGTCCCATTTTCCATTAACCCAGGCAGGATGACAGAGGCTGTATTGTTTCCTAAGGCAGCTTTATGGCAGGGTATGTCTGAGAGGCAGTTTAAGGTGTGCTCTCAACTGCTCTGAACCTGTTAAGACACTCGTACGTAGTCTGGACTTAGACGATAATACATTTTTTGAAATATTGAGTGGTTGAAACAATGCAATTGGAATGGTGTAGAATACTAATCTAGCAATTTCAAAATGGCCTACAGTTTTAGCTCCATCAAACAGTAAATGTGGGTTTAATGAAATACCATCACATTACACAAATAGTGGTTATTTGAAAAATAATACATTAGATCATTTGTTAAAGCAGAAAACAAATGTACGTTCTTTGGTTTCGTATTGTCTTATGATCACGAAAACACATACCTTTCTCTATTAGTCTTGGTCTCTAAGGAGTTTGTATTTGATACCATAATGCTGCAGTAATTTGTACCGTTATGGCCCATTTGGAGTGACACCATCCTCTGTGACTGGGAGTGTCTCCAGTGTCTGTATGCTCAGTGATGCCATCTTCATCCTAACCTTATTGCTTTTAATGACTCCCTCTTTCCTTTCATGAATTCTATATCGATTCCTTCTGACGTCTGCTGAATTAATTTTCAATTACTGCAACAACAAACCAAAACAAATCCCCCCCCCCCACACCCACACTAATGTCTGGCTCCACCTATACGTACCATTGTGAAATGTTCATCTTCAAAGTCCACACCCAAACACTCACGCACACGCATACACACACACACATCCTCAGACTAAAAGACACACACAAGGGAGCGTGTGAATCCGACGGAGAGAAATTGTACTAAAGGTCACAGTGTGCTAATGGCCAGGCTATCTTACATGAAATAATTCCAGACACTTTCGACAGGTCTCTCAATGTCACAGAGCAGCCTTTCGCTGCTGCCCGGCCCTGACGTGACTGGAAAGCAAGGTGAGGTGAGGTGCTCTGCGTTGATGTGCGTTCGTGGAGAGGCTTTTCATTTCATGTACTCTTCAAAAATCCACGGCTTAATTGACAACATCCTGTAAGCATAGCCAACCAGTGCAATCTATTCCCCCGTCATTTTTAAGAACAGGAGACACACCGATACTCGATAGACATGCTCAGTGTTAGACTCAGGAGTACAACGTCAATGTTAAATACCCACAGGTCATTAATTACAGCAATTATTCACTTTCATTTCTCTGACATATATTGACTGTTGTTTTTTTAATGCGCCCAACCTAAGCCACCCAGAAGACTTGACAGCAAAATAACAGAATTGTTTAAAGTGAGCCACCATTTTAACAGAGCTTTGGGCATAGTCATAGATCTCTTCAAATGTGATATGAAATGTGAAGATTTTTTGTCAGTTGTCCAATTATTTCACATTACTATGATGCCAAAGCATCAGGGAGTTTGATGGAAAACAATACGGAACATAGAGTATGTGGGCCTACTTCTGTATTTAAACAGGAACAAGTGTTGGATAGATTGCATTAAAATGGCTATTGAAAGTATGAAAATAAGAAAATGACCCTATGCTTTGTAAAGATATGTTGCAGAATGTAAGAGGCCAACTGCTTGTGTTGCTAGGCAGCTGTGTAGGCAGCTGTGTACATGTATGTATTTGCCCTGCACCTATGTCCCGACCTCTCGTCCTCTCTGTGTTTATGTTGTGTGTGTGTGTACGCGTGTGTGTACATATGTCCGTGGAAGTCGTGTGCATTTGTGTGTGTCCTGACCTGTCCCCGTCTCTGCTCATCCTCCTATGAGAGTAGCGAGAAATACAGCTCTGTAATTGTTAGGTCTGGCCCCCACATTCCTTACCCAGGCGACCGCCCCGGATCCATGTCACTTTAACAACCTGGAATTATCACCACAATGTAGATTTCAGGTTAAAAGTGTCTCGAAGAGAATATAGATACATTTTCCGTCAATAAATTTCCCTCTCCGCCTAGTTTCTTCTAAGTCAAGTACCCCCCCCCCCCCCCCCCCCCTCCCCACCTTGATTGACATTTTTACCACAGAATTATAACATGTCTGTCTGTGAGAGGGGATGTCTTGCTCCAGAATTAGCTAACCATCAAAATAAAATAGGATAAGTTCATCATGGTGTCATTTCACAGGAATATTGATTCTTGCAGACATACAGGGTTTCCCATTAAAGCAGTAGCCAGTGTGTCTTCTGCAGACAGTAAAGCACATGAAGGATGCAGTGATATACAGGCCGGGAGAGCGTCGTTCCCCTAACATTGTCTGTTCGCATTTAACCTTTGCTAAACCAGCAGGTCTTCCCTTTACTCGGAGAAAGGCAGAGGACTGGAATTGAAGACGGTATTCATTTCCAACGTTAGAATACCTTTATATACAGTACAGTTCACAGCACTATTTGTGCACAAAGCAACACAGTTTGTGTGTTGCTCTAAATGTACAATTGTCACTGAAGGATCATGTTACACCGTTTTGTGAAACGATCACTAAAGACTGGGAAGACAGACACTAGACAGTCCAGCATGAGATGTCCTGTTTTCATCCTTCGCTGGAGAAACTGAAGTATATCAACCTAGCGGACGGACACTAACGACTGTTGGAATGCTGCTGGAACAGTCCACATCTTCACATCTTCACATCACAGTCAACTCCACATCTCCCCGACACAAATTTAATCAACAACTTTTTAGACGAGTCACCTTCACGTCACTCTAGCTGTTATATAAAGTGAGGAAAACTACCTCGTTCAGCTACCTACAGGGGGGAAATGTTTAACTACTGGTGAGACCTTTAGGACCAATGAGGCGAGGGGTCAATACAGCTCAGTTCGCCCGACAGTAACCAAAAATGAACAGAGCAATTGTTTAACCATCCAATCAGATTTCGGCCATGTGATTCTTTTTTTTTATATATATCAGTGTTAAACAAAAAAATGTAACCGCCCAATCGGATGCAGAGTAAGTGCTTCAACATGCCTATAAGAACTAAAAAGTTGCCTCAGCAGCCAACTGAATGCCACGTAAGTGCTTCAGTATGAGTATGGGAAATACAGGAGAGCTTAACCAGCCCCAGTCATACTGCTGTAATGAAAGCCAGATTGAAAGAGGGTTTGGATTGATTTCCAACATCTTGATTTGATATCCTGAATTAATTATTTTAACTTGAATAATATATAAAGGAAAATAAATGTAGAACACTCGGGGGAACAAGAGAGGCTTCACTGCAGCTGAGTTATCTCATGGCCAATCTCACCCGCAAGACTACTCTCAGCTGTGTGTGTGTGTGTCTGTGTGTGTGTGCGTGTCTGTGTGTGTGTGTGTGTGTCTGTGTCTGTGTGCTCGTGTGGGCGTGCATTCACACATACGTGAGTGTGTTTGTGTATGTGTGTGCACGCAGAGTATGTTTGCAACATATATGTGTGTATGTGTACGTGACTGCGTGAGAGTTTGTGTTCCATATACTGTTATGTGAGTGTTTGTGTGTCTCTGTCAGATGGTTGCAACAGTAAGATATATGGGTGTATGAGCGGCAGTTTGTTTAGGGAATGTATTAGGAGTTTGCGGGTGGCTTACATCGAAAGCTCACAAATCCGTCATTCATTTTTATAAATCTATTAAAATATATACGTTAGTGTAATAAAGGACAAAAAACTATTGATTGTATTTATTCAGTGGACACACAGTATGCAATACGTTGCTTTAGAATAGTAAGACATACAGGAGCCTTCAGTGTGCTCCTTATTGAATCAAAGATACTGTAACATAAAATGTCTAATACTCAACAAGGTGGGTTGCTGGCAAGGCATCAGTTATTGGTGGTGCACCTTCCCTTTTGATTGTAGTTATTGATAAAGTCATCTACTTTCTCAACCCAGAGTATTCTAAACCACCATCAGCATAACTCATTTCCCTTACAGGTACTTTTGCCGACTCATTCTGCAGTAGAATGAGAGGAAACACTAAACACCATTTCGACACCACCTCTGAACAGGGCTACACAGCTCCACTGCCAGCACTCGATTGGAAGGTAGTGCCTTCCCTCTTCCACCCATCCCACCCGCATCTGAGGCCCAGACTATCATAAAAGAAGGCTACTGTCAGCCCGCCCGTGATTTACTGACAGCCTGAGCCAATCAATCTCAAAGTTACGATTAAAAGTTCAAAAATCAAGTTCTCCGTCTCTCCTTTTTATTTGAATGTAAGCGGAAATAAAGGGAAGCCTTTACATTTCATAGCTTCCAGAAAACTCTGGCAAGTATTCAGTGTGCTCTACTTTTGTCTTTCAACCTCGCCGCGGGAGGCAGCGCTCATCCGCGGGAGGCAGCGCTCATCCACGGGAGGCAGCGCTCATGACATCTTTACATACGACGTTCTCATTTCAAAATGCCATGGAACATTCGGATGAGTGCTGCACCGTGCTGCACTCGGGAAAATAAAAAATACTGACATCAGATTTGTCTTATTGAAACGTGCTCTGCTGAAGAGCACGTCTAAGTGAACCAAAGGGCATACCGTCTCACATTAAAAATACTACTTTACATTTCCCTCCCAAAAAAGGCATAATTATACTTGGACGTATATAAATATGTACCTGTTTTTATAGGTAAGTTCAGCAGTGTCATAAAAAACAAGGGATAGCACTTAATCACCAGGACAAATACACATTAACTTTTGAATTAATTTACCCCAAAATCTCAATTTGAATATGGTAAACCATTCTCATTACCCAAACAGATGCATTAAAATTCAGTCTGTAGGAGACAAAAGGGCAGTGAGAAGGGACTCTTAGTCACTTTTAGCCCATTTTCATTTACCACAGACTAAATATCTATCTTTGAATTCATTAAAGGTTAAAAGCTTCCTCCGATAACACCCTGTCTTCTCTCTTTGATAATACAGTGTCATCACTGCAAAACCCTGTCAGCCTCACAGTGATGTGTCAGTCATGCATTCAATAATAATGGTTGGATCATTTTTAATGTTTAGAGGAGGAGATCACAAAGTCATTAACTATTTTCTGACTCTCTCAGCAGTTAGTGGCAATGTCGCAGCGTTGTCGGGGTGAGCCGTAATGTATTGTGCTGCAAACAAGAAGGATTGCAGGATCCCTGCCTCCCAGCCCGTGGGAGCCCGCGGTGACGCCGGAGCTCAGGTATATGGATGGCCTGAGGAGGTCTCCATCATTCATAAAACATGCCTCCGTACGCGGCCGAATTGATCTTGCAAAAGAAGCAGGGTGGCACAGCTACCACTTCATTAGTCTTCTCGCGCCACAAATCACCCTGCACTAAACTCCAAGGGACCGCAGCCACCCCCGCCACCCTCACCTCACCTCTCCTCTCCTTATAGGCCTGGGGAAAAGGGTGCTGGTTAGATAACAACACCATGATAGCAGTGTTATAACAGCTTGTTAGCATTGTGTTAATTTGAACTCAACATCAGAGTGATGGTACAACGCAGGCATGGTGAAGGTCTAGCACTGAATTAGGAATGAGCTCAGATCAAGAAGGAGGGGCGACATCAGAGCAGCCGGAGCAAAACAAAGTAGAAAACGCTGAAATGCACACAAATCTTGTCAATGCTAATTGATAGCTAGTGGTCATTTTGAGATTCCCGGATTAAATCAAGTCCCTTCTCCATAAAACAATGTGAAATATTGATGCCATTTATTTTCCATGGTTCTGAAATGAATTGCCCCATTCCTCTACTATTTTTGATGAATGTTTTTTATGGCCTTTTTTGTTGTTGTTGTAGCTGCTTGAGAGAACTGAGCATGGCCTTTTCTGCAAATGTTTCCAACTCACCAGAGAAACCCTGGAGGACACAACCATCACTGGCCATAATATCAGATCCTCTCTGCTTCTCTCTGAATTTGCTTGCTGAAATGCAATTATATGAGCAAAATAAAAAACGTAAGGTATACGAATCTACGTCCCGTTTTTTTATGTTTACCGATGACATTGGTTGACATGACTATCTTCATTAAAGGAATTATATGTGATGAAGATAAATAGTCAACCTTAATTAGTAAAAGCACGTTTTCTATCAAATTGTCTGTTACACACCTGCAGTGTATACAGCAGCCTGATCATTAGAAAAATACTTTGATTTCGAACATTTGAAATGTCTTGAGAACGTACAGTATATGCCTTTGTATATGCCTTTGTAGTGTGGTAATATTTAATATGTGTATACAGTATACCTCACAAGCCGTAATAAGACTAAGCAATTAGCCTATTAAAATGATTATCTGACTCCATAAAGATGATTTAGCAATATGCAAGAGACTACAGTTGAGTTATAGCAATAGGCAATCAAGAAATGTCTGAGAATGGAATTCTAAATACAAGTGTAAAATGAATGGATTCACATGCAGAGCATAACGCTTAAGTTATAAAGCATTAACACGCATTACTTTGGCATTATTCTAAGCCTAAACAGAGAGGTGGAGAGAGAGAGACAAAGAAACCATGGCTTGAGCCATGGCCCCATAGATCACGGGAGAGGTAGAGAGAGAATGTAGGTATCTCACCAGCGCAGGTCAGGAACTCAAATAAAAAGAGACGATACATTCAGACCCTTTATATCATCTGACCATGTTTGAATTCGAAAACGGAGTTATTGACCAATATCATTACTGTTGAGTTAACCTCCAATCAGATATCAGACCTACAGACCTGTAAAGACAACAGAACCTCTGCTACCCAGAAGTGTGACAGCAGGGGGTTGGTTAGATAATGAGGCATTCCTAAAACATCACAAAGTAATCCTTGCATACAGCTGATAAGAGACACTTCGGGGGCCGAGCCACTCTACATAACCCTCCCTTGATCACATCTAATTCTGCATCAGACAGAAGTGTTCAAAACCAGACGGCCAGCACTGTAGACACTGTAGACAATCTTAAGAGCAGCAGTTCATGGCCCTTGCAGCATCACTTCAAAAATGTCCCTTTGGCAGGTAGCAGTGTCTTCTTTAGACATGCAAATCTTCACTGCAAGCAAGCCAGAAAGGAATGCTCAATTTTTTCAAAAGTAATTCAAATGAAAAACACAGAACTGAAGGTACGCCAAGACTTCACAGATTAATTCACATTTCAATTAACATAAAATAGTCAGATTTATCTGATTGGATTGGTCAATAGCAACTTCATATGTGGTTTAATCAAATCAGTCAGATGAATATAGAAGATATCAAAGATCACTGCATCATATAAGATAGTATATTTGAAAATAAAAACTCTCCAAAATTCTCCACCCTTTGAGAGAAAATGGATATGCCTTGAAAATGACGAAAAAATACAAATAATAATCTAATAATCAAGAACAATTATTGGAGTTAAATTTAAACAACTTTCAAGCAAATGGTTTCAAACGCAATTTGAAAATTAAATGTATTAGCATGTCAGTTCACAGCACCCAACATTAGAATACCAATGTTGTGAGAAACAAGGCAATGACTTTACTCATAGCACACCCACATCTCTACATTCAGATGGACTTACCCATATGTATTTGTCTAGCAATCTGTATACATAAAAAAAAATCATTCACAAAAGTAACCTATATAGCTATCATAAATGGATCTAAAAAATTATGGCGTTCTAAAGGAAGAAATTATTAACACATTGTCAGATAATCCAAATCCAAACATTTAGGACAAAACTCAAAATTTACCCTATGCTACAAGTACAATCGAGACGGACGACACCTCCCTATATCCCAACATCTTTGCATAGTATGCTGCTTCTGTGACAAGAGTTACAAAACCTTACTGAATAGTTGGTCCTACTCTGTGGGCTGGCAGGCTGCCTGAAATGTGCAGGTGGATTTCAACAGTGCCTGATCATAAGCCCTTCCCTTTTTAGAAATCACAACTGTGCTTTGTGGGCTGTTTGGGATTAGCCTCTGCATGTCCCAATAGCTGCAATAGGGCTATTTTGGTAGCTAGGTCACTTTGGAGCTTATTTGCTTTCTGTTCTACCAAGTCTTGCTTCGCGTCATGTAGAAATCACCAGTGTTAATCTGCTAAATTGTAATTATTCGATTTATTGCCTACCTCATGCCTTTTGCACACATTGTATATAGATTCTCTTTTTTTCTACCATGTTATTGACTTGTTTATTGTTTACTCCATGTGTAACTCTGTGTTGTCTGTTCACACTGCTATGCTTTATCTTGGCCAGGTCGCAGTTGCAAATGAGAACTTGTTCTCAACTAGCCTACCTGGTTAAATAAAGGTGAAATAAAAAAAATAAAAATAAAAACCTAGTCAAATCGTGCTCTTTTTCGAATGCTTGAAGTTCTGCTTGCAACTGCTCTATTTCGCGCTCTGATATCTCTGGAACTTCACAGTGGTATAAAGCATGTTCATCTCTAGTTTTCTGTGTCACAATTCGTTCTTCCCGAGTAAAAACACTGAGAGCTCTAGAATTAACATCCTCTTCGATTTGTTTCTTATGCATGCCAATATATTGCCTGTAATGGAGGATTTCATCCCTAGTCAAATCAAATTTGTGATCACTCTTTCGTTTTTTGATCTTATTATGAATACGAGATAATACGAACAATATCAGTCGCCTGCATATTCGCCATCACGTAAGCCACATATTTGTTATACAGTATGTCGGGGAATCGAATGTAATAAACTACAATTTAGTTCAAAACATCCGTAAGAAATATCATGTCGGGGTCACCATTTGTGACCTGTTTCAGGAATCTAGGCTTATGTCGCACATCACTACCTCACAGGAGAGGCATTTGAGCATATTTTTGCTTTTGATCAAAATGCATTTTTTTGACAGAAATGCCTTCTGGAACATGTGAACTTTTATGTGCCTTAATAACAAACTTGTGTTCCATCTGTAAATATGAATACAATTGTTGAATTAGGAGCCAAGTTGGTTTAGCCTCGGAAAAAGACAGGAACTTTCCTCCTAGCCATGATTGGCTGAGATAATGGATGGGCTGGACATGGCAGGAGATGAGTTTGGATTGGTCTGCCATATAGCATGCTACTGTCTATAATGTGAGGTGCTCAAACGTTTAGCTAATTTTATCAACGACATTTATGCCCTGAATTTAGCAGGCGCTATCGACAGATCAGGTGGAAAAAGTTGTGATGGGCTACTTTCTGCACATGCCACGGTCAGTGTGAACCAGTGACTTGACACAACACTGGCAAACAAGATGTAGCTACAAACAAAACAGTTAAATGGTTCCAGTCTGCCGTGAAGCATTCATCCATCTATACGGGTAAGAGTCTTGCTATATTTTCAGATATTATACGTTTCTAATTTTGTCAGAAAGTAGTTTTGTCAGAAAGTGTACTGTTAGCTAGCGAATGTTAGCTCGCTGGCTCGCTAGCTAACGTTACATGTATGATCTGTGTAGTAATATTATTTGAATCAGGAACCCATTTGCATTGGTAGTTATAGCCTAATGTTAGCAAGCTAACATTGAATCTAGTTGGTTAGCTTTAGCTACCTGCAGATTCATGCTACAGCTATGACAATGTTTGTATGTTTGTATGAGTTGGGATTATGCCGGTTCATTGTTTAGCTAGCTAACTAGCTAACTAGCTAGCTACATATCTAAGTAAAAGACTCTACTTCGCCAGATAATTACGTGACCCATCAAGTTAGGCAGGTGTGTCTGGGAGTGATTACGGCCATCTATTATATTTCATGAACATGTGCACATGTCTAGACAATTGTGACCCATCCACTTAGCTAGATGTGGATGGGGGGTGGTTATAGCATATATTTCACGTGACCCATCAATTTAGACATACTGTATGTGTCTGGGTAAACGTCATCTAATTAAAATATTTCTAAAATATATTTATCTAGACACTTTATGTTTTTGATATTGCTACTATGCAAGTAACCACTTCACTGTACCGTTTACACCTTCTGTATCCTGTGCATGTGAAAAATAAACTTTGATTTTTATTTAATATAGTGTGTGTTTACCAGAGATGGTAACGTGAAGAACAACATGTCCTGAACCGAAGTCAGAGTTTTTCTATATTCTAGGCTACTACTTTTACCACTTTTAGTCTTGAAATCTTTGGTTGTTTACTACGCTACTCAATCTGTTTAGCACATGGCCTCACATGTGAATCCTTAATCCTGTTCCATTTGAATTGGACCGATTTACAGGTTTTCTCTCTGAAAAATGTAGTTCATTTCATCTGATTGTCATAAGGTTCAATGACTTTGTCCACACAGGGCATCTGAACACACAAAATACATTTGGATGATTTTCATTCGATTTTGGGTCTTTTATTGAACTTTTTTACACATGTGGTGTTCCCGGTCAAAATGGACCGGTCATTAGAAATTAATGGGTGAGACTACAATTAGTGTATAATATTGAGTTCAGGCACATGCCCATTCATCAGATGGACACACTTCCTCTCCCAGACCCTGTTCATGGCTTCCATGGCAACCCCCACGGTAACCTTTCCACAATAGAATATTTCCCTCATGGGAACCACACCTGTTGGCATTCTCACAAAAAATTGCAACATTGTTTCAATAATATATGGAACTTTTCTCGCAGTTCTGGTATATAAAGCTTTTTTGAGGCCTTGCTCACAATTATTTCTGTGGCAGCCAATGACCAAACGATATACTGTATGTGAGGCTCTTGATCATATCTTTGATCATGACACTGGTGAGGAGGAGAGAGTCCTTGTTAAACTTTGACACAAAGTAGTCTGTGATAAAGAGCACAATATGTTTCATCTGAGTATTTGTTATAGTCAAAATATTCCATACATTATGCTTTTTTTTACTCAAAAACGGCTTGTATGAGCTCAGGTCAATGAGGCCTATAGGCCATGAATAGCAAATAGAAGTTCAAAACGTGTAATGTTCACAAGAACTTAAGTTGATAAAAAGATCTAACGCAACATTAGGTGATAATATATGTATTATTACGGATTTATAATCAGCTATAATGGGGCGGTCATTTTGGACTGGGAACAGAGAATTAATTGACATGAAACGAACACAACAGGAGGGTTAAAGAGATGGGTGGGACTAAGGCTTAAGAGGGTGTGAACGATGCTGAATGGGTGTAGACAAAGAAGAGAACTCTAGTAGGTGTAAAATATTAAAGGTCCATTTTCTCCAAAGTGGGGTTACAAGTTTATCAACTTTCAAAGCAGAATTACTTTCCCATTATTCCTCAACTGCAGTGTATGCTATACAATTCTCTAGCTTTGAGTCTTTTATCCAATGTAAAAAACAACATTTAAAATGTTGCTACTTAGGACCGAATCCAGGTGGTGGGTCATATTCACTTTGTGGTAATATTTTATATGTGTATATACTGTGCCTTCGGAAAGTATTCAGACCCCTTGACTTTTTCCACATTTTGTTACGTTATGGCCTTATTTGAAAATTGATTAAATAAAAAAATTAAAAAAATTATCTACACACAATACCCCATACATTTATTTTTTGATTTTTTAAAAATTAAAAATAAAAACAGAAATACATTACTTACATAAGTATTCAGACCCTTTGCTATGAGAATTCGAAATTGAGCTCAGGTGCATCCTGTTTCCATTGATCATCCTTGAGATTTTTCTACAACTTGATTGGAGTCCACCTGTGGTAAATCCAATTGATTGGACATGATTTGGAAAGGCATACAGCTGTCTGAATAAGGTCCCACCGTTGACAGTGCATGTCAGAGCAAAAACCAAGCCATTAGATCGAAGGAATTGTCCGTAGAGTTCCAAAAGAGGATTGGGTCAAGGCACAGATCTGGGGAAGGGTACCAAAATATTTCTGCACCCTTGAAGGTCCCCAAGAACACAGCGGCCTCCCATCATTCTTAAATGGAAGAAGTTTTAAACCACCAAGATTCTTCCTAGAGCTGGCCGCCCAGCCAAACTGAGCAATCGGGAGAAAAGGGCCTTGGTCAGGGAGGTGACCAAAAAACAATGGTCACTCTTACAGAGCTTCAGAGCTCCTCTGTGGGGATGGGAGAACGTTCCAGAAGGACAAACATCTCTGCAACGTTCCACCAATCAGGACTTTATGGTGGAGTGGCCAGACAGAAGCCAATCCTCAGTAAAAGGCACATGACAGCCCGCCAAAGGGTTTGCCAAAAGGCACCTGAAGGACCCAGATCATGTGAAACAAGATTATCTGGTCTGATGAAACCAAGATTGAATTATTTGGCCTGAATGCCAAACGTCACGTCTGGAGAAAACCTGGCACCATCCCTACGGTGAAGCATGGTCATCCTTTTGAACTGAGCTGCAGGACAGGAAGGAAACTGCTCAGGGATGTCACCATGAGGCCATTTGTGATTTTAAAACAGCTACAGATGGGAAAAAATGGCTGTGATGGGAGAAAACTAGGGATGGATCAACAACATTGTTGTTACTCCACAATAATGACCTAAATGACAGTGAAAAGAAGAATAGAAATATACCGATTTTTTTTCTCTCCAAACATGCATGCAACAAGGCAATAAAGTTGTATAGCAAGAACACACGGCGAAAGGAATACACTTTTTGGCCTAAATGCAAAGCCTTGTATTTGGGCAAATCCAACACAACACATCACTGAGTAACTGCCTTCTTATTTTCAAGCATGGTGGTGGCTGCATCATGGCATGGGTATGCTTGTCATTGGCTAAGACTGGGGAGTTTTTCAGGATAAAAAGAAACAGGATGGAGCTAAGCACAGGCAAAATCGTAGAGGAAAACCTGCTTCAGTCCTTTTTACACCAGACACGGTGTGAGGAATTCACCTTTCAGCAGGACAATAACCTACAACACAAGGCCAAATCGTAACTGGAGTTGCTTACCAAGAAGACCGTGAATGTTCCTGACTGGCCAAGTTACGTTTTTTACTTAAATCTACGGCAAACATTAACTTTGCTGTCTATCCATGACCCCCCCCAAAAAAATCTTGACAGAGCTTAAATAATTTTGAAAAGAAAAATGGACAAATATTGCACAATCGAGGTGTGCAAAGCTCTTAGAGACAAACCCAAGATGACTCACAACTATAATTGCTGCCAAATATGTTTCTAACATGTATTGACTGAGAAATGTTAGAATTCTTTTCCACTTTGACATTACAGAGTATTTTGTATAATAGTTCACAAAAAAATCACAGTTAAATATATTTTAATATATACAGTATATATGAGTACTGTACAATCAGTAGGGTTTTGCTGATTCATTTTTTGGCTCTGTCGTTCTTCAAAAAAACATAAACAAATATTTGAAGTAAACAAAATTATTTTGGGGTTATGATGAGGTACACTCTTAGAAAAAAACTTGCTATCTAGAACCTTAAAGTGTTCTTCGGCTGAACCCATAGGAATAACCGTTTATGCAGAACTCTTTCCACGGGGGGTTCTACATGGAACCCAAAACGGTTCTACTTGGAACCAAAAAGGTTTTTACTTGGAAGCAAAATGGGTTCTCCTATGGGAACAGCTGAAAAACCCTTTCAGAACCCTTTTTTTCTAGGAGTGTAGGGCCATCTTGCTTAGATAGTTTAGGCAGTCAGAAGTCATACTCTTCAAGAACTGTTGAAATTACTGATGCTGACAGTGTATTCCACATGTTATTGTTATTGTCAGAGTATCTAAGTTCTTTGACTCATAAATACAAATCAGTATGTAGAGTGAAGTATAGAGTGAAGTGAATGTCTCTCCTTCTCCCTTCACTATTTTTGTCTGTCTGCCTCTGCTTCCATTTCTCTCAAAAACAAACTATTCTCACATTGTATTGTCTCTTTAAACTTGCATGGCCTTCCCCCACTCTTTCCTAGTCTATTCCCTCAACTGTCATTCTGAGAGGTCTAAAAGCATGTCTTGTGAGCTGTTCAACATCAAAAATGGTTTGTGTGTTTGTCACTTTGGCCTTCCAAATAACTCTGGAGCATGGGGGCCGTGAAGAGACTCTGGTGAGACAAGGGGGAGGGTGGGGGGTGTTAAGAGAGTGACTGGCTCTCCTGTGTGAACAAACATAAATACCCGCCCTTTTACCATCACTAACCCATCCTCTCCAATGCTCCCCATCCAAGTTGTGTAGCTTAACGAATACGTCTGAAGATCACCATCAATAATTCAGTCCACTTGGGTCGGAGCAGAAGGGGTGTGTGGAGAGAGGGGGGGTGGGGTGAGGTGGAGGGGTCTTACAAGTCCCCCCTGGTTAGGCTCATTTGAAGAGCAGGCCTGGCTAAATGAGAGACTGCGGCGATACAAGGGCTGTGGTCCGAGGGGGATTCGGACTGTCTCCATTACGAGAGCGGAGCGATTTGCGCTGAATTATGTCGAGCCACAGAGACCTGGACCTTTGGGGACAGTGATGTGTCTGATCCCTCAACAAAGAGAGGCCTAGCTTTCTCGTCTTTTCAGAGCATATAAAAGCTGACAAACTCAAAAATGTCAAATTTCACTGGAATGGGGGACATAGAAGTGGGGGTAGTACTTTTGAACTACTTTAATTGTAGTAATTAAAATAAAACAACTAGATGGGGTAAAACATGGTCTTTGCTGTATTTTACAGAATTTCATATAAAGCACTGAAAGCACTGAAACATTTACTGTGCAATGTTCAATATAAAGTGGTTATCAAGCAAATATTTCATATGCCACCATCGGACACAAGTATGTCAAATATTAACTCTTGGATGATTGTCAAACCGGTACCACTCAACAAATCCTATTACTCACAAATGCAATAAAATGGTGAAAACATCCATTGCTCTCTAGCTTAAGGAATAGAGAAAAATGTGTAGAGTTATGCATTGAGAGACATTTTACTAGGACACAGGCGCAAGCTGTCTGTTTGTGCGGCTTTGTGTTCTGCTGCGCTGTGTGTGTGAGTGTGTGTGATAAAATGCTGTGACAGCAGAAATGTTTGTGTGACAAGCACTCGGGACCGAGTCCATTAGCAGCCTCTTTTGAGTCTCCTTGGCGGGTTATCGGGCCGATGAGAAGCAGTCAAAACCTCACAGGCTTCCCCCTCAGAAACCAGCTATTTGTACCGGGTGGCAGGGGGAGGGGTGAGCAAGGACACAAAGGAAGAGGCAAAGGGAGAGAACAGTTATGTTTTCACTGTTGTTTTTGCAAATGTGATGTGACAAAGTGAAAAAGGGGGCTGCTTGGAAGTGCGTGGCTCTTGAGAGTCTGTGTGTGTTTCATAGCGTGTCTGTGTGTAGCCTCTGTGTCAGTCAGTGTGTGTCTGCGTGTGAGTGTGATGAGAGAGGGGAATGCACCTTCCAGCTTGCCGTCGTCAGAGAAACAGACGCACGTCCATAATTAATGTCCAGTCTTAAGCTTACCGCTGACCCAGCGTGTCTCTCACAAGGCTGCTCACACAGGCCCTGGCACGGCCTGTCAGTCTCACACACACACACACACACACACGCACGCACGCACGCACGCACGCACGCACGCACGCACGCACGCACGCACACGCACACGCACGCACACGCACACGCACACACACACACACACACACACACACACACACACACACACACACACACACACACACACACACACACACACACACAGACACAGACACAGACACACAGACAGAGTGAGGGTGACATGGGTCATGTGTATATATATATGCTTATATATATATATTGAACAAAAATATAAACACAATAAGCAACAATTTCAATGATTTTACTGAGTTACAGTTCATATAAAGAAATCAGTCAATTGCAATAAATTCCTTGTGTCCTAATTGCCCAGACAATTAGAATGACCCAGACAATCAGAATGAGCTTTATTAAAGACAGAAATACTTCTCAGTTTCATCAGCTGTCTGGGTGGCTGGTCTCAGTCTATCCTGCAGGTGAAGAAACTTACACGGAACCCGAACCGGCTGCGCGCGTGCGCCATCGTGCGCCATCGTGCATAAATGTATTTTGACCCCTCGCACCAAACGCGATCACGACACGCAGGTTAAAATAACAAAACAAACTGAACCAATGACATTAATTTGGGGACAGGTCGAAAAGCATTAAACATGTATGGCAATTTAGCTAGTTAGCCTGCACTTGCTAGCTAACGTTAATTTGTACAATTTAGCTAGCTTGCTGTTGCTAGCTAATTTGTCCTGGGATATAAACATTGAGTTGTTATTTTACCTGAAATGCACAAGGACCTCTACTCCGACAATTAATCCACACATAAAACGGCCAACCAAATCGTTTCTAGTCATCTCTCCTCCTTCCAGGCTTTTTCATCTTTGAACTTATGTGGTGATCGCATCTAAACTTTCATTGTATTACCACGACAACCGGCAACAAAGTTCGTCTTTCAATCACCCACGTGGGTATAACCAATGAGGAGCACGTGGGTACCTGCTTCTATAAACCAATGAGGAGATGGGAGAGGCAGGATTTTCAGCGCGATCTGCGTCAGAAATAGGAATGACTTCTATTTTAGCCCTTGGCGTCACAGACACTCGTTGGCGCGCACGAGCAGTGTGGGTGCAATAATTGAATAACATGGATATCAAAATTTATTTTGCCATGCTCGCGCACGCGACGTGTCCAGTCTGGTCAGCATGTTGGATGTGGAGGTCCAGGGCTGGCGTGGTTACACATAGTCTGCAGTTGTGAGGTCGGTTGGACGTATTGCCAAATTCTCTAAAACAACGTTGGAGGCAGCTAATGATGGAGAATTGAACATTAAATTCTCTGGCAGCATCTTTGGTGGACATTCCTGCAGTCAGATGCCAACTGCATGCTCCCTCAAATCTTCAGACATCTGTGGCATTGTGGTGTGCACCAAAACTGCACATTTTAGAGTGGCCTTTTATTGTCCCCAGCACAAGGTGCACCTGTGTAGTGATCATGCTATTTAATCAGCTTCTTGATATGACACACCTGTCAGGTGGATAGATTATCTTGGCAAATGAGAAATGCTCGCTAATAGGGATGTAATCAAATTTGTACACAACATTTGATAGAAATAATATTTTTGTATTGCATTGATATTTTTGTTCAGTATATATATATATACACAGTGCTTTCAGAAAGTACTCAGACCCTTATACTTTTCCCACATTTTGTTACTTTACAGCCTTATCCTAAAAGTGACTAAATAACACGTTTTCCTCAACAATCTACACACAATACCCTATAACGACGAAGCGAAAACAGGTTCAGAAAACAGAAATACCTTATTTACATAAGTATTCAGAACCTTGGCTATGAGACTCGAAATTGAGCTCAGGTGCATCCTGTTTTCATTGATAATCCTTGAGATGTTTCTACAACTTGGAACCACCAAGACACTCCCGGCCAAACTGAGCAATGGAATAGAAGGACCTTGGTCAGGGAGGTGACCAAGAACCCGATGGTCACTCTTACAGAGCTCCAGAGTTCCTTTGTGGAGATGGGAGAACCTTGATGAAAACCAGCTCTAGAGCGCTCAGGACTTCAGAATGGGGGCAAAGGTTCACCTTCCAACAGGACAACAACCCTAAGCACACAGCCCAGACAATACGGAGTGGCTTCGGGACAAGTCTCTGAATGTCCTTAAGTGGCCCAGCCAGAGCCCGGACTTGAACCCAATCTAACATCTCTGCAGAGACCTGAAAATAGCTGTGCAGCAACGCTCCACATCCAACCTGACAGAGCTTGAGAGGATCTGCAGAGAATAATGACATTCCCCAAATACAGATGTACCAAGCTTGTAGTGTCATACCCAAGAAGACTCAAGGCTGTAATCTCTGCCAATGGTGCTTCAATAAAGTACTGAGTAAAGGGTCTGAATACCTATGTAAATTTGTATTAATTTGAATTTTATTGAACTAGGCAAGCCAGTTAACCTGTTGGGGATGAGGGCGCTGTTGTGGCTATTTATGCTAATCGTGTAATTTTTTGAAACGGCTTCCCACAAAGTTCTTGATCGTACAATATGCATATTATTATTATTATTGGATAGAAAACAGTCTATAGTTTCTATAGGAGTTGAAATTTTGTCTCTAAGTGGAACAGAGCCCATTCTACAGCAATTTCCCTGACATGGAGTCAGATTCCAGAAATTTTGGCCACTGGTCTGGAGTCAGTTAAAAGGCCACTGTTATTGCTATGACTATACGGACACTGCTTACGTCTTCCCCTGGATGTCTTTACGTGATGACGATTTGAATCGTGTCGATTGCGCGTTCACAGGCACTATAAATTAAAAAACCCTGAGGCTAATCAGTCTTTCCTTGCTGCGTAACGCGCGTGCTGGACACCGACCCGCTCCTGTTCCAAGCGTTAGTTTAGCCTGTTATATTTCTCCGGTCATCTTTTCACTCGTTATAGGAGTTAAAAACATCATAAGGTAGTTAATTTAAAGCGTTTTATAGCAATTTATATCCGTTTAGTGCGATTTTGGGACATTTATTTTTGCAACGATGTGAAAAGTTGGGCACGCTTTTCAGTTCATCCCGAACGCAGTTGACATTTCCACATGGCAAGAGGACAGCTTTCCACCAAAAGACGATTTCTCCCAAGAAAGGATCCTTTGCCCAAGATACTGATGGAAGAACAGCTCAAGGTAGGACATTTTTATTATGATAAATCGTGTTTCTGTCGAAACATTTTAGTGGCTTCGGACGCCATGTTTTTTGACGTAGCATCGCTTGGCGCAAGCTGTATTGAAAAGTAAGGATAATTTAACTTGACGCTAGGGGTCAGATTCTTTATTTTTTTTTTAAATAACGTTCCCAAGGTAAACAGACTATTTCTCAGGTCCAGATCGTAGAATATGCATATAATTTACAGATTAGGATAGAAAACACTCCAAAGTTTCCAAAACTGTCAAAATATTGTCTGTGAGTATAACAAAACTGATTCTGCAGGCGAAAACCTGAGAAAATCTAACCCGGAAGTGATTTAAAAAAAATGTAATCTGTGTTTCCTGGCCCGTCTTTCTTCCATTTAAAGGGGTATCAACCAGATTCCTTTTCCAATGGCTTCCTCAGGCTGTGACCAGGCTTTAGACATAGTTTCAGGCTTTTATTTGGAAAAATCTCGCTCATTTTTCAAAATAAAAGTCCTCTGATTAGTTCCTGCACGCGAGAGGGTAGCTCTCCATTTTCTTTTTCTCTCTTATTGAATAGGTTACGGTCCGGTTGAAATATTATCGATTACGTTTGTTAAAAACAACCTGAGGATTGATTAGAAAAAACATTTGACATGTTTCTACGACCATTACGGATACTTTTTGGAATATTCGTCGAACGGAACGAGGCTTTGGTTCTCTGAACATAACGCGCAACCCAAATGGCGTTTTTTTTGTTATAAAACTAATATTTTTCGAACAAAAATAACATTTGTTGTGTAACTGGGAGTCTCGTGAGTGCAAACATCCGAAGATTATCAAAGGTAAGCGATTCATTTTATTGCTTTTCTGACTTTCGAGACCAAGCTAACCAAGCTAATATAAGGCTAACTGTTCTAGCATTGATTGATACACTCACAAAAGCTTAGATTGCTTTCGTTGCAAAGCATATTTTCAAAATCTGACACGGTAGGTGGATTAACAACAAGCTAAGCTGTGTTTTGGTATATTTCACTTGTGATTGCATGATTATAAATATTTTTAGTAATATTTTTGAATCTGATACGTTTGGGAATTTTCTTCTGCCTTTCAGGACCGGAACAAGGCTGTAGTTTTCTGAACATAACGCACAACCCAAATGGCGTTTTTTTGTTATAAAAGTAATATTTATCGAACAAAAATAACATTTATTGTGTAACTGGGAGTCTTGTGAGTGCAAACATCCGAAGATTATCAAAGGTAAGCGATTAATTTTATTGCTTTTCTGACTTTCGTGAACATGCTAATTTGGGGCTAGCTGTTCTAGCATTGATTGATACACTCACAAAAGCTTGGATTTCTTTCTCTGTAAAGCATATTTTCAAAATCTGACAGGATAGGTGGATTAACAGCCTCAAACCAGGGTCTGTAGTGACGCCTCTAGCACTGAGATGCAGTGCCTTAGAACACTGCGCCACTCGGGAGCCCAAAATGTGATATTTCAGTTTTTTTACATTTGCCAAATTTTCAAAGAACATGTTTTTGCTTTGTCATTACTGGGTATTGTGTGTAGATTGATGAGGGGGGAAAAACAATTTAATACATTTTAGAATTAGGCGGTAATGTAACAAAATCTGGAAAAAGTCAAGGGTTCTGAATAATTTCTGAAGCCACTGTATATATACATATCTGTTACACTAAACAGATAGGACCAACTAAGTGCAGAGATGCAGCTGTTCATCAACCTCTCTGTGACCTGACATCACTACAAATCGTGACATACAGTAGGGTATATCTCCACCAGAGACAGACAATAGGCACACACCTTGTACCATATAATCTAAAGCATTGGTCAGCTACATTGTCCACATCCACTCTGATGCAACACACATCTCATGAATACAGTTGAAGTCGGAAGTTTACATACACTTAGGCTGGAGTCATTAAAACTCGTTTTTCAACCACTCCACAAATTTCTTGTTAAGAAACTATAGTTTTGGCAAGTCGGTTAGGACATCTACTAACCGACTGCATGACACAAGTATTTTTCCCAACAATTGTTTACAGACAGATTATTTCACTTATAATTCACTGTATCACAATTCCAGTGGGTCAGAAGTTTACCTACACTAAGTTGACTGTGCCTTTAAACAGCTTGGAAAATTCCTGAAAATTATGTCATGGCTTTAGAAGCTCCTGGTAGGCTAATTGACAGTATTTAAGTCAATTGGAGGTGTACCTGTGGATGTATTTCAAGGCCTACCTTCAAACTCAGTGCCTCTTTGCTTGACATCATGGGAAAATCAATAGAAATCAGCCAGGACCTCAGAAAAAAATGGTAGACCTCCACAAGTCTGGTTCATCCTTGGGAGCAATTTCCAAACACTTGAAGGTACCACATTCATCTGTACAAACAATAGTACGCAGCCGTCATAACGCTCAGGAAGGAGATGCGTTCTGCCTCCTAGAGATGAACGTACTTTGGTGCGAAAAATGCAAATCAATTCCAGAAGAAAAGCAAAGGACCTTGTGAAGATGCTGGAGGAAATGGGTACAAAAGTATCTATATCCACAGTACAACGAGTCCTATATCTACATAACCTGTTAGGCCGCTCAGCAAGGAAGTTGCCACTGCTTCAAAACCGCCATAAAAAAGCCAGACTACGGTTTGCAACTGCACATGGTGACAAAGATCGTACTTTTTGGAGAAATGTCCTCTAGTCTGATGAAAAATAGGACATTTTGGGCATAATGACCATCGTTATGTTTGGAGGAAAAAGGGGGAGGCTTGCAAGCCGAAGAACACCATCCCAACCGTAAAGCAGGGGGTGGCAGCATCATGTTGTGGGGGTGTTTAGCTGCAGGAGTGACTGGTGCACTTCACAAAATAGATGGCATCGTGAGGATTGAAAATTATGTGGATATATTGAAACAACATCTCAAGACATCAGTCAGGAAGTTAAAGCTTGGTCGCAAATGGGTCTTCCAAATGGACAATGACCCCAAGTATATTTCCAAAGTTGTGGCAAAATGGCTAAGGGCAACAAATTGGAGTGGCCATCACAAAGCCCTGACCTCAATCCTATTGAAAATTTGTGGGCAGATCTGAAAAAGTGTGTGCGAGCAAGGAGGCCTTACAAACCTGACTCAGTTACACTAGCTCTGCTAGGAGGAATGGGCCAAAATTCACCCAACTTATTGTGGGAAGCTTGTGGAAGGCTACCCGAAATGTTTGACCCAAGTTAAACAATTTAAAGGCAATGCTACCAAATACTAATTGAGTGTATGTAAACTCCTGACCCACTGGGAATGTGATGAAAGAAATAGAAGCTGAAATAAATCATTCTCTCTACTATTATTCTGACAGTTCACATTCTTAACATAAAGTGGTGATCCTTTACCTGGATTAAATGTCAGGAATTGTGAAAAACTGAGTTTAAATGTATTTGGCTGAGGTATATGTAAACTTCCGACTTCAACCGTATATGCAAACAAGTAATCAGAACCAAATTCAAAATCTTTGAATGTTCCTTTCCAACAGGTCGTTTTTATCCATCACATTATGCCATGAAAAAGGAACATCAACTAAAGGGAGATGAGGAGAGAAGAGAACATCCATAGAGGAAATGATAATGTGAGCAAGTTGTGCTGAAGGGGACAAAATGACTGAAGTTTCACTATGGAACTAAAGAGGGAGAGAGGGAAAGGTAGAAAGGGGGGTGGTGAGAGAGAGGTGGAAGATGGAAAGGAAAAAGGAAAAACACTCACATATATTTTCTCTCCTTTGTCCTTATCAGGGACCAGTCTGCCCGCTTTCTCTCCCTCTCGCTCCTTCTCTCTCTCCCTCTCCCTCTCTCTCTGCATCACTGGACTAATTGAGTATCTAAACAAACTAATTAATCACTGGCGTTCGCGGAAGACGGACAGGTCTGGAGAGGTGATGTTCATCAAACTCCCCCAATTTGTTTTTTAATCCCTGCAGCAATTTATTTGCTGAATATGCACATTTCTCCCCCTGAAATCTCTTTGCCACGGCCAAGGTTAACTGTACACATGCTCATTCAATATTTATTATTTTGCATAGAGGATACTATTTTTTTCTCCCCACCCTCTCTCTCTTCTTGTCTCGGATTCAGAGTATCCCAGTGCATTAATCAAAAATAATGAATAAAATGATCCGTTTGACAATGCTCATAGCCTCCCAGGTTTCAGGAGAATGGCAGACCAACTTTATTAATCAACACTCCCTGACTAATTGTTACAAAGTGTCATCCATAAATGTCCCTTCATTTTAATAGTACTTTGCCCAACACTAACAATATCCCCTGTGAATTCAGATTTATTTAGGCCTTGGCGATTGGAGAGCGAAGGGTGGTAGGTTTCTGGGGGAGTACACAGGAGCACATATATTCATCCCAATACACCTGCCGTTTGAGAGTAGGCTTTGGAAGAAGTAAAAACATTCCGTAACGCTTCAAATTAGGGATTGAATGTGAGGCCCCCCCAACAGTTGTTTTGAGAGGGGGCCTAATGGCAGTTTGTAGCCAGCGCCTGGCTGTGTAGCCTCTTCTGGACCCTGTCCCCACTTCAGCAGAGAAGGTGAGGCGTCGGAGTAAACCATTAAGGGTGACAGTTTCACTTTTCTCCCCCTAATTACTTGTTCCTGCCCATGTGGCATTTCTTAGAAAAATTTGTTGAATAATGACCGACATTAAAATGGAGGCTCTTAAGAATTTATATGCACTGCTTAATTTATCATGTACTTTCTTTATCTCCTCTCCAGATTTATATCCAAAGCGTCGCTGGCCCCCTCTGCCTTCTGACAGCGCCGTCATTTTCTTAAGGGCACAGCATGTATATCAGTGACAAATCCTCTCAGACACTACGGCGGTCCATCAACTTGTGTCTGTGTGTGGACCGTGTATGTTTTCTGTTTGTGATGCAGACGCCACACGAAGGCAGAGAGCTTGAGGAGTGTTTTACTTGCTCACTGTGCCCCCCCCTCCCCCCGTACTCAGATTGGTAGCGGATGGATGTACCTCTTCCTGCCTTGCTGCTCTTCGCTATTCAACACCTACCATCATGTCTGTATGGATTCCTCATTAGAAGACAACAGCCTCAGCTCACTGGGAACCTTTTGAACCAATGTGTCCAAATGACAGTGTCCAAGAGTGTCGTGACAGCGTCATTTGTCATGGGAAATGCAGGTAATATATTCCAACACTCCAGAAATGAGTGCTTGTGTGTTGTTCTCCAAAGCATGAAACCTTTCAAATAACCTTTGCGGTCTCTGCTGGTTTTGTTTGTAAGAGTGATTAACAGCAACAGCCTCTGGCAGAGAGAGTCTTTATGAGCTGGGTGACTCTTCTGCGTCTGACCATAACAGACACTTGATCCCTGCATATCCATCACCGCATGGAGAATGAAACGCGGCTCGCTTTCCCAGACACGCTGTCTGACTTTTGATGAATGCCAATAAGAACACAAGCATTCCCATGTGGGGAATCTGCCCTTCCTGCGACTTAAGAAGAAGTATGCTTCTGTAATGGGTCCAGGACATCAAGCTGTGTTACAAATGTAGATATGTATGAAGATTTCACTCAGATATTAGCGGTGTGTGTGCATGCGTGTGTGTGTGTGTGTTTCACGGCGTGCCCTCTTTCTTTGCCTTATTAAAATATGCACACTTTTTAGTCTCACATTAGAATGATTTATGTAACATATCAGCCGGAGCGTTCTAAGAGCCACCTACAGCCTCCCCTCATTGCTGTTGTTTTTTACTATTTCCTCTTGGTAATTTACTACACGCTCCCCAGAGCATGCTTTCGTACGGCTGCTTCTTTCAAGGGCATTTGTGTGGGTCTACCTCCGTTGCGCCAATTTAATATCTACCATCACGTACAGAAATCACCGAGTTACAGTACCGCTGTCTCTGACCATCGTTGATAAAAACACAGGAGACCAGGGCTGGTAAGGTATATGGTAATTAGTTAATTAGGCTAGCGCTAATGACCAACATCTGGTGGTAACTGGGACACCTATAATACCATTAAACTATGCTGGTGGTATGTCAGTCATAAACGCATGCATATACAGTTAGATAGACATCTAGGTGGAAACACTGTCAGTTCCAATGTGGAAGACAGCTTCTATGTCTAATCTATCTATCTTCCTATCTATAAAGAGTAAACGTACCCCTCCACTAGTTATCGTACTGCCCCGTCCCCCTTAAAGTATGACAACAGTGAATACATTACCAGGGGTGCCAAGTTAAACACTCCGATCCCTGACCTAATGAAATTACAGGTTCCCCCTGTCGCGACTGTTTTTCATCTGGGCCCACCAGCATTTCTATGGTAATTATATGCAAATAATGGAATAGACGACAGACGTTTAACCCCAAAGTACGAGGACGGAACAGAATGAATCAGATTTGACTTGTCACCACACTCGCTAACGGTGGATTTCAAATACCCGGTTTGGCGTTCTCCATGTTTGAATTGTACGTTCTCTTTATCCTCAGGCAGGCATGCTCAAAAGTGATGGGTTGTCTTGAAACAACCTATGCCACCGTCACACGTTTTGCCAC
Organism: Salvelinus alpinus; assembly: GCF_045679555.1. Taxonomy (NCBI): domain Eukaryota; kingdom Metazoa; phylum Chordata; class Actinopteri; order Salmoniformes; family Salmonidae; genus Salvelinus; species Salvelinus alpinus. Next base: position 43,910,993 of record NC_092090.1, read on the forward strand.
ACCCTGCTCCTCTGTCCTCTCACTCTTCTCTGCTGTGCCTCTCATTGGCCTTGGGTGGCAGTACCACGATGACAATGTGACACATTAAAAGGAGTGATGGCATGGCACCGTGTCACTAGGAGCCACACAGCCCATCTGTTCCAGTCCTACCATCCTGTCAATCTTCCGAGCTATTTTAGGGAGAATTTACAAGCCACAATGAAGCAGTTGCTCGAGCATCCACCACACAACCCCATCATGACACATGCACTGTTTCAATATGGAGCAAAAATCAGCTACTGGGTGTTTGGAGATATTCCAAAAGAGGATACGTAGTACAGGTGTTCTGACTGCTGCCGGGCTGCGACAACACACACACACACACACACACACACACACACACACACACACACACACACACACACACACACACACACACACACACACACACACACACACACACACACACACACACACACACACGCACACACGCACACATCCCTCCCTCCCTCCCCTCCTTCCCTCCTTTGATACTATGTATCAATCAAGGACGACAGCTTCTAAATGTGAAGCTCTGACATGATAGGAGATACATGCCAGAGGGCTTTCCTTCATAACAACAAGCAGAGCCCCGTAACGGGGCCAATCTCTGCAGCTGTGGGGAACGACTGTGCAGAAAGGTTTGATGGCAGGCACTCCCCCCTCCCCGTCCCCACACCTCCATCTCTCTCTCTGATAACTATCACTGTCAGATGGAGACAGAGCCCAATGTATGACAATTTGTTCATTATCATAGTGAATAGATTTTCACAGGCTCTCCAACAAGACTCGCAGCTCGATGAATATCAAGCAGGCCTCTTTTTGTCCTAGGGGCCAAATTTGGGAAATAACATCCCTTCCTCTCTCTTGCTCTCTTCCCTCAAGTAAAAACGATGACACCTCAAGTAGCTATCAGTCAGTCTAGTGTGTGTGTGTGTGTGTGTGCGTGTGTGTGCGTGCATGTGTGTGCGTGTGTGTGCATGTGTGTGTGTGTGTGCATGTGTGAGTGTGTAAGTGAGGCAGCAAGATAGGAAGAGAGACTGAGAGAGTGAAAGAGGGGAGAAAGTAGGTACAAGACAAAAGAGACAGACAGGCATGAACACAAGCAAGCAAATATTCTTTGATAATTCATTAGCCCATATTCACCGCTTTTTGGTTCAACAAAATGATGAGTGAGCTTCACGCCACACACACGGCAGTGGGGCGTAGGGGGTGATGTTTCCGTCATGGCAGGGAAAGGGAAATGGGTCGGCTAGGAGCTGTCCATCTGAAGCGTGCTCAGTTGACCAGAGAGCTGTGTAATTAAAAGCCCTATTAGCCCTGTCGACTGAACTGAAGTTAACCCCAAACATAGTGGAGGGGCATGGCTCCCACATCAAGACCTGGCAACCAAACACCCTCCTCAGTGCGGCATGTAGCCTCCTCACCTACGAAGCCCAGCCTATAGCTCTCCTCAAAAAAGAGAGAGTAAGCCAGGAATTAAAGACATGTTAGAAGGTGTAGAGGGCCAGATAATTGAGTAGGGGTAGAAAATAATGAGGTAGTGTCAGACAGTCTGTTCATTACTCCTCCTGCTGTTTTTTCTCTCTCTTTCTCTTATTTATTCCATATTATTTTGAAGGATCATATTCAATACAGCTCATGTGCTGGAGTCCAATGGTCCTTTTGAGCAGGTTTTTGGAGAAGATAATTTATTAAAATGACTTTTTACTCATTTTGTTTAATGTATGCACTTTAACAATTAATAACCCAAGCGCTGGAGATTTTCACTAAAGGCCATTAATTTGTATAAATCTGCCACCACTGACAGAGGAGATTTTTTAAACTGATCAGGAGAAAGTGAAATTATTCTCTCGCCTCAGGTTAAATATGACTTTCTTCAGGAATGCTGCTGGTCTCTACGCCTGCTTTCTGACCTTGTCATTGATCGTAGCGATCTGCCCCCATGTCTGCTGCTGCAAGGGGAAAACGTTACTTTCTGTTTGTTTCATTCCTTCACTTTTCTGGTGCTATCAGAAAGGCAAGCAGAACAGATGTGAAGACTCAAGGCCTTTTAAATAGCTCTGCTTTGTATCCCTACCAACCTCCCTGTCTGGCTGGCCCGGCCTAGGAACGCATATGTAGACAGTCTGTTGTTGCTAGGAGTTTAATTGCAGAATGTGTGCATGCGTGTGTGTGTGTCTGTGTGTGTGTGTGTGTGTGTGTGCTTGTTCTGATTATTATTTTTGTCCAAAGCTGCACATTAAGTGAACACACATAACACTATCTAATGGCCTCCATGTCGGTCTATAGCCTAGGCTTTCTGCTCCTGTTTAAATAATTCATCCCAACAACACAACAGACCTTTTCTCTTGCCAGCGGCATGGACGTGGTGGCCAGATCATTGCCTGCTGGCCTTCATTCGTGACCAAGTCCACCTTTGAACATTTCTAAAATAACAATCCTAATTGGGTTTAACCGTGTTTATTTAAAACATTTCTCTCTTGTCTAAAAAGTGTTAGCCTCCGTTCGTGTCTCCATGCTGTCCCAGTCTAGTTGTTTATTAACAGACTTTATATTATATAGGGTGGAGTTGTCCTAGAACTAATCGTAGTTCATCTTATAGACCTATTTCTGAATGACATCTATAATACACCAACGCAAGATTGACCCAGGAACCAACTCCTAATGTTGAAGACTGCTTATCAGAACCATCACGTACTTCTCACAACTTAAATACATGAACGCCTCCTAGTATGGAAATTACACACTGGGCTCAATTAATTCATTAATGCGTTGACTCCAAATGTATTCCTCAAATCGTCCTTTTTCTCTGGCCCAGTCCTTCCTCCCTCTTTCCAGTGGTACTTTTAAGTTCAGAGACTGAGAGCATGTCTTCATTAGCTGCATTAACATTCACAGGCTGTAGTAAATTCTGACAGTGAAAAGGTCCCCGTAACCTTTAGTTGTGCAGAAATTTACTTCCCAAGAAAATTACAGCTGGCACTGTCTTAATTAATGCTGGCTTTCTATTCTGAAAACCCAGGGCTTGTCAGCTGGAGAAAAAAAGGGAGGAAGAGGGAAATGAGGAAGAGTGGGAGAAAAGAGAAACTCAAGACTAAACGGCTGGTTACAAGAAGGGGCCTTGAGATTGAAAATGGTGATAAATAAAGTAGGACGTTCAGATTTCACAATATTGCTCTGTTTGTTGCATTGTGGGGGATTGTGCTGCTGTAAGTAGATTCGGATCTAGACTCCCCCCCCCCCCCCCCTCTCTCTTTTTGTCTTCCAAAGTGGTATAAAAATGGGAGCTTTTGTGAAAACTAATACATATTTTATCCCTGGCTATCTCCTGGGTGCACGTTGTTTGCCTGGGCTCAGTGAGGGAACACAGAATCCATCTTCACACGGACTACTACTGCCACACTGATCGGGTCACAAACAAATGAGGATAATACCGACACCTTGCACCCCGAAACAGCACAGGAAGGGAAGGAAGGAGGCAGGGCGGACCTGCTCGGGATGACTGAAGGGGGCCCACATGAGGTCTGCTTAAAGAGGATTTTATATGCTGAGATGCTGTTTCCATGGCTGGCTGAGACCCTTAGGGCTTGATCATTAAACATCACCAGAGGGAGAATTTCTCTCCGGTCTTTTGTTTTTCCTCAGACACTAATTAGGGTTGTGACTCACAGCAGCGTTGATAGACAAATGTCAGAAGGCTCTCATGTCGGTTCATAATTGCCGAAATGAAAGCCGGGGGGAGACTGAGAGCGGTAGACAGCTCCGCTCACACGAATGGGTCTCCATCTGAAATCTAAAAGAAAAAGAAAATGGGTGTGAGGATCTTTGTGTCTTTCTCTCTACTGAACAACATTACAGGTGGGCCTGTTGAGAGTAATCACTTGCATAAATGCACCAGAATAACGAGACAAGAATGTATGAACAAAACAGAAACTCCTACCCAGATAACTTCATGTTGATCTAAAAGTGGTTATTGTACTGAGAATGTGTGCCAGGCAAACAGCCATGGGTTCATCTTGGTAATTATTTTTTAACACTAGAGATTTTGGCAAACCAACGACAGGTAGTTAGGGCTTCATATTTGAACAAACGGTCAGCTGCCTACAGACCGAGCTGCGTGGTTGTTTTGCATTGTGTGACACCTTCATTAAAATGAACTCTGACCATTACACCACACATTTCCACATCGCCTAATTACAAAGCCCCGGCACCATTATTCAGCCTTCTAAAATGACGAGCGTGCAGCATGTCACAGACGGTTTTAAATAACCTCACAAGTTGTACAATCAAATAACTTTATCTCATTTACAAAGACCTCTCTCCCCTCATCGTTTTGGTGACTTCAAGCGACTTGCACACATTACTATTACTTCAGCATCACAATAAGGTATACCAATTATATCAACGAATCAAAACTATTAGCAGATAGAGGGTATCTAAATTTCTCATGACAAGCCTGGAGTCAGCTTATTAAAATGGTTCTCTAATGAGCGTCTTCCTGCCAGTGTGTCTCTGCCTCTTCTCTCCTCTGGCACCATTCACTAACCTCAGAACCTTTGACAGCACAGGCTTTCATAAAGAACTCAATGTCACTCGTTCAGTGGCGCAGTTGCCACAGCCTCTCTACAATGTCAACGTGTCTCAGAGATCCACATAACAGCACGTAGGTCATTTACGTGTGAAAGACAAAAGAAAACATAGATCCCAGATCAGTCGTACATCTGTAGGAGCACTCATTAACATTTCTACTGTAAACTGGGATTCTTTGTTTTAAGGGCTTTGTAACGAGTGCCAATACAAATAGATTTCATATGATTTAATAAATAATAACATTTTACTGAGCTCTGGTTTAAAGTCACTCAGCCTATTGACAAAAGAGAACCAATTATAACAATTATGCCTTTCAATTCTATCTGTTGTTTCCCTTTGTTTATTCAGAGCAGGGCTATTTGGAATAGTTCATACACCCCTTTCCCTGCTTCTGTCCCCAGGATCGTGGTGTGTGAGCCTCCATGTCCCCCCTGTGATGATAAACGGCTGCTGATTCCATGATTCCAATTTGTAATTTTCTGAGTGCAGAGGTAGGACTGGGACAATTGATCAAATTGAGCAGCAACTTGAGCACCCCTCTTTCTCTCCCTCCCTCTTTCTTCTCCCCTGCCCAAATACCCTCTTTAAATATTTAACTAGATTTATGAATGGTCACCGTCTCCCATCTATTTATACCTCTTATATTGACAGGAAATACATTCATGGGCAGTCAGGAAGAGGAATTACAAGTGGGTTTCCTGGAGTGAAACCACAGGTTGGATGAAGTGCAGATGGTGTACTCGAGATGACTGCCAATCAGAACAGGAGTGAAGTTCAGACACTTTTCTCTTCATTTACTAATTAAATGAACCTAGTCTAGGCGATGATGTAATGTAGTGTAGTTCATTAATTAAAGGTCATAGCTAGATACATTATTTCAAATAATTGGGACCAAAATAGAATATCTTTCTTACGTAACATCTGCTAGGATGTGAATAAACCATAGTGCCATTTGGGAATAAACCATTGTAGCACTTTTCCGCCCCTTCAGTTATGATGTCTTGACTTGCATAGGCTCGGTTAGAATGATGTATTCATACATGTGAGTGAGGAGTCATTTGTTGAGCATGCATCTCCCTCTCAGAAAGCAGTGAGGTCAGCAGAATGCACTGCCCCTGGGGGTCAGATCTGACACAGCCTCAGCGTTCATCAGCAGCAGACACTGGGCTTAGCACCAGCCGGAGACACCGCAGAGTCGCCACCGTACTAGCCTCGGCTCTCTCAGGGGGATGAGGCCCTTCGATCTGATTATTTGGGAAGGACAAAGTGCTTTTGTTGATGAAGAGCCACGCTGAAATCTGGGAGTTGAGAAATCAATGGGTTCCACGGGGCCCTGGAGCATTGATCACGGTGCACATTGACAATCCATGCCTTGGTTAGCTATGCGAGTGAATGAGGCGAAATGAGCCACTTGTGAAAGTTTTTATGCCACCTTGTTTTTTTTCCTCGTCCTGTATGATTTGTATTGACAGGCCTGGCTCAGGCATGATTAATAATCTCCCGCTCTAAAGTTTGAGCTCCTGGCTGTGTGTCTGCTAGAGAGAAAAAAGACAAACAAAGTTTTCTGCCTCAGCCCCTGAGCTTGATACGTGCCTTGCGAACATCTCCGTTTTTTAATTCCCTGTTTGGATCATGTGTGAGTTTGAAGAGAAAAAAAGGTATTTCTGATAGTTTGCTGCAGAATCAATCCCTGGGCTCAGAGACACTCAAATCACTCAAATGAGGGTCTCTCATTATAGGGGGACATTGTTTGTCCAGGAAGCCTTTTCCTCGCACCTTGTTAGAGATGTCCAGTCCCCGTAATTGGATCCGTCTGTGTGAGTGGAGCCGGCATTGACAGACGCCTTCGACTGAGAGCCGCTTAAATGACAAATGTTCCCCTCGTTTTAAAGCTGACCGTTTAAAGGCATGACATCTCGTTATTATCCCGGAGACGGGTTTGAAGGCTTTGACGATCACACTGTTTAAATTCTATCTACCTTCCTCGAGCAGTCAGTGAGAATTCATTATATTAGGGGATGTTGGTGATATCCACCACACAGCTGGTTTCTATTTTAATTGAGAACATCGTCACCCATGTTAACACGAAAAACTAAACTTCTAACATTTTACAGGCAGACTTATGGAATGTCCTCTGTAATTATCAATGATAGCAGGCTGACCTACATCCTTCTAAATTGGATGCAAATATTTGACTTTGTCAATTTGAAATAACAGTTATTCATCATGATTGAGGAAATCCTTGTAAATTCCTTTTCAGGTAGGAAAAACATCTGCTGAAAGTTTCATCAGTCCAACACCAACATTCCAAACGCAGGTGACTGCTTTCCTGATTCCTCGTGTTGTTATTGTTTTCTGAAACGAGTCATGGTTTTGATGAACATAGCTGACAGGTTTGTTTAGATCTGACGTCATTGAATATGGTCTCGCAACACATGAGTCATGACATCTGCATTGCTTTTTCAACTTGTTTCCTGTACAGACAGAGTGCGTGCGTACGTACGTGGGCGGGTGTTTGTTCAAGGTGGTGTGAGGTCAATAATTATAGTGACTGGACACCACATAGGATCTTCGGTAGGAGAGTTTTATATGTACCAGGGCAGCGCTGGCCAGGACACAGCTACCAAAGGGGTGACTTTAATTCACTGATGCGTGGAGTAGGATGGGTGAGCAGGCACTAAAACCCAGACATTTCCATGGGGAGGATTTATTGGGAGTGAACCTGCTCATTGCCTGCCATCATTAGCTGATTAGGTGGCTGATGGCGGAGTAGAACCTGTCAGCTTGAGTGATCATGAGGAGTCAGCCAGTTCACAGTCAAAATAACTTGTTGTTTTTCCCTCAATGGGAAAATGTGACTATGTAATTAGTAATTAGTCAAAAGTGACTATCATATGGGCGTTTGCAAACTGTTCAATGTTTGTTTGCAAATGGCTATTTTTGGATGAAAATAGCCATGTGTAAAATCTCCTCGAAATTCCAGAACAATTCCGAACATCACGGACTCTAGTTTAACAAACCTAATGCAATGGTACATCTAAGTGCTGGTGGTAGATGTACAGGTTCAGGAGTGTGTCAGTAATATTTATTCTATTTTCACAACCAAAGCTGGACAAAAATAATGTCCAATATACATTTTTAAAACTGTTGACTGTTTTGCTGCTCATGATATTTTAATCAAACGTTTGGGATTAACATAAGGCTACTGTGTGTGCCTCCGCTGGCAAAATCAATGGCATAATCAATTGTGTTTCAGCTAAGACCAGCTTTTGGTCAGTCTAAAATATCCCTATTGCGCTCACCGAAATTGGCATATAAGGACACACCTCAAATATTTACACCCTCCCACCAGCGCAAGCCAACTGATGTTAGACAGGTAAAAATCTGAACGTGGCGTAAGGTCTGGAAAATGCCATTGCACTAGTGTTTACAGGACAAAATTAAACTAAAGTTTGACACTTACCCCCTGCATAAAATAGAGCCCTTTAAGTGACATGGTTTGGTTTTGCTGCTGTTTGTTGCTTTGTGGTCTTGCTCTGTGATGTGGTCCACTTTGCTGTTGAGTTGTACTTTTAGAACTGCACACTCATGTTTTAAAGTGATGAGATGTCTTCCCGCAGGCCATCTATCTTGTTTCCCTCCTGGAAGGTTCTTCCTGTGCACAGACTGATTTAACACCAGCTGGGTCAAAACTCACTGTTTCCTGTGAGAGGTGGAAGTGGAAAGGGCACACAGGAACAGAGTAGGTATGCAACAGGGTGGTGTGTGTTTGTGTGTTTCCAGAGAGGGACGGTCTATGTGGATGTGTGTGTGAAGGACTGTGTCTTGCAGTAAGTGTCTGAGGCAAAACAATTAGGGATGTTGGATTTCAGATGCGGTTGGATTCTATAATTATCTATTGGGAATTTTCTTTACTATTTTTGTCTCGTCAGACTTTTCCATAAAGGAAGAAACATGGCTACTTTTATTGTTATAACCATGCGGTGTAAGGTCTAGGACCTTACATCTGTACATTCATTTTTATGATTGAGCCATATTATATTAATAAATCCCACATTTCTCTCCACAACACTGACCCGATACAATATGATATTCCATGTGGATAGCCAAAGCTACGTACATACATTTGGCATTCGGTGTTTCATTTCATTCTGATTCAAATGCAATAAAAAAAATATGATTCTTTAATACAGAGAACCTGCAAAACCCTCCATGTTGAATCCCTTTCCCTCCCCCCTTTTCCTACATCTTCAGCAGACCAGAGGTAATTCCGGTGAACGCTCCTTGTTGTTGCTATTATCTGCTTTATTGAACACAGCATCCTGTTTCCATGGCCATTTACATAAACAGTGAAGAGTACATATTAAAGAAGCAGCAAATGACTCATGACTGGTGGCCCCTGGGTCCCTCCTCCCCTTCCACCTCCTACCTCTTCCTCCCCCTCCACGCTCACTCCTCCCCCCTAAGAAAGGGTGCTATCCCCCTTCCTCTCTACCTCTGCATTGCAAACTCTTACATTCAATTGTGATAGATGAACAACGGAGGCCATTCATACAAATCAATGACTTTAGTGTATGTGTCATTAGCCTGAGAGATGCAGGCAGCGGTCAGTGCTATAAATCAAGCGATGATCAGCCTGTCTGCGATCCTGCGTGCAGCTGCGCAACTGCATGCATTACAGAGGAGCGGCGAAAAGACGAGAAAAGATTGGAGAATGGTTAATATGTCTAAAAGGAGATACTTACCTGCTACAACCTTTTAGGCAGAACCAGGGTCAGACAGTGAGTTGGCTGCCCCATACAGTATATGAATCAACCATACACCAGGCCACCTAGTCAAACTAGAAGCCCAATGCCAACACCATCATCAGAAAGCCAGCCATCTAGAAGCCCTAAGAGACAAGAGTCAATGTGAGAGTCCTGAATGTCCGCCTCTACTCCTCCTATACCACGATGGGGGAAATAATTTCCAACATTCACTAGAGAATATATGATTTAATAGTGGTCTAATATAGGTAAAATGGTGGAGAAAACGGTTGCAGATAGAATGTCAACAACATAGACCCTGAGAATACCGCATCCAATTGCCCTAAAATGGTATCATAATTGACATGCATCCAATAATTTAGGATACAGGAAATTGAGAACGGTTTGGCCTGTGAGGGTCAATTCTGAAGTGTGTGTGCCTATGTATAAAAATATGGTAAATATAATGTGTGTGTGGATCATAGTCAAAATAAAAGCCTACGAACTAATTTTTATAAATGAATGGAGAGAAAAATAGGGAGAGAAAAATAAACATTTCAGAGAGCTTAATTTGTCTACAATTTTGACAAACAGTTTTGGAACATCTACATACAGTAGTTAATGTGGGGCATTCTGCCAGAATTGGCATATTATGATTTCAACAAAGGTTTACATTGAACTACAGCCAGCAAGTTGTTTTACAGAGAACTAGAATAACAAAACAATTTAATTTCAAATGGCCCAACTGAGTTCGTCATCCGATTAACAGAATCAAAGTATTTTGTGGACATTTTCATAATTGGCTAGAAAAGTTGTTTGAAGAGCATCTGCTTCTAAAAAAACACTACTCATTTAGAAGACAGAGTATGTGGCATCAATATGAGTCAGAAACATTGATTCTACCATCAAAATTGACTACATCATGTAAATAAGTGTTTTTTGGTCATAAATTCAGTCTCGTCCATAACAGAGTTTTGTGAGACTTGTGGTTGTGACTGCATCACAACGTAAATGAAGATTGGATTTGTTTCAATCCTGCCCACATGCACACAGCTGGCAGCACACACGTAATCATCAATTGTAGAAATGTATATGCAAATATTGAAAGCATTTAATGAGAAAACTAAAATAACATGAAAATAATGTCTCATTTACATTGTGTAATTTATTGACGGTCCTTAACTAGCCCCGTAGATAGGCTATCCAAAGTCAAACCAACTTTGCCACGGTCACACACCAGGCTGGCTGAAGCTAATTAACAAAATAATTTGGCTAACTCTTCCCACCTGCGAACACACACAAGAGACACCCACTTTAAAACCACACCCCCCGAAACCAACTCACATTTGAATTCAGTCATGGCTGCTAGCATTACTTAATGAACCAAATCTACAACGAGGCCAAGTCTTGAAGTGCAGTCGCCCTTTAAGGTAAGTATTCAAAATTATTGGGACAACAGGGTCAGCTGAGGATCTGAGCAGGCTCAAGGTGAAAGTGTAGACGTTGTGACCTGGCAACCCATGACCTGGCAACCCTAGCTCTCGCACTGCATCACTACAGAAACCCGTTCTACAGCAGTACCACACTTACTGCAAGAGGCAGTGCAGCAGGAAATTCACCCTGGGGCATAATGCAGTCCAAACACACTCATTAAAAACTTGCAGAATCCGTTGAAATTTGCAATGAATTATAGTCATGTGCATTTTTCCCTTGGTCATATAGCAAGTGAACAATTATTAGCAAATTATACTATACTATTATTTACAGTATTACATACAGTACTGGCCTCCCACATTTCACCCCAAACCAATAGCAAGTATCAAACAAAATGTATAACAGGTCAAGTGAAGTTGGATTTCATACTACTGTTTAGAACTAAAAGGCACATTTTTGCATTTCAAACAACTCCTTTTGCATTTCCTTAATGTAAATGTATAAACAAAATATTGTTTACTTCAGTCCAATTGTATAAAAACAAGCTGTGCACAATAACTAGCCAAGGACATCCCAGGGGATAGTCTCTGCATTTGATCTAAAGAAATTAAAAATAATTATCTATTTATAGACAATGAAATACAAATGTTTCATCCCAGTTTGTTTAACAATTCTCCATACAATACAATTAACAAAAAAGTCTAAGATGTTGTCTTTTGTTTGAAATGAAGAGAAAAATCATGAATTTTGATATCTGGCCATAATATGATCTCTGTAGACTAACAAAGGGATGTTGATGAGGGTCTAAAAATGAATCTGGAAACATCAGGGTGCATTAAAAAACCATAACCTCTTTAAATGTACCAATACCTTGTTTAATGTTTATACGGTGTTCCTGATCGGTGTCTCTTCTGCGCTCCAGCCACACTGTGCAACCTGCTCTCTCCTCTGAGTGGGATCTGAGGCCTACAGCCTAGTGCTCTCATGATGTATGGCCATTGACACCATTAGACAAAGGTATTATTAGCAGATTAGGCTGAGCAGGGACAGGGCCGATCTCCTAAAGAGCTCCAGCATTGAAATAACCCAGAGGCACCATGAACCTTCCAATTACAGCACGCTCAGCCCTGCACACCCAGTATGTCACGGATGAAAGCGAATAAATATTTAGAAATTATCTGCATTATACTGTAAAATACAGGGGTCCACTGGGGCCATGGCTGCCCCCTGCGCTCTTGGCTGGGGCTCTTGGCTGGTGCTCTGGGGACTGGGAGCTCTGGGAGGGTTGAAGGGAAAACCACAGAAAGACCCTGAAAAGACTGAAGAAAAGCAGGGGGAAGCAATATAGAGGGTCGGACAATACAGAGACCATATGATTTTGAGAAAGAATAAGAGGGAAAGAGAAAGGAGAGACTGAGAGAGAGGGAGCGAGAGAAATATAGAGAGAGATGCAGAGAGAAGAGGGAGACTAGCGTAGACTGGGGGATTGTCTGTTTTATGAAGCTCCTCTGACTACCTGCCTGATTCTCCCTTCTCTTGTTTTGCTTTTATCCTTTTAGTCTTGAAGGAGCCTAATTAGCCACTGCAGAGGCCCTCTCTCTCCTTGCCCTTAAATCAGTAATTGGTTTCAGTGCTGAGACTGTCAGGAAATTAACACATCACACCGTGACAGCTGTTCATTTTTTCCCTCTTATTTGTCATGTGAATCGCCACTGATTTGCCAGAGAGCATAACAAATGAGTGGTCTGTAATCATTGGCCACTCACTGGTAAGTAACTGTCTTCCTCTCCCATAAAGTGTGTGTGTGTGTGTGTGTGTGTGTGTGTGTGTGTGTGTGTGTGTGTGTGTGTGTGTGTGTGTGTGTGTGTGTGTGTGTGTGTGTGTGTGTGTGTGTGTGTGTGTGTGTGTGTGTGTGTGTGTGTGTGTGTGTGCGCGCGCGTGCGTGCGTGCGTGCGTGCGTGTATGTCTATTTGTACTGAAACAATGTGCACACACTGGCTTTAGTTCTAGTTGAGTTCCTGTTCACAAACCCATTAAAGACTAGGCCTACATCACAAAGACATACATGCATTCTTGTATCTCTTCATTCAGCTCATTCTGAGTCAATCCTGTTGATAGATTAGAGCAGTATTGATTGGAGGATTAGCCTGACCACTAAGTCACTGATAACATGGTCATTAAAACATATGATAGCAATCAGATTAGGCTTGGGGTCAGCTCAGGGTTACAGACCATGTTCCCTGAAAAGTGACTCAAGTATCCTACTAGTCTAGTTAGCAACCAGCTTGCAGGTTGGATTTCAAGTGTATTGATTAGTTCAGCGAATGAGCTATTACCAACTACACTGAGTTGTTAAGTGTTTGTCTTCAGTTTCTCGCCGTGCTGAAGTCGTGGGGAGAGAGAGAAAGGTGTGTCTAAGACATCTATAAATCCCTCAAAAACTACAGCCGGATAAAGGCCCAATTAACCTTTTCAGAGTCTCCCCCGTCAGCGGAATTTCCTGCACTTTTATGAAATGAACTTCCCTTGTCTTTTCTCTCAACTGAATGTGCTACATACAGTGCCTTCAGAAAGTATTCATACCATTTGACTTTTTTCACATTTTGTTGTGTTACAGCCTGAATTTGTATGTAAAATTGATTACATTGAGATTTTTTGTGACTGGCCTACACACAATACCAGATAATGTCAAAGTAGAATTATGTTTTTGCGTTATTTTTAAAACAAAGGAATTTAAAAGGAAAAGCTGAAATGTCTTGAGTCAATAAGTATTCAACCCTTTTGTTATGGCAAGCCTAAATAAGTTCAGGAGTAAAAATGTGCTTAACAAGTCACATAATACGTTGCATGGACTTAACATGATTTTTTATGACTACTACCCACACATACAACTTTCTGTAAGGTCCCTCAGTCGAGCAGTGAATTTTAAACACAGATTCAACCACAAAGACCAGGGAGGTTTTCCAATGCCAAAAAAAGAAGGGCACCTATTGGTAGATGGAAAAAGAAAAAAGCAGACATGGGAATATCCCTTTGAGCATGGTGAAGTATTAAATACACTTTGAATGGTGTATCAATACACTCAGTCACTACAAAGATAGAGCCGTCTTTCCTAACTCAGTTGCCAAAGAGGAAGGAAACCGCTAGAGATTTCACCATGAGGACAATGGTGACTTTAAAACAATTACAGAGTTGAATTGCTATGATAGGAGAAAACTGAGGATCGATCAATAACATTACTAACCTAATTGACAGAGTGAGAAGAAGGAAACTTGTACAGAATACAAATATTAAAAAACATGCATCCTGTTTGCAACAAGGCACTAAAGTAATACAGCAAGAAACGTGGCAAAGCAATACACTTATTTTCCTGAATACAAAGTGTTATGTTCGGGGCAAATCCAATACAACACATTACTGCGTACCACCATGCATATTTTCAAGAACAGTGGTGGCTGCATCATGTTATGGGTATGCTTGTAATCATTAAGGACTGGGGAGCTTTTCAGGATAAAAAAGAAATTGAAGCTTACCTTAGTCACAACCTGGCCTAACCAAAATAGAGAATAAAAGTCTCTCCATGGCCAGGGCGTGACAGTACCCCCCCCCCCCCCCAAAGGTGCGGAGTCCGGCCGCAAAACCTGGCCTAACTCTATAGGGGAGGGTCCGGGTGGACATCTATTCACGGCTGCGGCTCCGGTGTGGGACGTAGACCCCGCTCCACCTCTGGCTTCCCCCACTTTGGTGGCACCACTGGTACTGGGACCCTCGTCGCCGACCCCGGACTGGGGACCCTCGCTGCAGGCCCCGGACTGGGGACCCTCGCTACAGGCCCCGGAACGGGGACCCTCGCTGCAGGCCCCGGACTGGGGACCGTCGCTGGAGGCTCCGGACTGGGGACCGTCGCTGGTTGCTCTGGACTGGGGACCGTCGCTGGTTGCTCCGGACTGGATGCCGTCGCTGGAGGCTCCGGACTTGAGGCCGCCGTTGGAGACTCCGGATTGGAGACCGTCGTTGGAGGATCCGGACTGGAGACCGTCGCTGGAGTCTCCGGACTGGGGACCGTCGCTGGAGGCTCCGGTCTGGGGACCGTAGCTGGAGGCTCCGGACTGGGGACCGTCGCTGGAGGCTCCGGACTGGGGACCGTCGCTGGAGGCTCTGGACTGGCCCGTGGAGCAGGCACAAGATGAACCGGGCTATGGGGGGGCACTGGAGATCTGGTGCTTCTCCTTGGCACCACTCTTCCGGGCTGAATGCTCACTTTGGCCCGGCACCTCCAGAGTGCAGGCACAGGTCGAACCGGGCTGTCGGGAGCACTGGAGATCTGGTGCTTAGACCTTGTACCACCCACTTTAGCCCGCTTTAGCCCTGTAATTCCCACTTTAGCCCGGCACGTATGGAGCGCAGGCATAGGACGAACCGGGCTGTCACAGCGCACCGGAGAGACAGTGCGCAGAGCCGGTGCAGGACTCACCGGGCTGTGGAGGAGCACTGGAGGTCTGGAGCGTAGAGCTGGCACAAGACGTGCAGGGCTGGGGAGGCGCACAGGAGGCCTGGTGCATGGGGCTGGCACAGTCTTCACCAGACGGCTAGCACGCACCTCAGGACGAGTATGGAGAGCTGACTCAGGTGACATTAACCTGAGGACACGCTACATAGGGCGAATGTCGTGCCTCATGCACCAACACAGCAGCTCTCTCCTAACTCTCTCCTCCAATCTCCCCATCAACTCCTTAACTGTCTCTGCTTCACTCCCCTCCAAGTTCACCTTCTTCTCCCCGACTGGCTCTGGTTCCAACCTCGGCTCCGCCGACCGTCCCGTGTACCCCCTCCCAAAAAATGTTTGGGGCTGCCTCTCCTGGCCACGCTGCTTGGTCCTTTGGCGGTGGGTAGTTCTGTCACGGCCGTCGTCTAGGTGGAAATGACCAGACCAAGGTGCAACGTGGTGAGCGTACATTTTATTTTATTTAGAATGTCCCCAACTAAACAAGAAACAAGGAAACGACCGTGAAGCTTACTAGGGCTATAGTGCCACTAACAAAGTCAACTAGCCACAAACACCAAAGGGAAAAAGGCTGCCTAAGTATGATTCCCAATCAGAGACAACGATAGACAGTTGTCCCTGATTGAGAACCATACCCGGCCAAAACATAGAAATACAAAACATAGAATTAAAGAAACTAGAATGCCCACCCTAGTCACACCCTGGCCTAACCAAAATAGAGAATAAAAGCCTCTCTATGGCTAGGGCGTGACAACAATAGCCTAAAACACAATGGCTGAGTTACAGTTTTGACTTAAATGTGCTTGAAAATCTATGGCAAGACTTGAAAATAGTTGTTTAGCAATGATCAACAACAACATCTAACAGAGCTTGAATATTTTTTAAGAATAATGGGCAAGTATTGTACAATCCAGGTATGCGAGACTTGCCCAGAAATACTAACAGCTGTAATTGATGCCAAAAGTAATTCTAACATGGATTGATTTAGGGGTGTGAATACTTATGTAAATGAGATACTTCTGTATTTCATTTTCAAAAAATGTGCTAACATTTCTAAAAACATGTTTTCATTATGGGGTATTGTGTGTAGATTGGAGCTAAAAAAATGTAATCCATTTTGAATTCAGGCTGCAAGACAACAAAATGTGGAATAAGTCAAGGGGTGTGAATACTTTCTGAAGGCACTGTATCACTGCGAGATGCCCTGACCCTTCACACAACTTTGATTCTTTCAAACATATAAAAACAGATTTCATTCCACTGATGTGATTTTCTACTATTTCTCTCTTCTATTCATCATCTTTTGTCTTGGTGACCGTATATAATGGGGGGGGAGTGAAGGACACTAGGCAGCATTAGGTTCAGTGGGTTAGGATCCTAGTAGAAGGGCCAGAAGGTCAGGGGCGTCTGCACATGGGTACTTTTAGAGGTATCCTGAGGGTTGGGGATGATGCAGCACCCAGCGGTCATGCAGCACCCAGGGGTCATGCAGCACCCAGGGGTCATGCAGCACCCAGGGGTCATGCAGCACCCAGGGGTCATGCAGCACCCAGCGGTCATGCAGCACCCAGGGGTCATGCAGCACCCAGCGGTCATGCAGCACCCAGGGGTCATGCAGCACTCAGCGGTCATGCAGCACCCAGGGGTCATGCAGCACCCAGGGGTCATGCAGCACCCAGGGGTCATGCAGCACCCAGCGGTCATGCAGCACCCAGGGGTCATGCAGCACCCAGCGGTCATGCAGCACCCAGCGGTCATGCAGCACCCAGGGGTCATGCAGCACCCAGCGGTCATGCAGCACCCAGGGGTCTGCCAGTCTCTGGCACTGGGAGACTTGTCCCCATCGCAGCTCCGACACGGAGAGTCCATCACCTGGTTTGTCTGTGTGAAAGGTGCTGTGGTCTCATTGTGTCGATGCATGTCTCTTATTCAATGACTTGTACTCTCATAGTCCACCTCTCTACTTCCTGCCATTCACTGCTGCATCCTCACTTCTACAGGTGTGAACCAAAATATTATATTATATATACGGGATGTTATATTTAGAGCAAAAATGTACAAACACTGTAATTAAAGATATTTTCTCCAAAAGAAGTAACTACAGTTTAGTTGTTTTGATTCCTAAATTCACACAACAACAGTCTAAAAGTAGAAAATTGATTTATTGAGTTACAAACAATATTTTGGGCATTTACATTCTAATTGAAGGCCTTCAGAACAGAACATTGTATTTCTACTGTCCTTCCTGAGTGACAGCAGACAGGAGCTAAGACCATGAAATGTAACATGTCCAATAAAGTCACCAAAGAAAAGGAAAGATAGTGTCCAGAGGAGCCAATGTCAACTCACATGAATCAAGTAGTTGAGCGTCTAAACCGTTTGCGGATGCAAGGACAAACAAACGGAAAAAAAAGCAAAGAAAAAGCTGTCATTCAGAAATATATCCACCTGTATAAACTGTTCCCTTAGGTCCTGGGTGTGTCTTTCAGTGTGTGTATAGTAGTATAGTAGACTCACTCCATCTGAACACTGTCAGTGAATAGAAATGGTTTATTTGGACCTTGCTTATGTGTGTAGGCATGTGTAGACATGCATGTGTGATGTGTGCATGCTGATGTGTGTGTGTGTGTGTGTGTGTGTGTGTGTGTGTGTGTGTGTGTGTGTGTGTGTGTGTGTGTGTGTGTGTGTGTGTGTGTGTGTGTGTGTGTGTGTGTGTGTGTGTGTGTGTGTGTGTGTGTGTGTGTGTGTGTGTGTGTGTGTGTGTGTGTGTGTGTGTGTGTGTGACTGACAACCCGAGGGTACAAATACAGTTATACTAAAAAGAGGGGAGAGACACCGTGTGATATTTCTTGATTTTGACAAGCGCCCTGCCAAGGTGAAATTGTGTCTGATGCGCATCTGAGGCGCGCCTCTCCCGTCGCCTCGTACACGAAGTTAGTGTTGTTTTCTACCTCATCTCTTTTCAAATGTGGCGGAAGGCTGAGGAGAGGTGGGCTCTTGCGCCTCCGTGTTTTGCGAAATTGGACTGCCTCTCCCCATTATTGTAAACATCATCCCGCCGACAAGCCTGCCGGTCGCTGTGGTGTTGGACGGGGCGGCCTTGGATATATCTGCTAAAACACATCCATTAGGTGCAAACAATTTTTGATTTACATGTTCAGACTTTTTAAAACTGTCACATCCACTGCCGTTGTTGGGATCAGCTTGGCCGTGTCGTGGAGAGAGCAGTGGCTGTTTTTTTCTCTCTCTTTCTCCAGAAAGGAAGGTTTGTTTCTTTCACCATTGGCCACATAGCACCAGGCAACCTCTGTGGCTCGGTAAACAACACTCCTCCAATCGCTCGCTGCAATGTCTACCTCATTACGCCATATGCAGAACTTAATGACCTTAACGTCAGTGCAGTCTGACTTCATCTGTCACACATGCAATTAATTTGATCCAAACCATGGATTGTGGCAGACCATTTAAAGTTTTAAAGTCATTTATATGGAGGAAGAAAAAGCATGTGACACAAATACAGTATCATATATATATAAAAAAAGAAGCTCATTATGGGAGAGGGAAAAAAGTGAGAGGTCTAATACTTGTCTTTGTAATTAACAGGAGTTGCTACAGCTTTTAAAACAAGGAAAGTGATTCCGTATTCTTAACTTTCTCTCTCTCTCAAGGGTTAGGATATAATGTAAGGTTTAAAGGTTATTAAAAGGTTTTTGCAAGATATTTCCCATGTATAAAACAAACGTTATATGTTGTTTTAACAAAACATAATAATATTGAAGGTCAAGAATGTATATCAATGCAATATGTATATGAAATGCTCTAATTTAACTCATGAATTATATTTCATGTTATCAGACATACATGAATGGTCACATATAGTGACTAACTAGTGAACTACAGTAAATGAAAGTCTGAAAGACCAAAACAATGGTTTTGTGAAATATCTTTTATTTTATATACAAATATTTTCTAAGACTTACGAGCTTTTAAGATTCAAAGATTTCTGCACTAGATTTTTACACACTTACATTACACAAATATGCTTTTTGTATTGAACAATTTTACAGAAGTAGCTTCCATCCTCCATAGCATCACTTATCCCAAAGCCTGTGGATGAGCTGGAAGGTGCTACTTCATCTTCACTTGCAAAGATTTTATGAATCAGAGCAATTTCATAAAAGTCCCATTGTATGTGGATCTACTGATGTTATGGCTTATGCTACAAATATATATCATAGGTGTGAATGTCGCCAGTGGCTAGACTCATAAAGAATGGAGCTGTAATATGGATTGTGTATGGAGGGTATCTGCACCGAATGACAATATAGGTTATTTTATGTCTGTCTCTTATGGCATGACTATATAAAGATACTCATTAATGGATTATGTACTTACTGTATTAGATAGATATTTTTAATAGACATTTTGGGCTGAATTCTGCAATTCCGCAGAAATACCTTCCTCTGAAAGACAAAACATTGCATATAGTTTAGTCATATTAATATCTGAGGATATACGTTTTTATTTTTGTATTTTATTTAACTAGGCAAGAGACAAATAGATAGTTGCTAAAACAAGTGCTCAAATGTATACATGATTTATTCGATTTTTTTTGTGTTGCCTGAAGTGTTTTGTGTGTGTATGTTTACATTTAAAAAAAATCAATGGTGAGTTAACAGTTAATTACATTACAATATATAGGCCTACAATTATATTGTATTGTACCGAATGAGGCAAGCAATATATTCACTGTTTCACAAAAAGCAGTACATTGAAGAGAACAAAAGTAATCTTTAAGTACATATTATGTCGACTATTACAGCATTTCAAAAATCTATGATTGCAGTCTTTTTGCTAAATAAGAGTATATTACACCATTCATCAACCGTGGATGAGCTGGTGACTTGCCTTCCCAGTTTCATTCATCATGATTATGGTGAAGATCATTCCTAGTTTGTGTCTTAGGTCAAGCCGCCGCCACTACCTCATCTAACTGTTTACCAGTCTTCAGTGGATCTGTTCTGTTCCCCTCCACGTCAGCCCTGACTGACACACAACACGTGTGCTTTCATTTCCCACAATATGCTCTCGTCCTTTCATTTAATCAAGCTGCTGTACTGTTTGATAGTACAACAACAAAAAATACAATCCTCCGTGCATCTCTTGCGAGGGGTGGTTGGAAGGCGGGGAATGTCAACATCACGGACTCCCGTGAAGTCACATGGTGAGGGAATTGTTGTTATCGGAGTTCAGAGGATACTCAGGGCCAGATGTGAGAGGATGCAGGAGGATCTGTCTGGAACAAATTAATGGATCGATTGTATTTGCTGTTTTTGTTTCATTATTTTCCATTCATAAAAGAAGACCTGCCATCGTTGCTATACAAGGTCTATATTTTGCTGGTGCTTATCAGTGTATTGATCCGAAGTGATGTTATTGAATGTCCACCGTGTGTCATGCTGTCCCCCTCCCCTATCTTCCCCATCACAAGACTAAGAGAAAAACATGGGCAGCACTGTGTCGTCAGTGCCCATGCCAAAGTGTTTATTATGCACATCATCTCTGATACTCATCTACTGTCCTGGGATCAGCCCTTCTGCCCTCATATGTGGTTTACATTGCATCATTTTAAATAAGAAATTCTGGCTTTGGGCAGCTTACACCTAACCCCCATCCAAAACTCAATATAGGCACACACACACACACACACACACACACACACACACACACACACACACACACACACACACACACACACACACACACACACACACACACACACACACACACACACACACACACACACACACACACACACACACACACACACACACACACACACACACACACACACACGCACACACATACGCATGTACGCATGCACAAGCATGCACGCACGCACACACACACACACACACCAGCCCCCACCTCGCATCTCACTTAAGACGGATTGGGCTGTTGCTAATTAGAGGGATATGAGTACAGCCTGGTGTCTGGATTAATCTGGCCCAATCTCCATCTCACAATGTTCAGTAATGCCTGTCATTACCACCACACTATAGCACACACTGTACCTTTCCCTATTACAAATCTCTCTCTGTGTCTCTCTGTGTGTCTCTCTCTCTCTCGCTCGCTTTCTCTCTAATTATCAACTCCTTACAGGTTGGTGCCTTTGTCTCATTGACTGTCTACTTGGTTTAGGCGACAACAGGAGCATTGGCATCCGACTGGTTTGGGTGTTGCTGACAGCTTCTCGTCCAGTTTGGCTCGGCTCAGCTCAGCAGGTTCTGTCCACAGAGATGGTCACCTGAGGACAAAGACTACCGGGCCTAGTCACAGCTGACCACATACATTGCACATCTTAAGTATTCACTCTCTTTGGATTTCTTGTGTTTTATTTATTTTATTGTGTTACAAAGTGGTTTTAAAATGGATTCAATTGTCATTTGTTTGTAAAAAAATCTACACAAAACACTCTCTGATGTAAAATTACATGAATAATTCTGAAAAAGACATTTAATTCATGACAATAAAAAACTAATATGATTAGATAAGTATGGCAATACATGTTAGAAACATATTTGGCAGCGATTATAGCTGTGAGTCTTTTAGGGTATGTCTCTTAAAGTTTTGCACACCTGTGACATATTTGCCCATTATTCTTTAAAAAATTCTTCAAGCTCTATCAAGTTGGATGTTGATCGTTGCTAGACAGATATTTTCAAGTCTTGCCATAGATTTTCAAGCATATTTAAGTCAAAACTGTAACTAGGCCACTCAGGTACATTCATAGTCTTCTTGGTAAGTAACTGCAGTGTAGAGTTGGCCTTGTGCTTTAGGTTATTGTCCTGCTAACAGATTAATTTGTCTCCTAGTGTCTGGTTTAAAAGCGGACAGAACCAGGTTTTCCTGTAGGATTTTGCCTGTGGTTAGCTCCATTCTGTTTATTTTTATCCTGAAAAACTCCCTTGCCAATGACAAGCCTACCCATAACATGATGCAGCCACCACAATGCTTGAAAATATGGAGAGTAGTATTCCGTATAACTTGTTTAGTGCCTTGTTGCAAACATGATGCATGTTTTGCCATTTTTATTCTGTACAAACTTCTTTATTTTCACTCTGACATTTGGGTTAGTATGGTGAAGTAACTACAACGTTGCTATCCATGCTCATTTTTCTATAAAATCACAGCCATTAACTATGTTACTGTTTTAAAATCACCATTGGCCTCATGGTGAAATCCCTGGAGTGAGTGGGGAATATGATGATGATGATGATGATGAAAAAACTAAACATTTGGGAGGCATTAGAAAAGCCCCCTGGTCTTTGTGGTTGAATCTGTGCTTGAAATGCACTACTCGATGGAGGGACCTTACAGATAATTGTATGTGTGAGGTACAGAGATGTGGTAGTCATTCCAAAATCATGTTAACCCCCATTGCACACAGAGTGAGTCCATGATACTTATTATATTATATTATTAGACTCCTGAACGTATTTAGACTTGACATAACAAAGGGGGTGAAAACTAATTTAACCAAGACATTTTAGTTATTTTTTAAATATAATTTGTAAAAATGTATATACTTTTCTATTCCCTTTGGCATAATGAGGTATATCTAAATTACATAAATTTTTATCCCACTTTGTAATGCAACAAACTGTGAAAAAATCCAAATGGGGTGAATACTTATGATATGCACTGTATAATGTCATATACTATTTAATGTATCCTGTAAGTATGGTACATCATATTTGACCGCAAACACATTCATTAGTCCAAAATAATAATTTGACTTACTTATCTAATTCATTACTGTCTTTCTTTAAAAAAAATTACACAACAACATATATATCTTTTTTTTACAAATAAAAACAGAAATATTGTCAATACAACACATATATCATTTGTGTATGTAGGCCTACTCTTGTCTATGTACAATATTCATTGGCTAGAGGGCAGTCTTACAGAATAAGCCTCAGAAAATCATTGAACATTATGTACCACTGTATCAATCAACTCCTTTTCCATCTACCCTGCATGAAGGAATATGTCTCTGAAATCTACTCCTCACCAAAAGGCTGCTATGCTGTCTTCAATCTGCAATGGAAAATTAACCTCTGTTTAATCTAAGAGGGCCTCGATGAAGAGCCTGTGACAATGCGAGAGTTCAAATCCTGTGTGTCGTTCAATTATATTTCCTTGTTTCGGCTGTCCTTGAAGGGAAGCCCTCGCTCTTCCAGCTCTCTCCACATTATCCCGCTCGGTAATGAATGGCAACGCGAGACTCGGAGCACAGAGCAGAGGCGGGAAACTTGTGTGTGTGTGTGTGTGTGTGTGTGTGTGTGTGTGTGTGTGTGTGTGTGTGTGTGTGTGTGTGTGTGTGTGTGTGTGTGTGTGTGTGTGTGTGTGTGTGTGTGTGTGTGTGTGTGTGTGTGTGTGTGTGTGTGTGTGTGTGTGTGTGTGTGTGTGTGTGTGTGAGAGAAAGAGAATGATGCTTTGCCGTCTGTTGGGCAAAATTACTTTATTTTTGATGTAGAGGCTGCTGAGGGTTGCCAGTGTGTAAAGGAGGATTTGAAATTGTCTAATGCTGATTGTGATTGCTAAGCAGAGTCAGCCCATTATATCATTGAATCTTTGTTAAGCAGCCCTTGAGAGCGGCTGACAGCATAATTAATCTTACCTTATGAACAAAGGAACCAACTCAATAGTACTGAGGACGCTTATTAAAAATACCAAACACACTCTCCATTTAAAGGATAGCCTTTTTGAACTTGTAGGAGAGGTGTCTATCTTTTTGTTTTTGTTTTTTCCGTCTGGAGGTGAAATGATATGAGTGGGGGAAGGATTGTTGTATGGCAGAATGATGAATCATCGCGTGCGACAATAAAACATATTGAACAATAACACTGTGCATGATAAAGCAGAGTAAATTATTTTAATTAAAAATGCTTTGAATTTATCTATTTCATCCAGTGCGTTGGTAAATGAGGGTCCGATGAAAGGTGTATATATACACATTCTCATTCCTCTCAACAATTACACAATTTATTGAATGTCATTGAAATATATATTGTGTAAATTGATAGTTTTCACCTCTTGAAATCAGACTACTGAAAACACAATCCGAGCAATGACACTAATTATAGTGGTAGTACTATCCCATATCATTACTATGGATGTCATGAGTGAGTGGACAATGCATAGGCTGACCAAAACACTATACATTTTTGCAATCATGTCCAGGAAGTGAGTATGTTATGGAGCATGGTGTCTTTACATAGAGAGTTTGTGAATGTTGATACTGCAGTTGTTTTTAGCCTGGCAAGGACTACATCAGGCACTGTGATATCTATGCCACATGCCATAAGAAGCCCAATGAACTTCAGGTCAAAGAGGGATGCATTAGCATTAGCATTAAACAAAGAAAGCCAGCTAACAGGTCAAGGTTTGCCTGGCTGTTTCACAGCAGAGAGGTGGTTGTGCTGCTTTGAGGCTCCTACTGCTCCTACTGCCCCTCCTCCTGGTCCACGAGAGAACCAGCCCCAGCCACTTAGTCCACTAGGACCTCTTAAACACCACTTTTCTGGGGTTGGAGTGGGCTGGGCCAGGAGGCCCAGAGGGTGGAGAAGATTAATTTAGCAGAAACACAAGCTCAGGAGAAACACACGAGCCAACGAGATCAGACTTGCAACCGCAAAATCATTTTAATATATTCCCTGTGCTACTTGTGAATATTAATAAAATATGCATTATTAATTTTGCCTTTGGCATGGCAAGATATACTAGTTTTAATTAGTGTACTGTACTCTTCTACAATTAAAAAATAATTGATGTCCATATACGAAGGCGTTTTCAGTGATCGCCTTTATTGTTGTTGTCAACAAAGTCTGCGGTAAGATGCTCGCCTTCCTGCTTTCTTGTCCACACTGCATTGATGGTACTTTCTCGGGTCAACCCGTCGACAATAATTTACATAAAGAACAACATAAATGCTACATAATGAGACATTTTCAAGGATGCACATAACAGACATACACTCTTAGAAAAAGGGGTTCCAAAAAGGTTCTTCAGCTGTCCCCATAGGAGAACCCTTTTTGGTTCCAGGTAGAACCCTTTTTGGTTCCAGGTAGAACCCTTTGTGGAAAGGGTTCTACATGGAACCAAAAGAGTTATACCTGGAACCAAAATGGGTTCTTCAAAGGGTTGTCTTATGGGGACAGCCGAAGAACCCTTTTAGGTTCTAGACAGCACCTTTTTTTCTAAGAGCGTACAGAATATTGTGATGATGAGAAATGGCCTATATATATATGTACAACAACAGGACCGCCACAAGGATAATGAATCGCACTTGTGATCTTACAGGGCTAATATATTGTCAATACAGTATGGTAAATCATTGATATTTATAAAATGTGTATACTACATATAATTATCTGTATGCAGTCTTTTACATCAACACAAAAACATTACGTACATCTAGTTGGTGTTCTACACAGCATGTGTTGCACAGGAGGTTGGAGGCACCTTAATTGGGGAGGACGGGCTCGTGGTAATGGCTGGAGCGGAATCGGTGGAACGGTATCAAATACATCAAACACTTGGGTTGATGCCAATCCATTTACTCCGTTCCAGCCATTATTATAAACCGCCCTCCGCAGCCTCCACTGATGTGTTGTTGTTCATGTGAGTTTGTTTACCATATTCCAACATCTTTGTATAAAGGTATGTGCTCATGCATCTGTGTTAATTTATGTGGAAATGTGCATATGTGCCGTTTGCCTGTGCCTTTGCTTTGGTATGTTTGTCTCTTTGCCTCCCTCTCTGCATGGTGAAGTGGCAGATGGATGTGTGAGATGCAGGATATCTGCTACTGTCCATGTCAGTTCTGCTCCAAAGAGCAGTGATAACTGAATAATAATCCTGATAGTGTGCCCTCTCCCTCTATCTTTCTCCTTCTCTGTCACAGCATGTATCCCTCTATTTCTGAGGATTGTCTCCTTATCACTTGCACAGACTCTGGCCCTTCTTAGCAAATTACTATGCTTAAATTAAAGCGGACTTGAGTGACACAGCTCTCATTATTTATAGAGGTCAGGGATCAACAAACACTACTAACCAACTGGGCAAAAACTGGTTGAATCTACGAACACTGCTATCAACAAACACTGCTATCCCACTGGACAAAAACTGTCTGAATCAACATTGTCATGTCATTTCAACCAAAACAATTCAATGTGATGACACACGTTGATTCAATCAGTTTTTGTCTAGTTTGATAGCAGTGCTCGTTGATCCCTGACCTCTATAAATACCCGAGAGCTGTGCCACTCTTTAATTTAAGAATAGTAATTTGGTAATTCAGTGTGGAAAACTGATGAGATTTTCCAAAAAGTAATCTACATATTTCATATTTCTTCACCCAACTTTGAACCTGTTTCAGATTTTTTTCCCCCAGCTAACTTTTAACCTAAATCCAATGACATGGTGCCATTTCTTTGTTGATTTCACGTTGATTTCACGTTGAATTCACGTTAGTTGACAGTTCAACCTGTAAATCAAAACTAGACGTTGAACTGATGTCTGTGTCCTGTGAGTCGATGTCCACGCCCACATGGAAATCTAATAAGGATAATAAAACAATCCCCATCAAAAATCTATTTATTTAAGCTAAAGGCAACTGACCCATCTCTAGTGAAAGGTGGCAGAGCAACAGCAGTGTTCGTCAGACCAGGAGACTTCCTGAAAATCAGTCTTCACACAAACACGTCTGAACAGTTTGGGCTACAAACTTCTATGGAAAGATGAAACTCTCACAAAAACGTTTTGCTCTGCAACCACCACAAGTATCACGGGACTCGTCGGAAGGTAACCCGGTACCGGGACAAAAAAACGAATGGAAGTGAATAGGGCATTTCCACGTAAAATGTATACGGTTCATTCCACAATAAATAAAAAAAGTATATATGTGTCTGTGCTTTCTTAAATATCTCAGTAATAGGAGAGACATTACACAAAAACTTCCTTTTGATTTGTTTTTGGACAATCTGTTTTTCCATGTATGAATCTGTTATTCAATGGGCTAATACAAGTGAGGCAGACTTCAAAGAATGACTCCTCTTTAGTAATTGTGATTTTACTTCTGACATATTTAGATGTTAAACACCACACCTTTTTCACAGCTAACATTCACCAGGTTTGGTGAGGTGAAGCTGTGCCCCCCTCTCTCTCTCTCTCTCTCTCTCTCTCTCTCTCTCTGGATTAAGCTGCAGGAGGCCACTTGTATATCATGTGACTGACTGTTATCAGCACCTTCACATGTAAATTCAAATTCAGTACTTCTCCCATGAGAAAGGAAAAGAGGAAAGAGAGAAAAAAATGAAAGGGGGGATTTTGACAGACGCACGTCAAGGGGGAAAAAACTTCAGAACCCTAGCGAAAGGAGTTGGAATGAAATTTGAGGATTTAATATTGCATGCGGTTGGGTTTTTTGTGCAATTGACCAACATGCCATGCCTAACTGTATAAATGGGCGGCTTTATGATGATAAGATCACTGGCTAATAAGATATTTATGTGACACACTGACGGATCCATCTCCTCGCTGCCATCTTCACGCCTCGCCGAGCCGGTGAGGATCAAACGCAAATTCTCCAAATGGGGTCGTTAAATGGAGAGGAAACGTTATAAATTCATCTTTTGGTGGAACTAAAGGAGGAAGTTAAGTCCTGACAAATATTTTTGAGTGAAAACGATAGAGCGGCTAAATTCGATATTTTTAGCGGGATCGTCAAAAAAAAATCTGTCAATTTCCTAAGGGATTTCTACACATTTTGACAATAACATGAATAACGTATACTTATTCAGGGAATCATACTATACTATATGCTCGTATACAAACATTCTCATGAGTAGAAATATCTGGAGGGTCCAATTAACAAATTAACAGGCAACTTGGAAACAGGAAGTGTCTTTGGTTGTCACAAGGCTTCTCATCAACCCTGGACCCCATGTTTGAATAAGGAGGCCTGTCATGGCATCAGTAACAGCGACACATGTGAGTGGTTGTGTGTTTTCACTCCCCACATACATGTCAACATGGCAAGCGTGGCCCGTGCTAATTAGCCTATTTGTGCTAATGAAGGGGCTGACGTGGTAACACCCAGTTTCAAGACAGCTGCCCGAAGTAGACAATGTAAACACACATTTCACACATTCAATAATCACTGGATATAAGCAAGTGGAGTATTTTCTGTCGCAGTCCTTTAACACACCTGTTCTGCTGCAGACCTTTGTGACATAAAGCGTACCACATTCATAATAGTCAAGTATGTGACAATGTACTATATGCCCTGCATGCTGAGGCAGGTGTGAATAGGCTTGTAGGCCTAGTTGAGAGATGTTGAGAAACAGTTGACACGGGTGAATCCTTTACACTACCCCTACTTTCCCTGTATGTTTTCATTTGATTAAACCATGTGCTTAACCAGAATGTGCTGCAGATAACCAACTTGTTGAATACCACATCTTCCCTTTCCCCCTCTCCCCTCCTCCTCCCCTTAAATCTCAAAGGAGCTCCTGTGTACTCTATATTTATTATCCAGGGTGGCACAGTTGATAGATGAGATACCTTCTCAATTACAAGGGCACAACATTGCCTTTTAAAAGCTGAAAGGGTCAGAAACTGGCTCCTTTTTTTCTCCAAAGGGGTAATATAGTATTATGAAGACATCTCTCAAATTTAAACTGCAATACTGTTCAAGCCCCTCACCCAAACAAAGGTATGGGTTGCACTGTACCTGCCATATAACACACCATAATCTGATGCTGGGATACCACTTCTGGTGTGAATAAGCACTTTAAAAAAGCTAGGTTATAGTTGTATCATGCCAGCTGAAAACGTGTATGCGTAATATTATGTTACTGTACATTCAAGAGGGTGAGTTAGGTCAAGGAGCGTTTTAGATCGAGTTCCTCCTTTGATCATTCCTCTAGGCCCTTTAAACAAATGAGGAAAAGGCTAAATAGAAACTATAAAAGCATGGCCAAAATCCACAATAGAGTCCTTTGGGTAAACAAACACAGATAAGATCATATTAAAAGCATTTTTCTTATGGCACAATGCTAAAGCAGCCAAAGCCTGAGTATTAATCTTTATTCTGCTGAGATTTGTGAAAGGGGAGATTGAGAGGGGCCCGATGATGCAGGGTGTTCTGAGGCGGACATCTTGAAGCGTGATGTTGAGCTATGTTCCTGGTCAGGCAGGGGAGGCATCGACATATAAAATGGTTGTAAATTTGCATTAGGCTCAATCCATCATAGGCGAGGATAGAGCGCAGGGACAATGTGCAAGCTGCTCTGGTCTACACAGCAGAGCAGGCAGCCTCTGACAGATTCCTATTTAAGTGACTGTGAATGCAACAATTCCACAAATAATTTGTCAAGCGGTGCAGCTGAACTAGCTCTGAACCCTACTCCTCACACACATGCCCAGTGCTTCCTCTCTTCCTGCCTCCCTCTCTCTCTAAGGCCCAGTAAGAAATATCTTGCCTTTATGTTTGCAGCATGAAATGTGTACCAAGCAAACTGGGATTTGTGTATCTCATACAAAAAAGGTATGCTTTTAAAGAACCTAAAGCCCAATTTATGTACCTTCCTTGAATTTTTGAATTTCCCTGAGCAATATAATCCCAACAGAATATGTTGATGTGTTACATATTCAGCCAACACTCCTGTGGATTACGTGCTGTCCAGAAATATTTAGATTGTTGAAATTATGGCACGGCATTTTATTTGCATGGCAATTTACAACTGCCCACAAGGGGCTAGGTAGTTGGGGTTGAGGGTGGGCTAAAACTCCGAGCTATGGCTCCAAGCATCGTTAGTTCAATCCCAGTGCTAAGCACTTGTTTTTTTCACTTGTTTTCATTTTTGTTTTTCCGTTTGAGCCCTATCCCTAACCTTAACCTTCACCACTCTGAATTAATGACTCAACTTAAGTTCAGGTTTCACTGCAGTCATGTCAAAGGTCAACACTTTCTTTCGAGGTTTTGTTGCAGTTATTCTAGATGAACTTTTCGATCTAGCTAGCTAAAGTATAAACAAATTACACATTTAAGCTCGAAGCTTAAAGATACCTACAGTGGGGTCAGCAATGATTGACAACCTTGATAAAGATGAGCAATAATGACTGCATAAAGTAAATCATTCAAATACTGAGTTATATTGTATGCAAAACATATTGGGAAATTATATTATTTTATACTAATACAATTGCTCAGAGAAGGAGATTTTGTAACAAGTAATATGTAATATGTAACAAGTAATATGTAATATGTAACAAGTAATATGTAATATGTAACACGTAATATGTAATATGTAACAAGTAATATGTAATATGTAACAAGTAATATGTTTTTATTTTAAAAAGGTAGGCGTCAAAACTATTGACACCCCTGAAGATACTTAAAAATAAGTGGTCAAAAGTTTAGTATTTGGTCCCAGAGGGGTTGGGTTAAATGCGGAAGAAAACTTTCAGTTGAATGCATTCAGTTGTACAACTGACTAGGCATACCCTTTCCCTTTCCATATTCCTAGCACGCAGTGACTACATCAAGGTTGTGACTCTACAAACTTGTTGGATCCATTTGCAATTAGTTTTGCTACTGTTTCTAGCGTTAGCATAACGACTGGAAGTCTATGGGTATTTGCTTTAAATAAACCATCCAAAATGTTCCGTGCCATTCTTATTGATATTGTACAAGAGCTATGTAACAATCTAGCTAACTCGCTAGCCAGCCAGCTAGCTTAAAACGAATTGAAGCCCCAGGATTTTGTGTAGGAGCCAATATGCTTACATATTCTATTCTGTTAATACAGGACATTAAAACCTGACAAATTAAAACTCGAATGACATAATATTAAATACATATCTAAATATACGTAAAGGTATTTTCCATTAATCGGTAAATCGCTGTATTTTTTCTTGTTTCCTAAATTATCAATGATACTACCCTTAATACAACACTGGATACATATTGTAGAATTCCAGCTTTACTGAGAATGTAACTGAAAACAGTCTACACGTAAAGAAGAGAAAATACCAGAGGGAAAAAACCAATGATATTGTATTATTCACACAATAATGACCTTAACGCACTCCATCAGCAGTGTTATTTATCAAAAACAGGCTGTGAGCAGGGTGAAGGATGTCCCTTATCTTTTCCTGTCAGTGGGGACATTAGTCATGGGAAAGTTTGGCTCAGATCTGTTGGAGGGGGTCCTCGTTGTCATTTCAAATTGCTAATCAATCATGGGATCAGGCGGTTCGGTCGGGGAGATTACAGAGCGCCTTCCTGCTAACAGACTGGGCCATTTGTGAGGGCCTGGCCCATGCAGATGGGGCCAGTCCAGCAGTTTAACATTGTTGATCACACAGCGTGGGGAACAGAGAGGGAGGGATAGAGTGAGAGAGGGAGACAGACAGAGGGAAAGAGTGCGCCTTAAGCAATGACTTCAGAGAGGGCATACCAGAAAGGGAAAAGTGTTCATTCATCATTATTGTCATGGGCTTTCGCAAATGATAACAATTTGTCTTCATCCTATTTTTAGACAATGAGGCACAATAGCCATTTTGCCAGATGGAATAGTGGGCCTATATTGCAATATGCTACTTTTTGTTTCGTGTTTTGTTTCATTGTTTCATAATTTGTTTACATAATTTGGTTCTATAGGAGATTACTTTTGCAACTCTTGCATGAAAACATATATTTACTTGTATGAAATACTCCAAAGTATAGATAGCTACCCTGATAGAATCGGAATCAACCTTTACACATTGCTGCACCGAGTGAGATATATTGACAGGAGGAAACGTAGAACGAGGGAACCAGCAGCAGGCCACAGTGTAGGTCTCCCTGATGGGCCCATGAGTGGGTCAAAGTTGTGACTGAGAGGGATGAAGACAAATGGATTGTGGGAAGGATGTATGGGGTTCTTATAATTGACATCTAACGTGTATGGTGACCTGGTGACTCTGAGGTTACACTAGGGCACCTTATTACAGGACGCCATTAGTTTTGCCAATTGGAGGATCTGAGATTTCTTTGCAATTATCTCTACTTCAAATCTACAACAAAATGACTTGGCATCGTTTTGCAGAAGGAGAAAGCCGTTGGCTTATCATTTCCATTATTATGGAAAGAACGTAAATTATTTGGTGAATCATTTGACGAGGTATTTAAACATATCATGCTGTGTTAGTTAAGAAAGCTCTTGTAGGCGACCTGTCACATTTACTGGAGTGGTCGTACATACAACACAGTCGCACCTTTGAGAGAAGCAGATGAACAGGAAAACACTTCACACCAAGGGGCCTGTGGGACATACCCACTCCTGTTTACACAACTCCTGCTAAATCCTTCAATGTTCTCCCTGCAAAATCTCCTCTACTGCAGATCCCTATTTAAATGTGTATGCGGCTGCCGCCTCTAAACACTGTTTAAAAACAGATTACTGCGTAATTGCCTGTGCAAGCCCTCCTCTAATCACTTTTTCTGTTCAAAGCCGACATACAGGGACCTCCATTGACACGGGGCAAACCTTCATTACGTTTACTGTTGAAGTGTTTTACTGTATTATTTTATTATTTGTCACGTTTGACGTCATAGGTTGGGCAGTGTGTAGGCATCAACCCATCAATATCTGTTCAATAGCCAGATAGAGAATGAGACTCAGAGAGGCGGGGAGGTGGTGGAGCTTGTCAGAGGGCAACAGAACCTGTACAACTCAGGTCTGGGAACGGGATGGAATCAGCGTAAATTTGGATCGAGACCTTGGAGCGGGTGTTGGATTACCGCTACTGACAGTTTGGCATTACAATGTTCATGTCCTTGTCCATCGGTGTGGAACATATGACCGTGGTCAACACAAGTGTGTTACATCATGCATTTTATGGTATTATGTTATCACTGACTACAACGGTTACTCTATTTGATAGGATAACATTTGAAGCCAAATACGGAACATAAAGGAAATATACATTTTGGACGTCCGAATGGCTTCACACCTTAGACCGACTACTATAGCTATTGGAAAGGGTAAATGCATTAGAAATCAATGAAAATGTACACTTCCTGTATATTTCATTATCGTATTCAGATATGTTGCATATTTTGCATACAATACCCATCCTATTTAATACGTATAATATTTCAGACCGAAGCAGTAAATAATGATTTCGGGTCCTGCAAAGAGACAGCAGGAAACCCAATGTGATTAATTATGTGGAATGGCTGTTTTTGCTTTTACTTTATTTTTCTAGGAGTTGTAAATTCCTCACAGGGGAATTGAAACACCAAGGCCAATTGTTCCCCATTGAACACAAATCCATCCTACTCTGTGTGGGAGTGACAGATCCTTCTGATCCCTCTCCATCTCTCTACCGTCCCAGCATGCATTACCATATTGGCTTGCCCTAACCTGTAATTTATAACACATCCACTGTATTCTTCTTTTCCACGGATGTACCAAGGGCTCTTAAGAAGCTATTGATTTTTATTTGATTAAATGTCTGCTGGTTTGCAGCAAATTAGCGCGAGTTTAATCAAATCACAATCAATACCTACTTAATAAAACATCCTCAGTTCACAGACACCAAAGTTAAATTCGATGGTGAGTAGTATGAGGAAAAAAGCACAAAAAAATAGCATATTATTTGTATGGTGGGACTTAGCTGAGATGTGAGT
This sequence comes from Salvelinus alpinus, assembly GCF_045679555.1. NCBI lineage: Eukaryota > Metazoa > Chordata > Actinopteri > Salmoniformes > Salmonidae > Salvelinus > Salvelinus alpinus. The sequence continues at coordinate 43,945,035 of NC_092090.1, forward strand.
TGTGGGCTCAGGTATAAAGGAAACAGATCAGTGAGTATTAGATTCTAGTGAGTGCCATGGAAGTGACTCGGGCCAGGCTCCATGTTGAGCTGATCTAATTCACATGTGAGACCACACAAAAAATGACTTTAAAGTTATGGGTGCACCCAACATCCCCTCCCATCTGAAACCTCTCTGGACATCAATCATTTTTATTGGCCATCTGCGAGATCTTTTCAAGAAAGAAAAGTATCACTTTTCTTCACCACCAAAACAGGGTGGAAAAAACAGTCTGAGGGATTCATTTTGGAGTTGGTTGTCTTTATGTGCCTACAGTACACTATCTCTGAGTGGACATGCTCAAGCTCCAGCACCAGAATGCTATTGCACTTGTTTATACACATACAGTATTTCTGTAAATGTTCATGTTTCCTATTGTATGTCCACATGCAATATGTTCAATGGTATTATTTGGAGGGTTGTCCTCACGAGGGTCACCAATAGGTGGTGATTTGTCGAATTAAAACCCTCTACAGTGGCAACAGGTGTACTAGACATTTGAGGGCGGCTGTGTCTCCATTTCATGACTGATATATAATGTTGTTGTTTTTTTTTGCTATTTCTTTTCTTTTTCTAAGTAACGTCACTTGACTCACTTGCATCCTCTCTGTTTGTGTGGTAGACTTCCAGACCGTCAATAACCTCCAGTTTGAAGTTTGTCCTATTTAGAGTAGGCCTGACCTACATCTACCCGGAGCTCTTTGTCGCCAAGATCCTCCACGTCTGACCTCTGTCTGTCCTGTCTGCCTGTATCCCCGTCCATCCATAATGCCTGTGGGGCAGGCCTGAGATGCCTGAGGGGGGTAGGCCTGGGGGGGGGGGGGGGGGGCAGAGAGAGATCCACAGCTCCTCAGGGGGTTAGTTCCAGTTAAAAGGAATGCTAGAGGGGATAACATTAGAAACACTTGAAATCCTCCATTTAGACTGAGAGCGGGGGGATTCCTGTAGATTTACAGTAGACTAGACCCTCGACCTCCATGCAGACATAGACCATATGGCAAATGGTGGCATATGCATTCATAGATTAACAATGAACTCTTTCCTGTCCCCATTGACGTTAATGTCTCAACATAATTATGCGTCGTATTAGAGGGTTTTCTTCTGAATAGCATCTGTCTGTCACTCTTTTTATACAGTAAATTGTTGTGTGAACGACAGAGACTTTGTTGAAGAGCCTTTACGTTTAGGGAAAAAAACTGGGATTTGTTTTGTTAATGACAGTAAAACTCATTAAATAATCTGGTAATCTGTAGATCATCAGCATAACAAGGATTACATATCCCTCATGCAAGCTCTCCTATGGAAAATCAGCTCCTCTCCAGTGCCCCTGTTCCCCACTCTTCCTCTAGACAGTTAGCCCTGTTTATCCGCTTTGAAGAGAAGAAGCATCTCTGCCAATGCACCGCTATGTCAGATTAACAATTCATAAACACTATTTTTCTCCTCTTCCAGCTGGTAAACACAATTTATCTTAATCCCTACAATTTTAACAAAAGCTGTCTTCAAAATAATGAAGGTTCAATGTAATTAATTAAAACTACACCACACGGTCCATCCTCTCGAAATGGGAATGGAGACAATTTATATCACAATCGACAGCTGTTATAATGCTTTGTAATTAGATTTTCAGTCTAGTGTTTTTGTAATTACAGTCTTATCATGTGCTTTTTCTTTGTATCGCCACTTGGTTCATATTTGCTACTTGTCAATGTTCTTAGTCTTAACTTCATAAGAAGCTGCAGCTCATATTAAGAAAAGACAAGTCTGCCTTTTTCATGTTGGCCATCTTGTTTCCTTCCTTCCTAATAGACCTCTCTGCCTTTCCCTCTCCCTCTCTCCCTCCTCTAGGCTGTCACTCGAAGTGAGTGGCTGACGCACGAACATGAATTGTTAAAAGCAGTTTTAGGTAAAGAGGGAGGGAGAGGGTAAAATATCCAGGATTTTCCCCCCACAGAAAAGTCAACCTCAATTTGTGTCAAGCGTGGTTTAAAGACTTTGGGATTAAAGCCATAAACTGGCTGCTGTCAGGCCTGAAACCCTGCTAACATCTGAGTGCCAAACTGGCGTTGTTCAATATCATCTCACATTATATCATGTCACAGCGAGGTGATGGGGAGGCATCACAAACCTGACAGGTCCGGTTCACACTGAGGGATTTCATGGACAGCTAGGGGAATCGAAGCTGACTTCATACGGCTCACATCCAAAATAGGAAATCCATCCCCATCTGCATCGCACAGCAACGGACACCATCTCACTAAACCTAGGATGAAAACAGGACATGTGTTGGAAAAAGAGAACACAGACCCTGTTCCCCTTGTAACTTACTATGTTCTGCCATGAAGAGAAGTACAGTCATGAAGAAAGGATCAGAAGAGCTGACCTGGGATAGATAATTGACATTCAGTGTATGGGCGAGTGGAATGTAACACGCATACGAAAGCCTTTAAGAATACATTTGTTTCATTCCTCCACCAACACCTCACTCTGTCTCATTGCCTTCCTCCCTCCCCTTATCCCCCACTTCTTTGCTTTTCTTCCCTCACTCACATATTCTCCTAGTCAATAACTAAAACACTTTGAGACAGCTCCCCTCTGTTGAGGGCTCTGTGGACGGTGGGTCGTGGCGGTGCTCAGGCATAAATAAAGACTGGAGAAGGCTATGACTGACAGCCGACAAGGCCCCAGCCAGCCAGCTGTCACTGTCACCACACCCCCTTCCTTCCTCTGGATGGCTTCTGGGCCTTATCACTCAAGGGTCTGCTAATTCACCAGCAAGGTTGCACTGATAAGCCTGGCTCCTCGCACACTTTTTTTCCCCTCGCCTCTTTTTTTCTCTCCCATCAGTTTCTCCCGGGCCCGAGAGATGGACAGGTCCCCAGGACAAATGGCTTGCGTTCCTCTCTCCAACATGTGTCTGTCTCAGTGACACACAGGCCCACCAGGTTACAATGCGCTTTGCCCTTTGAATTAAGGAACGTTCGAGATACACTGATAAACTGACACTCGGAACGCCAGAGGAGAGCGCGGGGAAACAGAGAGCAGGGAGAATGTATGAAACAAAGAACACACACCCACATTTTCCACACCTGTTCTGAATGTGCCCTGGTGACAAACTTCAACACATGGTTTCAAATGGAGCTTCAAGGTACAGTAGGTATATCACTAACTGTAGGATTAAGGTATACACTGAGTGTACAAAACATTAGGAACACCTGCTCTTTCCATGACATAGTCTGACCAGGTGAATCCAGGTGAACGCTATGATCCCTTATTGATGTCACCTGTTAAATCCACTTCAATCAGTGCAGATGAAGGGGAGAAGACAGGTTAAAGAAGGATTTCATTAAAGAAGGAGGATTTAGGGCTCAATGGCTCTAAAGAAGGATTTAGAAGCCTTGAGACAATTGAGTCGTGGATTGTGTACGTGTGCCATTCAGAGGGTGAATGGCAACACAAAAGATTTAAGAGCCTTTGACCGGGGTAGGGTAGTAGGTGCGAGGCACAACGGTTTGAATGTGTCAAGAACTGCAACGCTGCTGGGTTCGCTGCTGGGTTTTCATGCTCATCCGTTTACCGTGTGTATCAAGAATGGTCCACCACCCAAAGGACATACAGCCAATTGGAGACAACTGTGGGAAGCATTGGAGTCAACATGGGCCAGCATCCCTGTGGAACGCCTTCGACACCTTGTAGAGTCCATACCCCGACGAATTGAGGATGTTCTGAGGGCAAAAAGGGGTGCAACTCAATATTAGGAAGTTGTTCCTAATGTGTTGTACACCCAGAGTGCATGTTTGTCATAAAATGTGTAGATCTCAGAAATCAACAGTAAGCTTTGAGAGTTGCTTCAAAGACATTCCGCACAGCCAATCAGAAGGCGCAGTAATCCCGCTGACATGGAAGCTGTTGAAGTTATCAGACAAGCTTTCTTTAATTGTCAATTTGACTTCTTGAAATAATGCTCACTCTGACATCTAACATGTGTCACTCTCAGTGAGTTTCTACTCCGCTCTCCCTTTCTTCTCCTCTTTTTCAGCATGTCGTGGGAATAACTTTGGGTCTTCGTTAAAAAGCTACTCAATGGTCTCTACAGCGTAACAATCCAGCAGAAAACCGCTTTTTCTATTCTCGTGAAAGGGGAGAGGCATAGAAAGGAGGATCAATTACCGTTACAAAAGTTGGCTAATTCCTCTCGCTATGAGGGGAGATATGCGTGACAATAGCCGGAGGCAGTATGAGTGTATTGTTTAAAAAGTGGTGTCCATGGAAGCAGCAGGGGAGCAGCAAGTCTCTTTTCTGCTCTGTTACATTTCTGTTTCCATCGTTTAGGGAGAGCAGGGTTCTCTCTCAAGGTCTCTCCCTCCGTGTTGTGATTGGAATAAAAAGGAAAGGAGGAGAGAAGTGGTGGAAGTGGGAAGCATCACAGGTGGGCAACAACATGCTCTATTGTGTTTGAATGGTGAAATAAGAAATAATTAGCTTCCCCGGTGGTTTGATTTCGTGACGTTCCGTCGCTTAACATCGGTCTAATTCAGGGGTTCATATGCATACCAAAATAAGAAGGGGAGAGGCCATGAAACTCATGGTTTCTCCAAAAGGAAAATGAGTGAAGCGACCCCCAAATATCTTGATGTTATTTGTCTTGCTCAAAGGTTAACCAATCCGATGAATTTACTTCTCTTATTCCAGTGTTTAATCGAATATCGTCTACATTCAACACTCACCTATTACGTGTTGGGGAAGTGATTAATGGTTTGTGGATTTTCGTGTCATGAGGAACATACTGTATAGTACTACGGCACGCCCTGTAGGAATGATCAATTATCACCTTTTGTTCCTGCCCTCTCTACTTATTTATATTTTTTATTTCACCTTTATTTAACCAGGTGTGGGAAGCATTGGAGTCAACATGGGCCAGCATCCCTGTGGAACGCTTTATTTACTCATCCCTGTCTGGCCTTCGCAATTCTGATCAAGGTGGAAGAGTTCCACGTTCAACCCTCTGAAGGTCTGTCTCTTCCACCTCATACAGACGTGATCACGATCGGTGATGACATAATGAGGACAGTTTCACTTTTCACTGATCCTTTCCTTCTCAACACACCGGACTTTTTAACGCAGTAGCGAACACGAAAATACACACACACACACACACACACACACACACACACACACACACACACACACACACACACACACACACACACACACACACACACACACACACACACACACACACACACACACACACACACACACACACACACACACACACACACACACACTGACGCTGCTGCTTTACCGCTCTACCTTTTGTGTGTATTGCATTCTCCGTGTGGTTAACCTTATTACACGCCAGGCCTGAAATGACAAATGCTTGTGTTCTTATCTCCCAGGAATATAGATTTGTGTGTAACTAGAGTCTGTCCACAGTGGATTAATTCTAGGATAAAGAGTAAGGGAGGAACTGCATCCACCAAGGGAGCATACCAGTCACTATACAGTGCTACATAGTGCAGTCCTGGACCGCGTACATATAACGGAATACTACCACTATGTACTATAGTAATCTGCTATAGCCACAATGCTGGGTATCTCATTTAAACATGATCGCAATCAATATACAAATGTGAAAGATAGGTGTTCATTTACTTGTGGCTAGTGTAGTGGCCTGATACATAACTGCCCATTGACACTGACATGCTATAGCCCAGACATTTTACATGGATTTATGGGTTGCCCTATGAGTGCAATTGTTGCAGATTCTGTGGGAGAGCGGTGGACCAACCTTTCCCATGCAAGGGTAACATTTGGTTTAGAATGGATTCTCCTTTCCATTATTTTATTGGAAAGCGGTGTCTCTCCTTCTCATCATGCAGATATATAGGTTAATGTCTAGGTGGCATTTTACCAAAAGGCCACCCTGAATGGTCTTCAGCGCCACATGAATAATTTAAACCAAACCAAACCCCAAAAAATCACCATTTGGGGGGCGAAGAGAAGGTGTAACATATGTAGAAAATTGTAATTTAGATGATCATTGTGTTGGGTAATGTCGGAACATTACTGTGGGAACACACAAACACACAAGCGCGCACTCACACACACACACACACACACACACACAACACTGAGACCAAGCACAATCCTAGTCCAGGAGAGCAACCCACTCCAAAGAAGTTGAGGTGGCAAGCATGAGGTGGTATTTCATAAGTGACCTTTTAGTTAAACATAAGGCTGAGGTTGCGGGTACACATCCGAGCTTGGCCAGGCGTCCTCTCTGATTCGCTGTGACATGTATAGAGAGGGAGTGAGCGCCACGCCACACATCTGCTCAGTGCATTAGCTGCTGCCTCTGAGCTGCCGGCGGGGGGCTGGCTGCCATGTTTTTACTTCTGTGGTCAGTCCATTCCCATTACATCCACTGATGTCTCATCTCTCATTTAATGAACCCAACAGACTGGCCTCTTTAAGTCCCTCTGAATTGGACAATAATGTGACATGGTGACTTTCAATGATTGTTTCCCACTGATTAATAATATATCCAGCACACTACAAACATAGTACGTTATGAGTATAGTGTGTGTGGATTTATTATACATGAATATGCACATTTTGCTGTTATGAGTGACATTAAAGGTCAAACAAAGACGGTATTGATTAATTATTGACTGTAATAGTGGCATGGTTTTAGGCAGGTTGGTGTATTCTAATGCGTCCTGTTGGGCTTCATGCTTTGTCTCTGCAAGCGTGTTTTGGAGATGAAGGCGCATTACTGGGATCATAATATTCTTAGCAGCCTTTTTACCCACTAAACTGGATGGAAGAGCATTTGCCCTGCCTTTAAATGACAAGTGTGTTTGGAGATGCTGTCCCCACACTGTTGAGTGGCACTTCGAATCATCCTCAAGTGCACACGGGCTTCATGTCACATTTGCAAGGCTGATATTAGTCCCGACGAGCCACTGCAGAGAGGGCTAAAGACGCGTGACTGCCCACACACACATAAACATGCATACACACACGCGCGCGCGCGCGCGCACGGGCACGCACACACACACACCAACACACACAGAGACACAGGCATGCACATGCCCACGTATAAACATGCACCGACAGACGCACGCACGCACACACACAAACACCAAATAGGAGCTTATATCCGTTTTAAAACAGGCTGCCAGTCATTTTCAGAGGAGCTCATAAATCCATGAGAAAAAATGAAGTAAAAGAAGCACATTACCTTTAGATCTGTGCACTTCTAATCAGACCGCTGTGGCACATAAACTTTCACCTTCTAAACCTCCACCCTTTTTACAAGGACTGCTGTGTGTGTGGGAGAGAGAGAGAGAGAGAGAGAGAGAGAGAGAGAGAGAGAGAGAGAGAGAGAGAGAGAGAGAGAGAGAGAGAGAGAGAGAGAGAGAGAGAGAGAGAGAGAGAGAGAGAGAGAGAGAGAGAGAGAGAGAAGAGTGTATTTTACAGTGTGAATCTCTCACCAATGGAACAAAGATGAATAAATGCGTCACTCAAAAAATGAGCCCCCTACTATAGAGGTGAGAGTTGTACGCATGTTTGATTTTGACCTTCATGGCCCTCTCCCTCATAAACAGCCTTGGGGACCAAGCGTGGCCCCTCTGGAAACCTGATAGGAAATAATGAGGACAGTCGGAAATGGACATCCTCGGATTCAGCAAACATCTTTCACTGTACGTCAAGAGATTTGTACAGTATTGAATTGTTCCTTGTGATGTCGTTTGTTTTTGACTCAATTAATGATCCATACATTTTCAATTTTGAACAATGAGTCATTCCAACATGGTATCATTGTTATGCATCACTTTGTGATGCTTTTGCAACAGATAGGTCTACTGTCCCTAAGGTAAGTCAGAAGGTGAACACTCTTTAGTTAGTAACGTAATATGGAAATACTTACTACTTTACAAACAACCAGTTATAGCCGTAGGCCAACCAATAAATACTGTAACAGAAAAGGGACACAGGAAACCTAAGACGTTTTAGGGGATAAAAAAAAACACATTTTTGAATGCGAGGCAGCAACAATGAGCAGAGTGACACATCACTGGAGACAGGACGGCTTTCTCTCTTCACTGGCCACACGCCTGCAGCGTGAAACAATGACTCCATCCGCTGCTGCCGCACCCCCAGCAAACCAATGAGCTACCACTCTCACCCTCCGCAACCCTCCCAACAACCCCCTGTTCACAAAATAGAACAAATCTAAGCGCTTTTGACATGCAACCCATCCATAGCCATTCTGTGCCACTATCCTTCCAGTCCCATTCTCATTAGCGTAATGTGATTTTACAAAGTGGCAAGAGGGAGAGCTCTCCTCATCGAGAAGTTACTGAACTCAAATGCCTGACGCTCCCCGACAGCACATCCCGGCCCAGATCCCTGATTGGCGTTTGGACTGAATGCTAGTGAGTCGTGAGGGCCGACGCCATTTCTACGTTCATCCTCACAATGAGTTTATTTTTAGCCTTCATCCCACTCATTCTCTTCAGATGCAAATGTATGAAAAAAATGGCCAGGAAGTCAACAGAAAATGATACTTACAACGTGACGTCAATGGGGAACATCGAAATCCTCAACACAGGCGCACACACACAAATTATATAATGTAATTTATGTACACAAACAAAAACAACTTCCCTACTCTATTTTTACAATGCAGCAGAAGCTACTGTATATGTTTAACCTTTGACCTCTGCTGTGCCGCTGAGTCTTGTTGTTATAGTGTTGATATTAATGTGTGTTCAGTGACTACGTTGGCCGGAGGTTTGAAGTCTTGTATAAGCTCCCGGAGCAAACGCTTAAAGCTTTAGCTGAGTGGGCTAACATTCTCGGGGCGTGTAGATAACAGTGGCGTGACACGGTTGGTTTATATGTTGCCCCTATCGTTGCATCTCAATTCTGGAGCCAGGAATGGTACATATCTAGATGGGTCCATTCTTCCTCAAATTCTATAGTAATGCCGCCTCGTTCTCCAGAGTTGTTACTTACCGAGAGTTATGTCATCACCTCACCAGCGGAGCTAGACATACACTGGGACAACATCAAACCACATTCACCTCGGTTGGGTGACAGCAGTATGTGGAAACTGCTGGAAGCAATGCGCTCACGTTGAATTACGGCTCAAAGACAAGCACGTTGTTTTAACTTTTAATGCACTGCCATACCGAGCAACTCCCAAATTAATTAGGAGAGACGTTTCACAAATTAAGTTTATTCATATTGTCTGCTCACTCCATGTAAGAACTCCCGTACTTTTATGGCCCTCTGTTTGAGTTAACAATGGCTGTCATAAAGCTGATCTTTCTGTTACTCGCTTCCCATCCCCCCCCTCCCATTTGCCAAGTTGGGAAGTGGTGCTGGGCTTGTGCTTGACTTTGTTAATCGGGCAGACGACAGCTTAACAGCTTGCGCGACCGTAATTAACGCCGCTTGAAATAAACGTGACGGAGTGGGGGGGGGGTGGTGCTGGGTTGGAGGGGGGAAATTAAATAAATAATTTAGGCAAATGCATTCTGTCGTCTGCCATCTCAGGTAGGGCCCACCTGACTAGTGCCTCTACGATAAGCGTGGCCCGGCAGAAGCCCTTGCATGGTGGAATGCTGAATTATTCACTGTGTGGGAGCGCACAGTGACTTATAAAAGCCATTATTATGTTTAATAATGACTAATCCGCATCTAAAAGGCCGGCCACCTTTGGAGAGGCAAATGGACTGATTGTCAGAAATCACTTCCTCTTTGCTTCAAGAGTATACATACGGTATGCATATTTAGGAGGCACTTGTATAGGCCTGGGATTACACTCAGCGTCACTCCTCCTAGAGTACACTCTGAAATACAAAAACATTACTCTGATTTAATTCACAATGATCCATATGATGAGCACCAGCTACTATTTTATTCAATGCATATAGCAACTGCTTATTTTATTACCTGTTATGAGCACGAGTGGCAATAAATGCTCAAATCTTAAGCCTAAGTAAGTCTATGAGAGAGATAATGCATGTCAGTGTTTCCTATATGCATTCGGACACAATTTAGCAAATGCATATAGGGGAAACACTGATTGTATTGTTGTTTGCATGATTTAAAATAGCCTTTTATTGTGTTGGCTGGTGGTGCACACAGAGCTGTACAGAGCTGTGCTGATGTCAGCTTTGGTGATAGTGTTGCAGGTTTACATTACCCCAGGGGTTAATGATCTACACTGATGTTACTTGTTCTGGTGAAAGCTACCAATGTCTACATGGCAATGCCTGTTTACATATGCAGAACCCACCTTCTCAAACCTACATGAGGGTGAAATTATCCCTTTCACCCTAGGTGAGGGAGAGTGGAGGAGAGAGGGCAGAAATCCCTTAGCATATAAATAAACCAATTCATCACCGGTTTTTCTACAAGAATAAACACTAATTTTCCTGACGGTGACCCTGACAAATGGCTGGCTGGCAAGTGGCGGGCGGCGCAGCGCAGTCCGCCGTGTGGGGTGGTCATCTCTGCGATGCGATGTGGCCAGCCGGCCAAGCTCTCCACTTAGCCGCTCGGTGGGGCTAATAAACGGCTCATGTCAAAAGCGTTGTCAGTCCATTCTTTGCTTGTTTGGGTTCATCTGGACTGGAGAGGGGGCCGGGGTCTGAGGGCTGGAGGCGAGGTTGTGCTCAGTGGCACCTCACTACGGCCAGCTTCAGCCGGCGCTGGCTGGTGTTATTGATTTCTATCCGTAGTGCTCTTTGTCAAATATCAGATACAGGGGAGGCCTCTGGACCTCTTCACCTTTTAAAAGCACGTATAGAGCTGGATGGAGGCGTTTGTGGGTGCAGGGGGTGGGCGGGTGCTCTTTGGTTGGGGTGAGAGGGGTTGCTGAGGGAACGGCTGGAAAAAGATGAGGAGAGCTGTTGTTATAGACATACTGCATTGTGTTGGAGCAGATTTCTATCAAGACAAATATGTTTTGTTCCTCTTTCATATCTGGCCACTCGCTGTAATTGCACAGATTCGGCTGGACGTGTGTGTTCATTGTACAGTGGGGTGTGTCTCGGTGCAGTGCTCCTAACCATTTCTTCTTGTGAGGGATACACACACACTGGGAATCAATCATTCAGAGCACACCAAAAACTGGTCCTTAATCACATGATATCATATGATAACAGTTATAACTGTATTATTGCAGTAAGTCTGCGCTGTAAGAAACATGACTTACTGATTTTAAACGAAATAAATTAATTGCACTGTTGTATTTAATTTCGTTGGGCTCCTCACAGCTAATGTGGATATTAATGTTGTATCTTTCCCAGGTTGGGGGAAACAGCAGGGATTTGTTACTGTGTTCTCTAGACAGAGAGGAGAAGGAGGAGGAGGAGGGTGGAGGCAAGATGGGGATGGGGGGGTCCACTGTCCAAAGACTCAGCACCTCTCTCTTTCTCCTGACACAGAGAAAATGTTATGCAGCCACTCGCACCCATTGAATCCGTGTGATTCATTGCCCAATTTTAAACTGCCAAGCTGCTAAATTGCATCAGGTCTGCCAAAATTCATTCCAGGACTACGGAGGAGATATGAAAAATTAAATGTCATCTCGATACAGTGGAAAACTTTTACCACTCCGAGGAGCCGAATATGCTACATTCTGTAATGATCGATGACGGCTCGGGACTACACTTAACCTACTTAGTGATGTCATGTAGGTTGGAGCGTGTTTACTTTAATAAAATGGCAGGAAGACATAAACTTTATCAGGCGATGTCATCAACACATTCTCCCCATTACAATTGAAGTGACTCTTTATGTTGATACTCGGATATGTGATTCGATTTTGTCCCTCGCCTCTCCTCCCCACATCATGCCGTGGTTGGTGGAGTGGGGAAGTGTATTATGTAGCATGATTTGAAGTAGTTGGAAATAGTTGATTTAGTGGGAGAGGAAAAAGCTGGACCAGTCCTCTCTCTGGGAGCTAAAGTGGTGTATCATGCAGGAGTGGGACTGTGGAAGTTAGAAGTCGGACACAGCTTAATCACAGTGCACTGCCACAGCAAGTAAAGAAGGGTGTGAGGGTGGAGGTGGAGGTGGACACTGGTGTACCATGGGAATGTTAGCAGAGGTGGGTAGGTGAGGTGCAATGTTAGACGAATAATATTCTTCACCATTACATAATCGTCAGAGATGAACAACTCGTGCTGCGGTGGTGTGCCAGCGAGGGAAGGGAAGAGGATAACAAGAGAGACGGCTAGAGAAAAACAGAGCTCTCTGCATAAGTACAGCATCCAGCGCTCTAATTTTTCTCTGGGGCTTTGTGTTTCAGTGACAGCTTCATTTGTTTCAGGCCCGACTACAGCGGCTCCCTTCATCCCCAGATTAGGACGGCACTCTTTGGTGCATTATTATATCAGTGCAAAGAATAAATACATAATAGGGCCAATATTTAGGAATAACTCAGGAACGGATATCAAAATGCATGTTCAGTAGGGCGTTCAGCCTGAAAGTCAGATCATCACCTCGATAATGTAGTAAAACAAGTACGCACGTAAATACACACACACACGCACACGCGCACATGCGCACGCGCACGCGCGCACACACACACACACACACACACACACACACACACACACACACACACACACACACACACACACACACACACACACACACACACACACACACACACACACACACACACACACACACACACACACACACACACACACACACACACACACACACACACACACACACACACACACACACACACACACACACACACACAGAGAAATTGTATTTCTCACTCATAGAATCTCTTGCTGCTTGGACACGGACACACAAACCCCTATTGTCTACACAGAATATGTTCCGCTCTCACAGTGGTTTAACACAATTACAGAAAAATGCACAGACGCGCACACATACGCCTACACACAGACACACACTCAGGTATTCTGTGCACTGAGGATGTTTAGCTGTGTGGATGTGCAGCCCTCCTCTCCCTGCTCCCTGCTCATGCTGTAAGGCAGTGATATTTATTATTACGAATATCATTTGTATTAATCATCAGGATAAATGACTGGTTTTGCTATCTGAATGCCTCATTTAGAGAAACTTCGCTCCCTTGTCATTGTTATAAATGAGTGCCAGGCTGGGTTTTACCTGAGGCTTTCTTCCTCATCCATTCCAGCATGTGTATATGTGGCTTTCTGGTTTGTTTCTCATGTCCAAGGGATACTGTTACTATCATCCAAACAATGCGTTTTCAGGGCAATTGGTGTCATTGATATAATGCCCTGATGAAAAGAGCACAGACGGTCATTCCATTTGTATACATGTACACGTATACACAACCTAAACCTCACACATACACACTAAAGGATATTCTACACACACAAACACACAAAGCACTACAATATTTGTGGGAGGGATTTTAAGATGTGTTTTTTTTTAATGTTCCACATTTCCGCTTGATTAAATTATTCAGTGCTACAAACTACAATCATGCTTTATTAAAAATTATTAAAAATTCTCACTGGGTCTGCAGATGTGAAATAATTTATTGCCTGCTTGTTTTTCTAATTTGCATCATTGATTTTGTGAGACTTTGAAAAGCAATGTTACTACTTTGTTTAAAAATGTTCTAATGGGGAGCGTGGGGGGGTGAGTAAAAATGTCCCCCCTGATAGATGGATTGAGGACTGATTTTATTTACATGTTTTTATCACTTTTATGGCCCGTGAAGTGTCGCTGAGCAAAATTAGATTTTTTTGAATGAGAACGCCTTTTAGACTTCATGTTATGGAACACACACTTATAACGAGGGACACGAATTGTGCTGAATATTCCGATTGGAACTGTTATTTGTCACTTGGGCTATCAAAATCAATAACATAACTACAGTGTTTTGTATAATAAACTAGCTTTTTCTTTCTGAACCTCATTTTTCTCCTTCACACTCCCAAAATGAAGATAAGAGGAGAAAATGTCCCTCACAAAGAATACATGAGAAGAATAAAGAGGAGTCATGCAGAGGAAGAGGTGATGCTCTGGACATTTGAATATCAAAAAAATAATCAAATTCTTATCTGGCGTATTACTTAAAAAATATTATTTCCATACATTAAATATACATGATAAATTTGCACTTCAAAGTTTGTCCCATTACAAGAGCCATTAGTTATACTTGTTATACGAGCTCCCTATGGCCATGCTATGAATGATTTAACAGCAAGTTACTGTAAACTAAATTCAATTTTCGTTCAAAGCAACCATCTCCTCTGCACTTTGGAGAAAGAGAGGGAGAGAGCTAGAGACAGAGAGAGACAGAGAGAGACACAGAGAGAGAGAGGGGGCAAGAGTATGCTCCTTTCGCCGTTGAATCCTGAGCAATGACTGGCTACTTTAGCAATTAAAATCCAGGGCAAAGACACAGCGGCGTGGTTTGGCCAAGAGACTGCGCCATTCATCATCTCAGCTGCCATAAAACAGCACTAGATGGATTCTTTGATTTTAGCTTTGGAAGAACATAAATCAAAATCCAAACCATGGCCTGTCACAGGCATCACCAGAATTATCCATTTGAGAGAGAGAGAGAAAGAGAAAGAGAGAGCTTTCATATTGTGTCTCTACGCATAGACGACTCCCATCCGCACACACTGTGAGACAATAGCCTGTGACTATCAGCGTCTTTCGATTTTTGATTGGCCTACGCCTCGTACTTAGTGGTCAACCCATTCTACAGCGGCTGGTAGATCCTGGCAGTGCCAGCCTGTAGCGAGGATACGACTAACCAGGATGATGCTGGATCTCTATGAGGTTTAGCCCCTGATGGATCTCTTTCTACTGTGAGCGTGTTGAAGTGAGCTTCCCCTCGTGTTGGATTCCCACCGGGGGGCCTTTAGAGGCCTCCAAGGCTGGCTCAGAGAGTGGCCTCGTTTGTTCTCTGGGAATTGTGGGAGACCTAATATAACTGTGCTGTGATATTACACTTAAATAGAGTGTCTGTCTCTAATGTTGAGCTCTAAGAATTTAACCTCAACTAAAGAAAACACTATAGCAGTGCTACAGTTTCTTTTGTTGAGATTGAACACACACATTTCAAACAAACCATTTAAATATGGCTAACATTGGCAACATTACTATATATTTGTTTACAATGACAATTACATTACTGCACAACTCTATCGAAATACCTTCTATGTATTTATATATTTTTTTTTTCTCACAATTTCAGGACTGTCCATCAAAGTCTAAGCATGCATCCAGACCCCAGTCGAATTACAACCAAAAGACGTTTCTGCATTTCCGGCAACGAGGATTAATGAGAGATGGACACTTTGTTTTTTATCATCATTTGTATGTTTGTCTGTGAGAAAATGGAGGACAGCTGTCAATGCAGAGACATTTGTCTCTGTCATCTCTTCCCCTCCTCCCTCTCTCTCCTCAGCTTTCAAAAAGGCATGCTGGCATTGAGCACTTCAAATAGCATCTTAAAACTGATCATTCCACTGTCTCAACCACTTAGGAGTGGATTCAGTCAAAAATAAAGCAACACAGAAAATGACCTATTTTAATTCCCCCAGCTCCATGGCGACATTCAATTACATCTTCCGATGGCACGTTTTTCATGTGCTCCAATTAAAGTCTTATTTAATGTTTAAAGCATATTACTTTTCTTTATTATGGATGCCATAACAAAGTCAGCCGAGGTACAAAACCTCTGTCCCTTTGTTTTTGATTTTATTGCAAATGCTCATCATATGAGAGAGAGAGAGAGAGAGAGAGAGAGAGAGAGAGAGAGAGAGAGAGAGAGAGAGAGAGAGAGAGAGAGAGAGAGAGAGAGAGAGAGAGAGAGAGAGAGAGAGAGAGAGAGAGAGAGAGAGAGAGAGAGAGAAAAATATATTGCATACATGTAAACTCGTGTGTTCTCTAGTGTCTTAATCAGAACAGTGGTTGGTACATTATGGATGCAAAGCAGAGGCAAAAACAATGAGGTCCAATGAATCCCATTATTCCCCTCGATTTAATTCCATGTCTGTCCACAATCTGCAGCTGGCATTCAAACAGACTCCGCCAACATGGACACAGTTGTGTAAAAATACTTTAAAGTACTCCTTAAGTCATTTTTGGGGGGTATCTATACTTTACTATTTATATTTTTGACAACGTTTACTTTTACTTCACTACATTCCTAATGAAAAGTGTGTACTTTTTACTACATACATTTTCCCTGACACTCAAAAGTATTTGTTACATTTTGAATGCTTAGCAGGGCAGGAAAATTGTCAAATTCACTCCCCTATCAAGATAACATCCCTGGTCATCCCTACTGCCTCTGATCTGGCGGACTCTAAACATATATGCTTCATTTGTAAATGATGTGTTGGAGTGTTGGAGTGTGCCCCTGGCTATCCGTAAATCAAAAAAACAAGAAAATGGTATGACAATTGTGTACTTTTTCCATCACTGCATGGACATGTTGGTTTGGGTTTTCACCTTTAAGCTGAAGTCTGGAAATATTCCATAGTTTTAAGATAAACATAATATATATATATATATATATATGTTTTTTTTTACAAATATAGGCTACAAGGTCTGATCTGCTTGATTAATACATGTGTTGATTTGTTTATTAGTAAATAACACATTCATAACTTAGATAGGAACACAAGAATAGCTATTTTATCGCCATATTTTATTTTATTTTATCTCAAATTTCTGATGTTGTGACTTAATGAATACTGAAGAAAAATACATTTACAGACTAGCCATACTTTGCACCCAACCCACCACTTCACTCAATGCCACAATAAAACAATGGCGGAATACTGAAGAATAGTGGGCATGTCGATGTGGGCCTTCTACAATTCACACATCTCTCATATATATTTGATTATTTTGAGTACACCGTACACCAGGTACACCACACTACCCATGGCAAGGCACATCTGTCTGGCTAAAGCAAGTCAGTTCATTGGCCCAATGAAACACACTGTTCATTAGGCCATTGATCAAGTAGTCCCATCCTGTCACAAGATTACAGCTGGCCAGCGGAGCGCCCAACACACCTCCCCAGTCCAAACACAGGCACACACACCTCTCCTGCTCTGAAACACTGGGGAGGACTCTGGTAAGTGGGGTCATAGGTCACTTGTAGTAATCCATCTAACCAGCGTGACAGCGGCAGCTAATAAATCACTTATTCATTGTTTAATCCATCGTCTGTCGCCACCAAACTCTGGAAAACAATGCATTTCCAACACAGTCTGAACAGCAGTCCAAACACAGTCAGGCCTTCAGTATGTTATATATGCCATCAAAGTGTAAACATGCATCCAAAGCCCTGTCAAATTACAGCCAAAAGACGTTTCTGCATTTCCCTGAACAAAGATGAGAGAGAAGGGCATTTTGATTGTTATCATCATTTGTATGTCTGTCTGTGAGAAAATGGACGACAGCTGTCGATGCTGAGACGTTTATGTTCCACTGGATGGGCTTTTAGCATTTGATTCCACTTGTTAGAAGGATCCGGAAATGTTGTTGTTGTTGCGTTGGCTAATTCGTTCTGTGGATGGTATGCTCCTTGATATCCATACTGCTTGATTTTAATTCGGGAAGGATTTCAAATCTTACTTTTCTTACAATCCTGGTGTATCATATGAAACTAAGTCAATTCCCTGGGGTCTATGGACTGTAGACAGAGTTTCCAGTGGACTTTGACTAAGCTCCACCAACTGCCAACCCCCTCCCTCCAACCACAAAATCGTCCTCGTTCCACCGCCCTATAATTTCCTATCTTTCGCTGCCTTCTGAATTCAAGCGTTCCAAAGCATGTTGTCTCACCTGACAGAGCGAGAGAGAGAGAGAGAGAGAGGAGGGAAAGGAGAGAGAACGTGAAAAAGAGAGGAACGGAGGGGTTATCTTACAGTTTAATTACACAGATGCCTTGTAAGTGCTCCACCAAGGAACTACATGGCCGGCTACAACAGACAGATACGCCATTCCAAATAATTAAATACTGACCCATTAAAGTGGGAACATGAGGATGTGCCTTCTCTTCCTCCAACCCTTCACTCCTCCTGAAGGGCCACAGCCGTGCAGCTCACACACCACCGAGCCCTCCTACTCTCCATCGCACCCCGTCCTCTCCAACCTGCTAACTTTGTTTAGCGTGTGTGTGATGCGTACAATACTTGTTTGCAGTGCTAGAGGAGACTCTTGCCGTTGGCCCGTCTCTATGATTGAAAGTCCTTGGGTTAAAAACATGAGTAACGGGTTAAAAGTAATAAAAATGGCTATTAGGTATTCCCATGGACATGCCATTCTGAAGGAAGGAGAGGTAGTGGCACCTAATTACAGCACTGCACTTGGCTGCTTTTATCTGTAATTGGACTATATAGTCCTTCATTATAATTTACTTTCTCCCCCAAACTGTGATAATGCAGACAAGCAGAACTGAGTGGGCTGTTAGTGGCCGCAGAACTGACACCAGTTAATGCCTAATTATAACAACTAAATTAAAGAAGTGACTGGGAGAATGCGCAGGATAATGCCCTCGCACTTAATTGAACAGGATCTCTATCAAAGCCCGAGGTTGAAGATAGGTTGGTATATAAAAATATAAAAAAACACCTCGCGTACAGGCGTATTTAGAGTTTGTGTCGCTGCTGATGTCACAGTGAGGAATTTGAATTTCCCGACGGACACAGCTGGATTATTGGCTCACTTGAGTGTACAGTATATATAGTTTGGCGATGGACATGAGATTAAACATTTAAAGCAATCCATTCAACGCTGTGCAGTTACAACGTGACTTGGGGTACACTACGGTCAAAGCCACAATCTGGTGTCTGTTGTCAACAAAGAGGAGCGATCCACAGTTGAAATGATTCTTTCACGAAGAATCAAACACACCTTCACCATCAAACACACACGGTGAACTTAAAGTCTTTGCCTGCAAATGTCTCATTCAATACATCGACGTCAAATGAACTACTATACTCAGGCCAGGGAAAGCGACATCCATCCATGTGGTACGAAAGGTATTCTTGGCTGGTTTTGCTTGTAAATACTTCTTATTTTAGTTTTATTACAAACATTTTTATATTTTTCTAGTGATTTATCTCATAGTTATCACAGAGTTGTAGCGTAGCATGGGGATGTTGTACAGACAATAGAGCACACTACTCCTAAACCCAGCCACCTCCTTCAAAATGTTATTTGGCCTGAATTTGGGTCATATTTTGAGTAATTCCCTCATATCCTATGCTGGTGTTTTTCTTGACACCAACCTGTCACGGTTCCTGACAGTGAAACATTTGATCATATCAGAAAACATATTTGCAGTCACCCTGACATGGCATTTCATCCGGTATGATCTTCTTGCCCCCATCGATATGTGACACCTTGTGGTAAAGTGGAGTGGAGAGTGGCACAGACAGGCACCGGGATGGCAGATAAATGGGCTAATCCTCCTTGGTAAGGGACATCCTGCCCACCCCCGCTGTCATGGCGACCTGCCAGGCCTGACTGAGGTGTATTCAGCCTGTGCTTAGTGTCACTCTCCCTCAGTCACTCATCGTAAGCGCCAGTCTGACTGATAGACAACACTGCCTTTGATGGTTAAGGATTTTCGGGAGCGTTGTGTCGTCGTGCTGGGAGGACGCCGCTTCTGATCCGGCTTAATGACGACGAAGAGGAGGCGATTCGCTCTCTCTGCTCGCTGGGGATGCTGTTCCACCGGTGCTGCACAGCGCTGATCACGGGCACCACTCTGGCAAGGCTAGAGGGGGACGAGAGGAGACAGTGACACAAAGCTGTGGATTTACTGTAGTGTGTACATCAGAGCTTTTCACTGAGGCCTGCTGCTACAGTACCCCAAAGAGAGTGCTTTGGTACCAGGCAGCAGGGCTCCCAGCAGCACACAGACTGGAAGGGAGCAATGCTGAGACCTGTCACTTTGTGTTTGTGTTAAGCGTCACACGCTTCCTCCCTGGTCTACTGCTGAAATTAACAAAGTCAGGAGTAAACATGTAATCATGTAGTACGATTATGATTCTGCACATAACATATTGTCTTGGTTAACATTTGAAATATGATACCCTGCCTTTGGGGTGGAGGAGTGCAGGATGGGGACGTTTACAGGCATGTGGAGTCATGCCATGTGTACCAGGTGGGGAGGTGAAGCTGCCCTACTACCCTCTTCTCTGTCCTCTCAGTGTGACTAGCAACCATGTCCATGTGCTGGCCCCGACCCTGAGAGAGTGTCCAGTTCACCTCAACAAGGCCCCATCATATCATCACCGCCCTTCAGCAGGCATCATTTCACCGCTGATTGAGACAGCGCTTAATGAACAGGACCAAAGTAGACCTCTCTCTCTCCTTCCCATTCTCTACCCCTCAATAACACTTCCAACCTGCTGCAATGCACACCTTAAGCTTATTCAGCAAAGTCAAATGCCAGCACGTCTCCTCAGTAGCCACTCTTCTGCTTCTGTGAGCATGCGCTCACATTTACGCCTCTGCTCCTGGAAATGGGATTGTCTGGAAATCCGAGTTTCCCGTTCGGAGTTGGATAATTGAAAAAATAAAAAAAGAAATGTCATCCTCAGTGTCCTGTTGACTTCCTGTCCAATCAGACGGAAGGGTTTGGGGATGACTTATTGTTTGCAAAGGCAATGTGAATATTCTTTGAATAAAGAGAAATGAGGATTCAAGTTAGTCGCTGCTAACCATATTTGATTTACATCAATTAGGTATTTCGCATAAGGTGGCGTATCATGGGCAGAGGTAATAACCCAGAAATAACCTCATTAAAAAGACAGCATATCGGTCTAAGCAGAACGAACTCATAGCTGAAGAATTAGTGACCTGGAAAGTGTCAGGAGGAGTTAATGGCGCTACATTGGAGAGTGCAATATCATTTCACCAGCTACAAAGGAGGGGCAGATAAATTTCCACCCAAAATCCCCTCGTAACGATTCATTATTCTCTCCCTTTTGAGCCAATAATGTAACCATATTATTATTTGTGGGTCTAATTAGAGAAAGAAAAAAATGAAAATGTAAAACAGTACTAATGAATCATTGCCTTTCATGTTTTTTCAAGTGCTGTCTCCTTTGTTGGTGATTAATTGTACACACACCTGCAAAATGCGTGGCTGTGTCCATACCATACAAACCATACAAGAGCCAGTGTGAAGTTGTGTTGTTTGCTTGTTTGTGTGTTTGCTTATTTTAAAAGTATGTCAGAAATATAAATACAGCGGCCTATGAAATAGCCTTCTCATTAGGAAAGAGGAAAAATAGAAATATGATTTCAAAAACGTACGAGGGAAAGAAGATGAAAACAATGCTATCATTGACATCTTCATAAATGTATGCCGTCTGTCAGGACATAATGGTGAGATAGTGTATCATATCTATCTATCTATCTATCTATCTATCTATCTATCTAAAGCAGGGTTTCTTAAACTAAGGGTTGGGACCCAAAGTGGGCCCTAAGCATGTAAGAGGTTGGTTGCAAGTTATGAGAATGCATCTACTGTATAATCACAAACTATTTCTTCTTACAGTTTTTTTTGATTGCTTAAGCACGATTTTCAAAACAGGGCCCGTGTTTTCAAAACACTACACACAATTACCACAACCACACACCCAATTAGCAAAACACTACAGATCCTTTGCAAAATTAAACACTCTTGTAAAAACTATACACTTCTTTTTAAAAAACACACTTTGTTACCGTATGAAACACACACGTTTCACATTACTATACTCTGTTTGCACGAGTTACACTCTGCTGTGATAAACCTAAAACACTTTTAGCACTTCTACTTCCCTATGATTAGAGTAGGCTACTATCAACAAAGTACAAATATAATGTCAATTCACCAAACACTACACAAGACCAATGTTGCAGACTGAAGAAACTCATTTATTTCTCAACACGCCCAAAATGTTGACATGGAGATTCATAATACTGTAACCAAACGTCACTTTACGTATTGTAAGTTAAAAAATAAAATAAAAAAAATAACTAGACATTGTCTCTTCGCCTAGCTGGATCTGGCCAGAGAATTTCATCAACATCGCAGGCAATGTTGTCATTAGCAAGACACCTTGGAAAGAAACGTCTTGAATGACGAATCCATCCCTGCATTGCTGCTACCTCCATCTGGTCACAGGCCTCCTCCATGGCTTGGATGAGGGGTACCTCAGCCTGGAGACGGAGATCATATACCTTCCACCTCCATGCCGAGAAAAACTCTTCTATGGGGTTGAGGAATGGAGAGTATGGTGGAAGATATAAGACGGTGAAATGTGGATGTTGCTGAAACCAGTTCTGAACCAGAGCAGAGCGGTGGAAAGACACATTGTCCCAGACAACAATGTATTGCATATGATCGATTTGATTTGCTGCTGTTATGTTGTGCAATTGGTCCAAGAATGTAAGTATGAGTGCTGTGTTGTAAGGGCCCATATGGGCATGGCGGTGGAGGACCCCATTCTGTGTAATGGCTGCACAGAGTGTTATATTACCCCCACGTTGCCTTGGGACATTGACTATAGCCCTGTGGCCAATGATGTTTCTTCCCCTCCTTCGTGTTCTCGTCAGGTTGAACCCAGCCTCATCTACGTAAATGAACTCATGCTGGATCTCCTCTCCATCCATTCGTAAAACTCTCTGAAAAACAGTGTCAGGCAAAATTGTGTAGTTCAGTGTAGATCTAGTATACATATTACAGTACAGTAAAAGATTATGAGACAGTATGCAAGATCACACTGCTAAAGTGAATACATACCTCTGCATAATCATGCCGCAGTCGTTTCACCCTTTCGGAATTGCGCTCGAAAGGCACTCGATAAATTTGCTTCATTTGAATGTTTTCTTTTTTTTTAGAATGCGTGCCAGTGTTGATGTTGAGACCTGATGGATATCGTTGAAAATGGCGTGGTTATTGACAATGTTAGCTTGGAGCTGCTTGAGTGTTATAGCATTGTTGGCCAAAACCATGTTTACTATCTCCCTCTCTTGCTGTTCTGTGAACATAGGAGGCCTTCCCCCTTGTCGTCCCTGACCCTCAATCCTATGTAGAAAAAAAAAAATGTATACAATAGTACAGTAATTTCACAGGAAAAGGTAACAGAAGTGCTGATAGTGCATAGAATACAGTACTGTAAGCAGTTACTGAAACCGTGCAGATGTTTTTGATATGATGATATTTTTACAATACCTATTTTCCAGTCGAAATGTTCTCATCACACTTGCCACTGTATATCGGCTTAGATTTGGCTGTACTCGCAGTCCAGCCTCCCTCAGCGTCAGGCCGTGGTTGACAACGTGGTCAACCAGTGTTGCGCGGATCTCATTTGTCAGATTCGGTCCTCTTTGAGCACCTTCTTGTCTTCCTCCTCCTCCTCCTCGTCCTCCTCCTCCTCGTCCTCCTCGTTCTCCTCGTCCTCCTCGTTCTCCTCGTCCTCCTCGTTCTCCTCGTCCTCCTCCTCCTCGTTCTCCTCGTCGTCCTCGTCGTCCTCGTCCTCCTCCTCCTCCTCCTCCTCGTCTTACTCTTTCTCTGACTCTTTCCATTGTGCTTGAAGACCGATGAACTCACCTGCTGCTTTTTATAGTGCTTATACACCTGATTGGTGTGTCTACAATTAAGCAAACGAGTGTTTGCACACCTGATGACTGTGTTGAACCAATTGGTTGGACGGTGTGGTAATTTGACAGTCAGTGCTTTGGTATTGCAAGGACGTGACTTCATGATAGATTTTTGTGTGTAATGTATGTTAAGTGTGTTTAGTGTTTTGCAAATCACTGTGTGTAGAGTTTTGCAACAAGTGTGAGGTTGACAATGTGCTTATAGTTGTGCAAATATGGGCTGATGTTTTGCTTCTTGAGTGTAAGGTTTTGCTAATAGTGTACTACTTTTAATTTTAGTGTGTAAGCAATCCAAAAAAACTGTAATGTGGGTCATTGGAGGACGATTTGGGTCACAGGAGGATGGTCAATTTTTCATGTTGGGTCTTGAGCTGAAAAAAAACCCTGACCGATCCATCTATCCATCCATCCATCTACCCATCCATCCATCTATCCATATATTCATCCATCCATCCATCCATCCATCTCTGTCTCTGAAAAAGGGAAGTCCCAGGCCTCCTCTAGTCACACTTCAAGCCTCTCGGACAGAGAGTGGCGCAATTAAGAGCTAAAACTACGGATGTTACCATGTAATCACCACTTTGATATTAACATCAATACAAGTTTGGGCACTTTGATATATAAGTCTGTTTTGATGAGTCTTATGAATATATTAGAATAAGTTTAATTAGCAATTCAAATGTGCGCCCAACTAAAAAAGAATATACAATAGGAACAGAATGTGGTGAGGAGTGGGGATAAATTAGCCGAGGGCTTGATGAACAAAAGGAATGGCCTGGAACAGGCATGTGTTTTAGCCTTGTGCCTTTCACCTTTCAAATCATTTTAAGGCCAAAAATATCTCATATACTCTAAGCTTTTGGGGATTTCTTCATTTGTCTGAGAGAAAATATTCTATCTAATTATTTTGTCCCTATGCATTTTTTATGTGCCTGGAACCGCCTTTGAAAATACAGTGGAGACTTGACGTACATGTGTCAGTTTTTGCACTTAGATTAAAAAAGTGCTTCAGATGAAATAGTTTGGTGATTAATAACTAATGGACATTTTAACATTTTAATTCATTTCATTTTGATTTACATATTCTATGCATTTATATGTTTCCAGATCATTTAAAAGGAAAGATTGATAACGATTCATAGAGCAATAAGTACTTTTAGATAGACAAAAGTGCATATATCCTGAACTGTTCAAAATAAGAGACAAAGCACAAAGTAAGTATTGAGTGTTCCAGTTGTGTACAGAAGAGTAGACAACATTGTCAGCTCTCACTATACATTTATTCACAACAACCAGTAGATACTATTTCTGGCATTGCACAGCCCTGACAGTAAGAACATACAGTATCTTATACAGTATGGTCACCAACAGACCAATCAGCTTGATCTCTGAAGATAACCATTCTGCATTGAGTCAATTATAATACAATTATTTGGTATCTTCATGTTTTCACACATTTAATTGGCTACTACAAATCATAATTGTGTGTGTGTGTGTGTGTGTGTGTGTGTGTGTGTGTGTGTGTGTGTGTGTGTGTGTGTGTGTGTGTGTGTGTGTGTGTGTGTGTGTGTGTGTGTGTGTGTGTGTGTGTGTGTGTGTGTGTGTGTGCGTGCGTGCGTGTGTTTGCTTTCGTGTGCATCTGTTTCTACATGTGCATATGTGGGTGTATGTTTTCATGCTCTGTTGACCGTATGTGTTTTTGTGTGACATACGGCCCCCGATGTTGTCGTCGAAGACCTTTAGCATTATTCTTCTAAGCTACAGTATACTCTGGAATATGAAAGCATAATTCAACAGCATCTACAGACATGCTATAAAAACTATATTACACCAAAATACAACACAACAAAACATTACACCAAAATACAACACAAAAAAAAAAATCACCAAAATACAACACAACAACAGAACATTATACCAAAATACAACAACACAACATTACACCAAAATACAACACAACAACACAACAGGATTGCGTTAAAATGTAACACAACACAACATTACTAATGGTCATTACCAACTAATCCCAGTCTATCCCCATGACCATGGACAAGATCTTAGGGGATTTGGCAAACATTTACCCCATGTATTTACAGTGTGTATCAGCATGTAACAGTGTGTAAGCGTGTATTGTACAGTAGGTTGGCTCCAGCACCAAAATGCAGAGGTGATGGGCACGCTGTTAGGGATGTTATCATGGTCTGTCTTGCAATGTTTATTGTCTTGCCTTTATAGTTGTCTATCTCCGGTTAGTAAACTTGACCTATCTCTGGTACTGCTCCTGCAAAAAAAATAAAAAAATATCCCCCCTCTCTTCTGCAGACACTAATGGGATCTTATGGAAACCGAATGTGTGTGGGCCTCTCCTTTTAGGAAGACTCCAATGCCTATCTTTTAAAACCAAAACAACATTAATAAATGCTACTACACTCTGCAATTAATCTGGGTGAGGCGTCCTGTCCAGGAAGCTGGGGGAATGAACGGTGTTGTGGTCTGGTCCTGCACTGGTTTGGCTTGTCAGCTCTGTCAGGGGGGGGCAAAGGTTAAACAGGTTAATGCCGTCAGTGTGGGAGGTTCTCTTCTCTCCTGACAAGGCATTTGTCAGGAGAGAAGAGAGGGATGGAAGGATGGAGAGGGGAAAGAAGGAGTGGTGCTGGAACATGGAAGAGGGAAATTAAAAAGTTGATCCTCTGAAAGAAGGTTGGAACTGTCCAACACAATGCCTCTTTTAAATATTTCTGTTCTAACGGGTGTAGTTGACTCCCTTTCTTGGACGGCATGGTACGCCAGTGTGGTTTGCTATTGCACTGAGCACAACCGTGTGTGTGGGTGCCCTTCACTGCTGCTGGATGCCCCAGGCATCCACAATAACGGCGGAGCACAGCACAGCGCAGTGACAGTCAGCTGTGACGACCACGCACCATGCGTGAGTTATTATCTAATCTGAAGTCCTGCCTTGGGTTGAATTTGTCAATCTGTTTGTGGTGCTCTCAAGGGGCTGTGCTTCCTCCACTCCTCCACCCCAAATGCCCACAAGGTCCCATCCAGCTACCTGTATACTTCCTGCCTGCTCTGGCTTGGGGCTCGTGACATGAATGATTTAAGGATATGTGCACAGTGGACACAGTGAAGTGCTTCTGCAGAGTGAAGGGAAGAGGCCCTGCACGTCCTCTTTTGAAACCAATAGTCATTGGCTGAAGTAAAGATGCCAAACTTTAATAACAGGCTGTTTTGTTTTTGATGGAGACAGCACAAAGGACCTGGCACAGTTGGGATGAGCTTTCTAAGTCTCATCGGGAGGTTGTAATTGATTTATGGCCCAGCGATAAAGATCGATGGCCGCCGGCCGCGGTTATGACACCAACAGAGTCCCAATGGCACCATGCGACAGGAGACGCGGGCCTATTAGGGAGACACAATCAAATATTCAGAACCGCTGGACACTCTCGTTATTTATTCATGCTAATACAAGTATATTAAAGAAGCTAAACAGGGTTAGTGCTCAATCACTCACAAATGGAATCATCCGGAGCATTTATCAGGACCATTCTCCTAGCTAACTCTCCCTCTGTCTACCCACATTCTAAACTGATGCTAACTGACAAGGAGGGGAAGACCTGGAGGGCCCTCTCTACAGACACACCAGAGAGTGACTGAAAGGACAGTAAATGTCTATTCTATGGTGTGATCCACAATATGCCTGGGATGGGTGGAACCATCTAAGTTAACTCTAGAAACTAAGCCATTGAGGCAGGTGGGATTTACCTTTCACTGGACCTGAACAAAAAGTTGGGCCATAACACGGAAAGACCATACGTGAATATAGGCATGGTGAGAACATCCACGCTCAGGTCCGCGCTCAGGTCTGTTCAACGCTGGTCCGACCAATCTGAATCCACGCTTCAAGACTGCTTCGATCACGCGGATTGGAATATGTTCCGCATCGCGTCCAACAACAATATTGACGAATATGCTGATTCGGTGAGCGAGTTCATTAGGAAGTGCATTGACGATGTCGTACCCACAGCAACGATAAAAACATTCCCAAACCAGAAACCGTGGATTGACGGCAGCATTCGCGTGAAACTGAAAGCGCGAACCACTGCTTTTAACCAGGGCAAGGTGACCGGAAGCATGACCGAATACAAACAGTGTAGCTATTCTCTCCGCAAGGCAATCAAACAGGCTAAGTCTCAGTACAGAGACAAAATCGAGTCGAAATTCAACAGCTCAGACACAAGAGGTATGTGGCAGGGTCTACAGTCAATCACGGATTACAAAAAGAAAACCAGCCCCGTCGAGGACCAGGATGTCTTGCTCCCAGACAGGCTAAACAACTTTTTTGCCCGCTTTGAGGACAATACAGTGCCACTGACACGGCCCCCTACCAAAACCTGCGGGCTCTCCTTCACTGCAGCCGAGGTGAGTAAAACATTTAAACGTGTTAACCCTCGCAAGGCTGCAGGCCCAGACGGCATTCCCAGCCGCGTCCTCAGAGCATGCGCAGACCAGCTGGCTGGTGTGTTTACGGACATATTCAATCAATCCTTATCCCAGTCTGCTGTTCCCACATGCTTCAAGAGGGCCACCATTGTTCCTGTTCCCAAGAAAGCTAAGGTAACTGAGCTAAACGACTACCGCCCCGTAGCACTCACTTCCGTCATCATGAAGTGCTTTGAGAGACTAGTCAAGCACCATATCACCTCCACCCTACCGGACACCCTAGACCCACTCCAATTTGCTTACCGACCCAATAGGTCCACAGACGACGCAATCGCAACCACACTGCACACTGCCCTAACCCATCTGGACAAGAGGAATACCCATGTGAGAATGCTGTTCATCGATTACAGCTCAGCATTTAACACCATAGTACCCTCCAAACTCGTCATCAAGCTCGAGACCCTGGGTCTCGACCCCGCCCTGTGCAACTGGGTCCTGGACTTCCTGACGGGCCGCCCCCAGGTGGTGAGGGTAGGTAACAACATCTCCACCCCGCTGATCCTCAACACTGGGGCCCCACAAGGGTGCGTTCTGAGCCCTCTCCTGTACTCCCTGTTCACCCACGACTGCGTGGCCATGCACGCCTCCAACTCAATCATCAAGTTTGCGGATGACACTACAGTGGTAGGCTTGATCACCAACAACGACGAGACGGCCTACAGGGAGGAGGTGAGGGCCCTCGGAGTGTGGTGTCAGGAAAATAACCTCATACTCAACGTCAACAAAACAAAGGAGATGATTGTGGACTTCAGGAAACAGCAGAGGGAGCACCCCCTTATCCACATCGACGGGTCAGTAGTGGAGAAGGTGGAAAGTTTTAAGTTCCTCGGTGTACACATCACGGACAAACTGAACTGGTCCACCCACACAGACAGCGTTGTGAAGAAGGCGCAGCAGCGCCTCTTCAACCTCAGGAGGCTGAAGAAATTCGGCTTGTCACCAAAAGCACTCACAAACTTCTACAGATGCACAATCGAGAGCATCCTGTCGGGCTGTATCACCGCCTGGTACGGCAACTGCTCCGCCCACAACCGTAAGGCTCTCCAGAGGGTAGTGAGGTCTGCAGAACGCATCAACAGGGGCAAACTACCTGCCCTCCAGGACACCTACACCACCCGATGTCACAGGAAGGCCATAAAGATCATCAAGGACAACAACCACCCAAGCCACTGCCTGTTCACCCCGCTATCATCCAGAAGGCGAGGTCAGTACAGGTGCATCAAAGCAGGGACCGAGAGACTGAAAAACAGCTTCTATCTCAAGGCCATCAGACTGTTAAACAGCCACCACTAACATTTAGCGGCCGCTGCCAACATACTGACTCAACTCCAGCCACTTTAAAAATGGGAATTGATGGAAATTATGTAAAAATGTACCACTAGCCACTTTAAGCAATGCCACTTAATACAATGTTTACATACCCTACATTACCCATCTCATATGTATATATACTGTACTCTATATCATCTACTGCATCTTGCCATCTTTATGCAATACATGTACCACTAGCCACTTTAAACTATGCCACTTTATGTTTACATACCCTACAGTACTCATCTCATATGTATATACCGTACTCTATACCATCTACTGCATCTGCCATGCCGTTCTGTACCACCACTCATTCATATATCTTTATGTACATATTCTTTATCCCTTTACACTTGTGTGTGTGTGTAAGGTAGTAGTGTGGAATTGTTAGGTTAGATTACTGTTGGTTATTACTGCATTGTCGGAACTAGAAGCACAAGCATTTCGCTACACTCGCATTAACATCTGCTAACCATGTGTATGTGACTAATAAAATTTGATTTGATTTGATTTGATTTGACTTCAAGCACTTTGACACACACAGACGCTTCTGTATAGCTGTATAATCTTAAACCAACTGCCCCACCCACACGCAGAAGACACAGTGCACAGTGTTTTATAAATGAGACTCCGGAGGTGCGTCTTCATAATTGTGAATCAAAAAAGTGAGATGGAGGTATGATTGATATTGGTACACCGTGATTACATATGAATAAGAGCAGTCGTCATTTTTCAACAGTTTTTAGACCATTTACACTATCGCCGTACCCAACTGTCAGCCCATAAAAAGACTCAGATATATTGTGTTTTAATGCCCTCTTTCAAAGGAAACATAAAAATGCAATATCCAGGGCCTGTCACTCTAATAAACAAAGCTGAATATTGATCTCCCTCTAAATTGGAGAGGAAAAAACAATAATGTTGCCTTTTAGGAACATGAAATTACATGTGCAAACATAGTAAAATATGCATTTGTCTGTCATCTGGCAGTCCTGTAGTTATTCATCAGGAGCAAAACAGAGTCACATAAGAGACATATTAGAAAGCAAGAGACAAATAAATGGGCCTTGAACTAAAGTCTGGACCTATTCTATTCTAACTAAACTTAACCCATTTGTTCCCACATTTTCCCCCCGACAATCCACTATGCAAATGTACCCCTATTCCTCAGCACCAATATCTATATACCTCCGCCCACTCACAAACTTAAACCCAATTACCCACACACCACAGCCCTGTTATATCCCTATCCCAGTGGAGTAAAATACTTAAGTAAAAATACTTTAAAGTACTACTTAAGTAGTTTTTTGGGGTATCTGTACTTTACTATTTATATTTTTGACTACTTTTACTTTTACTTCACTACATCCCGAAAGGAAATAATGTACTTTTTACTCCATACATTTTCCCTGACACCCAAAAGTACTTGTTACATTTTGAATGCTTAACAGGACAGGAAAATGGTCTAATTTGCACACTTATCAAGGAAACATCCCTGGTCATCCCTACACATGCTTAATTTGTAAATGATGTCTGAGTGTTGGAGCGTGCCCCTGGTTATCCGTAAATTTAAAAAACATGAAAATTATTCCTTCTTGTTTGCTTTATATAAGGAATTTGAAATGATTTATACATTTACTTATGATAATTAAGTATATTTTAGCAACTACATTTACTTTGATACTTACAGTTGAAAATTAACTGTTTTAGGTCAGTTAGGATCACCACTTTATTTTAAGAGTGTGAAATGTCAGAATAATAGTAGAGAGAATGATTGATTTCAGCTTTTATTGATTTCATCAAATTCCCAGTAGGTCAGAAGTTTACATACACTCAATTAGTATTTGGTAGCATTGCCTTTAAATTGTTGAACTTCGGTCAAAAGTTTCAGGTAGCCTTCCACAAGCTTCCCACAATAAGTTGGGTGAATTTTGGCCCATTCCTCCTGACAGAGCTGGTGTAACTGAGTCAGGTTTGTAGGCCTCCTTGCTCGCACATGCTTTTTCAGTTCTGCCCACAAACCTATGGGATTGAGGTCAGGGCTTTGTGATGGCCACTCCAATAGCTTGACTTTGTTGTCCTTGAGCCATTTTGCCACAACTTTGGAAGTATGGTTGGGGTCATTGTCCATTTGGAAGACCCATTTGCGACCAAGCTTTACCTGTATACACTAATCATTTCATATATAAACTCATAGTACAGTGGTTTAACACGTGCCCCTGCCCCATTCACTTTTTTCCTACCACTGCCAGAAAGGATTTGAATTGGCAATATACGCCCATCTACACCCGGGCCACTCGGGGATCTCGAGTGACGCAGCGGTCTAAAGCGCTGCATCTCAGTGCTAGAGGCATCACTACAGACTCTGGTTCGATTCCAGGCTGTATCACAACCGACTGTGATTGGGAGTCCCATAGGGCGGAGCACAATTGGCCCAGCGTTGTCCGGGTTAGGGTTTGGCCGGGGTAGGCCGTCATTGTAAATAAGAATTTGTTCATAACTGACTTGCCAAGTTAAATAAAGATTTGATAATATAAAATAAAAACACCCATTACCTGTATGAGCCTTGCGTATCCCTACACCCCATTACTCATATAAACCAGATAAATCCATGGGCATACTCATAAAACAGGTCTACTCTCGTACACAAACTAGGTATACAGTACACTTGTACTTCAGCCAAAATAATCTTACAGACCAGGTGTACCCCTGCATGTCTAACCCAATATTGATTAAAACATATATATATTTCAAAACAGGCCTATTACTACATGTAAACCCCAATTGTCATAAAAATAAGTGTACTTCTGCATTTCAGCTCCAATATTCACACAAATCCGCTGAAATTGACATACCTAAAAAGTATGCACCTGTGTTTGAACCCAGTTAGACAACTAAACCAGGTCTAAATATGTGCTGTAGCCTGAATATTCCTAAACTGTAATCCAGGTCTACCCCTGCAACTCAGCTCCAGTACTCCTAGAAATGAGGTCTAGACCTTTGTCTGAGTCCCAACACTAATACACACCTGCATTTCAGCCCAAATACCCATACAAAACAGGTTTAGCCCCACGGCCATGTCCAATAATCTGATATACCATGTCTACCCTTGTAACTTTTCAGCAAAGCTAAAATAAACCAGGTCTACCCTTGTGCAAGAGACAGTAAACAAACCTATTGACATTAAATCATTAAATATTTGTTAAGTTATTACACTAATTCAGTTTACGGGTCAATACAAAGCAAATTCCCCTTGAAATAACAAAATATGACATTTTACAGACAGAATCACTGATGTAAACATTTGTAAAGGCTAATGGATAATGGTCAAATCATCTGTAAGATCATCTTTACCAAGTACATCCATAACCCAACTCAACTGCAATCTACTGAAAACATAAAATATTTATATGATAAAATTTACACTCAGTGGCCAGTTTATTAGATACACCACCCCATTCACGAAAATGGTTAGCTCCTACAGACAGTGAGTCACGTGGTCGTCGCTTGCTATATAAAGCAGGAAATGACACACCGAGGCAATCAGTAACTGTTCGATTGAACGTTAGAATGGGCAAAACTAGTGACCTAAGCGACTTTGAGTGCGGTATGATCATCGCTTCCAAGTGCGCCGGTTCCAGGACCTCATAAACGGCTGGGCTTTTCACACACGACAGTGTCTAGGGTTTACCGAGAATGCTGCGACATACAAAATAACATCCAGTCAGCGGCAGTCCTGTGGGCGATTACAGCTCGTTGATGAGAGGTCGAAGGAGAATGGCAAGAATCGTGCAAGCTAACAGGTGGGCCACAAACAGGCAAATAAACGAGCAGTATGTGATGTGCAGAACGGCATCTCGGAACGAACAACTCGTCAGTCCTTGTCACGGATGGGTTATTGCAGCAGACGACCACACAGGGTTCCACTCCTATCAGCTAAAAACAAGAAGAGGCAGCTCCAGTGGGCACAAGATCACCAACAGTGGACAATTGAGGAGTAGAAAGACATTGCCTGGTCCAACGAATCCCAGTTCATGTTGTCAGGATTAGGCGTAAGCAGCATGAGTTCATGGCCCCATGCTGCTCGTTTCAACAGTACAGGCTGGTGGCGGTGGTGTAATGGTGTGGGGTATGTTTTCCTGGCACCCTTGATACCAATTGAGCAACGTGTCCACACCCCAAAGAATTCACGCTGTTCTGGAGGCAAAAGGGGGTCCGAACTTCATCAACATATTCATTTCTTAAGTTGTTTAATGCAGACTTTTGGTGCCAAATTGGTCTGTAAATGTACACCTCAGAGGAATATGCTGGTGGTCTCATGACCATTTTGAGAAATCACATGAAACTTCTCTGAATCATACTAGACACCTTGATAAGTACAACTTTAACTTCTCTAGAGCCTGTAAAGAACAAACGTGTTTTTTTCTTCACTATTGTGACCTTTGGGATTAATTGGTTTAACTAAAGTGAGTTTGCTGAACTCTCTACCTACAGTATGGCTTAGAGTAACACCACGCCACAGCAGAATAGCACCACGCCACAGCAGAATAGCACCACGCCACAGCAGAATAGCACCACGCCACAGCAGAATAGCACCACGCCACAGCAGAATAGCATGGGGAATGTTGAGGGAAGGCTCTCAAAGTACTACTATCTCTGTTGATTTGTTTAACACAGCCAGGATGAAATGATAACAAAGTATATCTTAACTTCTATTTTCCAAACCCCTCTAACAAGGGGTATACCTAGAGAGTTAACGCTCCATGTCTCCTACAAATAGACTTACAGCGCTCCATATCTCTGGTCTAACAGAGCTCTGTGAGGAGCCTGCTCCTCTCGTCTCCCCCTCTCTCTATATATTAAATCGACCAATCAAAGCGTGTCAGTCATGCATTCTGCCCAGCGCCTGACAGGTTGGCAGTTCCAATGTGAGAGCGGTTCATTCATTCTTATGACACACTTCCGATATCCGTATGGAGCCGCTTTGCTCTTTCCTTTGGAAGCACATTCACAGACGCTATTAGACCAAACAAAATTAAAAGCTTTACTTCTCATATCTGGGATGTGTGAGTGAAAACATGAAGAAAAACTTTACAGGAACCGTTACAGGAACCTACTTGTCTTGGTGCTTAGATGAGAGTGAATGAAAGATTTATTGATAAAAAAGACCCTCTAGTAAAGTGTGTGTGTATGTTTGAGTTGTGTGTGTGTGTGTGTGCTGTCTGTGTGTGTGTGTGTGTGTGTGTGTGTGTGTGTGTGTGTGTGTGTGTGTGTGTGTGTGTGTGTGTGTGTGTGTGTGTGTGTGTGTGTGTGTGTGTGTGTGTGTGTGTGTGTGTGTGTGTGTGTGTGTGTGTGTGTGTGTGTGTGTGTCTGCTGTACTGTAGAAACTCGGGTGCATATTGACGTTGCCAGGAGGGCGCTGAGAGAGAGAGGATTGCTCAATGGCCTTGAACTCTTACCAGAGGGGTTCTACTGGGGCCACAGAGCATCAGTACTAATCACAAACACAATGTCTCGCCATCTCAGACCACAATCCAGTTAACTCAGACTGGAGCTCCTCAAACTACAGCAGACACACATCACTGCTAATCCCTGATTAGTGAGGTACTGGGAATCGGACAGGATGTACATGTACAGTTACTGTATACATCTCTGGAAGAGTGCTCACACAGTCCTTGATAAAACATATATATATATATATATATATTTTATATATATATATACTTAAACATAGCTCCAGTAGTCAAATATCACTTTAGTCCACAGTATGGTTGTTGTGACGATAAAATCGTTTTTCCAGATACATTGATATCATATAGGGCCTTTTATAAAGCCGGTTGTTTCTTCTTTAACTGGTTTTATTTGTGTGTTATTAACAGTGTGGTATTAGAATATGGCAGGAAGTAAGTGAGCTCTGCTCTAATGAGAGATCTGTCCCAAGTGGCCTAATGTGTTCTGGGTTAAAAAAAAGAAGCTAATTAAGTGGCAATTAAACACCACTGTCTGTGAGAAGGAAAGTAAATCTGGTCAGGTTTGTGTCAGAACATGCCCAAATGGTTGGTGGTTGCAGAAGCCGTTGTAACGCTTTTGTTGGTTTAAGTCATCAATGTCACACCTTTTGTGATTGCTTCAGGACAGTTTTCCTAATTGAATGTCAGAGTAGGTTTTCCCCCATTTGTGGCAGCCAAAACTGAGAAAGAAAAAGAGGGAGTCTGTACAATGTTGGAAAACCAATGCATGAGATGCATGTTTGTCGAAGAATACATTTAGAATTAGAATACATTTGTGACATAATGGCAGGCGACAGAGTGTGCGATGTTTTCTTATCTTTCATTATCATGTGGCCACCACAGCTAGACATTACCTGTTGATGGCAGAGAGGAGCGGAGCCCTGATGGACAGACGGATGGGATGGCTGATGAATTCCTGGCAGGTGCTTTGTCAGAGGGGAGGCAATTTAAACCCCCAGGGGAAGGATACCATTTAGAGTTCAGACCACTTCTAATGTAAAAGAGTCGCATTTCCCTTCCCGTTTTCACAACCAAATGACATTAATTGTTGATTTTAACAAGGTCCTGGTCAGCATTAACATGCGCCGGTCACCTAGACACCAGTCCATAATGCTCCATATCAGCCCACTCCGATTTAGAAAAATGTCCATAGAGGGGTCAATCTCCCTTTCATACATAGTGACTGATAGATCCAATACTTTTGGAATCAGATAAAACTTTGACGAATGGCCCTGTGCTAAGCCGTGGGGAATGGCTGTAAGGGGCTGGCTGAGGCTGGCTAGGGCTGGCTGGGGCTCTGTCCATGCCAGCCTGTTCCTCTCCCATCACGGCCCCGCTGGCTTTGATCAATGGGCCACACCACAGACAAGTAGGTCTGTCCACCGTCACATGATTAAAAGAGCTGGAGGATATTGCTTTCCCACCATCTACTCTCAGAGAGAAAAAACTTCATAAAACTAAGGCGACAGCGTCCTCTTTCTCGCTCTGATGATTCTTGGGTGATTTGGATTGATCAGAAAGGTTTTGGGGGGGATTGAAGGAGGCTGGATTGAAGTGGGATGAAAATATCAGAGGCTATGATCATTTTCCATAGTCCTGGAGCAGGAAAAATAATCAAAATGGCCACTTGACACATATGAGCATAGTAGATGCATATGCAATATGTCAACAGTGAAGCAATCTCATGTAACCCGGGGGAGGATCAGCAAGAGTGAACGTCCCTTGAAACCCATATCTCAGAAATAGAATTGAAGTCAGAAGTTTACATACACCTTAGCCAAATACATTTCAACTCAGTTTTTCACAATTCCTGACATTTAATCCAAGTAAAACTTCCCTGTTTTAAGTCAGTTAAGATCACCACTTTATTTTAAGAATGTGAAATGTCAGAATAATAGCAGAGAGAATGATTGATTTCAGCTTTTATTTCTTTCATCACATTCCCAGTGTGTCAGAAGTTTACATACACTCGATTAGTATTTGGTAGCACGGCGTTTAAATTATTTAACTTTGGTCTTTCGGGTAGCCTTCCACAAGCTTCCCACAATAAGCTGGGTGAATTTTGGCCCATTCCTCCTGACAGAACTGGTGTAACTGAGTCAGGTTTGCAGGCCTCCTTACTCGCACACGCTTTTTCAGTTCTGCCCACAAATTTTGGGCAGATTGAGGTCAGGGCTTTGTGATGGCCACTCCAATAGCTTGACCTTGTTGTCCTTAAGCCATTTTGCCACAACTTTGGAAATATGCTTGGGGTCATTGTCCAATTGGAAGGCCCATTTGCGACCAAGCTTTAACTTCCTGACTGATGTCTTGAGATTATATATACACATAATTTTCCTTCCTCGCGATCTATTTTGTGAAGTGCACCAGTCCCTCCTGCAGCAAAGCACCCCCACAACATGATGCTTCCACCCCCGTACTTCACGGTTGGGATGGTGTTCTTCGGCTCGCAAGCCTCCCCCTTTTTCCTCCAAACATAACGATGGTCATTATGGCCAAACAGTTCTATTTTTGTTTCATCAGACCAGAGGACATTTCTCCAAAAAGTACAATCTTCGTCCCCATATGCAGTTGCAAATGTCTGGCTTTCTTATGGTGGTTTTGGAACAGTGGCTTCTTCCTTGCTGAGCGACCTTTCAGGTTATGTCGATATGGGACTCGTTTTATTGTGGATATAGATACTTTGTACCTGTTTCCTCCAACATCTTCACAAGGTCCTTTGCTGTTGTTCTGGGATTGATTTGCACTTTTCGCACCAAAGTACGTTCATCTCTAGGAGACAGAACGTGTCTCCTTCCTGAGCGGTATGACGGCTTCATAGTCCCATGGTGTTTATACTTGCGTAATATTTGTTGTACAGATCAACGTAGTACCTTCAGGCATTTGGAAATTGCTCCCAAGGATGGACCAGACTTGTGGAGGTCTTCAATTTTTTTCCTGAGGTCTTGGCTGATTTCTTTTGATTTTCCCATGATGTCAAGCAAAGAGGCACTGAGTTTGAAGGTATTCCTTGAAATACATCCACAGGTACACCTCCAATTGACTCTAAGTATGTTAATTAGCCTAACAGAAGCTTCTAAAGCTGGAATTTTCCAAGCTGTTTAAAGGCACAGTCAAATTAGTGTATGTAAACTTCTGATTGTGATACAATGAATTATAATAATTACAATTGTTGGAAAAATTACTTGTGTCATGCACAAAGTAGATGTCCTAACCGACTGTCCAAAACCATACTTTGTTAACAAGACATTTGTGGAGTGGTTGAAAAACAAGTTTTAATGACTCCAACCTAAGTGTATGTAAACTTCCGACTTCAACTCTATTTAGATTGGTTTTCAATGGTCAGTTCTCATAAACAGAGTGGAAAAGTCACTAAAATCAGACATATAGTCCAATGAGGCTCAGTAAGCATGGCGCTTGCAATGGCAGGGTTGTGGGTTTGATTCCCACGGGGGAGCAGTACGTAAAAGTACGAAAACGTATGCACTCACTACTGTAAGTTGCTTTGGATAAGAGTGTCTCCTAAAATGTAAAAAAATAAATAAACACAGAGAGGCCCAATAAGGAAGGTAGCAGAGCTGAGGAGATGACAAGATGCGTCCGAGTAATTGAGAAGTCGAGGAGGCTCCTGCCTGTAGCAAAGTGTATCCAGACAGTTGAGGTTCTCCTAGCTATGTTCGCCCCTACCTCTCCCATTACCTCCAACCCCAGGAATCGCATCCCCATCTGCATAAATCCCACCGCCAGTGACAAATCGACCGTGCGATTAGCATGATATATAGTGCAAAATGTAAATAATAACAAGTGCTCCTAATTGGCACGCTACCTGGCAACAAATCAGTAATGCTGCTATCCTGCACCGTGGCGCAGTGCTACAACAAAATCATTAAGAATATGTGCCGTTGCATCCCCTTTGTGACACTCTCTCTCTCTTTGTGGGGTATTTGTCACTCAGCTATCTCTTGGGGGAGAAGTGTTTGTTTAAGCACGGGTGTTGAGCCCCAACCCATGCAGTTCTATCAGTTTGTTTGTCTTAGCATACGGCGGATGCTCTGTACTTTAAATGCATGATATAATTGACTTCTCAGTACTCAATACTGCTACTCAATACTGTTTTCATATTGATTTCTCAAACTCATTTTCAGTTGTATTGCATGCCAACCACAGGGTGTTTGGCTCTGAAGTGAAAGGAAAACATAGATGCCGTCTTCCATATACATTTTGTTCACCAAAATCTTCGCCATAGCGACACATCAAAAACTTCAGTAAAACCATGCATGGCATACATGGTATACATGGTATAACAAAGATCTTTATAGCACACATGGCTTTCTTTTCATCTGTCAGAGTGCTTTGTCCCTGGGAAGGCCCCTGTCTGTGTTTACCTCTTTGAGAGCTGGTCCGTAATGATCCTGGGCTAGTCTGGCTCGCTGTAATATTCAGAGGATAGGCCTAATGAACAGACTGGAGAAGCAGTGGAGTGATGGACACGCTAACTTCCCCCCTGATTCTGTGGGCTTAGACTAGTCTACTCATCAGTACAGCCATGACGGGGGTCCCGCTGCCTTGCCTCCCTGATTTACACATTCGCAGGAAGAAAAGCACGAGAGGAAAGATACCTCTGTTATCAGGGGACTGACACCAGCCTGGAGAGGGGCTGTAATTAGATTGGGATATATGGGAGTAGTTAAGGCCCTAAAATATCATTGATCAGGGGGGGATATCGACAGACGCACACTAAGCTGCTACAACAGCAAACCGACAACCACCGAACATCCTTCTCTCCGAGCAAGGTGTTGTTCTTGTTAGTACTCTGCTATTACTTAGCTGGTTAACACAGCTCTCAGACCTGTTCATTAGTGTACTTGGCAACTAGACGTCCTAGGAGGATGGGATACGACTGTTATATTTGAACAGACCATGACTGGGCATTTGAGTTGTTCAAGTCAATACCGGTATATCCAGAACCTTACAGAGGTTTAGAATGCGTCACAACAAAATGGTGGCTGATTTTGTTCTTCAAATTAAGCTTAATTATCTAATATCAGGATATAATTGTATATAATACAATACTCTGATCCATTCACTCCTAACATCACTTAAAGGGGAACTGAGTGCAACTTATCTGGTCAGTATATTCCAAAACTCTATTTTGCTAAATTTGTGTAACTGAGGTCATCTCGGCTTTACATGAGGGTTGCCAACTAACGTGGGATTGTAACGCCGAGGGAGAATTGTCATGCATGGAGAACAGCTGCGCTGATTGCGCTCTATTCAATCGTAGCAGCGAACCTCCAGACAGTGAGACAGATATTACGCAGCGCTTCGGACTTGGACCTAGTTTACATAAGACAACACATCGCCAATGTTCTGTTGAGAGAACAATTGGACCCTAAGCCCTTTGTGGAGTGGCCACTTGCTAATGTGTTTGATAATGATCACTCAAATCTGCCACTGTTTTGGGCAAAATGAAAATTGAGACAATGCGATGCGCACTTGCATCCCAACTGCCACTTGTCAATATTCAAAACGACATTCACGAGCATCTTGTGTCCCGCCGCGACCTGTTTTGTAACATGATTTGCAATGAAACACTGCTAGACAGACGCACACCCTCGTAATAGATCGTGAGAAGGTTCAAAAAATAATACGGCACCGAAACACAGACGTCGACACTCGCCTGTGACTTGAGAAGCTGATTTAGCTAACGTGACCTACCTGCTCAATGGGCCTGCTAGCTACTACTAGCTAGCCTTATTGACAAACACAGAGTTGGAACTCAGCTAGGGCAATGATAAACAGCATGTAGTAGCTTGTCAAATAAAATCTAATTGTGCTTGATTTAAAATAGTTTGACAGCTTGCTGATGATGAAGTTGTAGACATGTTCTCAGAAATCAGCCCTCAGCGGGGCCAGCAGCTGACTTGATACTGTCTTCAATGCACTGAATAGCTGTACATGTGTTTACTTGAGAAATACTGCACCAAACACCTTAGCATGATGTAATATATCGTGACTAAGACCTCCTCGACACAAACGTCAAAATTCATTACGGATTACTTGATTTATCTTAGATTCATTCGGACTATTTTTAGGAAATGTTCTTGCCATCGTGACTCAAGAGGGACAAGCAACAGTAACTGCCAGGGTACGATAAAGCGAACATGACACACCCACATCGAACCACACCCTCAAAACTCAAATCTCGTTTTCTTAATTATCAGCAGAAAAACACATGCGGAATCGCTGATTTCAGCCACTCTTTAAAATAGTTACCATGTTATTTTTGTGGTGTGTATGTAGTCTAGTACATATTTTGTATTATAGGAATACTGTGAGAGAGCATGCATCAGTCCAGCTACATAGGGAGTATTGAGA
Organism: Salvelinus alpinus; assembly: GCF_045679555.1. Lineage (NCBI taxonomy): Eukaryota > Metazoa > Chordata > Actinopteri > Salmoniformes > Salmonidae > Salvelinus > Salvelinus alpinus. Next base: position 43,986,455 of record NC_092090.1, read on the forward strand.
GGTGGATTTAGTTTAATTTCTCAATGTTACTCAAAGTTCACTAGTATCAGGAGGACTGATGTATTAGGAAAAGGAAAGGACAAACAGATGTTACCGAATCCGACCATCGATCAGGCTGAATTCTCCCTCTTCCTTTAGCCTTTACCTTTCTCTATCTCTCTTCCCCTGTCCTTCTCTGTGTTCTGAGATGATTCCACGCTAGTCAAAAAATCAGCCTTGTGAGTCGCCGGCTGATGTTATGGCATAGCATGCTGCTCTTGTCTGTGACCACTGTATGCAAAGCGTGGCATTAGTCACCGGCCGGCTGGCCCTGACAGGCCTGCAGTGTGAGGGAGATTAATGCCAGGTAGGGCCACTTTATTATCGTCACTCTCTTCTTTCTCTCTCCCCAGCTCTGCCTCTCCGTTCGGCCCCACGATTAATTGTCTGCTCCCTTGCTCCGGAGTGACGGATGTGAGGAGGGGTGTGAGGAGGAGCACACAGGCACCTGCCTCTGGACTTGACAATCCCCACCCTCTCCTCCCCTCCTCTACCCTACCGTGGCTATCTCCACTCCTATAAACAGCCCTCCCTACCAGCCTAGCCCCCAGGCCTACAGGAAACACTCTATATGGTCACTAAGACAGCAGTACTAGCCACAGAGAATAGGAGCAAATTTCCTATTTTCCTGTCATTGCCTGTATTTTCAAGTGGCCCCATTTGTCAAATTTAGAGATCAATCAATCTACACCTCTTTTGTTCTTCAAACACATTCACTGTGTGTGCAGTGTTGCTTTATTTCAAATGAAGTCACCGGGAAACTCCTCTTCCGACTCTCACCTTTCTCATATTATCCTGTCCTGCTGAGTTTTGATGGAGTTTAAACATGGGCACAAGAGACAGGGACACTGGGTTATCAAACAAGCTCAACAATTAGAACACCATATCATATACAGTGCATTCGGAAATTATTCAGACCCCTTGACATTCTCCACATTTTCTTACGCTACAGCCGTATGCTAAAATGTATTAAATTGCTTTCACCCCTCATCAATCCACACACAGTACCCCATAATGACAAAGCAAAACTGTTTAATTTTTTGGGGGGCAAATGTATTAAACATAAATAAAAATTTACATAAGTATTCAGACGCTTTACTCAGTAATTTGTTGAAGCTAATTTGACAGCGATTACAGCTCCGAGTCTTCTTGGGTATGACGCTACAAGCTTGGCACATCTGTATTTGGGGAGTTTCTCCCATTCTTCTCTGCAGATCCTCTCAAGCTCTGTCAGGTTGAACAGGGAATGTTGCAGCACAGCTATTTCCAGGTCTCTACAGAGATGTTCGATTGGGTTCAAGTCCGGGCTCTGTCTGGGCCACTCAAGGACATTCAGAGACTTGTCACGAAGCCAATCCTGCTTCGTCTTGGCTGTGTGCTTAGGGTCGTTGTCCTGTTGGAAGGTGAACCTTTGCCCCAGTCTGAGGTCCTTTTTTTTTTCAAAATCAAATAAAATTTTATTCGTCACATACACATGGTTAGCAGATTTTAATGTGAGTGTAGCAAAATGCTTGTGCTTCTAGTTCCGACAATGCAGTAATAACCAACGAGTAATCTAACCTAACAATTCCACAACTACTACCTTATACACACAAGTGCAAAGGGATAAAGAATATGTACATAAAGACATATGAATGAGTGATGGTACAGAACGGCATAGGCAAGATGCAGTAGATGGTATAGAGTACAGTATATACATATGAGATGAGTAATGTAGGGTATATAAAGATAAAGTGGCATAGTTTAAAGTGGCTAGTGATACATGTATTATATAAAGATGGCAAGATGCAGTAGATGATATAGAGTACAGTATATACATATACATATGAGATGAGTAATGTATGGTGTGTAAACATTATATTAAGTGGCATTGTTTAAAGTGGCTAGTGATACATTTTTACATACATTTCCATCAATTCCCATTATTAAAGTGGCTGGAGTTGAGTCAGTATGTTGGCAGCAGCCACTAAATGTTAGTGGTGGCTGTTTAACAGTCTGATGGCCTTGAGATAGAAGCTGTTTTTCAGTCTCTCGGTCCCTGTTTTGATGCACCTGTACTGACCTCGCCTTCTGGATGATAGCGGGGTGAACAGCCAGTGGCTCAGGTGGTGGTTGTCCTTGATGATCTTTATGGCCTTCCTGTGACATCGGGTGGTGTAGGTGTCCTGGAGGGCAGGTAGTTTGCCCCCGGTGATGTGTTGTGCAGACCTCCCTACCCTCTGGAGAGCCTTACGGTTGTGGGCGGAGCAGTTGCCGTACCAGGCGGTGATACAGCCCGACAGGATGCTCTCGATTGTGCATCTGTAGAGGTTTGTGAGTGCTTTTGCTGACAAGCCGAATTTCTTCAGCCTCCTGAGGTTGAAGAGGCGCTGCTGCGCCTTCTTCACAACGCTGTCTATGTGGGTGGACCAATTCAGTTTGTCCGTGATGTGTACGCCGAGGAACTTAAAAGTTACTACCCTCTCCACTACTGTCCCGTCGATGAGGATAGGGGGGTGCTCCCTCTGCTGTTTCCTGAAGTCCACAATCATCTCCTTTGTTTTGTTGAAGTTGAGTGTGAGGTTATTTTCCTGACACCACACTCCGAGGGCCCTCACCTCCTCCCTGTAGGCCGTCTCGTCGTTGTTGGTAATCAAGCCTACCACTGTAGTGTCGTCCGCAAACTTGATGATTGAGTTGGAGGCGTGCATGGCCACGCAGTCGTGGGTGAACAGGGAGTACAGGAGAGGGCTCAGAACGCACCCTTGTGGGGCCCCAGTGTTGAGGATCAACATGGTGGAGATGTTGTTATCTACCCTCACCACCTGGGGGCGGCCCGTCAGGAAGTCCAGTACCCAGTTGCACAGGGCGGGGTCGAGACCCAGGGTCTTGAGCTTGATGACGAGTTTGGAGGGTACTATGGTGTTAAATGCTGAGCTGTAGTCGATGAACAGCATTCTCACATAGGTATTCCTCTTGTCCAGATGGGTTAGGGCAGTGTGCAGTGTGGTTGCGATTACGTCGTCTGTGGACCTATTGGGTCGGTAAGCAAATTGGAGTGGGTCTAGGGTGTCAGTTAGGGTGGAGGTGATATGGTCCTTGACTAGTCTCTCAAAGCACTTCATGATGACGGAAGTGAGTGCTACGGGGCGGTAGCCGTTTAGCTCAGTTACCTTAGCTTTCTTGTGAACAGGAACAATGGTGGCCCTCTTGAAGCATGTGGGAACAGCAGACTGGGATAAGGATTGATTGAATATGTCCGTAAACACACCAGCCAGCTGGTCTGCGCATGCTCTGAGGACACGGCTGGGAATGCCGTCACCTCGGCTGCAGTGAAGGAGAGCCCGCAGGTTTTGGTAGCGGGCCGTGTCAGTGGCACTGTATTGTCCTCAAAGCGAGCAAAAAAGTTATTTAGTCTGTCTGGGAGCAAGACATCCTGGTCCGCGACGGGGCTGGTTTTCTTTTAGTAATCCGTGATTGACTGTAGACCCTGCCACATACCTCTTGTGTCTGAGCTGTTGAATTGCGACTCTACTTTGTCTCTATACTGGGACTTAGCTTGTTTGATTGCCTTGCGGAGGGAATAGCTACACTGTTTGTATTCGGTAATGTTTCCGGTCACCTTGCCCTGGTTAAAAGCAGTGGTAAAAGCAGTGGATCGCGCTTTCAGTTTCGCCCGAATGCTGCCATCAATCCACGGTTTCTGGTTTGGGAATGTTTTAATCGTTGCTGTGGGTATAACGTCGTCGATGCACTTTCTAATGAACTCGCTCACCGAATCAGTGTATTCGTCAATGTTGTTGTTGGATGCAATGCGGAACATATCCCAATCCACGTGATCGAAGCAGTCTTGAAGCGTGGAATCAGATTGGTCGGACCAGCGTTGAACAGACCTGAGCGCGGGAGCTTCTTGTTTTAGTTTCTGTTTGTAGGCTGGAAGCAACAAAATGGAGTCGTGGTCAGCTTTTCCGAAAGGAGGGCGGGGGAGGGCCTTATATGCGTTGCGGAAGTTAGAATAACAGTGATCCAGGGATTTACCAGCCCTGGTAGCACAATCGATATGCTGATAGAATTTAGGGAGTTTTGTTTTCAGATTAGCCTTGTTAAAATCCCCTGCTACAATGAATGCAGCCTCGGGATGTGTGGTTTCCAGTTTACATAGAGTCAGATAAAGTTTGTTCAGGGCCATCGATGTGTCTGCTTGGGGGGGAATATATACGGCTGTGATTATAATCGAAGAGAATTCCCTTGGTAGATAATGCGGTCGACATTTGATTGTGAGGAATTCTAAGTCAGGTGAACAGAATGACTTGAGTTCCTGTATGTTGTTATGATCACACCACGTCTCGTTAATCATAAGGCATAACCCCCCGCTCCTCTTCTTACCAGAAAGATGCTTGTTTCTGTCGGCGCGATGCGTGAAGAAACCAGCTGGCTGCACCGACTCCGTTAGCGTCTCTCGAGTGAGCCATGTTTCCGTGAAACAAAGAACGTTACAGTCTCTGATGTCTCTCTGGAATGCTACCCTTGCTCGATTTCATCAACCTTGTTGTCAAGAGACTGGACATTGGCGAGTAGTATGCTAGGGAGTGGAGCGCGATGTGCCCGTCTCCGGAGCCTGACCAGAAGACCGCTTCGTTTGCCCCTTTTACGGCGTCGTTGTTTAGGGTCGCCGGCTGGGATCCGATCCATTGTACTGGGTGCATTGCAAAACACAGGATCCGCTTCGGGAGAGTCCTGGTCGTAATGATGATGGAGTTGACGTTGCTCTTATATTCAGTAGTTTCTCCTGACTGTATGTAATGAAACCTAAGATTACCTGGGGTACCAATGTAAGAAATAACACATAAAAAACATAATAGTGAATAGTTTCCTAGGAACGCAAAGCGAGGCGGCCATCTCTGTTGGAGCGGGAATGTAGAACACAGCGCTCTGGAGCCGGTTTTCATCAAGGATCTTTCTGTACTTTGCTCCGTTCATCTTTCCCTTGATCCTGACGAGTCTCCCAGTCCCTGCTGCTGAAAAACATCCCCACAGCATGATGCTGCCACCCCCATGCTTCCCCGTAGGGATGGTGCCAGGTTTCCTCCAGACGTGACACTTGGCATTCAGGCCAAAGAGTTCATTCTTGGTTTCATCAGACCAGAGAATCTTATTTATCACAGTCTGAGAGTCTGTTGGTGCCTTTTGGCAAACTCCAAGCGGGCTATCATGTGTCTTTTACTCATGAGTGGCCTTTAACTAAACAAGTCAGTTAAGAACAAATTCTTATTTACAATGACGGCCTACCTCGACGCTGGGCCAATTGTGCGCCGCCCTATGGGACTCCCGATGACGGCCAGTTGTGATACAGCCAGGGATCGAACAAGGGTCTGTAGTGACACCTGTAGCATTGCGATGCAGTCCCTTAGACTGCTGCGCCACTCATGACACCTTAAATAAAGGCCTGATTGATGGAGTGCTGCAGAGATGCTTGTCCTTCTGGAAGGTGTTCCCATGTCCACAGAGGAACTCTGGAGCTCTGTCAGAGTGACCATCGGATTCTTGGTCACCTCCCTGACCAAGGTCCTTCTCCCCCGATTGCTCAGTTTGGCCGGGAGGCCAGCTCTAAGAAGAGTCTTGGTGGTTCCAAACTTCTTCCATTTAAGAATGATGGAGTCAACTGTGTTATTGGGAACCTTCAGTGCTGCAGAAATGTTTTGGTACCCTTCCCCAGATCTGTGCCTCGACACAATCCTGTCTCAGAGCTCTATGGTAGAGTGGCCAGATGGAAGCCACTCCTCAGTAAAATGCCCATTGGAGTTTGCCAAAAGGCACCTAAAGACTCAGACCATGAGAAACAAGATTATCTGGTTTGATGAAACCAAGATTGAGCTCTTTGGCCTGAATGCCAAGCGTCACGTCTGGAGGAAACCTGCACCATCTCTACGGTGAAGAATAGAGGTGGCAGCATCATGCCGTGGGGATGTTTTTCAGCGGCAGGGACTGGGAGACTAGTCAGGATAGAGGCAAAGATGAACGGAGCAAAGTACAGAGATATCCTTGATGTAAACCTGCTTGTCACGTTCTGACCATAGTTCTTGTGTGTTTTACTTGTTTTAGTGTTTGGTCAGGACGTGAGCTGGGTGGGCATTCTATGTTGTGTGTCTAGTTTGTCTGTTTCTATGTTTGGCCTAATATGATTCTCAATCAGAGGCAGGTGTTTTGTGTTGTCTCTGATTGGGAATCATATTTAGGTGGCTTGTTTTGTGTTGGGATTTTGTGGGTGATGGTTTCCTGTCTTTGTGTTTTCTCTGCACCAGATAGGGCTGTATCGGTTTGCCACATTTGTTATTTTGTATTGTTGTAAGTGTTCACGTTATTCGTAATTAAACATGTTGAGCACTGGCTACGCTGCGTGTTGGTCCGATCCCTGCTACACCTTCTCTTCTCGTGAAGAGGAGGAAGGCTGCCGTTACAGAACCACCCACCAAACTCGGACCAAGCAGCGTGGCAACGAGCAGCAGCAGCGAGTTCAGGAATGGACATGGGAGGACGAGCTGGACGGTAAAGGACCCTGGGCAGAGCCAGAGGAATATCGCCGCCCCAAAGCAGAGCTGGAGGCAGCAAATGCGGAGAGGCGGCATTATGAGGTGCTAGCACGGCAGAGCTGCTGGAAGCCCGGGAGGCTCCCCCAAAAATGTCTTGGGGGAGGCACACGGGGGGTATAGCTGGGTCAAGTAGGAGACTTGAGCCAACTCCCCCTGCTTACCGTAAGGAGCCAAGGATGGAACCAGAGCCGGTCAGGGCGGTATTGGAGGTGAGCGAAGTAGAGACTGTGAAGGATCTAATGGGGAAATTGGAGGAGAGAGTTATGAAGGAGGTGTTGTGTTGGTGTTTGAGGCGCGACATCCGCCCAACGGAGCGTGTGGGGGACTTGATGTCACCTGAGTCAGCTCTCCATACTCGTCCTGAGGTGCGTGCTAGCAGTCTGGTGAAGACTGTGCCAGCACCACGCACCAGGCCTCCTGTGCGCCTCCCTAGCCCTGCACGTCCTGTGCCAGCTCAGCGCACCAGCTCTCCTGTGGCAGCCCCACGCACCAGCTCTCCTGTGGCAGCCCCTCGCACTCGCCCAGTAGTGCGTGGCACCAGCCCTGTACCACCAGTGCCAACACCACGCACCAAGCCTATTGTGCGTATCCAGAGCCCTGTACGCACTGTTGTTTCTCCCCGCACTAGCCTTGAGGTACGTGGCTACAGCCCGGTACAACCAGTTCCGGCACCACGCACCAGGCCTATAGTGCGCCTTGAGAGTCCAGTGTGCCCTGTTCCTGCTCCCCGCACTAGCCTAGTGGTGCGTGTCTCCAGTCCGGTACCACCAGTTCCGGCACCACGCACCAGGCCTACTGTGCGCCTCAGCAGGTCAGAGTCGCCCGTCTGCCCAGCGCCATCTGAGCTGCCTGTCTGTCCAGCGCCGTCTGAGCTGCCCGTCTGCCCAGCGCCATCTGAGCTGCCTGCCTGCCCAGCACCATCTGAGCTGCCTGCCTGCCCAGCGCCATCTGAGCTGCCTGCCTGCCCAGCGCCATCTGAGCTCCCTGCCTGTCCCGAGCCATTAGAGCCGTCCGTCAGTCAGGAGCCGCTTGAGCCGTCTGTCAGTCAGGTGCCGCCAGAGCCTCCCGCCAGTCAGGAGCTGCCAGAGCCGCCCTCCAGTCATGAGCTGCCTTTCAGTCATGAGCTGCCCTCCAGTCATGAGCTGCCCTCCAGTCATGAGCTACCTTCCAGTCATGAGCTGCCCTCCAGTCATGAGCTGCCCTCCAGTCTTAAGCTACCTCTCTGTCATGAGCTGTCCCTCAGTCCGGAGGAGTTTCCTCAATCTAGTGGGGACCGTTGTGAAGGTTCCTAGGCCAAGGTCGGCGGCGAAGGTCGCCACTCAAAGGACGCTAAGGAGGGGGACTAAGACAATGGTGGAGTGGGATCCTCGTCCAGCGCCGGAGCCGCCACCGAGGACAGATGCCCACCCAGACCCTCCCCTAGAGTTTTAGGTGGTGCGTTCGGAGTCCGCACCTCAGGAGGGGGGTACTGTTTGGTCAGGATTTTGTATTGTTGTAAGTGTTCACGTTATTCGTAATTAAACATGTTGAGCACTGGCTACGCTGCGTGTTGGTCCGATCCCTGCTACACCTTCTCTTCTCGTGAAGAGGAGGAAGGCTGCCGTTACACTGCTCCAGAGCTTGAGAGAGGGCGAAGGTTCACCTTCCAACAGGACAACAACCCTAAGCACACAGCCAAGACAGCGCAGGAGTCGCTTCAGGACAAGTCTCTGAATGTCCTTGAGGGGCCCAGCCAAAGCCCGGACTTGAACCTGATCGAACATTTCTGGAGAGACCTGAAAATAGCTATGCAGCAACGCTCCCAATTCAACCTGACAGAGCTTGAAAGGATTTGCAGAGAAGAATGGGAGAAACTCCCCAAATACAGGTGTGCCAAGCTTGTAGCGTCATACCCAATAAGACTTCAGGCTGTAATCGCAGCCAAAGGTCCTTCAACAAAGTAGTGAGTAAAGGGTCTGAATACTTATGTAAATGTGATATTTCATTATTTTATAAATTTTTTAGCAAACATTTCCAAAAAACAGTGGGTTGTTGTGTGTAGACTGATGAGGGGAAAAAATCTATTTCATACATTTTGGAAAAAGTCAAGGGGTCTGAATACTTTCCGAAGGCACCATAGTTTATTCATACCACAAGGACGATGAAGAGAGGGGAGTGGTGTAAAATATGCCAACATTTATTTCCATCGGGCACTTAACAGAGAACCTCTCTCAAGGGGAATATATCATTGGCTGCAGAAAGAGTCACGTAAGTCCTGTTTTTCAGTTTATATCAACTTTGGAGCTGACAGGACTAGACCATTACCAACTCATTTCACAAAGACAAGCACTAACAGGCTGGATTTACAAATGCCTACAGTAGAGAGACAATCCAGATGTCAGGATGGACTGCAGTCCATAAGCCGGCCCCCTACTCTCAACACTCACAAATCAGAATCAAGAAGAAACATCTGAAAAGAACACTGAGAATGTTAGGGTGGGCCCGAAAACCCAGAAGCTACCTCTTTAAGAGAGATAGAGGGGGTGAGTGGTTAAAGAGAGAGAGAGAGAGAGAGAGAGAGAGAGAGAGAGGGAGGAAAAACTGTAGAGGGAGAGAGATAAGGAGATAAGGAGGGAGGCAGAGATAGAGAAAGAAAGAGAGAGATGGAGGGAGGGAGGAAAAGAGGGAAGGCAACGTAACATCCTTTAAAACCTGACATTAAGTATTCAGTTGTTACAAAAAGCAAAGTGTTGGCAATTAAAACAATCAATCTTCCCAGGTGTTGGATCTAACATCTGTTCAATAAGTCCTGGTCTCTTACCGTTGGGAGCAGAGGGGATAGGAGTGGAGGTCCACTTTTAGCTGTCCTTCAGCGATGACACCCCCCCCCCGCCCCAGCCCTCGTCCTCATCCCTGTCCTGGCGGTTGGCGAGGCGGTGCGGTCCGTACGGGCCTGATGTCAGACGGTTCTGCTGTGTTGTTTCCTTTGTTATAAATAACAACAGGCCACCTGGACTCCTCTCTCTCTCCTCTCACTGAGCAGGTTACCGGGCGGAGGGAGCGGCGGGGCTCTAATGATCCCGCAGGCTAGCAGGCTGGGATGCTCCTCATCCCAGGCTAATGGGACGGATGGGATTCGGGGTAGGATTGACGGATGACAGAGACGGATGGCCCGAGACAAAGTATGTGCTGACAACCAGTGAATACGGGGCAACGTTGCAGAAAGGTCAACGCTAGAAAAAAGGGAAACAAGTGATCCTCGCATGACTTTCAAAGTTTTTGGTCTGAGTGTTTGTGTCTATGTGTCTGTTTGTGTGGTTCAGTGTGTTTGTAGGCTTTGAAGGAATGTTCAATTGATGCAAATTCGTTTTTTAAATTCAACATGCCTTGTTATGTTTTCATATCATATTCAATAACTAAATTTATTTAGTTCATACATATACTGTAATTATGTTAAAACATGTAGAAATAATTTTGAAAGGAACAATGAATCAGATATTATTAAAATATCATTCACCAAATAAACATTGTTACTTTGCCAGAGAATACCCCTCCAGAGTGTTTGTATGGCCATGTATCGTTGTCACAGGTTAAGTAGTATTCAGACAAAGGCTTCCAGAGCAGCAGACCTGGTGCTGGAACAGAGGTACAGTGGCCAGACACAGAGCACTGAGCACAGCATACAATTATGATGCGTCTGCATCTATAGTGTTGAAGCATCTGTGTCGAGTCTCCCTCTCATTCCCCAGTAGGATAAAACCTGGCCAACGGTGTTCCGAGAGAGGAATGAGGGATGGAGAGCAAGACGGAAGACTGGTGGGAGTGGGAGGAGGAAGAGGGGGGATTGGGAGGGGGAGGGGGATTGGGGGGGGGGACTGCTGTGTTCTTGCATATCACCTGGGATACACACCTGTACATCCTCCTGCTCTCGCCCCTTGCCGGTGACCCCTACGTGTGCCACCCCCCAACCCCACCCCCTCTGTTTCAGAATGCTGTTTCTAATCCAAAACAAATGATCTCAGTAAAAAAGAACAAGGGTGGGGGGGGAGAGCTGGGACACACCAAAAAAACGAGAACATTATCACCTTGGCCAAGAATCAGGAGTTAGAGAAAAAAAAGAAAAAAAGAAGGTCTATGGGCAAATTCATCTTCTCCCTGCTACAATCAATCTCTGGCCAAAAGAAATACACAATAACTAGGCAGGAAGAGGCCAAGATTTATGGGCCTTAGACATCTCCACTGACCAGCATCCACCTCACCCCATTCCACTCCTCTCTGCTCCCCCTCTCCCTCCCTCTCTCCCTCCCCCCTCTTCTCTCCAAAGCTTGCAATGATGTACTGTCCCCGCTGACTGTTTTACAAGTACATTAGCTTTATTTAATGAGATCAGCAAGTCATTTAACAGATGCGTATGGAGCACAAGGCAAGAAACACCCACTTACTCAAGCTAGCTTTTATGCTTTGAAGTATTCTTTAGATCAGGTGACTTGATTTACTATAAACATTTTGTGTAGAAGTACTTAATTCACCTCTGTATCTGTAAGGAAAGGTATTGATGAAACATAGGATATCTGAGTTCTGGATGTTATTTTGTCTTCGATTCTCATCGTAACATTTTAGACCTGATTTCACATCCTGAATGAGGACATGTTTTTGTGGCGACTGTTTAGTAAGAATTAGCGATTGTGCTCCAGTATAGCTAAATTAAACTATTATATTCACTGGTCTTTTAATTGTGGAGACAGAGAATATTGTATGATCATATCCACCTTTCTACACAGTTTTTATAAGGCACCAATTAATTTGGCCTTTTGTGTTTGTGTGGCACATTGACTGAACAGTTTTTGAATCATCCCTCATTGCTCTCCGATATGACTAATCAACCTTGGGCTCTCTGGCAACAATCTGAAAATGGCAAATTAGGACCATCTCCCAACATTTTCATTAGAATATCAATTGATTGCATGAAATGAAATTATAATTTTAATTAAATCCTCTCAATACAGAGCCATGCAAATAATTGCCCATTTAGACAAATGAAAAGAGTGTGTGAACATGAAACTCGTTTCTTATTCGGCATAACAAGAAATTGCTATAATATCACGTATTGACATCTCCATGCAAGAGCCTCTAAGACACAAACATGCATTACCAAGAAGTGCAAACTAAGAACCTTGTTTTATTACATTACCAGAACACTCTCATCTTTAAGATGCGTAGCTTCAAGTAGCAAGACAACATACGTTTGTATATTCTGTGCACACACAGAGGTACATTTATGTATCTCTTTTCCCACTCATATCAACACAATCTTTGGGTGAGAATATTCCTCAGCAGTAGCACACTGGTTTGAACCAGTTTGACAATAACATAGAGAAAAGGTGTAGTACAAAGAATAATGTATTCTATAATCACATCTATGTCATTTATAACCAAACGGTTCTAGTGGTTCTTCATAGAAACAGGCCACGGTGCAATCAACCTAGAGCGCTATCAGCTAAGGGAAAATAGAATCAAACAAAAACAACTACTGCAAGACAACAAAAAAATGTGTCTGTGTTTTCAAGGACCCAAGAGATCAGGAAAGAGCAGATCCGGAACACAGAAGTAAAACATTTTTCTTGAGAGCTATATATCAACGGTATTTGTTTAATGAGTGCTACAGTGGAAAGATGTATAGAACATGTCAGGCATCCACTTGCAGTGCGTTGTGGGAAGCAGATAGCATCACAGAATGTGACCGCTCACTCTGTCTCCACACCCCAGTCCTTTATCTCCAAACTCCCCACCGGATTATAAATGAGAGGGTGAAGGGGAACAATAGACACATAACGGAGGGGGGAAAAACACACCAACACACTCAACTAAAAACAGATGTAACAACAGCAGAAAAAATGTTAAATCAGTTTCGTACAACTGTGCCATTTCTACAACGAGAACAAAAGTTTAACAGCTTTGAAGTTCGGGACAACGCAACCTATTCATTTTCATTCATTTTATCTGCTGCGTCTCTTTCCCTGCTCTAGTCCTTTCCTGCTGCGTGGCATGCTTAACTAACCTGTGGTTCTCCCATGGCAGATCGTTGCCTTTCTTAAGATATGTAAATGGTATGCAAGAGGAGGACGTGAGGGTGATTAATTGTAACTCGGAGGATAATGTTTCGCTGTCAGGGATGTCTCTGCGTTGTGTAACATTTTTTAAGAGTAATGTGGTTAAACTGGGAGTATCTGTTACCGGTCTGTCTTAATTGTGTTGCAGTCAGAATGTTAAAGCACCATGCCCTCCCTCTGTGTCTGAGCCCAGGGCTTCTAAAGAACTTATTCCGGATCCCTTTACCAGCCACAGCATTTAAAGCCTTGGACAACGGTTTCTCATGCATGCCAATGATCAATAGAACTCAAAAGAAATGGGATGTTAGACCTATGAGCTACTATGTAATCCAGAACAGAATCTGAACAAAAACTTTTCATTTAAAGAGTGACTGCCCCTAAAACCAAACAAATACCTTTGAAAATGGCCTCTGGCATCGATATGAGTCAGAAACATTCTCGTGTCAAAATGGACTACAAACTGTAAATAGGATAATTTTGGTCATAAAGTCAGTCTCGTCCAAAACAGAGTTTGGAGCCTGAGTGTGTCAGAACAGGTAAATGGCCCTCTATTGCCTATTGATTAACACGTGGTGGCGCCATGTTTTCTGGGAAAAGAATGGGCAAGTTCGCTTTGCATGGCCCAGTGCACCTGTTGGGTGGAGACCTCTCCTTAGGAGACCCAATGGAATGGTAGAACATTCTAAAACCCCACCCACTCGTGTCACCGATTCACACAAAACTAACTCGCCCACTGCAACGTCCCCAGACAAAACATGTGTGGATAGTAATTGCCCTTGCTGGTGAAATAGCTAATCTACTGAAAATGGGCTTCCATAAAGTTGTTCAACAGTCTTGGGTAGATTGCCAGGATGTTGATAGACAAGATGGCGCCGACAGACATAGTCGCCCTGTTTCTTGCTCCTAGCCAACGTTGCAGAATTCTTTTTTAGTTTTTTAGTTATTTCTTACATTATTTTCTTTGAACGTGTCTGGTATTATTATTATTATTATTTTTTAATATATTTTTTTGAATATCCGAAACATCCAATATACTTGTAGTGAAGCCGCTCAACAACTACATCATACCAGTCATCCAACAGACTCCCATTCAAAGCGACACACAGAAGCATCCAGGTTCAATGCCCCCCACAGTTCCCCAATAGCTGTCCCTCAACCATTCGAGAGCTGTCCCTCAACCACAGTCCCCCCCCCCCCCCCCCCAAGAAAAAAAGAATGGCTGTATCTGTTTGTGTGCATGTCTGGCACTATTACATGTATGTGTGTGTTCTTGTATGCATTTATTTGAATGAGAGTGTGTGTATGTATATGCACGTGTACAGACACCTGCACGGCATCAGCCTCAGCCTCAGGAAAACCGGCATTAGTTGTAAAAACAGCGTCATTCAAACTTACTTTTTATTATGTTTTATTTTTACTTAAAAAAACACTTTTATCTTTGACCATCTCCCGCACAACAACTCCCCTCCCACTTCCCTCAGTCCATCCCATGTATCTCTGCTGGCCACCCACTTCGGGTTTCTACACAACACATATCTTTCAACTATGCTGTGATGTTTAACGTACAATTTCAATCTATCTAATCAAATAGAATCCACAGATTGCGAGTTGAAGATAAATACTTTTACTAAGAGTATTAGTATATTAGTAATTGACTTACCCGGTCTCTCTAGATCTCCTAACAGTACTATTTCTAGGGTCAATTTTAGATCAATGCTATGCATTTTCAGCCATTCCTGAACCTGAGACCAGAAACAGGCTACCTGAGGGCAATACCAAAATAAATGGTCTATTGATTCTGTATCCTCACAACAAAATCTGCAAAGCTTCGTTGATTTTATGCACCAAATATTCAACATTTTGTTGGTGGCAAGAATTCTATATAATAATTTTAGCTGAAAAGCACGAAGTCTTGAATCTTGTGTTGTTTTTTAGTTTTTAGTACCATGGAATCGGAACATCAAAAATCTTTTCCCAACTATTTTGCAATCTATATGGCACAGTTGTCAACATTCTGGTCCTCAAATTAAACTGGTTATACTTCCCTATTTATGCTCTTTTTATTCCTCCGCCAGATTTGATCCTTTATATTGGGCAGACAGACCAGTTCCCTACCTCCTTCCGCTGCCACCTGCCTCCTCCATTTTTGGGGTAATGCTGTAATCAATTGGTTGTACTCTTGGATTGAGCAGACCTTCCCATACAAGTCTGATAACTCCATGAAGGACATAACACTACCATTCCAATTTACAATATAATTTAAGAACAAAACACCCTTTTCAAACATCTTTCCCAAAAATGCAGGTTTTTTATCAACCAGCACATTTGAGTTCAGCCATAATATTTGTTGTAATATTTGTCCTATCTTTTCAGGGAGATGAAATTGAAATTGTAGCCAGCTCTGCAATGCTTGTTTGAAAAAGAGAGAAAAAAGTATCATATTCAATTAATCAAAAATGAGACATGGCAATCTGCACAAAGGCAAAAAGGCAATTTTTAAATTGGATGAGCTTTTCTTATTAATCTACTTGAGAACCATTTGGGGTTCAATTATAACTTTTGAATAAGTGAAGCTTTTAGAGAGAGGATTAGTGTTTTTATATTTAATAATCTCAACCCACCCAATTCATATTCATTATATAGATAGGCACATATTATTTTGTCTGGTTTAGCGTCCCAGATAAAGCGAAATATTTGTTGCTCAAATTATTTGAAAAATGAATCATCAGGAGTAGGCAGCGCCATAAGTAAGTGAGTAAACTGAGATATGACTAAGGAGTTAATTAGGGCAATTTTTCCTTAAATAGACAGGTATTTACCTCTCCATGGTTGCAGGATCTTGTCTATTTTTACAAGTTTTCTATTGAAATTCATTATGGAGAGCTTATATATTTATATTTATATTTTGTCATATGAATACCAAGTATGTCTACTTCACCATCAACCCATCTTATAGGTAAACTGCAGGGTAATGTAAAAGTTTTTTAAAGATCCAATACATAATATTGTACACTTATCATAATTAGGTTTAGTCCAGAGAGTACAGACACGTTATCTAGATCTTCAATGAGACATTGCAGGGATCTAGCTTGCAGACTTAATATAAAACTTGAGTCATCGGCATACATGGACACCTTTGTTTTTAATAGCTAGCATTTCGATGGCCATAACGAATAGATATGGTGACAGCAGACACTCTTGTTTAACTCCTCTTGACAATTCAAAACTCTCTGAGAAGTAGCCGTTATTTACTATTTTACACCTGGGGTTGCTATACATTATTTTTACCCATTTTATAAGAGAATTACCGAAATTGAAGAAAAAATAATAATAATTGCATTTATAAATAAAATCCAGTCTTACTTTATCAAAAACCTTCCTAATCTGCTATAAATACCAGGCCTGGCTTCTTAGATGTTGAATGATGTTCTATTATTTCTAGTAGTTGTCGTATATTATCTCCAATGTATCGTCCATGTAAAAAACCTGTCTGATCCGGATGAACAATACCTGGTAAAAACCAATTTAATTCTGAGTGCTATGCATTTTGCTAGTATTTTGCATCCCAAAATGTAAGAGTAAGGGGCCTCCAGTTTTTTAGATAGACTGGGTCTTTATATTTGCCATCTGGGTCTTGTTTTAATAATAGAGAAATCAGACCTTCCAGCTGTGTACCTAACAGACTACCATTTCTATAGGAGTAGTTAAAACAATCTAACAATGGAGCTTTTAGTATATCAAAAAAGGCTTGATATACCTCTACCGGTATGGCGTCAAGCCCTGGGGTTTTTCCAGACTGAAAGGACTTAATTGCTTCAAAAAGTTATTCCTCCGTAATTTGGCATTTGCACTGATCTTTCTATACATTTGTACATTTTCCACTTTTTTATTATTTGGAAAGAATTCCTGACCGTAATCTTCATTCAGTGGGAGAGAATGAGACAGAAATGAGAACATCTGCCTAAAATAATTAGCTTCCTCTTTTAAAATATAATTTGGAGAATCATAGATGACTCCTTCAGTAACGAGTTTCTGCAAATTATTTTTGTTAGCGTTCCTGTACTGGAGATTCAGGAAGAATTTTGTACATTATTCTCCATATTCCATCCAATTTGCTTTATATTTGTAATAGATTACATGAGATCGTTCTTGAATAAGTTCCTCAAGTTCTTTTTGTCTTTCCTCTAACTTATTTTGTATCTCTGTAGTATCGTTTTTATTACTATCTACCTGTACTATTAGATTTCCCTTGTTAGTCGTCTCTTTAGCCAGAAAGTGCCTTTTTATTATTGATGAATATTGAATTGAATGACCTCTGAAGGTACATTTAAAGGTATCCCAAACAATAAGGGGATTTGCTGAACCTATATTTTACTGGAAAAATTCAGTTATAAATTATTTTGTCTTAGTTAAAAATAAGTTGTCCTCCAGTAAACTTTGATTACATTTCCAATATCCCCGTCCATGTGGAAAATCTATAAGAGTTATGTGAATGCCAATTAGATGATGATCCGATCACGTCTCCTATTAAAACTTTTTTAACCTTTGATGTAGGAGAGAAAGAGGCAAGAAAGTAGTCAAGATGACTAGCTTGATTAAGTCTCCTCCGTGTATACCTCACTAGGTCTGGGTTTTTTAGTCTCCGAATATCCACTATTTCCAATGTGTCCATAATATTTGTGATTTCCTTAAGGGCACGGTGATGAAAGTTTGTAGAGTGATTATCTTTACGTTCCATTGAGGTACTTAACACTGTATTATAGTCTCCTACCATAATGATTTGATCATTTGTTGCCTGTAAGTTCAATAACTTGTTATAAATGTTTTCGAAGAAGTATGGGTCATCCTGATTTGGAGCATATAGATTAATGAGACAAATCTCTTTTTCGTCCACTTGCATATTCAAAAGGATCCACCTTACTCGCGAATCATTCCTGACTATTTGCACATTCAGATCAACATTTTTGTTAGTTAATATCATCACACCTTTTGAGTTCCTTTGTCCATGACAGAAAATTATTTCACCACCCCATTCCCTTTTCCAAGAAAATTAATCTAAGGGTTTCCTGTAAACAGTATATGTTAAATTCCTTTTCTTTTAGCCATGTAAAGACTGATCTTATTTTTTATAATCTGCTAAACCATTACAATTATAACTGGCTTTACTTATTTCACCCCTTACCATAACTAGATACTATTCTCTTTCTAAATTGACCATAATTAGTGTTTGTAAAGTTACTGCCATCAGAGGTATTATGACGGTCAAAACTAGAGGTTTCAAATGTCTGATATTTAGAATTCAAGAAATAGGTTCTAGCAATATTTGTTTTATTCCCTTGCCTGTTTGCCTGTGAGCCAATGCCACAGATGTTAGAAAATTGAGACAAGATATTATGTGTGCAGTAAATCTGAGTAGGTTGATGTGTATGATATTGGATGGGATTTACAGAGAGTCTGTATAAGAGTAAGACTATAATGTGTGATGTCCAAATAAATAATAACTCCGACAATTTGCATGGTTGAGTGTCTATGTGTGTAACATGTAGTGCATATAGCCTTAACATTCATGATGATAATTGTAATCCATATTGTATCACAGTCATAGTTGCATCATAATTACCTTTAACATCATTGAAAAACACATCCCAGCATTTCCATAGCAATTGAAATTTCACATGATCATGAAAGAGACCTTGCATTACTCTAGAGACGGCTTCACTACAGTACAAATGTATTCTGTACAATATCTTATTATTCCCCAATTGTTGTAAACATATATAAACTTGTAGACAAATTCATAAAAAAGATAGACAAACAATAAACACAAATTATAAAACAGTTCTCAACAATAGAGAGAGAGGGGGAGAAGAGAAGAGAAAAGAGAGAGAGTGAGAGAAGAGAGCGAGATCAGGTGTTTGTGTGTATGTATAAGTCCGTATGTGTAAGCGAGCATGTAATACATGTGTGTTCATATCCACTTCATAATGTTCAGATATTTCTCCTTTTCGTAACCTGAAGTCCCTGAAGAATTTAGTACAGCCATTGTGTTATGGAGCTGTCTTGGAATAGCTGTCCATCTATAAAGAGTTTGTCCACAATGAGAAATGCACGCTTATCCTTCTCCCTTTGTTGCCTTTGTACCGGATACAGTCTCTTACGACGTTTGTTTATCTCCCTTGGAAATTGGTCATTGAGACCAAGCTCCCTTCCCCTGCTTTTTATCAGCTCCTTTTGTTGGTAATGTTCAAATTTTGCGATGATGGTTCGGGGACCCTTGGTATTGTCGCTCAGAGCTCCAAGTCTGTGTACTCGGTGGAAAGCCACCTTGTTTACAGTCTCTATAGGAAGTTTCAAGGTGGATTGCATGAATTCTCTGATCGCGCCCTTTGGATTATTGGATGCGCCCTCAGGAATCACAGAAATAAAATAGATTTTCATGCATGCTACGATTTTGTATGTCTAGTAGCGACTCCTTCATCACCCTGTTTTCCCTCTGTAGACAATCCATGTTGGAATCGTGGATTTTTACCTTGGCTGTGAGTGCCTTGTTTTCTCCTTGGAGCGTGAGCATTTCACTCTAGCTGAACTCCAAACTCCCCCTCAGCCCTGCTCCCTCCTCACACAACTTTTCCAGTGTTGCATGGATTCTAGCCAGAGCACTAGCCTCTACTTCAACGGTATTTAAATTGTCCGTGTCTGTAGATAAACCCGTTTTCTTTTTTTTTGTTTAAGTTCTTTTGTGAGGTAGTCGGATCTTTCCATGACGGAGTATGTTGTTCCTCCATAGTGTAAAGCTGTTGGTACTCGTTGATTTCCCTCAGGATCTCCTTAATATATCCAGGTTGGCTCTTTACTGCAACCAGTTGTTTTTACGAAAAGATAACAATGAGTTTTCCCCACGATGATGACAGGTGTCTGTAGTACAGCCAGCTAGCACTCGCGGAATCCACGCAAAAAAATGGAACACAAACTTGCAGTCCCAGCTGTAAAGGCTAACTGCGTTGTGGAATCCTTAGCAACAGAACTTTAGTTCTGATTAAAATCGATTTAATGAAACATTTTTAATATAAACAACAAACCGAGTGTAGACAGTACAATGTTCTATTGCTCTCTCTAACTACGTATCTTCTGGTATTATTACCTACAGACGAAAATAACTTTGGATATTAGATTGGCGGTCACGCACCAGAAATTTCCATGATTTCCCTGACCTGGATCCTCTGTTTGAACTTCCCGATGCTGCTCCATTAATTCCATGGCTTGAACTAAAACTACAATGCCAGAGAAGAGGAAGCGGAAGTGGAGCCCTAGCCAGACTCAGGATGTGTGCATACCATCCACTGCTTATGAGTATAATACTCACTAACATTCAGTCCCTGGACAATAAAGTAGACATGTTCAGGGCAAGGATCTCCTTCCAGAGAGACATCAGGGACTGTAACATACTCTGTTTTACAGAATCATGGCTGTCTCCAGATATATTTTCCTCATCCATTCAGCCAGCAGGGTTCGCCGTCCATTGCGTGGACTGGAAAAAAGATCTGTCCAGGAAAAATAAACGTGGAGGGGTATGTTTCATTATGTGATTGTGGTAACGTACAGGAACTCAAGTCCTTTTGTTCTCCCAATCTGGAATACCTCACCATCAAATGCCGTAACTCATTACCTCCATACACTGCAACAGTTTTCAAGGAACTACACTGGACTGTGCAAACTAGAAACCACATATCCTGAGGCCGCATTTATTGTAGCTGGGGACTTTAATAAAGGAAATCTGAGGAAAACACTACCGAAATGTTATCAACAAATCTCCTCTGCTACACACACATCGAAGACTCTGGATCATTGCTGCTCTCCCTTCCGGGATGGCTACAAGGCCCTCTCCCGCCCGCCCTTTGGCAAATCAGATCATACATTTACATTTACATTTAAGTCATTTAGCAGACGCTCTTATCCAGAGCGACTTACAAATTGGTGCATTCACCTTATGATATCCAGTGGAACAACCACTTTACAATAGTGCATCTAACTCTTTTAAGGGGGGGGGGTTAGAAGGATTACTTTATCCTATCCTAGGTATTCCTTAAAGAGGTGGGGTTTCAGGTGTCTCCGGAAGGTGGTGATTGACTCCGCTGACCTGGCGTCGTGAGGGAGTTTGTTCCACCATTGGGGTGCCAGAGCAGCGAACAGTTTTGACTGGGCTGAGCGGGAACTGTACTTCCTCAGAGGTAGGGAGGCGAGCAGGCCAGAGGTGGATGAACGCAGTGCCCTTGTTTGGGTGTAGGGCCTGATCAGAGCCTGAAGGTACGGAGGTGCCGTTCCCCTCACAGCTCCGTAGGCAAGCACCATGGTCTTGTAGCGGATGCGAGCTTCAACTGGAAGCCAGTGGAGAGAGCGGAGGAGCGGGGTGACGTGAGAGAACTTGGGAAAGTTGAACACCAGACGGGCTGCGGCGTTCTGGATGAGTTGTAGGGGTTTAATGGCACAGGCAGGGAGCCCAGCCAACAGCGAGTTGCAGTAATCCAGACGGGAGATGACAAGTGCCTGGATTAGGACCTGCGCCGCTTCCTGCGTGAGGCAGGGTCGTACTCTGCGAATGTTGTACAGCATGAACCTACAGGAACGGGTCACCGCCTTGATGTTAGTTGAGAACGACAGGGTGTTGTCCAGGATCACGCCAAGGTTCTTAGCACTCTGGGAGGAGGACACAATGGAGTTGTCAACCGTGATGGCGAGATCATGGAACGGGCAGTCCTTCCCCGGGAGGAAGAGCAGCTCCGTCTTGCCGAGGTTCAGCTTGAGGTGGTGATCCGTCATCCACACTGATATGTCTGCCAGACATGCAGAGATGCGATTCACCACCTGGTTATCAGAGGGGGGAAAGGAGAAGATTAATTGTGTGTCGTCTGCATAGCAATGATAGGAGAGACCATGTGAGGATATGACAGAGCCAAGTGACTTGGTGTATAGCGAGAATAGGAGAGGGCCTAGAACAGAGCCCTGGGGGACACCAGTGGTGAGAGCACGTGGTGCGGAGACAGATTCTCGCCACGCCACCTGGTAGGAGCGACCTGTCAGGTAGGACGCAATCCAAGCGTGGGCCGCGCCGGAGATGCCCAGCTCGGAGAGGGTGGAGAGGAGGATCTGATGGTTCACAGTATCAAAGGCAGCCGATAGGTCTAGAAGGATGAGAGCAGAGGAGAGAGAGTTAGCTTTAGCAGTGCGGAGCGCCTCCGTGACACAGAGAAGAGCAGTCTCAGTTGAATGACTAGTCTTGAAACCTGACTGATTTGGATCAAGAAGGTCATTCTGAGAGAGATAGCAGGAGAGCTGGCCAAGGACGGCACGTTCAAGAGTTTTGGAGAGAAAAGAAAGAAGGGATACTGGTCTGTAGTTGTTGACATCGGAGGGATCGAGTGTAGGTTTTTTCAGAAGGGGTGCAACTCTCGCTCTCTTGAAGACGGAAGGGACGTAGCCAGCGGTCAAGGATGAGTTGATGAGCGAGGTGAGGTAAGGGAGAAGGTCTCCGGAAATGGTCTGGAGAAGAGAGGAGGGGATAGGGTCAAGCGGGCAGGTTGTTGGGCGGCCGGCCGTCACAAGACGCGAGATTTCATCTGGAGAGAGAGGGGAGAAAGAGGTCAAAGCACAGGGTAGGGCAGTGTGAGCAGAACCAGCGGTGTCGTTTGACTTAGCAAACGAGGATCGGATGTCGTCGACCTTCTTTTCAAAATGGTTGACGAAGTCATCAGCAGAGAGGGAGGAGGGGGGAGGAGGGGGAGGAGGATTCAGGAGGGAGGAGAAGGTGGCAAAGAGCTTCCTAGGGTTAGAGGCAGATGCTTGGAATTTAGAGTGGTAGAATTTGGCTTTAGCAGCAGAGACAGAAGAGGAGAATGTAGAGAGGAGGGAGTGAAAGGATGCCAGGTCCGCAGGGAGGCGAGTTTTCCTCCATTTCCGCTCGGCTGCCCGGAGCCCTGTTCTGTGAGCTCGCAATGAGTCGTCGAGCCACGGAGCAGGAGGGGAGGACCGAGCCGGCCTGGAGGATAGGGGACATAGAGAGTCAAAGGATGCAGAAAGGGAGGAGAGGAGGGTTGAGGAGGCAGAATCAGGAGATAGGTTGGAGAAGGTTTGAGCAGAGGGAAGAGATGATAGGATGGAAGAGGAGAGAGTAGCGGTGGAGAGAGAGCGAAGGTTGGGACGGCGCGATACCATCCGAGTAGGGGCAGTGTGGGAAGTGTTGGATGAGAGCGAGAGGGAAAAGGATACAAGGTAGTGGTCGGAGACTTGGAGGGGAGTTGCAATGAGATTAGTGGAAGAACAGCATCTAGTAAAGATGAGGTCAAGCGTATTGCCTGCCTTGTGAGTAGGGGGGGAAGGTGAGAGGGTGAGGTCAAAAGAGGAGAGGAGTGGAAAGAAGGAGGCAGAGAGGAATGAGTCAAAGGTAGACGTGGGGAGGTTAAAGTCACCCAGAACTGTGAGAGGTGAGCCATCCTCAGGAAAGGAACTTATCAGGGCGTCAAGCTCATTGATGAACTCTCCAAGGGAACCTGGAGGGCGATAAATGATAAGGATGTTAAGCTTGAAAGGGCTGGTAACTGTGACAGCATGGAATTCAAAGGAGGCGATAGACAGATGGGTCAGGGGAGAAAGAGAGAATGTCCACTTGGGAGAGATGAGGATCCCAGTGCCACCACCCCGCTGACCAGAAGCTCTCGGGGTGTGCGAGAACACGTGGGCAGACGAGGAGAGAGCAGTAGGAGTAGCAGTGTTATCAGTGGTAATCCATGTTTCCGTCAGTGCCAAGAAGTCGAGGGACTGGAGGGAAGCATAGGCTGAGATGAACTCTGCCTTGTTGGCCGCAGATCGGCAGTTCCAGAGGCTGCCTGAGACCTGGAACTCCACGTGGGTCGTGCGCGCTGGGACCACCAGGTTAGAGTAGCAGCGGCCACGCGGTGTGAAGCGTTTGTATGGTCTGTGCAGAGAGGAGAGAACAGGGATAGACAGACACATAGTTGACAGGCTACAGAAGAGGCTACGCTAATGCAAAGGAGATTGGAATGACAAGTGGACTACACGTCTCGAATGTTCAGAAAGTTAAGCTTACGTTGCAAAAAATCTTATTGACTAAAATGATATAGTACTGCTGGCTGGTGAAATAGGCTAGCTAGCAGTGGCTGCGTTGTTGACTTTGTTTGAAAGTGTAGCTGGCTAGGTAACCTCTAACTGGCTAGGTAACCTCGACAATTACTCTAGACTACACAATTATCTTGGATACAAAGACGGCTATGTAGCCAGCTAAGATCAAACAAATCAAACTGTTGTACTGTAATGAAATGAAATGTAATACTACCTGTAATACTACCTGTGGAGCAAAGCGGAATGCAACTACTCGCTCCAAACCAAACCGGAAGTGCGTATCGTAGAGGGAGAGGCAATAGAAGTGTTGTTTCTTGTATTATTGTCTTTTGTGTCTTTAGAGGACTGCTTCACCTTAATGTCCCCTTTCCCTTTTCTTCTGTCCTTATTTTGTCCCACTTTGTCCCTTCTTTGTCCCTTCTTCTCTTCTGCCAACTAGACACTCCTTGTTAGCTAGCTAGCTTCTTTCAGGAATGTCCCCAGCAACTGCCTAGCAACAGGTAAACAACTTAGCTAGCTAAGAAAACGGTATAATTTTATGAAAAATTGTTACTTTTTCAAAAGCCTTTCTTCTTTGTTTGCTGCTTGTTTGGTCTCCTATTCAGTTTGCAGTTTTCTTTTGATTTTTTTTCGATGTACTTTACTCTAAAAAAACATTTAAATTTCAATATTTGTAGGAGCTCATTTTTTCAGCTGCTGCTGCTTAATTTGGAACTCCGGAACCATCATCACTAAGACCAATCATGCCTCCATTCTGCTCTGGTAAGGACTGTTCAACGTGGGTCTGACCATTTGGAATATACTTTAGATTGTTTTGATCACGCGGACTGGGAATTGTTCCGGGTCGGCCCTGAGAATAGTATCTACGTATACACTGACTTGGTGATTCGGTTCATCAGGAAGTCCTTAAAGGATGCTATTCTCACTGTGATGATTAGAATTTATCCAAACCAAAAAACGTGGATAGATGGCAGCGTTTGTGCAAAACTGAAAGTGTGAACCATCGCATTTAACTACGGCAAGGTGACTGGGAACATGTATGTGTACAAACAGACCAGCTATGACCTCCGTAAGGCAATCAAATAGGAAAAATGACAGTACAGGGAGAAAGTGGAGTCACATTTCAACAGCTCGGACACGAGACGTATGTAGCAGGGACTCCAGACAATAATGGATTATAATGGCAAAGTCAGCCACGTCGCTATGCTCCTGGACAAGCTAAAAACCTTCACCCGCTTCGAGGAATACAACATCGAGCCTCCGCCGTGGGCCACCGTTGCTCACGAGGACTGTGTGCGAAGGTAACTTAACTAAATGACTATCGCCCTGTAGCACACACTTTAGTCATAATGACGTTCTTTGAGAGGCTAGTTAAGGATCATATCACCTCCACCTTAACCGACACCCTAGACCACTACAATTTGCATACCGCCTCAACAGATCCACGGACGACCAAATCGCCATTGCACTGCACACTGCCCTATCCTACCTGGACAAAAGAAATAGCTACAGTGCCTTCAGAAATAATTCACTTATGCCACACTTTGTTGTGTTACAGCCTGAATTAAAAATGTATTCAATTTAGATTTTGCGTCACTGGGCTACACACAATAGGGCTGTGTGGTATACCGTATTTTTCGATATAACGGTATTGATACATGAACCGGTTTGGGTTTTTACTACCTCATGAAGCTGGTTGAGAGAATGCCAAGAGTGTGCAAAGCGGTCATCAAGGCAAAGGGTTGCTACTTTGAAGAATCTAAAATATCAAATTTATTTTGATTTGTTTAACACTTTTTTTGGTTACTACATGATTCCACGTGTGTTATTTCATAGTTTTGATGTCTTCACTACTATTCTACAATGTAGACAAACCCTTAAATGAGTAGGTGTGTCCAAACTTTTGACTGGTACTGTATGTGTTGTCACCCTAGGGTCACACACTATTTATGAAGCTAATTTTGAACTTCAAAAACATGAAATACTGTCAAATACTGTCATACCGTCAATTTTTGTTGTTGTAATTGCTTGATATGATATTTTGGCCATATCGCCCAGCCCTAGCACACAATACTCCATAATACCCCATAAAGCGTAATTATGTTTCTAGAAATGTTTACAAATTAATAAAAAATGAAAAACTGAAATGTCTCAAGTCAATAAGTATTCAACCCCTTTTAAATAAGTTAAGGAGTAAAAATGGGCTTAACAAGTCACGTAATAAGTTACATGGATATGATTAACATGATTTTTGAATGACTACCTCATCTCTGTACCCCACACATACAATTATCTGTAAGGTCCTTCAGCTGAGCAGTGAGTTTCAAACACAGATTCAACCACTAAGACCAATAAGGTTTTCCAATGCCTCGCAAGGAAGGGGACCTATTGGTAGATTGGTAAAAAAAAAAGAATTCACTGAATATCCCTTTTAGCATGGTGAAGTTATTAATTACACTTTGGATGGTGTATCAAAACACCCAGTCACTACAAAGGTACAGGCGTCCTTCCCAACTCAGTTGCCGGAGAGGAAGGAAACAGAGTTTAATGGCTGTGATAGGAGAAAAACTGAGGATGGATCAACAACATTGTAGTTACTCCACAATACTAACCTAATTGCATGTTGCCACCATGCTTTCAATAATGTTTCAACTTGAACTGCCTAGCCACTTTAAGGGTTTCAACTAGATAGCACAGCCACAAAGTAAATATTGTAAAATATTATAAAAAATAATTGCTATATCGTAACAATTCATGAACACATACATTTGCTTTTTGGTCTTCATTTAAGGTTATGGTTAGGCATAAGGTTAGCAGTGTGAGGTTAGGGGTAAGGTTAGGTTTAAGGTTACGGTTAGGGGTAAGGTTAGGATTAAAATCAGACTTTAAGAAGATAAATTGAAGAAATAGTTAGGGTTTATAACTTCGTGGCTGTGGTAACTAGTGACAACCCCACCATCCCTGCTAAATAATTAAGCAACCTATCGATCTAGCATTTGAGGGCTTCAGCTAACCCCCCCAAAAAGACGCCAACAAGCAACAAAATGATTGTGTATTTTCTAGGCCAAAAAGAATGATGACAGATCACCAGATAAGGAGGCAGTGGCTAGACACCAGTCCGGTTTCAGAGTAATGAAGGACATAACCACCATTGATAATGTGATCATTGCTGTGTGTGTTTGTGTATTGTATGTTGTGAGGAGGTGCCCTCCATCCATGGTGCCACAATGGACTACTCCTGGGCCAGGATTAGCAATGTCAAACAGTCTGTGCCAAGCTGGCACATGTCCCTTGTGAATTAGCTGTGAATCATAACCTCTGATTGACTATGTTCAACTGTGCATTTACTGTTCGCTTCCATGACCGTATGGTGACTGTCTTTCTCTCTCTCCCTCTCTTTCTCTGTGATAGGAGCTTGGTCGGATTTGCAAGTCAGGCTCCTTCATGACCAGTATCTGTGACGAGAGGGGCCTGGAGCTGATCTACTGGCACTGTCAAACACCTCAGAAGGGACAAAAGGTGATTACTAATAAGGAAGGACATAGTGTGTATTAATATCATAATCAGAATAATCTGTATTCACCAAATACATTTGCATGTACTGTACATACATTTGACTCTGTGAAATATATAGATTTTTTTATTTAAAGGGGCAAGTCAGTTAAGAACAAGTTCTTATTTACAATGACAGCCTACCCCGGACGATGCTGGGCTAGTTGTGCGCCGCCCTATGGGACTCCCAATCACAGCCAGGTGTGAAGCAGCCTGGATTCGAACCAGGTACTGGCTGAGATGCAGTGTCTTAGACCACTGCACCACTCGGGAGCCCCAAATAATGATGCCACAATCAATATGGGACACAACACAGGAAGGTATGACGACTGACATGTTTGGCAAGGTAGCCCAAGCACCACCAGACAAAATGTTGATAGGTACAGTATCTATATCAGCTGTGAATGACAATAGACCCCTTTCTGTGTTTACAAACATTGCCACAAGAGGTCGATGCACGCAAGTTGGTGGCAGAACAAGGGGGAGTTCTTATAGAACGCCAGCAAAAAAAGCCTTAATTTACATGTTGCTTATGAGTGCATTTCACACTACTTTTGGATTATAATTGGATTTTAAGGCTCGTATTAATGCCCTGTTTAATATAATATTTGTGTTATCATCGATATTCAACTGTATTATGTTTAAAAAACACTTCAACTTCAACCAGTAAAATGGCTATTTGGCAAGCTTTTTCACAGCTTATATCAATGAGCGTCAGCATTCTAGCTAACAACTGCCGCACCCAAAATAGTTATTTTGCAAAGATCACAACCAAATATAATCTTAGTGAATGTTCAAGCAAGAGTCAAAACATCATTGTAAGCATACGAGAACCCCCCCCCCCCCCCCCAAAAAAAAGTAAATCTAGGCTATGGTGAATGGACGCAGATGGCGATGGCTTTCTCACTGCCGCCAAGAGTTGCGTGCACCTGTGTGTGACGTCAGTGTGTCATCAATCAATCAATCAATTTTATTTTATATAGCCCTTCGTACATCAGCTAATATCTCGAAGTGCTGTACAGACACCCAGCCTAAAACCCCAAACAGCTAGTAATGCAGGTGTAGAAGCACGGTGGCTAGGAAAAACTCCCTAGAAAGGCCAAAACCTAGGAAGAAACCTAGAGAGGAACCAGGCTATGAGGGGTGGCCAGTCCTCTTCTGGCTGTGCCGGGTGGAGATTATAACAGAACTATGCCAAGATGTTCAAAAATGTTCATAAGTGACAAGCATGGTCAAATAATAATCATGAATAATTTTCAGTTGGCTTTTCATAGCCGATCATCAAGAGTTGAAAAACAACAGGTCTGGGACAGGTGGCGGTTCCATAACCGCAGGCAGAACAGCTGAAACTGGAATAGCAGCAAGGCCAGGCGGACTGGGGACAGCAAGGAGTCACCACGGGCGGCAGTCCCGACGCATGGTCCTAGGGCCCAGGTCCTCCGAGAGAAAGAAAGAGAGAAGGAGAAAATTAGAGAGAGCCAAGATTTTCAAAATTTTCATAAATGACAAGCATGGTCAAATAATAATCAGGAATAAATCTCAGTTGGCTTTTCATAGCCGATCATTAAGAGTTGAAAACAGCAGGTCTGGGACATGTAGGGGTTCCATAACCGCAGGCAGAACAGTTGAAACTGGAATAGCAGCAAGGCCAGGCGGACTGGGGAGAGCAAGGAGTCACCACGGCCGGTAGTCCCGACGTATGGTCCTAGGGCTCAGGTCCTCCGAGAGAAAGAAAGAGAGAAGGAGAAAATTAGAGAGAGCCAAGATTTTCAAAATGTTCATAAATGACAAGCATGGTCAAATAATAATCAGGAATAAATCTCAGTTGGCTTTTCATAGCCGATCATTAAGAGTTGAAAACAGCAGGTCTGGGACAGGTAGGGGTTCCGTAACCGCAGGCAGAACAGTTGAAACTGGAATAGCAGCAAGGCCAGGCGGACTGGGGACAGCAAGGTGTCATCATGCCCGGTAGTCCTGACGTATGGTCCTAGGGCTCAGGTTCTCAGAGAGAAAGAGAGAACGAGAGAATTAGAGAGAGCATACTTAAATTCACACAGGACACTGGATAAGACAGGAGAAGTACTCCAGGTAACCAACTGACCCTAGCCCCCCGACACAAACTACTGCAGCATAAATACTGGAGGCTGAGACAGGAGCGGTCAGGAGACACTGTGGCCCCATCCGAAGAAACCCCCGGACAGGGCCAAATAGGAAGGATATAACCCCACCCACTTTGCCAAAGCACAGCCCCCGCACCACTAGAGGGAAATCCTCAACCACCAACTTACAATCCTGAGACAAGGCCGAGTATAGCCCACAAAGGTCTCCACCACAGCACAAACCAAGGGGGGGCGCCAACCCAGACAGGAAGATCACGTCAGTAACTCAACCCACTCAAGTGACGCACCCCTCCTAGGGACGGCATGAAAGAGCACCAGCAAGCCAGTGACTCAGCCCCTGTAACAGGGTTAGAGGCAGAGAATCCCAGTGGAGAGAGGGGAACCGGCCTGGCAGAGACAGCAAGGGCGGTTCGTTGCTCCAGAGCCTTTCCGTTCACCTTCACACTCCTGGGCCAGACTACACTCAATCATATGACCTACTGAAGAGATAAGTCTTCAGTAAAGACTTAAAGGTTGAGACCGAGTCTGCGTCTCTCACATGGGTAGGCAGACTGTTCCATAAAAATGGAGATCTATAGGAGAAAGCCCTGCCTCCCGCTGTTTGCTTAGAAATTCTAGGGACAATTAGGAGGCCTGCGTCTTGTGACCGTAGCGTACGTATTGGTATGTACGGCAGGACCAACTCGGAAAGATAGGTAGGAGCAAGCCCATGTAACGCTTTATAGGTTAACAGTAAAACCTTGAAATCAGCCCTTGCCTTAACAGGAAGCCAGTGTAGGGAAGCTAGCACTGGAGTAATATGATCAAATTTCTTGGTTCTAGTCAGGATTCTAGCAGCCGTATTTAGCACTAACTGAAGTTTATTTAGTGCTTTATCCGGGTAGCCGGAAAGTAGAGCATTGCAGTAGTCTAACCTAGAAGTAACAAATGCATGGATTAATTTTTCTGCATCTTTTTTGGACAGAAAATTTCTGATTTTTGCAATGTTACGTAGATGGAAAAAAGCTGTCCTTGAAACAGTCTTGATATGTTCGTCAAAAGAGAGATCAGGGTCAAGAGTAACGCCGAGGTCCTTCACAGTTTTATTTGAGACGACTTTACAACCATCAAGATGAATTGTCAAATTTAACAGAAGATCTCTTTGTTTCTTGGGACCTAGAAAAAGGTCATGACCTGGAAAAAGTTCTATAAA
Organism: Salvelinus alpinus; assembly: GCF_045679555.1. Classification (NCBI taxonomy): domain Eukaryota; kingdom Metazoa; phylum Chordata; class Actinopteri; order Salmoniformes; family Salmonidae; genus Salvelinus; species Salvelinus alpinus. Next base: position 44,017,149 of record NC_092090.1, read on the forward strand.
AGATGAATGACAAGTGTAATATTTGCATAGTAGAACACTGCTTCTACAGTATTATGTGAAAGACGGTTTATTCTACATGGAACTGTTACACTTGAAAGTGATCAAAACACTTTGTTTAGAATATCTACATAGGTTCAAATCAAATCAAGTTTATTTTATATAGCCCTTCGTACATCAGCTAATATCTCGAAGTGCTGTACAGAAACCCAGCCTAAAACCCCAAACAGCAAGCAATGCAGGTGTAGAAGCACGCGGCTAGGAAAAACTCCCTAGAAAGGCCAAAACCTAGGAAGAAACCTAGAGAGGAACCAGGCTATGAGGGGTGGCCAGTCCTCTTCTGGCTGTGCCGGGTGGAGATTATAACAGAACATGGCCAAGATGTTCAAATGTTCATAAATGACCAGCATGGTCAAATTGCACTCTTCTCTTCAGCAATTGCACTCTTCTCATATTACTCTGTAGGCTACTCAGTATGAGAGCGTGCCATCCTCCTGCATCTCACACCTGCCTGGAGTTATTGAACTCTGACTGTTGGACAAATGAGGCAAACTATGTCATATCCTCCCTCCTGGCACCTGACTGCACATGTCCGTTACCTCTAACACATAGATGGAAGGGACTTCATCACCCACCGGAGACTTGATTTGTTAGATAAAGTATAGGCATACTGTCTTTATGAGCACATCAATAGGATATTTACAGCAGAATTGTTTTCGTTTTTGTAACACAAATACATCCATACATTTTTCTTGTTGATGTATCTACACACATAAGGAGAGACAAGACAAAACTAGCCAGTTATAGAATATTGTGTTGTAGCACAGCTGAGCTGACTCAAGACCCGGCCTTCAAATCTCAGTTGATACCGTTTCCACTGTAACATTTATTTACATTACATGATGAAACGTTAAAACTAAGTTGCAAGATACTTTCGTAGCAAGGTGTAGACACTGGCTCTTGCTATCTTGCCATAACTGATTTGACAGGGAAATATGAGTTCGATAGGACAGCCAGCTAAAGCTATCACCAAGCTATGCTAGCTAGGTAAATCAAACTCAAATCACGTTTTATCGGTCGCGTACACGTTTAGCAGATGTTATTGCAGGTGTAGCGAAATGCTTGTGTTCCTAGCTCAAGCAGTGCAGTGATATCTAACAATACACACAAATCTAAAAGTAAAATAATAGAATTAAGAAATATATAAATATTATGATGAGCAATGTTGGAGTGGCTTTGACTAAAATTCAGTAGAATAGAATACAGTATATACATATGAAATGAGTAAAGCAGTATGTAAACATTATTAAAGTGACTTGTGTTCCGTTATTTAATTGACCAGTGATTCCATGTCTATGTATATAGGGCAGCAGCCTATAAGATGTAGGGTTGAGTAACTGGGTTGTAGCCAGTTAGTGATGGCTATTTAACAGTCAGATGGCCTTGAGATAGAAGCTGTCTTTCAGTCTCTCAGTCTCTTGGTCCCAGCTTTGATACAGCTGTACGGACCTCGCCTTCTGGATGGTAGCGGGGTGAACAGGCCGTGGCTCGGGTGGTTGATGTCCTTAATGTCCTTTTTCCCTCATCAATCTACACACAATACCCCATAATGAAAAAGCGAAAACAGGTTTTTAGACATTTTTGCAGGTTTATTAAAAATAAAAACAGACACACCTTATTTACATAAGTACTCAGACCCTTTGCTATGAGGCTCAAAATTGAGCTCAGATGCATCCTGTTTCCATTGACCATCCTTGAGATGTTTTTGCAAATTGATTTGAGTCCATCTATGGTAAATTCAAGTATTTGGACATGATTTGGAAAGGCATACACCTGTCTATATAAGGTCCAACAGTTGACAGCGCATGTCAGAGCAAAAATCATGCCATGAGGTTGAGGGAATTGTCTGTAGAGCTCCAAGACAGGATTGTGTCGAGGCAAAAACCAAAACATTTCTGCAGCATTGAAGGTCCCCAAGAACACAGTGACCTCCATCATTCTTAAATGACAGCAGTTTGAAACCACTAAGACTCTTCCTAGAGCTGGCAACCCGGCCAAACTGAGCAATCGGGGGAGAAGGGCCTTGGTCAGGTAGTTGAACAAGAACCCGATGTTCACTCTGACAGAGCTCTAGATGCAATTTTGTTATGTTAGTGGTTGTATTAATTTGAGATCTATCGCATCCCACAACTGTCCGAGACTAACAGGTCAACTTTTATACTATGGGGGATAGTAGTTTGACATAGTAAATGTGGAAAATCCTTCCAACATCTTCAATATGCGCCTTAGAATTCGATAAGGACATGTGCAGCTGCGTCCCCAATGTGTCTGTCTTAACTTGTAGCCTGTGAGAAGGACCTGATCACGTGACAGGCATTGGCTAATAAGAATTGAGATATTTGAGAGAGCCATGTGAGAGGTGCTTTGGAGCAAGCAGCCGGGTGTCACACCCTGATCTGTTTCACCTGTCTTTGTGCTTGTCTCCACCACCCTCCACGTGTCACCCATCTTCCCCATTATCCCCAGTGTATTTATATCTGTGTTCTCTGTTTGTCTGTTGCCAGTTCATTTTGTTTCTCAAGCCGACCAGCATTTCCCCCTTGCTGCTGTCTTTTTCTAGTTCCTGTTGTCTAGTTTTCCCAGTTTTGACCATTCTTCCTGCCCTGACCCTGAGCCTGCCTGCCACTCTGTACCTTGTCACACCACCCTGGATTATTGACCTCTGCCTGCCCTGACCCCGAGACTGCCTGCTGTTCTGTACCTTATGGACTCTGATCTGGATTACTGACCTCTGCCTGCCCTTGACCTGTCATTTTGCCTGCCCCCTGTTCTAGTAATAAACTTTTGTTACTTTGACACTGTTTGCATCTGGGTCTTCTCCTGAAACATGATACCAGGAGAAGATAATTATAATTATTTTATTCAGCCACCGGCACAACAGGTACTGGCCACAACAGGCATGGATTCTTTTAGGGGGCATGACGGCCACATAAAGGGGATGCCACCGGGAAATTTGAGGCATTATCAAGTGCATGTCAAATTGGGAATGAGAGACTGATGAAGTGTGTGCAGCATGCGTAAATAATGCCTTTAATAAGACTCTTAAATGCCTTTAATGCGACTCTCTTCAAATAATCATTAGAGTCGCACCATGCAGCCTTACAATCTATTAAAGATCAAAACATGTAGCCCAACATTGGTATCACAACTAAAGTTGCATACATAACTCTAAATTAAGCATATAGGAGGACCTTTTTCTTTGTTAACCGCTCAACACAGAATAGCCACAAGTGCAAATCATTTGGAGAAAATGTCCTTTCTATTTTATTCAGCTATATTCGATTGTATTCTTCATACTATAAAATAATATAAAATAATGCCATGGAATTCTAAGCAAATATTGTCTGCTAAATGAACTGGTGTAGCCCACAGCCACATGGCAGAGCCAGATCAGGGCCTGCTAAATGAACTGGTGTAGCCCACAGCCACATGGCAGAGCCAGATCAGGGCCTGCTAAATGAACTGGTGTAGCCCACAGCCACATGGCAGAGCCAGATCAGGGCCTGCTAAATGAACTGGTGTAGCCCACAGCCACATGGCAGAGCCAGATCAGGGCCTGCTAAATGAACTGGTGTAGCCCACAGCCACATGGCAGAGCCAGATCAGGGCCTGCTAAATGAACTGGTGTAGCCCACAGCCACATGGCAGAGCCAGATCAGGGCCTGCTAAATGAACTGGTGTAGCCCACAGCCACATGGCAGAGCCAGATCAGGGCCTGCTAAATGAACTGGTGTAGCCCACAGCCACATGGCAGAGCCAGATCAGGGCCTGCTAAATGAACTGGTGTAGCCCACAGCCACATGGCAGAGCCAGATCAGGGCCTGCTAAATGAACTGGTGTAGCCCACAGCCACATGGCAGAGCCAGATCAGGGCCTGCTAAATGAACTGGTGTAGCCCACAGCCACATGGCAGAGCCAGATCAGGGCCTGCTAAATGAACTGGTGTAGCCCACAGCCACATGGCAGAGCCAGATCAGGGCCTGCTAAATGAACTGGTGTAGCCCACAGCCACATGGCAGAGCCAGATCAGGGCCTGCTAAATGAACTGGTGTAGCCCACAGCCACATGGCAGAGCCAGATCAGGGCCTAACGTAAGGACAACTCAGAGCCTGCTTTTCTGTTCTTCTGAAATTGACTACATTTACATCATATCGTGTTTCTTTAGACCTGTCTAAAATAAATAATGGATGTATTGTAATGGTGTAGGCTATATTACATGGATTTATTAGACTTTTTAAAATGTAGATGTTCCAAAGGTCTTCATCAGTTGCTTGTAGGCTGTGCGTGGAAGACAGGAGATGTTAAATGTGTTTATGTTCATTAACGGTCAATTACCATGAGACAGCCAGTTATTCACTTGACAATCACCGGCTGACAAAATGTAACGACCACCACAGCCCTACTAGTGATGGCTGTTTTTCAGTCTCTTGATCCCAGCTTCGATGCACCTGTACTGAACTCGCCTTCTGGATGATAGCGGGGTGAACAGGCCGTGGCTCGGGTGGCTCAGGTCCTTGATGATCTTGGGCTTTCTGTGATACCAGGTGCTGTAGATGTCCTGAAGGGCAGGCAGTGTGCTCCCGGTGCTGCGTTGGGCTGACCACCCTCTGGAGAGCCCTGCTGTTGCGGACGGTGCAGTTGCCGTATTAGGCGGTGATACAGTCTGACAGGATGCTCTCAAAGGTGCATCTATAAAAGTTTGGGGGTCTTCGGGGCCAAGCCACATTTTTTCAGCCTCCTTAGATTGAAGAGGCGCTTTTGCACCTTCTTCACCACAATGTTTGTGTGGGTGGACAATTTAAGATTATCAGTGATGTGTACGCCGAGGAACTTGAAGCTTTTCAAATTCTCAACTGTGGTCCCGTCGATGTGGATGGGGGCGTGATCCCTCTGCTGTCTCCTGAAGTCCACGATCAGCTCCTTCGTTTTGGTGGTGTTGAGGGAGAAGTTATTTTCCTGGCACCACTCCGTCAGGGCCCTCACCTCCTCCCTGTAGGCTGTCTCGCCGTTGTTGGTATTCAGGCCTACGACTGTTGTGTCATCTGCAAACTTGATGATTGAGTTGAAGGCGTGCGTGGCCACAGTCTTGTGGGGCCCCTGTGTTGAGGATCAGTGAAGTGGAGGTGTTGTTGCCTACGTTCACCACCTGGGGGCGGCCCGTCAGGAAGTCCAGGACCTAGTTGCACAGGGCAGGGTTCAGACCCAGGGCTCCGAGCTTAATGATGAGCTTGGAGGGTACTGTGGTCTTGAAGGCTGAGCTGTAGTCAATGAACAGCATTCTTACATAGGTATTCCTCTTGCTCGTGCAGGCTTTAGCCTACACATATAACTGAATTAGTTGACCATCTTGAGATGTACTCACTACTGCCCTTGTTTGTTGTGATTGAATGTTAAAGACACACCCAAAAAACTCCCACATCAAACCACACCCCCAACACAACTCTCATTTACCATTTAGTCATGACCGCTACCGTTTCCTAAAGGCTGCTAGCATTTCCTAATGCAAAACGCAGCATCATATGATGGAAAATGCATCATACAGGCTGTATTTCTGTATTTTGAAAGTTACTATATATATCTAGAAAACGTAATTGCTGATATTCAAACCATTTTGGGACTATATGAACAATGGACTAATGAAACAAATACCAAAATGCTCATTAAAGGAATTTTCCTTAAAATGAGCAGTGGTGAAAAACAAGGCCAAGTCAGGCAGTCACCCTTTAACTGGCATATTGCAAAAGCCTAGTTTAATAGAAACCTTTTTTTTATGTGATGAGATAATGATGGTATCATGTTGTGAGTCATTATTACTAATATCACTCAGAAGCAAAAATATGAAGAAATATACAAAAATATGTTTGGGTTTTGACGTGGGCTAGTACAGTGAGGATAGCTACCGTAATCAAATTAGCTAAGAAACCTTTTCAAAACCTTTTCCCCTTGTCCCTTGGAGAAGTGCTTTGAACATTGGTCCCCTCTCAAACCCTTCCTGACAAAAACATCTTCACACCAGTTACGTGTCATCCCCTGAACCAGGGTGTGAAAACCCATCTGGGTATGTAACTAAAGAAGGTGTGTGTGCGTGGACATGACAACATGGCTGCACTGCACAGAGCCTCTACAAGAGAGATAAAAGCTTATTCAGGTCCAATTCTCCCAGAATTCCCATAAATGAGCCATGGAGCAATCCGGGTCTATCATCGCTACATGGAACGTGTTTGAGACATGCACAGAGAGAGAGGGCTGACACGTCATACAGTACACCAAATCTCAGTGTGGAGATAAAATCCAGTCGGCGCTGATTCACATGCAGTAGACAGAGATAGTGGGGACTACGACACTTGAGAACCCGGCAATGGGAGATTATAGCTATTATTTGTCTTAATTTACACCCTGCTCGTAATGTTAAATTCCCCTCTGAATAAAGCCGTCCCTTGTAGGCTGATCCGGCTGCATGTGTGATGGGCTTTTATTGACTACAGGAGAGAGTGGATCTGTGAGGGTTAGCCTAGCCCGGGGTGCGCCCATCCAAACGGATGTCACCAGGCAGCAGAGAGCCTGGTAATGGCCCCCCTGGGACGCTCCACTGCCGATCTACACCCCCACACAGACACAGACACACTGACATACACACACAGGGACACACACATACCCTTACCATTGCACCCCAGATTTATGTTAAAACTCGAGTGTCTCACTCCCTCCAAGCCCTAAGCACTATTCATTCTACCCCATCCAAAGCACTGGAATACCTCCCCTTCATCATAGTGAAGACAGAACACAGTGGCAAACAGCCCATAAGAGACTAGCCTTAGTTAATTAATATAATCCAGTTTCACGTGAAGCCTCTCTTTTACCCCTCTCCACTCCTCTGAACTTACAGCTCCATGTTCGTTTTAATTCCTCATCCACACATGATCTCATTTGACTCTGTGCATATCAAAACATTCATCACTCTGGGCATCAGATCTAAAGGTACACCTCCCAGCGTGGGATGGGGTTACGCCCGCAGCTCCCAGAAGGCCACGTTTAGATCGCCTGTCCGTCAAGCCCCGTCTTGAAGGAACCCCTCTATCTCTATATGGTCTCTCCTCTCAGCTTCTCCGTGATGTTTTGAGCTAACCTGTCCTCGTGGTGACTCGAGATTAACAAAACGACCTTTTCCTCCACGTCAAAGTGCCAGGGCCCATCGTGTCAGCGTCCCTACACCGCGTTTGGTGACTTTTCTCTCCCCTTTTTGACTGGGTTAATGTCCCTCAATGTGGATCATTTGAGGAGTGATGTGACACAAGGTGACGGCAGTGAATGTACTGGCTGTGGTCAGCATGGTGGCCTCTGCACAGTTGGAAGTCTCTTTAGAAGACGTCTCATCTCTGTGTCTCCTCTTCCTGAGGGGACATCTGAAGAGAAAAAAGGGAAAGGAAGGCACTGAGTTAAGTATTGGATGCTGCTGCTGAGATGGCAGACAGCTACCTAGACAAGAAACACAACAATGCTAAGGATTTGTGGCCCCCCTGGCAGTCTCTTTGAGATTAGGATGATTGCCAGCCTTGTTACAGTAGAGTCTTTGTTCCAAGGTCACTGTTGACCATTACAGCATTACAGTTGAGTCACATATTGCTGCAAGCAAACATCCCACTGATCACACACTGGTTGAATCAACATTGTTTCCACATCATTTCAAGGAAATGACGTTGAACAAATGTGGAACAGACATTGAATTTATGTCTGTGCCCAGTGGGATAGTGCTATTAGGATTACACTGGTTCCTATGAATGCCCTCTGGTCAACTGGATGGAGAACTGGGGCCTTTTCCCTGCATCTCTACAGGTTAGCACTGGTGGGAGGCATAACCTGATCAGAGATGGCAGACTGGAGTCTAGTGCTGTGAGATTATTCAGGTCACAAATGGCCACCATTTCAAAGGTAATCTGATATCCCCATTAGTACAAACAATGAACTATAAAAACAAAATGCATGTACTTTTTAGTTGTACATACAGTACATACAGATAACAAAAAGTGATTGAACTAAAAATCTATTTTATGATGATCACATAATGACAGCCAAAAGCTAACTTGTTTTGTGGAGTAACCAGAAATGTGTGCTGACACTGACATCATGTGAGAGTGTGTCGTGAAGAATCAGGATGGAGGTAGCTAGGAAAAGGTGTGCAAAGGCCAGACAGAAGAGATTGTGCGAGAAAAAAAACACATTGTTGACAAGATGAAAGTGTTAACAGAGGAGAGTATAAGTTCTCTATGCAATTAGTTTCACTTTTAGATACAAAACATGAACACCACATGTACAGTGTTGGTTCCATGTTTCATGAGCTGAAATAAAAGATCCCAGACATTTTCCATAAGCACAAAAAGCTTATTTCTCTAAAATGTTGTACACAAATTTGTTTACATCCCAGTTAGTTAGCATTTCTCCTTTGCCAAGATAATCCATCCACCTGACAGGTGTGGCATATCAAGTAGCTGATAAACAGCATGGTGCACCTTGTGCTGGGGACAATAAAAGGCCACTCCAAAATGTGCAGTTTTGTCACACAACACAATGCCACAGATGTCTCAAGTTTTGAAGGAGTGTGCAATTTGCATGCTGAGTGCAGGAATGCCGCCTCCAACGTTGTTTTCGAGAAAGTGGCAGTACGTCCAACCGGCCTCACAACCGCAGACCACGTGTATGGCTTTGTGTGGGCGAGTGGTTTGCTGATGTCAATATTGTGAACAGAGTGCCCCGTGGTGGCGGAGGGGTTATGGTATGGACAGGCATCAGCTACAGACAACAAACATAATTGCATTCTATTGATGGCAATTTGAATGCACAAAAATACTGTGTCGAGATCCTGAGGCCCATTGTGAGGCCCATTATTTTTAAGGTATCTGTAACCAACAGATGCATATCTGTACTCCCAGTAATGTGAAATCCATAGATTAGGGCCTAATCAATGCATTTTAATTGACTGATTGCCTCATATGAACTGTAACTAAAATCAATGAAATTATTACATGTTGCATTTATATTTTTGTTCAGTACAAGATGACATTTGCTAGCACCTCTGTCTACCAAACTAGGAAACGTTAGCTAGCTAGCAAATGGTGAAACCAAAGATACTGGACATAATGACGAAATGCTTGTGTCCCAGGCCTAAAAATGGGATTTGTTGTCCACAGAGCGGAACAGAAAGCTGTCAAGCTCCCGCCTATTCCTCTCTTTGAATTGGTGAATACATATAGTTATTTGAAAACCTTTCTGAATATTCGATGAGGAGTTTTGATGTCAACCGTTGTATTCAATGAAGAGTGAGATGCTATGCTAGCCTCATGAATAGGCATAGATGTCTCGAATTTCAACAGGGATAACTCTGATATAAAGTGTTTTTTCTCAAAGTTGCCAGGATGTCACATGCATCACACTTACAGTAGCAGTCAAAAGTTTGGACACACCTACTCATTCCAGGATTTTTCTTTATTTTTACTATTTTCTACATTGTGAAATAATAGTGAAGACATCAACACTATGAAATAACACATATGGAATCTTGTAGTAACCAAAAAAGTGTTAAACAAATCAAAATATATGTTATATTTGAGATTCTTCAAAGTAGCCACCCTTTTTTGGTTACTACATGATTCCATGACACATAAAACGAATTTATACCTTGACTAAAACTCCTCACTTGCTTAATAATGAATGATCTGCTTAACATGGACAGATTTGGGGTGGAGTAAACCCACCATCTCGCTCTAAACCTAAATCATCTACTAGAATAGAGAAATACTGTTGAACAATTTAGCATGCAAGGTAGCTAGCTAACTTTCCAGCTAACTAGCTACATACATTTTGCTAGATAGTTAGCCTCGCTAGATAGAAAACGTTTTAGGAATCTAGCTCACATCAACATGACAGAGTTTGCATGTCATTTGTTTAGCTTCTTTGATTAGCACACTAACTTTTGCTAACTTAGCTACAGTCTCTAGCTAGGTAGCTGGTAATTTAGCTAGGTAACATCCTTTGTCAGCACACTAACATCAGTGTTAGAATACTAGCTAACGTTAGCTAGTGTCACACCCTGGCCTTAGTTATCTTTGTTTTCTTTATTATTTTAGTTAGGTCAGGGTGTGACATGGGGGATGTATGTGTTTTGTATTGTCTATGGGTTTTTGTATGTTTATGGGGCAGTGTTCAGTCTAGGTGTATGTATGTCTATGGTTGCCTAGATTGGTTCTCAATTAGAGACAGCTGTCTACCGTTGTCTCTGTCAGGACCCGGTGCGAGAAACAGTCACTAATAATCGTCAGAACCCAGAAGATGAGGCAGACACAGCAGTACTAGAGATGGTGGTTTAATTAAAGAACAAAATCTTCAGGCAAAGAAACTAAATCCATAATGTCCAAAAATAAAGCCAAGAGGCACAAAATGGAAATCCTCCAAAATACAAAAGAAACTCCACAAAGTGGTAAAAAACAGCAGGGAAAAACAAACCTCAAAAGACTACTCAAATACACAAAAACTAAACCAGAGAACCTCTGGAAAATCCAACAAGAGAAATATCTGTATAAAACAAGGCTTGGGCTGGGGCTGGGTGCTAACTTACAAACACTGAGCAAGGAACTGAGGAACACACAGGGTTTAAATACTAACAAAGGAATGACCTACAGGTGCAAACAATAATTAGAGCAAGAAAAACAAAAGGTACAAAAAAGGTGCAATGGGGACATCTAGTGACCAAAACCCGAACAGTCTTGGCCAAAACCTGACAGAATCCCCCTCCTAGGAACGGCTCCTGACGTTCCTACCAGCCTTCTCAGGGTGGAGGGTCCTGAACTGACGAATGAGGTCAGGGTCCAGTATGTCCTTGGCAGGAACCCAGGAGCGCTCCTCGGGACCGTAGCCTTCCCAGTCCACCAGATACTGCCAGGACCGCTGCACCCGGCGGGAATCCAGTATCCGGTGGACGGTATAAGCCGACTGGCCACCGATGACACGGGGCGGAGGGGGAGGTCTGCCTGCCAGGATAAGGGGAGAAAAAACAACAGGTTTTAATAAAGAAATGTGAAATGTTGGATTGATCTTAAGGGATCTGGGTAAGTGCAGGCGAAAAGTAACGGGATTGACTCTCCTGGCAATCTTAAAGGGACCGATGAACCTCTGGGACAGCTTGCGAGACTCCACCCGTAGTGGTAAGTTCTTAGTTGAGAGCCATACTCTCTGGCCGGGGTACAGGGTAGGACCGGGACGGCGACGTCTGTTGGCTTGTCGTTGGTACTGCTGAGAGGAACGCAGAAGATTAAGACGTGCCTTCTTCCACGTAAGCCGACAGCGTCTGATGAACCTCGAGGCTGAAGGCACTCTGACTTCTGCCTCCTGGTCCGGGAACAATAGAGGCGCATAGCCAAACTGACACTCATGCGGGGATATACCAGTGGAGGAGGAGCACAAGGTGTTGTGCGCGTACTCGGCCCAAACAATGAAGGATGACCATGTGGACGGGTTGTTGGAAACCATGCATCTGAGGGTGGTTTCCAGCTCCTGATTCATCCTCTCAGTTTGGCCATTGGACTCCGGATGGTACCCTGAAGATAAACTGGCCGTGGCCCCTATGAGTTGGCAGAAGGCCTTCCAAAACCTTGAGGCGAACTGGGGACCTCTGTCGGAAACCATATCTTGCGGAATCCCAAAGACTCGGAACACATGGTTAATCACCAACTCAGCTGTTTCCTTGGCAGAAGGTAATTTGGTCAAGGGAACAAACCTGGCCGCCTTAGAAAACCTGTCGATGATGACTAGGATCGTAGTATTACCATGGGACGGAGGAAGGCCAGTAATAAAGTCCAACGAGATATGGGACCCGGGTCGGTGGGGAATAGATAGAGGGTGAAGGAGTCCTTGAGGGCGGAGGTGAGAAGATTTGCCCTGGCAGCACACGGAACAGGCCTTGACGAAAGTGGCAACGTCTTCTTTTATGGTGGGCCACCAGAACTTACGCTGGATGAACTCCAAGGTGCGACCTACGCCCGGGTGACAGGTGAGGCGAGAGGAGTGCCCCCACAGAAGGACTTGGGACCTTGCTGCCTTGGGAACAAACAACCGATTAGCAGGACCTCCTCCAGGGCCCGGTTCGATGGCTTGAGCTTGTTTCACGGAATCCTCCACTTGCCATGAGATCGGAGCCACGATCTTAGCGGCCGGAAGGACAGTCATGTCAGTATCTTCTCGAATGGCAGGAGAGTAGATTCGTGACAAGGCGTCCGGTTTGAGATTCTTCGACCCGGGTCTATAGGTGAGGATAAACTGAAATCGGCTGAAGAAAAGAGACCATCGAGCTTGTCTGGAGTTCAACCGCTTCGCCTGCTGGATATACTCCAGATTTTTGTGGTCCGTAAGCACTTGAAACGGTTGAGAAGCCCCCTCGAGCCAGTGTCTCCATTCCTTCAATGCCATCTTAACCGCTAGGAGTTCACGATCCCCCACATCGTAATTCCTCTCGGCCGGGGTAAGCCGGTGAGAGAAGAAGGCGCAAGGATGAAGCTTCTTGTCTTCACCCCTCTGAGACAGGACAGCTCCAACCCCAACCTCTGATGCGTCTACCTCCACCACAAAAGGTTCATCCGCCGTTGGTAGTGTCAGGATGGGAGCAGAGACGATGCGCTGCTTGAGTCCTTGGAAGGCCGTCTCAGCTTCTCTTCCCCACAGAAACCTTGTGTTGCCACCCTTGGTTACAGCTGAGAGAGGGGCTGCCACCGAGCTGAAGTTCTTGATGAACTTGCGGTAAAAGTTGGTGAAGCCCAGGAAACGCTGAACTTCCTTAACGGACTTGGGGGTGGGCCAATCCGCTACCGCCCCTACCTTCTTGGGGTCCATCTGGACTCGACCGGGTTCCACTATAAATCCCAGGAATTGTACTCGAGAGGAATGGAATTCACACTTTTCCGGCTTAACGTACAAATGGCTGTCTAGGAGGCGTTTGAGCACTTGTCTGACATGCTTAGTGTGTTCTTGAAGGGAGCTCGAAAAGATGAGGATGTCATCCAAGTAAACAAACACGAAGATGTTAAGCATATCCCTAAGCACATCGTTTATGAGCGCTTGGAACACAGCCGGGGCGTTGGTCAGGCCGAAGGGCATCACCGAGTATTCGTAGTGACCAGTAGGCGTGTTGAAAGCGGTCTTCCACTCGTCCCCGGGTTTGATCCGCACAAGATGGTATGCGTTCCGCAGGTCAAGCTTAGTGAAGACAACTGCTTCCTGGAGCAGCTCAAAGGCTGTGGCCATAAGGGGTAGCGGGTAGCGGTTACGGACGGTTATGGCATTGAGTCCCCGGTAGTCAATGCAAGGTCGTAATCCACCGTCTTTCTTGGCCACAAAGAAAAACCCTGCTCCCGCCGGCGAGGTAGATGGACGCATGAGGCCTGCTGCCAGAGCGTCCTTGATGTAGGTATCCATAGCAGCTCGTTCGGGAGGAGAAAGGGAAAAGATCCGACCCCTGGGAGGGCAGGTCCCCGGAAACAGGTCGATGGTGCAATCGTAAGGTCTATGGGGTGGTAGTTTGGTGGCCCTCTGTTTGCTAAATACCAGTTTGAGGTCATGGTAACACTCGGGAACTCGGGACAGGTCGATGGATTCTAGAGATTCGGAAGGGGAACTCTGGGAACTCGGGAAGATACAAGTGGCTTGGCACGTAGGACCCCACTGCTTGATAGTGCCCACAGACCAGTCGATGTGAGGGTTATGGCTGTGAAGCCAGGGATAACCAAGGACGAGAGGGAACTCGGAACAGGAGATCAGATGAAAGTTCATCACTTCCTGGTGTTGGGAAACTGAAAGTCGCAAGGGGGTAGTGGCACGAGTGACAAGTCCGGATCCCAAAGGGCTTCTATCCAACGTAGTAACCCTTATGGGGTCACTTAGAGGTTCAGAAGGAACGCCATTCTCCTTCGCCCAGACCCCATCCATGAAGTTACCTGCGGCTCCAGAGTCTACCAAGGCTTGAAGAGAAAACTCGTGGTCGTCCCAGGAAAGGGTAACTGGAATGAGCAGGCGGGAGTTGGATGGATGGGAGGAGGTTATGTTTCCCGTTACAGTCCTCCCAGGCCTGCACGGGAGAGTGCGTTTCCCTGGAGCCCGGGACACGTGGAGCGGAAATGGCCCGGTTTGCCGCAATATAGACAGCATCGCTCCCTCATCCGGCGGTCTCTCTCAGCCTGGGAGATGCGTCCAACCTGCATGGGTTCTGGTGGAGCCAGCGAGGATAAAGGTGGAGACTCGGAGCTGGAACCGATAGGAGCTAGGGTGAGCGGTCTACGGTTGAGTTCTCTCTCTCTCAGACGCTGGTCTATGCGTGAAGCCAACTTGATAAGGGACTCGAGGTTGTCCGGTGGTTCCCGAGTGGCCAGTTCATCTTGGATGGTGTCAGAAAGACCCTTCAAAAAACACACTGTGAGCGCCTCGTCGTTCCAGCCACTTGCTGCTGCCACAGTGCGGAACTGGATGGCATAGTCCGTCACGCTGCGTCGACCTTGGCGGAGAGTCAGGAGCTGTTTGGCTGAGTCAGGGCCGTTGGTAGGACCTTGAAACACTCGCTTGAATTCTTCAGCAAAGGTAGAGTAGCTGGCACAGCAGGGACTTTGGGCATCCCACACAGCAGTAGCCCAGGCTAGGGCTTTTTCCGACAGCAGGGTGATGATATATGCTATCTTGGACCGGTCGGTGGGAAACGACGATGGTTGCAGCTCAAAGGAGAGAGAACATTGGGTGAAAAACCCCTTACAAACACTCGGATCCCCTGAGAACCGTTGGGGAGGCGGCAGACGAGGTTCAGCCAGGGGGTTAACTGCCAGGGGCACTTGAATCGGATGAACTGGAGCAGAAGCGGTTGCCGGGGAAAGTCGATCTGAAATCTGCTTTATGGAAGTCAGCATCTCTGACAGAAGTTGAGAATGTCTAGCCATTAAGGCCTCTTGCTGAACCAGAGCAGCTTCGTGGCGTTGGACAGTCCCCTCGTGGTGGGACAGCATGGAAAAAAAATCCTGGGTACTGGCTGCCTCTGGGTTCATTATAATGGCTCAGTGTTTCTGTCAGGACCCGGTGCGAGAAACAGTCACTAATAATCGTCAGAACCCAGAAGATGAGGCAGACACAGCAGTACTAGAGATGGTGGTTTAATTAAAGAACAAAATCTTCAGGCAAAGAAACTAAATCCACAATGTCCAAAAATAAAGCCAAGAGGCACAAAATGGAAATCCTCCAAAATACAAAAGAAACTCCACAAAGTGGTAAAAAACAGCAGGGAAAAACAAACCTCAAAAGACTACTCAAATAATACACAAAAACTAAACCAGAGAACCTCTGGAAAATCCAACAAGAGAAATATCTGTATAAAACAAGGCTTGGGCTGGGGCTGGGTGCTAACTTACAAACACTGAGCAAGGAACTGAGGAACACACAGGGTTTAAATACTAACAAAGGAATGACCTACAGGTGCAAACAATAATTAGAGCAAGAAAAACAAAAGGTACAAAAAAGGTGCAATGGGGACATCTAGTGACCAAAACCCGAACAGTCTTGGCCAAAACCTGACAGTCTCTGATTGGGAACCATATTTAGGCAGCCATATTCATTAGGTAGTTCGTGGGTGATTGTCTATGTGTAGTGTTTAGTGTCTGCACTATTTGTTATATAGCTTCACGTTCGTTTGTTGTTTTGTATAGTTTGTCAAGTGTTCTTCGTCTTTGTTTATTAAATATGTATTCATTTTCACGCTGCGCCTTGGTCCTCCTCTCTTCAATGTTACGACGAACGTGACAGCTAGCTAATATTAGTTTAACTAGCTAGATGATAACTAGCTAGCTAACCCATTTCATATGTGGTATTTGTGTTAGCAAGTAAGCACTATTATTGTTATTATTATTGTTGTTGTTATTAGCAGTGGATAACATAACTAACTAGCTAGCTAGGCAAAAGCCTACATTTTAGAAATCATGATAATGTTACTGGTAGAAGTACGGTAATGATGTAGTGTCTGTGCTACATTTTCATACCTTCCTCTCCTCTCCCACATTTCCATAAGGTATCAGAGTCCACGATGGAAAAATGCTTAAAGGCCCAATACAGACTTTTTTAAAATCTCAATATCAAATCATTTCTGTGTATTAATTAAACACCTTGCATTTCTATAAAACAAAGGGCATATTGTACTTGCCGTTGCCATAAGAAATAGATTTCACACAAAGTTATATAAAAGAGGTATTACCAGTTGTGATGGTTCATTACAGTACAGAGGACAGTTACCACGGGCACATTGACCACAATCATGAGGCTTGGTGTGATGATGAAGACCCTTATGATCCCCACCACATTCTCGTGAACACCACTGACACCCATCTCTAGTTTCCTGAATTTCCGCCTGACTGACGTGCCCAAAGTAAACTGCCTGTTAATTTTTAACACATAACCACCCAACAGAGGCATGTGTAATAACTAGGTAAGGTGGTTGCTGATTAGTGGCATTGGTAATCTCAAATGAAGGAAGGTACTGCAGAACTAGGTACTCTCGCATGTTGATACTCAACCCCAATTAGTACCAATAATCACCTTATACCAATTAACATCTCTCCATATACCCAACATTTCACTCTGGTTTAAAAGTTATAACCCTTAATGAAATACCTGCCCTTGATGTGAATGGTGCCTAAGTACAAACCCAACAACTACTTTGATTGACTACCGTGGCATAGTGTAGAGAGAGAGCTAGAAACGTATAGATGCCCGAGTGTCCCTCATCCTGCTGATGCATCTCTGTGTTAGAAATGGAAATACCACCCACATCCTGTATTAGGAGGAAACTCACAAGAAAACATCTTTAACTTGTCTGCAAGACAATAATATTCAATCATCCTATTGTCAAGGTAGTCATTCACAAATTCCTTTTAAAATGACCAGCTCTTCCACACTGGGATCAGTCCCACATAGATAACTATTAAAAATTATGTTCTGACATTCTGCCGGTAGTGAGGAATTCTTCTTCCGTTCCACTGGTTGCACTTCACTGGTGATCTTTTATCGTTTCAGGTACAGTCAAGGGATATTGCTGCAGCCTCAGATGATAGATTCTCATAACCTGTAAGGAAGGAAACAAAAAAGTGAAAGTAACATGTCCGGGTTTCAAGGGAAATTGATATTTCACATAGATTTCCCTAAGTAAGCATGTCCCAATTTTCAGGAAAACGTTGGACATTTCACCTAGATATCCCTAGTATGACGACTGTGGTATACAACATAGTAAGATGATCAGAACCTGATAAGCTTCTATGCTTCTTCCCCCGAGATTGGCCCCCAATTGCTAATCAGTCAATTCTTTATTCTCCAGGCTCTGCTTTGTCATCAAAATGGACAACCTTGCAATGAATGACATGTATCCATCGTGATTTTCCCTGAACTTTTACTGCTTACCTCATTATGAGCAAAACTTGACAAGGACCTTCCCATTTTGGCCATAATGTGTCTGTCACATATTTTTTTTACCATCACCCACTGTCCTGGCACTACGTCTTGTCCCTTCTCGGGGGTTATTCCCATTAGAGAGTTGTATGCAGTAGTTAAGCATTGTGTCACTCATAAAGTGAACGTCTGCTTTTCTGAAATCGAACGTGCCTGGTATCACATTGTCCACTGTAGTAACTACCCATGCTACCTTCCTCACACCCTCCTCCACAATGCTTGAACCGTCTGTGTATAAGATAAACTCCGGGTTTTCCAACGAATGACTCTATAAACCCATCAGAGAGCTGATCCAAAGCCAACTCACAACAGTCGTTTTCAAGTCATGTGGTATCTGTAGGATACATCAGAGTTGCTGGATTACATGGGGTCTTTTCAACTATGCCCATGTCCCATAGATCTTTAATCACTACTTTAGTAGCGTTCATAGCGTCCTTGCTAATGGAATATTGTTTTGTGCAAGGTGGGGCAACACCTGTCAAGCACAGTGATTCCATATACAAAGTTCCACACTCATTTTCCTTCGTAGTCCAAACAGCATGGTTCTGAACTATAGATTCCTGCATCAATCTTCATTGGACCAATGGAAATTGATAATGGTTTGGTTTGTTTCATATCTGTCTTCCTCTTCCCCCCCAATCCTGTTGCTCTCATCTTCTTGCACGTGTACTGACGACATATGACGATATATTCCATCCGATTTCATATGTACACGAGCTGAGATGGGACATAAGAGGGAGTCTATTAGTTTACCTCTACAGAATCTAGCAAACTCTGCTGCTGAGCCGGAGAGAGCTTCTTACATTTCTGCACAAGTATTGTGTCATTGGGGCTGTTGTCTTGATTGCATTTTCCCTTAGACGGACCCTTCTTCTACTGGCCACTTCTCATAAAATCACGTTTTTTCCCCGACATTCTCGTTGCCAGTGACCAGAAATCCCGCAATAATGACATACACCAGATTTCTCTTTTACTGAACAAATAAAATTGTTGGTTTCACTCAGAACCTTCACAACTCTGAGACACATGTCTCGTGGATGCTTAAAAGTTACTGTCTCTAGAGGTTTGTCTATACTCCCTTTTACAGACTGTGTTCTGGTTGGCCTAAGACATCGTTCGTCACTGCTGTCAGAATCAGTTGACTCAAAGACAAGCAGTGCTGACCAGTTGCTTGAAACCTGATCTGCCTTGCACAACTCAGTGTGAGGATAGAGGGAACAGAGAGGCCACAGGTGGGGGTCATGTCTGACTTTTTCACCCGTGTCTCCTCCTCTACTTTTAAATGGTTCTAGACAGTGAATTTAAAATCTCTTTCATGCTCACATCCGAAAGAGCTGTTCCGCCCTTTTCCAGAGTGGTTTTCTCATTTAAGGACATTACATTAACGTCAAAAGTTGTATAATATATATCTCTATGTTTATATATTTATCCCCAAAATGTGTATATATATATACAGTATATATATATATATATATATATATATATCACGGCTCTTGTCGGAATGCATGGACCAAAACGCAGCGTGGTAAGTGTTCATGATGTTTTATTAATCAAACAACACTTGAACAAAATAACAAAAAGAAAAAAACGAAAACAGTTCTGTCAGGTGCAGACCCAAACGAAAAACGTATATATGATCCCCAATCAGAGACAACGATAGACAGCTGCCTCTGATTGGGAACCACTCCAACATAGAAATAAAGAAACTGGAATGCCCACCCTAGTCACACCCTGGCCTAACCAAAATAGAGAATGAAAACCTCTCTATGGCCAGGGCGTGACAGTACCCCCCCTCCCAAAAGTGCGGACTCTGGCCGCAAAACCTGACTCTAAAGGGGAGGGTCCAGGTGGGCATCCCTTCACGGCGGCGGCTCTGGTGCGGGACGTAGACCCCCCTCCGCCCGCAGATCCCTCCACTTTGGTGGCGGCCCTGATGCATGGACCTTCACTGGAGGAACCGGGCCGCAGATCATCACCGGAGGAACCAGACCACCGATCATCGCCGGAGGATCCGGACTGGGAACCGTCGCTGCAGGCTCCGGACTGGGGACCGTCGCTGGAGGCTCTGGACTGGGGACCGTCGCTGGAGGCTTAGTACGTGGTGCCGGAACAGGTCTCACCGGACTGAAGAGACGTACTGGCAGCCTAGTGAGTGGAACTACCACAACACATCCCGGCTGGATACACACTTTAGCTCGGTGAGTGTGGAGAGCTGGCACAGGTCGCACTGGGCTATGACGGCACATTGGAGGCATAGTGCGTAGAGCCAGCGCAGGACACACGGGACCGTGGAGGCACACCGAAGGTCTGGAGCGCAGTGCTGACACAACTCGTCCTGGCTGGATACACCCTGTTGCCCGGCAAGTGCGGGGAGCTGGAACAGGCCGCACTGGGCTGTGCTGGCGAACCGGGGACACCGTGCGTAGAGCTGGCGCAGGATAACCTGGGCCGAAGAGACACACCGGAGACGAGGAACGCTGAGCCGGCACAATCCATCCTGGCTGAATGCCCATTCTAGCACGGCCACTGGGGGAGCTTGCACAGAGCGCACCGGGCTGTGGATGCCTGGTGCGCAGAAGGCATGGTGCGCAGAACCGGTTAGCACGGTGCTTGACCGGTCACTTGCTCCCCACGGTAAGCACGAGGAGTTGGCTCAGGTCTGAACCCTGACTCTGCCAATCTCCCCGTGTGCCAATCTCGTTCCTGCCTCGCTGCTCCAACTCCTCGTAACGTCGCCGTTCCGCCTTTGCTGCTTCAATCTCCTCCTTCGGACGGCGATACTCCCCGACCTGCGACCAGGGTCCTTTTCCATCCACGATCTCCTCCCATGTCCACTCGTCCCTTTTCCTTGCTGCTTGGTCCTTTGGTGGTGGGTTCTTCTGTCACGATCGTCATGGGAAGAAGTGGACCAAAGCGCAGCGTGGTACGTGTTCATTCTATTTATTTATTTAACGAACACCGACAACAACAAAACAAAATACGAACGTGATGTTCTGCAGGGCAAAATAACAACCAGTGCAAAATTAAGAACCCACAAATGAAAGAGGGAAAAAGGACTGCCTACGTATGATTCCCAATCAGAGACAACGATAGACAGCTGCCTCTGATTGGGAACCACACTCGGCCAAAAACAAAGAAATAGAAAACATAGAAATAAAGAAACTAGAATGCCCACCCGAGTCACACCCTGGCCTAACCAAAATAGAGAATAAAAACCTCTCTATGGCCAGAGCGTGACAGTATATATATATATAAAACCCCTTTTTAGGACTCAAACTTCTTCTAGAACACACATTGTTTCTGTAGGGCCTGGCTACCCATAACTTATGTTCACCTCAAAAAAGCTTGTTGAAGGCTTACATTAACCACACGTGTAAAAATTGCTTCTCAACTAGCAATTCCCTTCTATGCAACAAGAAGGTTTCATCCCCCCAAAAAATTGCTACTCAATTAACAACTCACTTCTATACAACAAGAAGGTTTCACAAAAACAGAGGCCACAACCCTTTTAACAGATTAAGGACTCTGACCTTTTAATAGAGTAAGGACTAAACTATGTAATATAACAAAGGACTTGAACACTTATACATCACAGATACATATCAATCATTGCATACACTATTTTAACCTGATTTGGTTCTTTTAAAGTGATATTGGTCTAGACTCACCCAGCAATTCTGTCATCAATCAGGAGATTAAGAGTTGACTCCCCAAAGTGGGTTACGCACAGCCTTCTCTCTTTTCTCTGGATCAACACACAATTGATACGTTTTTGTTGTTGTTGTTCAGACCAATTCATCCGGGTCACGGCACCAAGTGTTAGCAATTTATGTAATTCTACAATAACACAAACTCCAAAGCAAATCAGGGGGAGAAAAATAGGTTTATTCAGAGAGGACAAATCAAGATGTTATGCTGGGAGGAGAATGTTCAGATGTTCAGTCTCCCCTGGCCTCAGCTTTTCTCCACCGAACAAAGGAACAGAATGCCATTTATAACCCCCCCACCCTATCATGGGGTTGACCAATCAGAAGTCATTGCAGTACAACTTGGACAATGGCCAAAATAACAAGTATCCTGCCCCAGACAAATGACAGCGTGGCACACGTAGCACACGTCGCTCTGAGTTCAGGAGTGACATTGCACAGATTCTGAACAGTTGAACTGAAACCCAACTCCTATTTAAAATTCCCTATTGACTATTAGTACTCTGGTACTCTCATCCTTTCAAACTCTGTGTTGTGTATTTGTCTTCACCATATTCTTACATTTATGAGGACATTGTTTGCTGTTATAAACGTTTAACTCATTAATAAATGGGCAGTAGGTTTCCAGGCAACACTTTACTTGGACAGTCCATCTGTAGAATGTCCATCTGTAGCAGTCCAAACTATCAGTAGCATGTCAACTGCATGTCTGTTGACTTTCAACAAGGAAGTGTCTGTAGTCCATCTACAGATGTTTAGCAAACTATTTGTAGACTATCAGTAGCATTTCAACAGCATATCTGTAGCCTGTCAGTAATATGTCAACAGCGTCCCCTCACTTGCACAAATGCCAAGCCCATCTATTGATGATCAACAAACAATTTGGAGTCTATCAGCAGCATATCAACTCATATCAGTTACATCTTAACAGCATATTTGTTGTCATTCTAGTAACTATCTATACATATGCTTTGGGACTACACTCTTAGAAAAAAGGGTGCTCTCTAGAACCTAAAAGGGTTCTTCGGCTGTTCCCATAGCAGAACCCTTTTAAGAACCCTTTTTGGTTCCAGGTAGAAGATGAAGGAAAAAGGAAACCGCACACTGCTCTTGATAGTATCATTGATCTTTAATAAGCTTATGTATCGGCCTCATGGCCTTCTTCAGAGCTTTTGTGATTTTTTTTAAATTAGCACCCTTATGTAGACCTAGCCCCACCCACATCCGTTCAATGCATTGAAAGGGGTTGGAGGCGAAGGAAAAACAAATAAGTGCTACCAAATATAACAATATGCATTTCATAAATATTCAAATAAAGTGTGTAAATAAGACATATTAAACACGTCTGTAAAACCACAATGAGGACATAGACCTACCGAGCAAGTTTTCATAAATCATTGGGTACATCGTACGACAAACATCAGAGTAATCTGAAATAGGGGCATAATTCATGTTCAAATTCACAACATAACATACATAGGCATTTCATAATTAAGACCTTTAGGAAATAATGTCTGGAGGGTGAAAATCCCAAAACATTCTCTTATACTCAGAGTATTATTAATGTCACCTCCCCTGTCTGATATCTTAACTTTCTCTATGCCACAAAATCTGAAGGTAGAAATGTCATGCTTTAGGTCATTAAAATGTACTGCGACTGGATAATAATCCCTGTCGTTTCTCCTGATTGAATTTTTATGTTCACTGATTCTCTGTTTGCGAGAACGAGATGTTTTACCTACATAGCACAGCCCACATGGACATTTAATAATGTAAATAACATGGGTGGTGGAACACGTAATAATGTCATTTATTTGGAACCGTTTTCCTGTATGTGGGTGGCAGAAATATTCACTCTACATCATATTATTGCACTGTGCGCATCCTCTGCATTTATAGCTACCATTTGGAAGAGGGCGTAAAAGAGCCTGGCTGATTTTCTTTTGTGGCTGGCAGTTTGCATGAGTTCAAAGTATATGTGGTTGTGAATATTACGGAGTGTTCTTTAGCTTTAGCGGGTCTTTTTTGTAGCAGTTCGTCTCGTGTTTTTCCCAATGCCAAATTAAGAGCTTCATCTACACATTGTGGCGAATAGCCTCTTCTTAGAAACCTAGTGCGCATCTCCGCTGCTTTTTCTAGATAATCCTCTGTGGGGTGGCATATACGGCGCAGTCTAAAAAACGGGCTTCTTGGAAGTCCTCTTTTTAATGGCTCAGGATGGAAGCTGTCCCCCTGTAATAGAGTATTTCTGTCCGTTTCTTTTCTATACGTAGTTGTAAACAGGGTTCCATTTGATTTCTCAATCCACATATCGAGGTAATGAACACGTTGCGTGTCACATTCAATAGTGAATTTGAGATTGGGGTCAATGTCATTGAGTAGTGCCATAAAGTCTGACAGCTCTTTTTCCGTTCCTTCCCATATTCCAAAAATGTTGTCAATATATCGATACCACTTCAGGACTTTATTCAAAAATGGATTTTCGTTTTCATTATTAACAAAACGTTCTTCAAAAAAGACCCGCATGAAGGTTAGCATAGCTCGGAGCGAATGTGGAGCCCATCGATGTTCCATTCGTTTGGAGGTAGTATTCATCATCAAACCTGAAATAGTTATACGTCAAAACATTTTCAGCCAGCTCTAGAATAAAGTTTGTAGGTGGATATTCGTTAGTATCTCTGTCTCACAAATAGTGAGCTACCCCCCCCCCCCACATGGGGAATGCTGGTATATAGACTCTCGACATCTAATGTGACCAAAATACAGTCTTCTGTTAAACCCGTTATTGGTGAGATCTTGTTTATGAAGTCTATAGAGTCTTTCACATATGATGGCAATGCTTGCACATTAGTTTTCATGAAATAGTCTACAAAGATCGACAACGGCTCTAGCATTGAGCCTGTTCCTGCAACCACTGGTCTGCCTGGATAATTTCCTTGTTGTGTTTTAGGTTTGTGTAATTTCTGTAAAATGTACAGGCATGAACGTATGGCACATTTGCAGCAAAGATATTCATATTCAGGTTTTGAGAGAAGGTTGTTAAATAGGGCTTGCTCCAGATTAGCGCATATTTCCCTTTGGAACACCCGTGTGGGATGAACACTCAGTTTTCTATAGAAACGTTCATTGCTGAGTTGTCTCTGAATTTCTTCTTTATATTTTTCATAGTCTAAAACAACCACAGCTCCCCCCTTACATGCAGGTTTAATAACCAAAGATGCATATTTCATTCATTCCTTAAGTGCCTGTTCTTCTGTTCTAGTGAGATTCTTCTGAATGTGGTTTGTTTGTCTCGTATATACTGACATGACTTCTTGTTCGACTAACCTACAATAGGTATTAATCGATGAGTTGTTAACCATATGACAGAATGTGCTTTTGGGCTTAAAATGGGTACCAGTTCTTTAATCTGTTTCTAGGCCCGAAACAGTGTTTTGAGAAAACACATGCTTAGGTTTAATCTTGCAAAAGAATTTAAACAGATCTACTTTCATATCAAATGGTTTATCTGTAGATGTAGGTACAAAAGAGAGGCCCTTAGAATTTTTTGGGAGAGGTTAATTACCGCATCCTGCTGTAGCTCCGTGTCCACTGCCTGTGTTCCTGGTCCCCTCTTCGACCGCTTGCCTCTTCTACATCGTTTCTTTTATTTCGTGGAGCCTTGTGTTGCTTCCGGGCAAAAAAAAAACGACTGTGTGCAATGGCAGCTGGAGTCGCTGTCCATAGGGAATTCACTCTCAGTGGGTGCCTCTGTGTCCAAGTTTCCATGTCCTCCCGCTTCTGCGTATCTGCGTCCCCTGATCAGTGGTGCGTCCCTACGTCGGCCTCTCCGTGCTCCTGTCTTTGGGCCTTCCCATGCGTACACCTGGTTTAGCTGGTAGTCCTCTGTGTCTCGCTGATATTTCTTGATCTTTGTTGCTTGTAGAAAGTCTCTGTATTTCCCAATGGACTGGTTGATCGTGTCGTCTATGGCTGTGAAATTTGGGCCTAGAATCTCCTTCATTACAACCTCATGTTCGCTAATCTTAACTTCAACTTCTTTTACTTCCTTCGACACATGTTCAACGATTAATAGCATTAAATCTAAAGAACAGATGTTGAGGATTTCACCCCATTTCGTTTTTCCCTGTTGTAGTCTCCTACTGTATTCTCAGTCCTCTTAGCCAGTACTCGCTAAGAGTGGTGCCATGCAGGAACAAACAAGTTTCTTTCTCTCGGAGTCTCTGGAGTTGGATTTTAAGTTCGACAGTCGAGCGCGGAACTGGGTTGTCCATGTTGGAGGTAGGGAAAAGAATCTTGTTGGCGTCTTCTTGTGTGAATGAAAGGGTACTCGCACAATGCGTGGTAAGTGAGTTGATCTCTCGTAGTGGGTCCATTGTATACTTGGTACGTCTTTTTCTTCTTGTGTATACTTACAAGATCTCAGAGTGCAGAGTGAAAAACAGTCATTCAAAATTCAAAAGGCACTCGCACATCCGAGCAATCTTTTTGGCAGGTGCATAGTAACAGTTGAACAAGATGAAGGAAAAAGGAAACCGCACACTGCTCTTGGTAGTATCACTGATCTTTAATAAGCTTACGTATCGGCCTTCACGGTCTTCGTCAGAGCTTTTGTGATACAAAAAAAATGTGCACCCTTATGTAGACCTAGCCCCACCCACATCGAAAGAGGTTGGAGGTGAAGGAAAAACAAATAAGTGCTACCAAATGTAACAACATGCATTTCATAAATATTCGAATAAAGTGTGTAAATAAGATGTAATTAAACACGTCTGTAAAACCACAATGAGGACATAGACCTACCGAGAAATTTGGAGTCTATCAGCAGCATATCAACTCATATCAGTTACATCTTAAAAGCATATTTTTTGTCATTCTAGTAACTATCTATACATATGCTTTGGGACTACACTCTTAGAAAAAAAAGGTGCTCTCTAGAACCTGTGCCCATAGGAAAACCCTTATAAGAACCCTTTTTGGTTCCAGGTAGAACCCTTCTGGTTCCAAGTAGAACATGTTTGAGTTCCATGTAGAACCATTTCCACAGAGGGTTCTACATAGAACCCAAAAGAGTTCTACCTGGAACCCTTTTGGAACCCTTTTTTCTAAGACTGTATCCAAATAAAATGAAACAGAAGTTGAGCTTAGTTGATGGTCTACAAACTACACAGTGCATTTGGAAAGTATTCAGACCCCTTCACTTTTCCACATTTTGTTACGCTACAGCCTTATTCAAAATTGATCAAATTGTTTATTTTCCTCATCAATATACACACACTACCCCATAATGAAAAACAAAATAATATTTGAAAATGTATAAAAAATATAGAAAATTGTATACTTCACATTCAAATATGCATCAACTGATGAGTATGTTAAGTGTATTCACTAACAGTCTATTAACCCTCTGTAGGTTCATTGGGACTATCTAAATGAAGTGAAAGACTGTTTAATTTAGTTAATATGCAACACATCCAAATGTGCAACTGTTGTTGGGATGACAGAAATTAACTTTTGACACTGGAGCATCTGAGGAAATGAATCAAGAGGGAAACAAACAAACTATAAAATCACAACATTGTCTATCAAACATTTATGGTCTAATGGCTAAAGGCTGCCCGTGTAAGTCTGTGACATGGTGAGGTTGGTCCCAGGTGCAGAGAAGAGACCAGACGAGGAATCAGGGGTTAAGGATAAACATAAATACTTTACTGATAAACAGTAGCCGCAGTATCACAGTACACTGGAAAAAACAACGAACACTAAGTCTCGAAAACAATTCAAACTTCTGCAAAGGAAACCAGAAAACACATCTCTTTTAACAGGGAAATCATAATTAGTAATAGGACAAACCTGAGTGTCATTAATGTCTCTAGGACAGTCTCTGCCGCCCTCTGGTGACAGGTGGAACCATGACAGTACCCCCGCTTCTAGTAACGGCCCCAGCCACGGAGCCAGGGCGACCACCACATAGTTGGTTGAAATCCCGAACAAGTCCCGGATCCAGGATGTCCAGGGCAGGCACCCATGCCCGCTCCTCGGGACCGTAGCTCTCCCAGTCCACCAGGTACTGCAGGGTGCCTCGGACTCGACGAGCCTCCAACAGATGCCGAACAGTGTAGACTGGGCGGCCATCCACAAGTCGAGGGGTGGAGGGGCAGGTGTGGGGGGAGAGAAGGGACTGGTCCTTGCCATCTTGAGACGGGAGACATGGAAGGATGGACAGACCCTCATAGACCTGGAAAGCTGGAGATGAAAGGTGACTGGGTTGATGCGACTCAGGATCTTGAATGGTCCTATGTAGCGTGGAGTGAGTTTCCGCGACTCCACCTTTAAGGGAAGATCACGGGTGGAAAACCACACCCGTTGAGTTTGGCAGTGTGTTATGAGCATATTCTGCCCAGATGAGGAACTTGCTCTAGTTGCTGGCCTGAGTGGAGACGAAACAGAGGAGGAACTTTGCCCATTGGACTTTGGGTGGAACCCCAAGGAGAGACTCAAAACAACCCCAACAGCGAGCAGAAGGCCTTCCAATACCGTGCGACAAACTGAGGCCCACGATCTGAGACAATGTCCTGGGGAAGTCTGTGTAGTTCGCTGAAGGCAACATGGGTAAGGCGATGAAATGGGCTGCCTTGGAGAACCGATTGACGGCCACCAGGATTGTGGTAAGCCCTTGGGATGGAGGTAACCCTGTGATAAAGTCTACGGACAGGTGGGACCTGGGTCGGCTGTGGATGGGCAGAGGTGGGAGCAACCCAGCCGGTCGCTGTTATGAGGACTTGCTTTGGGCACAGGTGGAACAGGCCGCAATAAAGGATCTCACATCCTCCATCATGTTGGGACACCAGAATTTCAGTGTCCGATTAACCCCTGGATGCCCAGTTAATTTAGAGGAGTGTCCCCATTGTAGCACTTGAGAATGGGCTGATTGCGGAACATGAAGTCTGTTAGTATTTCACTGATTTGTCCATGAGTCTCTGAGGATGCGCTCAATCAGGTCATTCCTGGTGGGCAGATACATTTGCCCAGCAATCCACTGTTATGATTGTTTGGGGTAAACAATGGTGTAACTTGGCGTGCCAGAAACGAAAAGAGAAAAGAGAAGAACATAAACCATTGAATACAAAAGGAACACAAGGACACCTCTTGGTTTCCTACTTTGCACTCAGGTTAGATGCAAATGATCAGATACAGTTGAAGTCGGACGTTTACATACACCTAGGTTGGAGTCATTAAAACTTGTTTTTCAGCCACTCCAAGTGGCTGATAGGACTTTTACTTTGTGCATGACACAAGTAATTTTTCCAACAATTGTTTACAGACAGATTATTTCACTTACAGACAGATTATTCACAGCATCACAATTCCAGTGGGTCAGAGGTTAACATACACTAAGTTGACTGTGCCTTTAATAAACAGCTTGGAAAATAACAGAACATCATGTCATTGCTTTAGAAGCCTCTGATAGACTAATTTACATAATTTGAGTCAATTGGAGGTGTACCTGTGGATGTATTTCAAGGCCATGGGAAAATCAAAAGAAATCAGACAAGACCTCAGAAAATTGTAGTCCTCCACAAGTCTGGTTCGTCCTTGGGATAAATTTTCAAACGCCTGAAGGTACCACTTTCATCTGTACAAACAATAGTAGCAAGTATAAACACCATGGGACCATGCAGCCGTCATACCACTCAGGAGAAGACGCGTTCTGACTCCTAGAGATGAACGTATTTTGGTGCAAAAAGTGCAAATCAATCCCAGAACAACAGCAAAGGACCTTGTGAAGATGCTGGAGGAAACAGTATCTATATCCACAGTAAAACACGTCCTATATCGACATAACCTGAAAGGCCGCTCAGCAAGGAAGAAGCCACTGCGCCAAAACCACCATAAAAAAGCCAGACTACGATTTGCAACTGCACAAAGATCGTACTTTTTGGAGAATTGTCCTCTGGTCTGATGAAACAAAAATAGAACTGTTTGGCCATAATGACCATCGTTGTGTTTGAAGGAAAAAGGGGGATGCTTGCAAGCCGAAGAACACCGTCCCATCCGTGAAGCACGGGGGTGGCAGCATCATGTTGTGAGGGTGCTTTGCTGCAGAAGAGACTGGTGCACTTCACAAAATAGATGGCATCATGAGGTAGGAAAATTATGTGGATATATTGAAGCAACATCTCAAGACATCAGTCAGGAAGTTAAAGCTTGGTTGCAAATGAGTCTTCCAAATGGACAATGACCCCAAGCATACTTAGACTCAGTGATATAATCTCTATCATTCAACAGTGGGGCAACTTCCTGCTTTTAGTCATCAGGAACAACGGGGATGTATCTGTAGGGTTAAAAGTTCTGGGATGGGTTTCTGGAAAGCCTCATAGGAAATGAATGTGTGCTTTAGGAAATTAGATGAGTGCCTGCTGTAATGCTAGGAGATATTGCTGTAAGTCTTAGGGTCAATGTTCATAAGGCCAAATTCCTCATGAAGACATGACTGTTTATTTCTGACAGTGTACTCAATAGTTAAGTTGTGGCAAAATGGCTTAAGGACAACAAAGTCAAGGTATTGTAGAGGCACACTTAGAACCAGCTCTGTCAGGAGGAATGGGCCAAAATTCACCCAATTTATTGTGGGAAGCTTGTGGAAGGCTACCCGAAACGTTTGACCCAAGTTAAACAATTTAAAGGCAATGCTACCAAATTCTAGTTGAGTGTATGTAAACTTCTGACCCACTGGGAATGTGATGAAATAAATAAAAGCTGAAATCAATCATTCCCTCTACTATTATTCTGACATTTCACATTCTTAAAATGAAGTGGTGATCCTAACTGACCTAAGACAGGGAATTTTTACTAGGATTAAATGTCAGGAATTGTGAAAAACTGAACGTATTTGGCTAAGGTGTATGTAAACTTCCAACTGTAAGTGTAGTGAAGTTAGTCATGCACCACATTCCCACAGAGAAAAAATGGTGCCTCTGAAACAATTGAAAGGGTGCACCATCCCGCAAAGAAACCCTCCACTTTCCCTAAATCAACCAAACTATCCAGCAGGGGTAATTACCTGTCCTTTTATTAGAATAGATCTGTCTGGACAGGCCAATTGTATTTAGTTTTTTTATTTCACCTTTATTTAACCAGGTAGGCCAGTTGAGAACAAGTTCTCATTTACAACTGTGACCTGACCAAGATAAAGCAGGGCAGTGCGACACAAACAAACAGACAGTTACACATGGGATAAACAAACATACAGTCAATAACACAATAGAAAATCAATATATAGTGTGTGCAAATGTAGTACTATTAGGGAGCTAAAGCAATAAATAGGCCATTGTGGCGAAATAATTACAATTTAGCAATTAACTTCTACCGAGTCAGAAACCCGGATCCGGGAGCACCCCCCACCCCCCACCAGTAAAAAAGCTGAATAGCATAGCTAGCATAGCGTCACAAGTAAATAGTAGCATCTAAATAGCATTCAATCACAAGTCCAAGATACCAGATGAAAGATCCACTTCTTGTGAATCCAGCAATCATTTCTGATTTTTAAAATGTTTTACAGGGAAGACACAATATGTAAATCTATTAGCTAACCACGTTAGCAAAAGACACCATTTTTCTTTGTCCACCATTTTTTCTCTCCACCAGTAGCTATCACCAATTCGGCCAAATAAAGATATTGATAGCCACTAACCAAGAAAAAACCTCATCAGATGACAGTCTGATAACATATTTATTGTATAGGATAGTTTTTGTTAGAAAAATGTGCATATTTCAGGTAGAAATCATAGTTTACAATTGCACCCACCATCACAACTCGACTAGAATAAATACAGAGAGCAACGTGTATTACCAATTTACTCATCATAAAACATTTCATAAAAATAGACAAAGCATAGCAATGGAAAGACACAGATGTTGTGAATTCAGACAATATTTCAGATTTTCTAAGCGTTTTACAGCGAAAACACAATAAATCGTTATATTAGCATACCACATGTGCAAACGTTACCCCAGCATGAATCTAAGGCAACGGGAGCGATAACGTTATGATCACCAAAATATATTAATTTTTTCACTAACCTTCTCAGAATTCTTCCGATGACAGTCCTGTAACATCATATTACAACATACATATAGAGTTTGTTCGAAAATGTGCATATTTAGCCACAAAAAAACGTGGTTATACAATGAGAATAGTAGCAAAACTGGCCTGAAAATGTCGGGCGCTATATTTGAGAGTGATCTAGTCTAATCGATAGCTAATCATAAACTTGACAAAAAAATACAGAGTTGACAGGAATCGAAAGACAAATTAGTTCTTAATGCAATCGCTGACTTACATTTCAAAAATTATCCTTACTGTGCAATACCGGGTCCGCCAAGCGAAGCTACACATAACAAAATGGCGATATATGCGTTTAAAATTTTTCAACAGAACAGCGATTTATCATCATAAATAGTTCTTACTGTGAGCTGTTCTTCCATCAGAATCTTGGCCAATGTATCCTTTCTCCGGTCTAATCGTCTTTTGGTCGAAAGATGTCCTCTTGTCCCGTCGAAATGGCCAATAACGTTCGGTATGTACAGGAAACGTGCCCAGCTCATGGAAGGGTGTCACAAATAAATGCCTCAAAATCGCACTAAACGGATATAAATTGCTATAAAACGGTTTAAATTAACTACCTTATGATGTTTTTAACACCTATAACAAGTAAAAACATGACCGGCGATATATTACTGGCTAAACCAAGGCTTGGAAAGAGGTCGGTCCAACGTCCTTCTCGCATCGAGCGCAGGGTCCAAAGGAAAGCTACTTCCGGTCTTTTGTGTTTTATACGGGCCCTGATTGCGCAATCGACTCCATTCAAATTGTCACCACTTACTGACATCTAGAGGAAGGTGTAGGCAGTGTTTGTATCCTCATAGCATTCACAGGGACATTAAAACTGACCTGGGACCAGAGGCCAAGATTTCTGAAATCTCACTCCCTGTCAGGAAAAGTGCTGTAGATAGAGTTCTGTTCCACTCAGAGACATAATTCCAACGGTTATAGAAACTAGAGAGTGTTTTCTATCCAATAATAACAATAATATGCATATTGTACGAGCAAGAATTGACTACTAGGCAGTTTAATTTGGCAATGTCAAAGAAAATAAAGTGCTAACAGCACCCCCTATTGACAAAAGGTTAACCTCTCTAGGATGAGAGTGGCGCTAGCGGCACTCCCCCCCCACCCCCACTGAAAAACCAGTGCCGCGAAATTCAAAAAAAATATTTTTTTTAAATATTTAACTTTCACACATTAAAGTCCAATACAGCTAATGAAAGACACAGATCTTGTGAATCCAGTCAACATGTCCGATTTTTAAAATGTTTTACAGGGAAGACACAATATGTAAAGATGTACATCTATTACCTAAAAACACATTAGCATAATCCACCATCTTTTATTTGTCCACCAACACCAGTAGCTATCACCAATTCGGCTAAACTAAGATATTTATAGCCCCTAACCAATAAAAAAACTCATCAGATGACAGTCTGATAACATATTTATGGTATGGGATAGGTTTTGTTAGAAAAAAGTGCATATTTCAGGTAGATGGCATAGGTTACAACTGCACCCACCGTCACAAATGGAATAGAAAAACTACTTAGAGCAACGTGTTTACCTACTTACTAATCATCAAACATTTCGTAAAAATACACAGCATACACGAATCGAAAGACACAGATCCTGTGAATACAGACAATATTTCAGATTTTCTAAGTGTCTTACAGCGAAAACACAATAAATCGTTATATTAGCATAGCACATAGCACATAGCAGCCCAGCATTGATTCTAGCCAAAGTGAGCGATAAAAGTAAACATCGCCAAAATATATTAATTTTTTCACTAACCTTCTCAGAATTCTTCAGATGACACTCCTGTAACATCATATTACACAATCCATATAGAGTTTGATCGAAAATGTTTATATTTAGCCACCAAAATCATGGTTAGACAATGTGAAATGTAGCTCAGCTGGTCAGAAAAAGTCTGTGCGCCACTTAGACAGTGATCTACTCTTATACATAAATACTCATAAACGTGACTAAAAAATATAGGGTGGACAGGGATTGATAGACAATTTAATTCTTAATACAATCGCGGAATTACATTTTTTAAATTATCCTTACTTTTCAATACAGCTTGCGCCAAGCGAAGCTACGTCAAAAAACATGGCGTCCGAAGCCACTAACACTTTTCGACAGAAACACGATTTATCATAATAAAAATGTCCTACTTTGAGCTGTTCTTCCATCGGTATCTTGGGCAAAGGATCCTTTCTTGGGTCCAATCGTCTTTTGGTGGAAAGATGTCCTCTTGCCATGTGGAAATGCCAACTGCGTTCGGGATGAACTGGAAGCGTGCCCAGCAATTCACAGAGTTTCAGAAATAAATGTCCCAAAATCGCACTAAACGGATATAAATTGCTATAAAACGCTTTAAATTAACTACCTTATGATGTTTTTAACTCCCATAACGAGTAGAAACATGACCCGAGTAATATTACTCCCTCCACTAATGCTTGGAACAGGTGCGGGTCGGTGTCCTCTAGGCGCTTGACGCAGCTCCAAAAGAGTGACTAGCGTCAAGGTTTTTTAATTTATAGTGCCTGTGAACGCGCAATCGACCCCATTCAAATCGTCATCACGTAAAGACATCCAGGGGAAGACGTAAGCAGTGTCCGTATAGTCATAGCAATAAGAGTGCCCTTTTAACTGACTCCAGAACAGTGGCCAAATTTTTTGAAATCTGACTCCATGTCAGGGAAATTGCTGTAGAATGGGCTCTGTTCCACTTAGAGACAAAATTTCAACTCCTATAGAAACTATAGACTGTTTTCTATCCAATAATAATAATAATATGCATATTGTACGATCAAGAACTTTGTGGGAAGCCGTTTAAAAAAATTACACGATTAGCATAAATAGCCACAACAGCGCCCCCATCCTCAACAGGTTAAACACTGGAGAGATAGATGTGCAGAAGATGAATTTGCAAGTAGAGATACTGGGGTGCAAAGGACAAAAAAAATAACAATATGGGGATGAGGTAGTTGGGTGGACTATTTACAGATGGGCTGTATATAGGTGCAATGATCGGTAAGCTGCTCTGACAGCTGATGCTTAGAGTTAGTAAGGGAGATACAAGACTCCAGCTTCAGTGATTTTTGCAATTCGTTCCAGTCATTGGCAGCAGAGAACTTGAAGGAAAGACGGCCCAAATTTGGAGTTGGCTTTGGGGATGACCTGTGAAATGTACCTGCTGGAGCGCGTGCTACGGGTGGGTGTTTCTATGGTGACCAGTGAGCTGAGATAAGGCAGGGCTTTACCTAGCAAAGACTTATAGATGAACTGGAGCCAGTGGGTTTTGCAATGAATATGAAGCGAGGGCCAGCCAACGAGAGCGTACAGGTCGCAGTGGTGGGTAGTATATGGGGCTTTGGTGACAAAATGGATGGCACTGTGATAGACTACATCCAATTTGCTGAGTAGAGTGTTGAGGCTTTTTTGTAAATGACATCGCCAAAGTCAAGGATAGGTAGGATAGTCAGTTTACGACGTTATGTTTGGCAGCATGAGTGAAGGATGCTTTGTTGCGAAATAGGAAGCCGATTCTAGATTTAATTTTGGATTGGATATGCTTAATGTGAGTCTGGAAGGAGAGTTTACAGTCTAACCAGACATCTAGGTATTTGTTGTCGTCCACATTTTCTAAGTGGGCGGGTGTGGGCAGCGATCGGTTGAAGAGCATGCATTTAGTTTTACTTTATTTTAAGAGAAGTTGGAGGCCACGGAATGAGTGTTGTATGGCACTGAAGCTCGTCTGGAGGTTTGTTAACACAGTGTCCAAAGAAGGGCCTGAAGTGTACAGAATGGTGTCGTCTGCGTAGAGGTGGATCAGAGTATCACCAGCAGCAAGAGTGACATCTTTGATGTATACAGAGAAAAAAGTCGACTCGAGAATTGAACCCTGTGGCACCTCCATAGAGACTGCCAGAGGTCCGGACAACAGGCCCTCAGATTTGACACACTGAACTCTATCTGAGAAGTAGTTGGTGAACCAGGCGAGGCAGTCATTTGAGAAACCAAGACTGTTGAGTCTCCCAATAAGAATGTGGTGATTGACAAAGTCGAAAGCATTGGCCAGGTCCATTAAGATGGCTGCACAGTATTGTCTTTTACCGATGGCAGTTATGATATCATTTAGGACCTTGAGCGTGGCTGAGGTGCACCTTGGCTTTCAAAGACTTTAGAAAGGTAGGGTAGGATAGATATAGGTCTGTAACAGTTTGGGGCTAGAGTGTCTCCCCCTTTGAAGAGGGGGATGACCGCGGCAGCTTTCCAATCTTTGTCGGATCTCAGACGATACGAAAGAGAGGTTGAACAGGCTAGTAATAGGGGTTGCAACAATTGCGGCGGATCATTTTAGAAAGAGAGGGTACAGATTGTCTAGCCCAGCTGCTTTGTAGGGGTCCAGATTTTGCAGCTCTTTCAGAACATCTGATATCTGGATTTGGGTGAAGGAGAAATGGGTGGAAAGGTGGAAAGCAAGGCTAGCCGTAGAAAAATGCTTTTTGAAATTCTCGATTATCGTAGATTTATCGGTGGTGACAGTGTTTCTTAGCCTCAGTGCAGTGGGCAGCTGGGAGGAGGTGCTCTTATTCTCCATGGACTTTACAGTGTCCCAGAACTTTTTGGAGTTTGTGCTACAAGGTGCACGTTTCTGTTTTAAAAGCTAGCCTTTGCTTTCCTAACTGCCTGTGTATATTGGTTCCTAACTTCTCTGAACAGTTGCATAACGCGGGGGCTATTCGATGCTAATACAGTACACCACAGGATGTTTTTGTGCTGGTCAAGGGCAGTCGAGTCTGGAGTGAACCAAGGGCTATATCTGTTCTTAGTTCTACATATTTTGAATGGGGCATGCTTATTTAAGATGGTGAGGAAAGCATTTTTAAAGAATAACCAGGCATCCTCTACTGACGGAATGAGGTCAATATCCTTCCAGGATACCCGGGCCAGGTCGATTAGAAAGGCTTGCTCGCTGAAGTGTTTTAGGGAGCGTTTGACAGTGATGAGGGGTGATCGTTTGACTGCGGATCCAATACGGACGCAGGCAATGAGGCGGTGATCACAGAGATCCTGGTTGAAGACAGCAGAAGTGTATTTAGAGGGCAGGTTGGTCAGGATGATATCTATGAGGGTGCCCGTGTTTACGGATTTAGGGTTGTACCTGGTAGGTTCCTTGATCATTTGTGTGGGATTGAGGGCATCTAGCTTAGATTGTAGGATGGCCGGGGTGTCAAGCATATCCCAGTTTAGGTCACCTAACAGTACAAACTCTGAAGATAAATGGGGGGCAATTAATTCACATATGGTGTCCAGGGCACAGCTGGGGGCTGAGGGGGGTCTATAACAAGCGGCAACAGTGAGAGACTTATTTCTAGAAAGGTGGATTTTTAAAAGTAGAAGCTCGAACTGTTTGAGGACAGACCTGGATAGCATGATAGAACTCTGCAGGTTATCTCTGCAGTAGATTGCAACTCCACTCCCATTGGCAGTTCTATCTTGGTGGAATATGTTGTAGTTGGGGATGGAAATTTCAGAATTTTTGTGTCCTTCCTAAGCCAGGATTCAGACACGGCTAGGACATCAGGGTGGGCGGAGTGTGCTAAAGCAGTGAATGATTGCATTACCATCCCAATGACAAAACAAAGTGCTAAAGTGTATATCAGAACATTGATGTCATAGTTTCAGTAGTTAC
The DNA here is from genome assembly GCF_045679555.1 of Salvelinus alpinus. Classification (NCBI taxonomy): domain Eukaryota; kingdom Metazoa; phylum Chordata; class Actinopteri; order Salmoniformes; family Salmonidae; genus Salvelinus; species Salvelinus alpinus. The sequence continues at coordinate 44,054,242 of NC_092090.1, forward strand.
CAGCAATGGTTGAGGCTTGTTCTCTATTCTGGTTATGATTCTCACTGTGGTCCAAAACTGTCAACTGGGTATGGGCTTTCATGCTGTAGTCTGAAGTGGAGACGCTTTTGACAGTATTTCAACACAGAACTAGGAAATACCTCAAGCGTTCCTGGTAAAACATAACAAAAGAGAAGAGAGACAATCTTAGGTGGAGCATTGATTAACATAGCACGTATCTATTTGTCACCTGTCGTGCCTAAGTCATTTGCTTGTGAACGGTTCTGTGTGTGTTTCATTTGATATACACTACCGGTCAAAAGTTACACCTACTCATTCAGGGGTCCTTCTTTATTTTTACATTGTAGAATAATAGTGAAGACATCAAAACTATGAAATAACACATGACATAACACATTGTTAAAGTTAATTTCTGAAATTTCTTTCCTTCTTAATGTGTTTGAGCCAATCAGTTGTGATGTGACAAGTTAAAATACCAAGTCCATATTATGGCAAGAACAGCTCAAATAAGTAAAGAGAAACGACAGTCCATCATTACTTTAAGACATGAAGGTCAGTCAATTTGGAAAATTTCAAGAACTTTGAAAGTGTCTTCAAAGTGGTTTGCAGTCGCAAAAACCATCAAGCACTATGATGCAACTGGCTCTCAAGAGGACCGCCACAGGACTGGAAGACCCAGAGTCACCTCTGCTGCAGAAGATACGTTCATTAGAGTTACCAGCCTCAGAAATCACAGCCCAAATAAATGCTTCAGTGAGTTCAAGTAACAGACACATCTCAACATCAACTGTTCAGAGGAGACTGTGTGAATCAGGCCTTCATGGTCGAATTGCTGCAAAGAAACCACTACTAAAGGACACCAATAAGAAGAGACTTGCTTGGGCCAAGAAACACATTAGACCAGTGGAAATTTGTCCTTTGGTCCGGAGTCCAAATTTGAGATTTTTGGTTCCGACCGCCGTGTCTTTGTGAGATGCGGTGTGGGTGAACGGATGATCTCCGCATATGTATTTCCCACTGTAAAGCATGGAGGAGGAGGTGTGATGGTGTGGGGGTACTTTGCTGGTGACACTGATTTATTTCGAATTCAAGGCTCACTAAACCAGCATTCTGCAGCGATACGCGCTTAGTGGGACTATCATATGTGGGAACTCCTGAGGACTGTTGGAAAAGCATTCCAGGTGAACCTGTTTGAGAGAATTCATCAAGGCAAAGGGTGGCTATTTCAAGAATCTCAAATATAAAATATATTTTGATTTGTTTAACACTTTTTTGGTTACTACATGATTCCACAGGTGTTATTTTATCGTTTTGATGTCTTCACTATTATTCTACAATGTAGAAAACAGTCAAATAAAGAAAAACCCTTGAATGAGTAGGTGTTCTTAAACTTTTGACCAGTAGTGTACATGCAAATTCAATAGCACACCTGTGTGCTTGAACAGTGCCATCTGATCAAGATCATTCTGCAGGTGTTTGTCCATGACCAGGGAGCACAGGGCTTTGTAAGTTGGTGAATCTTCCTGCAGTTACCTCTTCTTCCTCTGCTGGTCCTCTGTTAGCACTCCCTGGTAAGAGTGGTGTTCCACTCCGTCCTCTTCCCAGCGATGGACCCCACAGATGTGATGGAGCATTGACCTGAACCTGCACTTCAACTCCTGAAAATGACATTTGATCAAAAACAGGCATGAGTTCAACAGACAAGCATTGTTGATATCTGCACACTGTTCTGGGAAATGGAGATTTGAAAGAGCGGGGGCTGTCAGGGTGAGTAGATTGTTGGCTCATGAAAGACAGGGCAGATTTATGGCCCTAGACCTCTTGGCACCAATGTGGGATGGTGATACTGTCACAAACACTTCAAAGTGGTCTGAGACCAGCTGAGGGGAGTGAGACATGAGTGGGGTTGTTTTTCTACAGTTACACTATTGATTTATGTATTTACCTCTTTATCTTCTCCACATGAGCTACAACTCCACCACAGATGATTGCAGATACTCTTCACGCACAGCATGAGGTCAAATAACATTAAAATTCATTTTATTTGTCACATGCTTTGTAAACAACAGGTGTAGACTAACAGTGAAATGCTTACTTATGGGCCTTTCCCAACAATGCAGAGAGAAAGAAAATAGAGAAATAATAGAAAAAATAACAGTAGGTGTAAATACACAATAAGTAATGATAATTTGGCTGTATATACTGGTTACCAGTACCGAGTCGATGTGCAGGAGTACGAGGTAATTGAGGTGCAGGGGTACAAGGTAATAGGCTCTATGCATTATTCCACCTCCCACATTCTATTTTACTTTCTACCTGGGTGCTGAATTCCAGAGCGATAACCGCTATTGTTTTAATCATTACCTTACTAGCTATCTAACTGTCGTGATGCATTTCTGACTGAAATTGTTCACAATGACTACATTTAAATTACAGCCCCGCAAAGGAGGTGCTAATGAACATTGTTCAGTGCCTCTATGCTCAGTTTCTTCTAAATGTAATGGTATTGTGAGCTTCCATAGTTTCCCGGGTCGATGTAGAGCTCAGAAAAAGGTGGTTGGTGGCAGTACGTCAATAGCAGCTTGGTCATGTCTAGTGCTACTTGATGCTTAGAGAAGATGGGCAATAATAGTAATGAGCTTTTTTGGTATTCAAATACTCTGGGTCCGTCTTTAGATTTGCAAGCTACACCCACCTGATGGCCTTCCGGCACTTGATTGAGCGGGCAGCAGAGACCAAGTTTATAAGGGTCACAAGCACCAATCCATCTGAAACAAGTGTTCATCGTAGAAACCCAGTAAGGGACAACTTCATTAAATACAGTACTTAATATATATTATTTGATCTTACTGTAATTGTTAAACATGATTTACTTTTTGTGCTATGGACCGAATGTAAGGACAATATATTGTTCTAAAACGGTTTTCTTTATGTTCAGACACTGCCATCAATCGACGCGTTCTTCCGGTTTACGACTCATCTGTCGCTGGGTCTGAAGCAGAACGATTTGGCCCATCGGTTCAGCATCCACCAATTGACAGTGAGCCGGATTATCATCTCTTGGGCCAACTTCCTCTACTGTCTGCTTGGATCAGCACGGATATGGACCCCAAGGAAACCATCAAAGCCCACCTGCCACCTGAGTTCAAGGACTATCCAGACACCCGGGTAGTGATCGACTGCACCGAACTCCGCTGCCAGACACCATCTTCACTACTACTGAGTTGTTTTCTTCCTTCATGTCACACTGTACCTTTAAGGGCATGTTGGGAATGTCACTTTTGTGTCATCGTTGTATGCTGGATCTGTGAGTGATAAGGAGATCTTCAAGCTGTTTGACACAGTCATCCCCCTGACCATCTCAGGCAGCATCAACCAATTATTTGCAGTGGCGTGCCTGTTGGTCAACTATCAGAACGGACCTTTGGTCAGAGCCTGGGCCAAGCCAGTGTACATGTACATGTGTTTATTTGCTAGCGGAAAAATAATAATTTGTTTATCTATGACATGTATCAATCATTTGTGTTTAGTGAATATCAGTTTGTGTGGATCTTGAATTGGCTTTAATTAGGCAATGTGTTTAGGGGTGGGAAAAGAAATCAAGTAAACACAGAATAGCCAGAATGCAAGTTTAAATACAATGTTAGAGATGTGTAATTGATTAACTGAACTGTTGAACATTTGCTGAAAAATATATATTTTTAAACAAATCTATTCTACTGTAGTTTTCTTCACAAGAACATCAATACTTATTTTTCATGATACCACTTAACTTGGCACCCATGCAGGGGATCCATTCAGGTGCGAGATAGACACTTCTGCAAGTAGTGGTAAAAATAAACGTGGTCAACCTTCTCTCTTATAGTTTTTGAAACCTGTAGACTTTATGTATCCTTTCAACTAGGATGTCCTCCTGTGCACAGATGACAAATAAGTTAACATTCTTCAGTGTGCAGTACTCCTGTACAGGCAATGGCTCCAGGGCTAGCTCCCTCTTCATCTCCATGGTCTGCATACCAGGCATGTATCCGTTGAGAGCTTTGTAGAGAGAACTTCTGCAAAACATGTTAAAACCTTAACATCAGGTTGGAGAGATTACTATGACAAAGACTCCACGATCAGCTTCCTTTAGGCCATCTCATCATAGTGGCTGATCAGGCCTACCACCGTCGTGTCGTCTGCAATCTTAATAATGATGTTGGAGTCATGTGCGGCCACGCAGCCGTGGGTGAACAGGGAGTACAGGAGGACTAAGCACACACCCCTGAGGGGCCCCTGTGTTGAGGGTCAGTGTGGCATATGTGTTGTTGTCTACCCTCACAACCTGTGGGAAGTCCGTCAGGAAGTCCAGGATCCAGGTAGAGGGAGGTGTTTAATCCCAGGGTCCTTAGCCTAGTGATGTACTTGAAAGGCAGTATGGTGTTGAACGCTGAGCAGTGTGGAGTGCATTTGAGATTGCGTCATCTGTGAATTTTCCTTTACAGTCTACTGACCTTTACATGAATGCCTGGTGTCAAACTGATGTTCAATGTCCAGATAGGACTCTCTCATTATCTTTCGAATGGAGGGCGATCTGTCTGTCGTGACCACCTTGATATCTATTCCTTCACCAAGAAGATGTTTGAGTCCCCTGTGGAAACCTACTGGTTCCATTGCAGGAGAGCTTGTGGCCTCTGTAACCATAGGGGATAAGATAGTGATGATTAGTACTGCCTGTTAGGTAGCCCACCTAGTCAAATTCATTGGCTGAACATTTCCACTATCTTACCTGAACCAATTCAAAGTGAATAATGTATTTTGTGGAATCATCTAAATAGTAATAAATCATAAAGTAGTAGGTAGGATGGTCCATCTCCACACAATTCCACAGTCTCGGCAAGATTGTAATCTGCTGGTCGCAGTATGCATGTTCAATAAATGGAAGCAAGTATGTTGACTGTATTTCGTCGAAGGCTGCTGTCTTCGGCATTTGAAGGTTCAGCAGTGTGTCCCAATCAGCAAATTCCATGCATGTCGAATCAGTGAAAAGGATGGATCCATGTACATACAGTATACGCAAGTTATTTTCTGCCATTCCGCATGCATCAGGACATTCTCTGCTGTGTCTATTGTAACAACTCCATGTTACTTTGATTTTGCTGCCCAAAGCGGTTATTCTTCTATCAGTCAAGACAGCTCCACATTGGTGACGTGTTTGGAAAAGCTCCATGAGTTTAGACTCATTCACAATCCATTTATTTTGGCTCCATCCAGTTTTTTCTGGCACACTGTCAGAGGTTGATCCCCTGCTGGAGACGGAGGGGCTGGTGAAAGGCACAAAACTGGAATCAGAGGGATCACTGGCTGCCTCAGCAGAGACCATACTATTTTCCATCAATGAAGTATGTTCTGTTGTCCATTTGGCCTTCTTCTTGTTGCTAATCCGGATTAAAAAACAAAATACATATGAAAAAAATGCACCAGTAAACATGTCATCCCACACAAATGAAGCAGATGTTTCTTTGTTTTACATCTGCGTGCACCCTCCGCTGCAGTTGTAGAGGGAATTCTTTAGACGTTATGTATGTAGGCCCAACTGAAAACTTGTAAGTTATCCAAAAATAGCTAGGACATCATGACAGCAAAATAACAGCATTACCTGATGCGGTGTCCATGTGGGGCCAAGGCAACGTACACGCCAGAGGTTGAAGGCTCTGTGCCTGCCTCTGTCTGATGAGGACTAGTCAGCTGCAAACTAAGGGGGGTGAATCTCTTTTGTGGAGTTGAATGTGATGTTACTCTAGCCGACATGGAGTCCGTTCCTTGTCGACTGTCCACAGCAGGCAAGTCTCCCATCTCAACCTGAAACGTGAACAGGAAATGCTGGTATTCATTTGAAATAAACAAGGCGAACAAACTTGGGGAAGGCCATAATAGCTGTTCTGTTTTTGTGGCATGCTGTTATCTATTACATGGCTACCACTATGGGGGTTGGAACCAAAATCATTTTCCAATCGTTTCATTCTGAACATACCTGCAAAATAAAGTTCTGAACAGGTTCAAACCAAAAATCAGGAACAGTTATCATTCCTTTCTGTTTCTTTTTAAACCTCTGAATTCGTACATGCATTGGACAGACAAGTCTGGCATACGGAGCGAGATGCGACAAATTTTGCGGGTGAGGAGAGTGCTGGGCATGAAGCGCTGGGCATCTTGTTGTTATGATATGCATTATCTGAATTAGGATCACAGAATTATACCTACGTTGGACCAGAGCTAGCCTTTGATCATGACTCTCAGTTCCATTACATTACACATAATGTCGCCTACAGTTTTTAGAGAGCTAGACCAGAGCTAGCTAGCTAGCTAACAAGTTTGTGTGTGCAGAGCTGTACCAAAATTAAAATATGTCTTACCTTTTTGTAGTTAATTAATCAAATGTGAAACGTGATAACTATAGTATCCGTAACTAGCAAAGGAAAAAGTTAATTCATTATTCTCTAATAAAAGATCTCTCTCCCTAAGTTCTGAATGTCAGTAGCTACAGTAGACTATACTTCGGAGGGATGGGGAGGGAAAGGTAGCACACACACACAAAAAGATTTTCAGCTGGCAGGCCGGCAGACACTGGAATACGTTTCTGAGTGGCAAAGTGAGGGCTTTGCATAGACGCTTTGTTGCATTTGTGGGGCTGGAAAAAAAATGCCCCAGAACGTAAAAGAACGTTATTAACCGGTTCCCATGCTTTTGAAATGACAGTCCTGTTCAGGAAACAGTATAGATCACTTTTCTTCTTGGTTATGGTTCTGATCCTTGAAAAAAAATATGTTATTTAACGATTTTATGTTCTGTTCAAGCATGTGGACATTTTATAATTAGTTATAAAGTATTTGAATGAAGTTGAATAAGACAAACATAATAGCACCACTCAATTTTGAATATGTAACGTGGACGTTGGGAGTCGGGGTGAGTTTAATAACAAACGGAACACAACAAGAAACGCGAGTAGCATACAGACATGAAAGACATAGTCAATACTGCCTGGGGAATGAACCTAAGGGAGGGCCAGATAAAGGGGAGGTAATGAGTGAGGTAATGAAGTCCAGGTGTGTCTATTGATGAAGCGCAGGTGCATGTAATGATGGTTGACAGGACCGGTGATTAGTAAGCCGGCAATGTCGAACGCCGGAGGGGAGGAGTGAGAGTAGACGTGACAGTACCCCCCCCCCCCCCCCCCCCGGACGCGCTGCTCCACCCGCAGGACGACGCCGGCCAGAGGGACGGCTCTGAGGATGAGGAGTGGGTCGGTTCCTGGTAGAGAGCCAGACACAGTCACCAGGATGGAACACGGGTGCCTCACTGCGGTGGCGATCTGCCTGCTCCTTCTGGCAATGGACGGCATGCTGGTGCCTCACTCCAAACCTCCTCTGCTCACTGGACCCATTTGTCCACCGCAGGGGTTTGGTCTGGTTCGGAGTCCACGGAGCCAAGGACAGTTGATAGCCCAGTACACACTGGAAGGGAGTAAGCCCGGTGGAGAAATGACGTAATGAATTCTGGGCGTATTCCACCAAGGGAAGGAATCGGGCCCACTTCCCCTGCCGGTCCTGGCAGTGACTCCTCAGGAACCTCCCCAGCTCCTGGTTCATCCTCTCCACCTGCCCGTTGGACTGAAGCCGGTACCCGGAAGTGAGGCTGACCGTGACACCCCCAGTTTCTCCATGAAAGCCCATACCGTGACGTGAATTGGGGGCCGCAGTCGGAGACGATGTCCTCCGGAAGGCCATAGTGTCGGAAGACCTGCTGGAACAGTGCCTCAGCGACCTGGAGAACAGTGGGGAGACCAGAGAGGAATAAACCGGTATGATTTTGAAAATCTGTCCACAACCACCGGAATGGTGGTGAAACCGTCAGAGGGGAGATCGGTAACAAAGTCAATGGACAGATGAGACCAGGGATGCTGAGACACGGGAAGGGGAAGGGGAGCTTCCCTGCTGAAGTGTGCCGGTGGGACTTAGTTTGGGCACACACAGAACAGGAATTGACATAACGAATAACATCCTGCGCCAAGGTGGGCCACCAATACTTCTTGGCGAGAGATTGTATAGTACGGGTGATCCCAGGCTGTCCACTGTGTGTGCCCAGGTCAACAGCCGCTCCCTTATCCCCATGGGAATGTAGATGCACTCAAGAGGACAGGTAGTGGTGAGGGTTCCCTCTCCAGAGCCTGGCGAATGTCCATGTCTATGTCCTAGACCACAGAGGATACAACTTGAGGGAATGGAAAAGCAGTTCTTCTGGCATTCGGGTGACCAGTTTGTGATTCTCATCCTTGACCATGAGATGGTGAGGTTATGGCGTTGGAGCCATGGGAGGCCGAGGATAATCTTGTGAGCTAGTGCACTAGTGATGAAGAAGGTAATATTCTCCTGATGAATGGACTCCACGGTGAGGGTGAGTGGTGTGGTGATGTGTGTAATGGTTCTGGATCCTAGTGGTTGATTATCAAGAGCTGAAGCTGGTGCCCACCTTGACCACAATAGGGACAGAGCCCAAGCTTTTTCCGTCTACATCGTTCAGCTGCGGGGAGGCTTGTGACCCCTACCTCCATGGCTTCAGGTCTAATACAGATTGGTCAACGAAGGATGGAGAGAATTGATGAGGGTACCAACACTGCCGAAGTAGGTTATCCAGACGGATGGCCATCACAAGGAGTTTGTCCAAGGAGAAGTTGTAATTTCGACATGCCAGTTCTGTCTGGACCTCCTCGCACAGTCCTGTTCAGAATAACGTATAGATCGCCGGCTCATTCCATCTGCTGGATGCTGCTACAGTCAGGAAGGTGAGCGTGTACTCGGCAGCGGTCTGGTCATCCTGCCATAGTTGGAATAGGTGCTCACCCCCCTCTCTGCCCTCCGGTGGATGATCGAAGATACCTCTGAACAGAGCCATGAACCCATCATACGAATCCAGCTCCTCCTCTCCTCTCTCCCAGACGGCCGTAGCCCTCTCCAATGCCCACCCAGTCAGCAGAGAAATAACCATGGAAACCTTGGACCTCTCAGTGGTAGGGACTCCCATCTGGTGCGCAAAATAGAGGGAGCAATGGAGTAGGAAGCCACGGTATTTAATTGGGGTTCCATCATATTTATCCAGGAGGGACAGGCGGGCATCACTGACCTGGGTGGATTGGTGTGCTGGCTCGCTGGGTCAAATGGTGACAGAGTATCCTCTGCAAGTTGAAGGCAACACCTCTCAGGTTCCGAGATGTTGAAGACTGCAAAGAACCTCTTCCATAGCCTTCCCCAGTTGCGCCAGCTGGTCATGGTGTTGACAAAGTAGGTATCCCTTTTCGTCGACCATATGGGAGATGTCCTAATTTCCTGCTGCTTCCAATTGTTGAGGAAGTATTCTATAACGTGGACGCTGGGAGTCAGGAAGCAAGTGCTGGTGGTGAGTTTAATAATAAACGGAACATGGACCAATACAAGAAACACGAGTAGCATACAGACATGAAACACATAGTCAATACTGCCTGGGGAATGAACCTAAGGGAGTGCCAGATAAAGGGGAGGTAATGGAATCCAGGTGTGCCTATTGATGAAGCGCAGGTGCACGTAATGATGAATGCCAGGTGTGCGTAATGATGGTTGCCAGGACTGGTAGTTAGTAAACCGGCAATGTCGAACGCCGGAGTGGAGGAGCGGCAGTAGATGTGACAGAATATTGGAAAAAGGACAATCAGCACATAGTTTGGAGCATTCTTACTCCCCTAGTAAAACAAATCCTACAGGATTCCAATGAAAATAAATCTAATTGAAAATCCCTTCTGATTTTGGAACCTATCCTAAAAATCTATAGGAGTGGTTCCAAAATCTGATAGGATTTTTCTGTTGTCTTCTTGTATTGGATTGTATTGTATTCTTGTATTCATTTGCAGTTTGACCAGTAGTCCTAGTGGACTCCCAAAGGAGTCCACTAGGACTATTGGTTATACTGCAAATTAACGTGCAGCCTTGAATCGCTCCCATATAGTGGTGGTCTGTTGACACAGCACCTCAGGGAATTATCACTGGTGTGAGTAGGCAAAGATTTGGAGATTGTGCTTGGGTTAACATCTTCCCACACTGTACGTCGGATTCAGTCATTTATGATAACTACTGTGCGATGTGACCAAATTAAAATCTTGATATCAACCTGGCCAGATTGTACGATTTGCTTCAGTTCTTTCGTCACATTCTGCGATTGGCTTTACGAGGCTACGTCAGCCGACTATGTCAACTGCGATGTAGTCTACATCAACTGCGACCTCAACGGCTTATAATAATGGCCGGAACGGAGCGAATGGAATGGCATCAAACACCTGGAAACCATGCGTTTGATACCATCCCACCTATTCCGCTCCAATCATTACCACTAGCCCATTCTTCCCGATTAAGGTGCCACCAACCTCCCGGGACTGCCACACCTGGGTGTATCAAGCATGGCATTGAAAGAACAACAAGCTGTTGCTATGTTGATGATTTACAGACACTGCTCCTCCTACCTCTGTGACCATGTTCTCCTCGTAATGAAAAGCTCAACTCTCGAATTGAAGAGAAACATCACAACATAGAAAGCTCAATATTTTACATTTACATTTAAGTCATTTAGCAGACGCTCTTATCCAGAGCGACTTACAAATTGGTGCATTCACCTTATGATATCCAGTGGAACAACCACTTACAATAGTGCATCTAACTCTTTTAAGGGGGGGGGGTGGGTTGGAAGGATTACTTTATCCTATCCTAGGTATTCCTTAAAGAGGTGGGGTTTCAGGTGTCTCCGGAAGGTGGTGATTGACTCCGCTGACCTGGCGTCGTGAGGGAGTTTGTTCCACCATTGGGGTGCCAGAGCAGCGAACAGTTTTGACTGTGCTGAGCGGGAACTGTACTTCCTCAGAGGTAGGGAGGCGAGCAGGCCAGAGGTGGATGAACGCAGTGCCCTTGTTTGGGTGTAGGGCCTGATCAGAGCCTGAAGGTACGGAGGTGCCGTTCCCCTCACAGCTCCGTAGGCAAGCACCATGGTCTTGTAGCGGATGCGAGCTTCAACTGGAAGCCAGTGGAGAGAGCGGAGGAGCGGGGTGACGTGAGAGAACTTGGGAAGGTTGAACACCAGACGGGCTGCGGCGTTCTGGATGAGTTGTAGGGGTTTAATGGCACAGGCAGGGAGCCCAGCCAACAGCGAGTTGCAGTAATCCAGGCAGGAGATGACAAGTGCCTGGATTAGGACCTGCGCCGCTTCCTGTGTGAGGCAGGGTCGTACTCTGCGAATGTACGTACTCTGCGAGCATGAACCTACAGGAACGGGTCACCGCCTTGATGTTAGTTGAGAACGACAGGGTGTTGTCCAGGATCACGCCAAGGTTCTTAGCACTCTGGGAGGAGGACACAATGGAGTTGTCAACCGTGATGGCTAGATCATGGAACGGGCAGTCCTTCCCCGGGAGGAAGAGCAGCTCCGTCTTGCCGAGGTTCAGCTTGAGGTGGTGATCCGTCATCCACACTGATATGTCTGCCAGACATGCAGAGATGCGATTCGCCACCTGGTTATCAGAAGGGGGAAAGGAGAAGATTAATTGTGTGTCGTCTGCATAGCAATGATAGGAGAGACCATGTGAGGATATGACAGAGCCAAATGACTTGGTGTATAGCGAGAATAGGAGAGGGCCTAGAACAGAGCCCTGGGGGACACCAGTGGTGAGAGCACGTGATGCGGAGACAGATTCTCGCCACGCCACCTGGTAGGAGCGACCTGTCAGGTAGGACGCAATCCAAGCGTGGGCCGCGCTGGAGATGCCCAACTCGGAGAGGGTGGAGAGGAGGATCCGATGGTTCACAGTATCAAAGGCAGCCGATAGGTCTAGAAGGATGAGAGCAGAGGAGAGAGAGTTAGCTTTAGCAGTGCGGAGCGCCTCCGTGACACAGAGAAGAGCAGTCTCAGTTGAATGACTAGTCTTGAAACCTGACTGATTTGGATCAAGAAGGTCATTCTGAGAGAGATAGCAGGAGAGCTGGCCAAGGACGGCACGTTCAAGAGTTTTGGAGAGAAAAGAAAGAAGGGATACTGGTCTGTAGTTGTTGACATCGGAGGGATCGAGTGTAGGTTTTTTCAGAAGGGGTGCAACTCTCGCTCTCTTGAAGACGGAAGGGACGTAGCCAGCGGTCAAGGATGAGTTGATGAGCGAGGTGAGGTAAGGGAGAAGGTCTCCGGAAATGGTCTGGAGAAGAGAGGAGGGGATAGGGTCAAGCGGGCAGGTTGTTGGGCGGCCGGCCGTCACAAGACGCGAGATTTCATCTGGAGAGAGAGAGGGGAGAAAGAGGTCAAAGCACAGGGTAGGGCAGTGTGAGCAGAACCAGCGGTGTCATTTGACTTAGCAAACGAGGATCGGATGTCGTCGACCTTCTTTTCTAAATGGTTGACGAAGTCATCCGCAGAGAGGGAGGGGGGGGGGGGGAGGATTCAGGAGGGAGGAGAAGGTGGCAAAGAGCTTCCTAGGGTTAGAGGCAGATGCTTGGAATTTAGAGTGGTAGAAAGTGGCTTTAGCAGCAGAGACAGAAGAGGAGAATGTAGAGAGGAGGGAGTGAAAGGATGCCAGGTCCGCAGGGAGGCGAGTTTTCCTCCATTTCCGCTCGGCTGCCCGGAGCCCTGTTCTGTGAGCTCGCAATGAGTCGTCGAGCCACGGAGCAGGAGGGGAGGACCGAGCCGGCCTGGAGGATAGGGGACATAGAGAGTCAAAGGATGCAGAAAGGGAGGAGAGGAGGGTTGAGGAGGCAGAATCAGGAGATAGGTTGGAGAAGGTTTGAGCAGAGGGAAGAGATGATAGGATGGAAGAGGAGAGAGTAGCGGGGGAGAGAGAGCGAAGGTTGGGACGGCGCGATACCATCCGAGTAGGGGCAGTGTGGGAAGTGTTGGATGAGAGCGAGAGGGAGAGGGAAAAGGATACAAGGTAGTGGTCGGAGACTTGGAGGGGAGTTGCAATGAGATTAGTGGAAGAACAGCATCTAGTAAAGATGAGGTCAAGCGTATTGCCTGCCTTGTGAGTAGGGGGGGAAGGTGAGAGGGTGAGGTCAAAAGAGGAGAGGAGTGGAAAGAAGGAGGCAGAGAGGAATGAGTCAAAGGTAGACGTGGGGAGGTTAAAGTCACCCAGAACTGTGAGAGGTGAGCCATCCTCAGGAAAGGAACTTATCAAGGCGTCAAGCTTGATGAATTCTCCAAGGGAACCTGGAGGGCGATAAATGATAAGGATGTTAAGCTTGAAAGGGCTGGTAACTGTGACAGCATGGAATTCAAAGGAGGCGATAGACAGATGGGTCAGGGGAGAAAGAGAGAATGTCCACTTGGGAGAGATGAGGATCCCAGTGCCACCACCCCGCTGACCAGAAGCTCTCGGGGTGTGCGAGAACACGTGGGCAGACGAGGAGAGAGCAGTAGGAGTAGCAGTGTTATCTGTGGTAATCCATGTTTCCGTCAGTGCCAAGAAGTCGAGGGACTGGAGGGAAGCATAGGCTGAGATGAACTCTGCCTTGTTGGCCGCAGATCGGCAGTTCCAGAGGCTGCCAGAGACCTGGAACTCCACGTGGGTCGTGCGCGCTGGGACCACCAGGTTAGAGTGGCAGTGGCCATGCGGTGTGAAGCGTTTGTATGGTCTGTGCAGAGAGGAGAGAAGAGGGATAGACAGACACATAGTTGACAGGCTACAGAAGAGGCTACGCTAATGCAAAGGAGATTGGAATGACAAGTGGACTACACGTCTCGAATGTTCAGAAAGTTAAGCTTACGTTGCAAAAAATCTTATTGACTAAAATGATACACTACTGCTGGCTGGTGAAGTAGGCTAGCTAGCAGTGGCTGTGTTGTTGACTGTGTTTGAAAGTGTAGCTGGCTAGGTAACCTCGATAACTGGCTAGGTAACCTCGATAATTACTCTAAACTACACAATTATCTTGGATACAAAGACAGCAAAGACAACTATGTAGCTAGCTAACACTACACTAATCAGGTCGTTCCGTTGTAATGTAATAGTTTCTACAGTGCTGCTATTCGGTAGAAGTTGGCTGGCTAGCTAGCAGTGTTGACTAGGTAGGAGAACGGCAGCGCGGCGGACGAAAATAGCTGGCTAGCTAACCTCGATAATTACTCTAAACTACACAATTATCTTAGATACAAAGACAGCAAAGACAACTATGTAGCTAGCTAACACTACACTAATCAAGTCGTTCCGTTGTAATGTAATAGTTTCTACAGTGCTGCTATTCGGTAGCATTTGGCTAGCTGGCTAGCTAGCAGTGTTGACTACGTTAGAAGGACGAAAATAGCTGGCTAGCTAACCTCGATAATTACTCTAAACTACACAATTATCTTTGATACAAAGACGGCTATGTAGCTAGCTAAGAACAAATTGCTATGATCAAACAAATCAAACCGTTGTACTGTAATGAAATGAAATGTAATACTACCTGTGGAGCAAAGCGAAATGCGACTACTCGCTCCAAGGAGAGGGTCATTATAAGACTCATAGCTCAAATGTGATATCTGTATCCACATAATGTTTGGCATTACTCAATACAAGCATTGTGATTTTGACATTTGAGGTGTGTTTATGTTATTTGTAACTAGACACAGCCCATTACTTGCACCAAGTTCCTCGACTAACCGATGCCCCCGCACATGTATATAACCTCGCAATTGTTATTTTACTGCTGCTCTTTAATTATTTGTTACTTTTATTTCTTAGGTATTTTTCTTAAAACTGCATTGTTGGTTAAGTCCTCATTATACGGTGTGTGAATTCTCTAGTCTTTTTTTTAATGCATGTCGCCATTACTGGCCATTTTCCTATTGGTCAGTAACCGGGAACAGCTCGTAACACCAGCCACACTACACGATAAAGGCTAAAAAAGTATAAAACTGAAAGAACTTTGTCGGAAGCTATGACCGCAATCGTTTATGACCTAACGATTTGCCCACAACGTGGACATTTGTCTGGAAGGGCAAAATTGTGGCATAGGATGACTAAAATTGTTCAGTCTGTGGGGGCCTTTAGAGAGAGAGGGGAGATTGTTTCTCAGTTTACTGGTCTTTAATCTTGATTGCAGTTTAACAGAACGGTTCAGGTTTCTGTGCCATATGTATCTGTGAGATTGTCCAATCAAGCTGTATTCATCCAATTGTAGTGTCCAAACACTGTGGTCTGAAATAACAATGAATAGAATAATATTAATACTATGGCTTGACAGGTTATAATAAGTAAGCAAGGCGAATGAATGGGCTGCTGCACAGTCACTATGGGAGCTCTTTCTAGAGTGCCCGGTTGAATTGCACAAGAGCATTTTTTTACTCTCTTATTAATGGTTAAACTAGTGAGAAAATTATGTGATTGTGGCGAGAATTTGTGAGTGGGTAGCAAACACTATCAGACTAAATTGAAATGTTAATTTATTTTTACATATTAGATAATTTTTTATTGTGCTAATTTCCTGTACGTGGACAGTATGTGTTACTACATTTCACAGCCTCGTGTTTTGACCACATTGAAATTAAGGTAATTACACATCCTTTTTACCTCAGATTAGTGATTAACATAAACGTTTATAGTAATCACAATGATACAAAATTGATTGCTTAAAACAGATCAATATCATTGGTTTTGTACTGTTGATTTTGTCATACACGCTGGCCTCACACCTATACTATCACATAACAGCCTACCCTTGTCACTGTTGATATCCTATGGCTGGTTGTGATTCGTTGAAGTTAAATAACAAAACAACTGATTTGTTCCATTCCCTGTTTTGGCAGCCTCCCAAAACTTCCATCCGACATTCTAGAATGTAGATGACTGTCTTCAGCAAATTATCTTCTAACCAGTGATATGACAATTATTCTCAGATTCAGTGTGGCCTTTGAATAGTTTTATTTTAAACCGAGCATACACCCCAAACGTTTGCCCCCGCTAATTTGATTTCAAATGTATATCAATAAGGGTGATTAACAAAATAGTGTTGTGTTTACCTTTCAGCGTTGGTGACCCACTTGAATCAAGATGCAACAATCCAAAATGTAGCTGGCTGTCTTCTACAAGTTGTCCTCTAACCAGCGATATACAGGGTTTTTGGTGCATATGGAGTTTAAACGGTGCTTGTTTAAAAAGTAATCTGATTACTATTGTGGCAGATGTATGTGTAGGTAGTACATTTTACGCTTAGGTTTTCAATATATCAAACTGTTTATTGATTATTGATTTGGACACTTCAAAACTGTGTTTTGACATTGGGCTATTTATTAAAAGTTATTGTCAATGGGAAGCAGCGACAGCATCATTTTCAAATTATGTTTTAGGAAAATAAATTGAACTTTCAACATTAATTTCCAATAGTATTCTACTTAATTTGGTAAAAACTGCTGAATGAGTCTAAAAACTTGATGTGATTTATTTTGATGAACTACCACAAATCATTAAAACAGGTTTGATTTGCCTATAATAAAGCACATATATTTAGCAATAACAAACAAGATAAACATTTCTCATCTGCTATAACAATACAGTGACTCAAAATGAGATAGAAATGGCAGCTGACAGGCAAAATGTGGCTAACAATAGTTAGTTTCTTAGCTAGCATAAAAATGAGTGTATGCTGTACAATGATGAAAATATATATTTTTTTTTACAACAAATACTGTACTCGCAATTCTTGCATTCATGCACAGTGAAGGATAAAACAGTTGAAATAATGTTAGAAAACCATGCATTCTCTACGCAGCCACAGGTGGCGAGCTGAACTTCAGAGTTAATTAACACTGAGCTTGCGCTAGCTGTGACGTCATCAGTCACTCTTAAAGGGACAGGCTTTCTTACAGGTGAATAAAACAGACATTTTTATAGAACTGTTGTTTTCCGATCAATGGAAATGTTGTAATTAACGGTGTTGTATTGTACTGGAACTAATGACAAACTATAATGTAATGGCTTCAATTAAGAAAAACATTATAGTAAGATTCTGATTGGGGTGATAAAATCCTAAAAGTTTATCGAAAACCTATAGGTGTAACGTTCCTGACCTATTTCTGTTAGTTTGTTGTATGTGTTAGTTGGTCAGGACGTGAGTTTGGGTGGGCATTCTATGTTGTCTGTTTCTATGTTGGTTTAAGGGTTGCCTGGTATGGCTCTCAATTAGAGGCAGGTGTTTGGCGTTCCTCTAATTGAGAGTCATATTTAGGTAGGTTGTTTCACAGTGTTCGTTGTGGGTGGTTGTCTCCTGTGTCAGTCGCACCATACGGGACTGTCTCGGTTTTTGTAGTCTGTTCCTGTTCGTGAGTTCTTCGTGTTATATGTAAGTTCGTCGTTCAGGTCTGTCTACATCGTTTGTTGTTTTGTTAGTTATCAAGTATAGTTCGTTTTCGTCTTCGTCTGTTTTTGTTTAATAAAATATCATGTCATTTCAAAACGCTGCGCCTTGGTTCAATCCCTGCTCCTCCTCTTCGGATGAAGAGGAGGAGGAAAACCGTTACAGAACCACCCACCAAATTACCAGAACCAAGCAGCGGGGAAAAGGGCAGCGACAGCAACCGCAGAGATCCCAGGATTCATGGACATGGGAGGAGATCTTGAACGGAGAAGGACCCTGGGCACAGGCTGGGGAGTATCGCCGCCCCAAAGCTGAGCTGGAGAAAGCGAAAGCTGAACGGCGGCGATATGAGGAGGCAGCACGGCAGCGGGACAGGTACGAGAGGCAACCCCAGAATTTTTTTTGGGGGGGGCTAGAGAGGAGTGTGGCTAAGCCAGGTAGCAGACCTGAGCGCACTCCTCGTGCTTATTATAAGCAACGCGTCACTGGTCAGGCACCGTGTTATGCGGTTAAGCGCACGGTGTCGCCAGTGCGTGCCCATAGCCCGGTGCGCTATAGAGCAGCCCCCCGAAAGTGTCATGTGAGTGTGGGCATCCAGCCGGGGCGTATTGTGCCTGCTCAGCGCGTCTGGTCTCCAGTACGCAGTTTCGGTCCAGGGTATCCTGCGCCGGCTCTGCGTGCTGTGTCTCCGGAGCGCTGGGAGGGTGCAGTGCGTCCTATGCCTACGCTCCGCTCGTACCGGGCAAATGTGGTAGTGGAGCCTAAGAGAGAAGTGCGCGTAGTAGGCACTAGATCTCCAGTGCTCATCCACAGCCCGGTTCAACCTGTGCCTGCACTCTGGAGGGTACGGGCTGGTGTAGTATTCCAGCCTGGGGGAGTGGTGCCAAGGCTGCGCACCAGAGCTCCAGTACTCCTCCACAGCCCGGTCCTTCAGGTGCCTCTTAACATCAAGCCTCCTGTAGGTCTCTCCAGCCTGGTGGGTCCTGTGGCAGCCCCACGCACCAGGCTGTCTCTCCGTCTCCTCCCTACAGGTGTGCCCGTCTGCCCAGCGGCGCCTGAGCTGCCCGTCTGCCCAGCGGCGCCTGAACTGCCCGTCTGCCCAGCGGCGCCTGAACTGCCCGTCTGCCCAGCGGCGCCTGAACTGCCCGTCTGCCCAGCGGCACCTGAACTGCCAGTCTGCCCAATGGCGCCTGAACTGTCCGTCTGCCCAACGGCGCCTGAACTGCCCGTCTGCCATGAGCCTGCAAAGCTGCCCGTCTGCCATGAGCCTGCAAAGCCGCCCGTCTGCCAAGAGCCTACAGAGCCGTCCGCCAGACAGGAGCCGCTAGAGCCTTCCGCCAGACCGGATCAGCCAGAGCCTTCCGCCAGACCGGATCAGCCAGAGCCTTCCGCCAGACCGGATCAGCCAGAGCCTTCCGCCAGACCGGATCAGCCAGAGCCTTCCGCCAGACCGGATCAGCCAGAGCCTTCCGCCAGACCGGATCAGCCAGAGCCTTCCGCCAGACCGGATCAGCCAGAGCCTTCCGCCAGACCGGATCAGCCAGAGCCTTCCGCCAGACCGGATCAGCCAGAGCCTTCCGCCAGATCGGATCAGCCAGAGCCTTCCGCCAGATCGGATCAGCCAGAGCCTTCCGCCAGACCGGATCAGCCTTCAGAGCCGTCCAGCCAGGACCAGCCTTCAGAGCCGTCCAGCCAGGACCAGCCTTCAGAGCCGTCCAGCCAGGACCAGCCTTCAGAGCCGTCCAGCCAGGACCAGCCTTCAGAGCCGTCCAGCCAGGACCAGCCTTCAGAGCCGTCCAGCCAGGACCAGCCTTCAGAGCCGTCCAGCCAGGACCAGCCAGAGCCGTCCAGCCAGGACCTGCCAGAGCCGTCCAGCCAGGACCTGCCAGAGCCGTCCAGCCAGGACCTGCCAGAGCCGTCCAGCCAGGACCTGCCAGAGCCGTCCAGCCAGGACCTGCCAGAGTCCCTCAGCCAGGACCTGCCAGAGTCCCTCAGCCAGGACCTGCCAGAGTCCCTCAGCCAGGACCTGCCAGAGTCCCTCAGCCAGGACCTGCCAGAGTCCCTCAGCCAGGACCTGCCAGAGTCCCTCAGCCCGGAGCTGCTGCCCCTTATCCCGGTGCTGCCCCTTATCCCGATGCTGTCCCTTCATTTAGGTGGGTTTAGTTGGAGGGTGGTCATTGGGAGGGGGATACAGAAGCGGGGAGTGACTATGGTGGTGTGGGGACAGCGTCCGGAGCCTGAGCCACCACCGTGGTCAGATGCCCACCCAGACCCTCCCCTAGACTTTGTGCTGGTGCGCCCGGAGTTCGCACCTTAAGGGGGGGGTTATGTCACGTTCCTGACCTATTTCTGTTAGTTTGTTGTATGTGTTAGTTGGTCAGGACGTGAGTTTGGGTGGGCATTCTATGTTGTCTGTTTCTATGTTGGTTTAAGGGTTGCCTGGTATGGCTCTCAATTAGAGGCAGGTGTTTGGCGTTCCTCTAATTGAGAGTCATATTTAGGTAGGTTGTTTCACAGTGTTCGTTGTGGGTGGTTGTCTCCTGTGTCAGTGTTTGTCGCACCATACGGGACTGTCTCGGTTTTTGTAGTCTGTTCCTGTTCGTGAGTTCTTTGTGTTATATGTAAGTTCGTCGTTCAGGTCTGTCTACATCGTTTGTTGTTTTGTTAGTTATCAAGTATAGTTCGTTTTCGTCTTCGTCTGTTTTTGTTTAATAAAATATCATGTCATTTCAAAACGCTGCGCCTTGGTTCAATCCCTGCTCCTCCTCTTCGGATGAAGAGGAGGAGGAAAACCGTTACAATAGGATCCAATCAGATTACTTTTGATTTCCAATAGGAAGTAGTAACCTCTCTCAATAAGATTTAGTACAGACCAGGCCTGACTAAAAATGTGTAAATAGTAGCCTACAACAATTCAGTGAATGCAACAAGTATTAGATAGAGACAGATAAAGAGAGAAGATACAAAATAACAACTGTTCAGAGACAATAAAAGATCCATACTGTATTTCACACTGTCACTTTGGTGTTTGCATTTACCTTACAACATGTCATGGAACTTCTGGAAGCACTGCTCCAACCTGCAAAGTGGCACAGAACACGTAGAGCACCCAAAGGACGTTTCTACACATCTCCCACTCTTTGCCCAGCATCCACTCTGAATGCACAGCACACACCCTCTCATGCCCTTCAAACTTCACCTGCTTTCAAATGAGTTATAACTCGGTCCACACGGCCTGGTGCCACACTCTTGGCTCCCCTATTCCTGCCACTGTAGCCATATCACAAAGTGAATGCACAAGCTGCAAATTCAATGCCTTCAGGGATCAGCGCCTGCAGTTTCTGGGAAGAGGCCTTTGCAGGGTCCCCCCCACAATGTACGCATGTATTGAGCATCCCCCAAATGTTGAGCATCCCCCAAAACACATACTTCCACCATTTTCTGCCTGTGTGTCCAACATTGTAATAGCTCCTGAGTTGTTCAATATGGTCAACCCCGCCAATTTTCTTGTTGCAATCCATTACACGTTCTGGAACAGATGTAAGTCCCTTCGACTTTTAAAACCAACTCCAAAACCCCTGCCACTGTCACTTTGTGACCAGGTTGTGTGGTACAAGGCTGAATGGTGGGGCAGACACACTCGGGTGTGCTCTCCCTCTTCCCCTCCCTCTGCTTCATACTCTCCCTCTACTTCGTCCTCTCCCTCCTCCTCTCCCTCTTCCTCTCCATATTCCTCTCTCCCTCCTCTTCACTCCCCTCTTCCTCTCTCCCTCCACTCTCCTCTCGCTCCACTCCTCCCTCCACATCTCTATCCCTCCAATCATCTCTAACTCCACTTCCTCCCTGCCTTTTGCTGTTGAGCCCTGACTCTCCACATCACTCCCCTCACTTTCACCCTCTCTTCCTCTCTCTCTCTCTCATTTTCACTCTCTCTATCTCTCTCTCCTCCAATCAACTCTTCCTTTCTTGCCTGACAGACTAACTACAGAGTTTGCCAATGTTAGCTGATTAGTTACGGAGCTGGGACAGTTTCCAAATGAATTGCATCGGTAGAAACAGGACAAAACAAGTAACGCGTTAGCTGGCTATGTAAATAAATATACAACTCACCATATGAGCTCCACTGTGTGGGCATCTACTACCCTAAGACAACCGCTAAGCTGTCAAATAATAGGAAAACAAGGCAATGTATAGCCTATGACTATCTGTCCCTAGCAAACATGACAAACCATAACCTAAACCCAACAGATAAAAACAAATGACTCTAGCCTTCATTTCGCTGGCTAGTTAACTGGTTGTCTGTACGACTAGCTAGTGAAAGTGACTGCTGAGGTTGACACTTTGTAAGAGCGTCACCTAATTTACCGCTACACACAACATTTCTTGCCTGACAATGATTGCTTGAATGATTGTTCTCTGTCTCATGGAAATAGTTGCAGTCTTTTGATGTATATAGTCAGCTAACTAGTTGGTTGTTTTGTCTTGTTTCTACCAAGCTGCTTGCTATAGCTAGCTAGCTAAAGATAGTTAGTAGCTTTAGCTAGCTAGCTAACACAGGCAGCTGTTTCATGGAAAATAACCCTTTGTGATTTAATTATAATGTCAATGCCAACTACAGTGGTCAGATAGCTAGCTTGGAGGAAGTAACGTTATTTAGTGTTGTGTGCATTGCGTCTGTGCACTTATAGTAACTAATGATACATTGACATTATTTAATTCCAGTATGCCAGAGGACGCTTTGGCAATACATGGAGGAGAAAGAATGTTTGAAATGTTGGAGATCCAGGGCAACTCCAGACGTCCAAAACTTCAGCTTGTGAAGAGGAGGAACAAAAAGACCCTGGTTCCTATCATCAAGAACCATGTGAAGCGTCAGAGTATGGTAATCAGTGATGAGTGGAGAGTGTATGCAAGTCTCTCACAGGAGGGCTGCAAGGGTGTGAAGGTCAACCACAGTCGGAATGATGTAGACCCGCGTACAGGTCTGCACATTCAGAATATCAGCAGGGCGTGGCAGACTTAAAAGAAGGAAGTGTGGTGTCTGCTTAGAAAGAGATCATAGAAGTCCCTAAAGAGGCAGCTCTGCTTCATAAAGTGGACATACTGATTGGACAGGACACACAAACATGGAGTCCTTGGCTGACTTTTCAAGGATGTAAGGAATGTGAACATTTGAGGCTGTGATCAATATAGTTGTGACCATTTGAAACGCTAAACCCATGTTCAGCATACACCATACACGTTCGCTCTCTAAGTCACCGTAATCACATCATTCTTCAACTGGTCGTTCAGTACAGTATTGTTTCCTTTTAATTAACCGTTGCACACCATTCTGTGAAACTGAACGCACCCCTGGCAACATTATGCACAGAAAGAAATTGTCAGGTTTTGGCCAGGACTATTCTGTTTTTTTGTCACTAGATGTCCCCATTGCACCTTTTTTGTACCTTTTGTTTTTGCCCTTGCTCTAATTATTGTTTGCACCTGTATGTCGTTCCCTTGTTAGTATTTAATCCCTGTGTGTTCCTCAGTTCCTTGCTCAGTGTTTGTATGTTAGCACCCAGCCCCAGCCTTTGTGAACATATATTCTCTAGTTGGATTTTCCAGAGGTTCTCTGGTTTTGTTCTTGTTTATTTTTTGATTAGTCTTTTGAGGTTTGTTTTTTCCCTGCTGTTCTTACCACTTTGTGGATTTATAATTTTGGCCTGAAGATTTTTTCCTTTATTAAACCTCCATCTCTAGTACTGCTGTGTCTGCCTCATCTTCTGGGTTCTGCCAATTATTAGTGACTGTTTCTCGCACCGGGTCCTGACAGAAACACTGAGCCATTAATATGAACCCAGAGGCAGCCAGTACCCAGGACTTTTTTCCCATGCTGTCCCACCACGAGGGGACTGTCCAACGTCACGAAGCTGCTCTGGTTCAGCAAGAGGCCTTACTGGCTGGACATTCTCAACTTCTGTCGGAGATGATGACTTCCATAAAGCAGATTTCTGATCAACTTTCTCCTGCAACCGCTTCTGCTCCAGTTCATCAGATTCAAGTGCCCGTGGCAGTTAACTCCCTGGCTGAACCTCGTCTGCCGCCTCCCCAACGGTTCTCAGGTGATCCGAGTGTTTGTAAGGGGTTTTTCACCCAATGTTCTCTCTCCTTCGAGCTGCAACCCTCGTCGTTTCCCACCGACCGGTCCAAGATAGCATATATCATCACCCTGCTGTCGGAAAAAGCCCTAGCCTGGGCTACTGCTGTGTGGGATGCCCAAAGTGCCTGCTGTGCCAGCTACTCTACCTTTGCTGAAGAATTCAAGCGAGTGTTTCAAGGTCCTACCAACGGCCCTGACTCAGCCAAACAGCTCCTGACTCTCCGCCAAGGTCGGCGCAGCGTGACGGACTATGCCATCCAGTTCCACACGGTGGCAGCAGCGAGTGGCTGGAACGACGAGGCGCTCACAGTGTGTTTTTTGAAGGGTCTTTCCGACACCATCCAGGATGAACTGGCCACTCGGGAACCACCAGACAACCTCGAGTCCCTGATCAAGTTGGCTTCACGCATAGACCAGCGTCTGAGAGAGAGAGAGCTCAACCGTAGATCTCTCACCCTAGCTCCTATCGGTCCCAGCTCCGAGTCTCCACCTTTATCCTCGCTGACTCCACCGGAACCCATGCAGGTTGGACGCATATCCCAGGCTGAGAGAGACCGCCGGATGAGGGAGCGATGCTGTCTATATTGCGGCAAACCGGGCCATTTCCTCTCCACGTGTCCCGGGCTCCAGGGAAAACGCACTCTCCCGTGCAGGCCTGGGAGGACTGTAACGGGAAACATAACCTCCTCCCATCCATCCAACTCCCGCCTGCTCATTCCAGTTACCCTTTCCTGGGACAACCACGAGCTTCCCCTTCAAGTCTTGGTAGACTCTGGAGCCGCAGGTAACTTCATGGATGGTGTCTGGGCGAAGGAGAATGGCGTTCCCTCTGAACCTCTAAGTGACCCCATAAGGGTTACTACGTTGGATGGAAGCCCTTTGGGATCTGGACTTGTCACTCGTGTCACTACCCCCTTGCGACTTTCAGTTTCCCAACACCAGGAAGTGATGAACTTTCATCTGACCTCGTGTTCCGAGTTCCCTCTCATCCTTGGATACCCCTGGCTTCACAGCCATAACCCTCACATCGACTGGTCTGTGGGCACTATCAAGCAGTGGGGTCCTACGTGCCAAGCCACTTGTATCTTCCCAAGTTCCCCGAGTTCCCCTCCCGAGTCTCTAGAATCCATCGACCTGTCCCGAGTTCCCGAGTGTTACCATGACCTCAAACCGGTATTTAGCAAACAGAGGGCCACCAAACTACCACCCCATAGACCTTACGATTGCCCCATCGACCTGTTTCCGGGCACCTGCCCCCCCAGGGGTCGGATCTTTTCCCTATCTCCTCCCGAACGAGCTGCTATGGATACCTACATCAAGGACTCTCTGGCAGCAGGCCTCATGCGTCCATCCACCTCACCGGCGGGAGCAGGGTTTTTCTTTGTGGCCAAAAAAGACGGGGGATTACGTCCTTGCATCGACTACCGGGGACTTAATGCCATAACCGTCCGTAACCGCTACCCGCTACCCCTTATGGCCACAGCCTTTGAGCTGCTCCAGGAAGCAGTGGTCTTCACTAAGCTTGACCTGCGGAACGCATACCATCTTGTGCGGATCAAACCCGGTGACGAGTGGAAGACCGCTTTCAACACGCCTACTGGTCACTACGAATACTTGGTGATGCCCTTCGGCCTGACCAACGCCCCGGCTGTGTTCCAAGCGCTCATAAACGATGTGCTTAGGGATATGCTTAACATTTTCGTGTTTGTTTACTTGGATGACATCCTCATCTTTTCGAGCTCCCTTCAAGAACACACTAAGCATGTCAGACAAGTGCTCAAACGCCTTCTAGACAGCCATTTGTACGTTAAGCCTGAAAAGTGTGAATTCCATTCCTCTCGAGTACAATTCCTGGGATTTGTAGTGGAACCCGGTCGAGTCCAGATGGATCCCAAGAAGGTAGGGGCGGTAGCAGATTGGCCCACCCCCAAGTCCGTTAAGGAAGTTCAGCGTTTCCTGGGCTTCACTAACTTCTACCGCAAGTTCATCAAGAACTTCAGCTCGGTGGCAGCTCCTCTCTCAGCGTTAACCAAGGGTGGCAACACAAGGTTTCTGTGGGGAAGAGAAGCTGAGACGGCCTTCCAAGGACTCAAGCAGCGCATCCTCTCTGCTCCCATCCTGACACTACCGACGGCGGATGAACCTTTTGTGGTGGAGGTAGACGCATCAGAGGTTGGTGTTGGAGCTGTCCTGTCTCAGAGGGGTGAAGACAAGAGGCTTCATCCTTGCGCCTTCTTCTCTCACCGGCTTACCCCGGCCGAGAGGAATTACGATGTGGGGGATCGTGAACTCCTAGCGGTTAAGATGGCATTGAAGGAATGGAGACACTGGCTCGAGGGGGCTTCTCAACCGTTTCAAGTGCTTACGGACCACAAAAATCTGGAGTATATCCAGCAGGCGAAGCGGTTGAATTCCAGACAAGCTCGATGGTCTCTTTTCTTCAGCCGATTCCAGTTTATCCTCACCTATAGACCCGGGTCGAAGAATCTCAAACCGGACGCCTTGTCACGAATCTACTCTCCTGCCATTCGAGAAGATACTGACATGACTGTCCTTCCGGCCGCTAAGATCGTGGCTCCGATCTCGTGGCAAGTGGAGGATACCGTGAAACAAGCTCAAGCCATCGAACCGGGCCCTGGAGGAGTTCCTGCTAATCGGTTGTTTGTTCCCAAGGCAGCAAGGTCCCAAGTCCTTCTGTGGGGGCACTCCTCTCGCCTCACCTGTCACCCGGGCGTAGGTCGCACCTTGGAGTTCATCCAGCGTAAGTTCTGGTGGCCCACCATAAAAGAAGACGTTGCCACTTTCGTCAAGGCCTGTCCCGTGTGCTGCCAGGGCAAATCTTCTCACCTCCGCCCTCAAGGACTCCTTCACCCTTTATCTATTCCCCACCGACCCTGGTCCCATATCTCATTGGACTTTATTACTGGCCTTCCTCCGTCCCATGGTAATACTACTATCCTAGTCATCATCGACAGGTTTTCTAAGGCGGCCAGGTTCGTTCCCTTGACTAAGTTACCTTCTGCCAAGGAAACGGCTGAGTTGGTGATTAACCATGTGTTCCGAGTCTTCGGCATTCCGCAAGATATGGTTTCCGACAGAGGTCCCCAGTTCGCCTCAAGGTTTTGGAAGGCCTTCTGCCAACTCATAGGGGCCACTGCCAGTCTATCTTCAGGGTACCATCCGGAGTCCAATGGCCAAACCGAGAGGATGAATCAAGAGCTGGAAACCACCCTCAGATGTATGGTCTCCAACAACCCGTCCACATGGTCGTCCTTCATGGTTTGGGCCGAGTACGCGCACAACACCTTGTGCTCCTCCTCCACTGGTATGTCCCCGCACGAGTGTCAGTTTGGCTATGCTCCTCCATTGTTCCCGGACCAGGAGGCAGAAGTCAGTGTGCCTTCAGCCTCGAGGTTCATCAGACGCTGTCGGCTTACGTGGAAGAAGGCCCGTCTTAATCTTCTGCGTTCCTCACAGAGGTACCAACAACAAGCCAACAGACGTCGCCGTCCCGGGCCTACCCTGCGCCTCGGCCAGAGAGTATGGCTCTCAACCAAGAATTTACCGCTACGGGTGGAGTCTCGCAAACTGTCCCAGAAATTCATCGGTCCCTTTAAGGTTGCCAGAAGAGTGAACCCCGTTACTTTTCGCCTGCACTTACCCAGATCCCTTAAAATTAATCCCACGTTTCACATTTCTTTATTAAAACCTGTTGTTTTTTCTCCCCTTATCCCGGCAGGCAGACCTCCCCCTCCGCCCCGTATCATCGGAGGCCAGTCGGCTTATACCGTCCATCGGATACTGGATTCCCGCCGGGTGCAGCGGTCCTGGTAGTATCTGGTGGACTGGGAAGGCTACGGTCCCGAGGAGTGCTCCTGGGTTCCTGCCAAAGACATACTGGACCCTGACCTCATTCGTCAGTTCAGGGTCCTCCACCCTGAGAAGGCTGGTAGGAACGTCAGGAGCCGTTCCTAGGAGGGGGATTCTGTCAGGTTTTGGCCAGGACTATTCTGTTTTTTTGTCACTAGATGTCCCCATTGCACCTTTTTTGTACCTTTTGTTTTTGCCCTTGCTCTAATTATTGTTTGCACCTGTATGTCGTTCCCTTGTTAGTATTTAATCCCTGTGTGTTCCTCAGTTCCTTGCTCAGTGTTTGTATGTTAGCACCCAGCCCCAGCCTTTGTGAACATATATTCTCTAGTTGGATTTTCCAGAGGTTCTCTGGTTTTGTTCTTGTTTATTTTTTGATTAGTCTTTTGAGGTTTGTTTTTTCCCTGCTGTTCTTACCACTTTGTGGATTTATAATTTTGGCCTGAAGATTTTTTCCTTTATTAAACCTCCATCTCTAGTACTGCTGTGTCTGCCTCATCTTCTGGGTTCTGCCAATTATTAGTGACTGTTTCTCGCACCGGGTCCTGACAGAAATGGTGGGTGATTCAAGTAAAAGTCACAGAGATTAAGAGAAAGGGGGGAGATACTTCCCTTCCAACTAAGATAAGTGAACAAACATGTTTTCTTGTTGCAGGACAGCAGTACCTTGTTACATTCGACAGTACCTGTATTGAACATTTTGCGAAATTTGACAAAATGTCCAACATGAGATTGTTGCAGCCATTCTTTATCAGGTTCCGCAAGGTTGGAGCAGGTTTCAGTTACTGCGCCCTGTGTTCTGTCTAAAACGTGCTTCCTTGTGTGTGTGCATCTCGTGTGCCAATTATGATATTGTGATACTACTGAAGTTTTGGTATACCATGCAACACTACTGTAAAGGTGCCCCCGAAAAGTGTGTGGTGGGGCACATTTACAGTAATTTTGTAATCTGTCGACTAAAACTTTGCGCTGGTTGAATTAAACTACCTTGGTGCTGTAATATCTCTCTCTCTCACTCACTCTCTTCTCAGGCAACAGCTCAACTTGCACTGGCAGCCTTTAGCCATTAAGCCAAAAATATTAATAGAAAATGTTGTGATTTTTGTGAATTAAAAGATTCATTTTAACATCATGCCTCTGATGCATTTCTTTATCACCAACAGGAAAGACAAGTTTAAGCATAGCGTTGTTTGTTTCCCTCTTGATTTATTTCCCCAGGTGCTTCAGTGTCAAAAGGTCATTTCAATCATGGCAACAACAGTTGCACATTTGGATGTGTTGATGGATTATTGCATTTTAACTTAATTAAACAGACTTTCATTTCATTTAGATAGTACCAATGCATCTACAGAGGGTTACTATCAAATCAGTCAATCACATGTATTCATAAAGCCCTTTTTACATCAGCCGATGTCACAAAGAGCTGTACAGAAACCCAGCCTAAAACCCCAAACAGCAAGCGATGCAGATGTAGAAGCACAAGTGTAAGTGAAAACACTGAACATACTCGTCAGTTGATGCATTTTTGAATGTGAAGTATATAGTCTGTAGACCATCAACTAAGCTCAACTTGTGTTTCACTTTATTTGGATAGTTCCAAAGCATATCTACAGATACTTACTAGAATGACAACACATAATGCTGTTAAGATGTAACTGATATGAGTTGATATGCTGCTGATTTATTGTTTGTTGATCATCAATAGATGGGCTTGGCTTTGATGCAAGTGAGGGGACGCTGTTGACATATTACCGACAGGCTACAGATCTGCTGTTGAAATGCTACTGATAGTCTACAGATGGTGTGTTGAGCATCTATAGATGGACTATAGACTACCTTGTTGAGAATGATGAGATATACTGTTGAGATGCTGCTGAAATACTAAAGCCATTATGTTGAAATGCTGCTGACGGTCTACAGATAGTTTGTTGAACATCTGAAGATGGACTACGGACACTTTCTTTTTGAAAGTCAACAGATATGCAGTTGACATGTTACTGTTATTATTTGGATAGATGGACTATCCAAATAATGTGTTACCGGGTTTCCAATTTCTTTTAACGCGTCTTTTCAGACGTTGTAAATATTGGTAAATCCTTCATAAATGATCAGTATGTTACCAGTTTCTTTAAAGGTATCTTTTCAGCAGTTATACATGTTGTAAAGATACATTTGGTAATAGTCAACGGATTGACAATTTAGTTTTGCCAGTTAAAAATGTTGGTAAGTCATTAATAAACGTTCATAGGTCTAGCACTTTTAGCAGTTATAAATGTTAATAACTAATCGATAAATGTTCACAGGTCTGTCCACTTTAAAATAAGCTATCCTTTCAGCAGTTATACATGTTTATAACTAATGTATAATTGTTCATAGTAACTCATGTATAATTGTTCATAGTTCTACCACTTTAAAACAAGGTCGCCTTTTAGCAGTTACACTGTAAATGTTGTTCAATCATTTCTAGATGATTTGAGAGTTCACTCAGAGCTTAGATATACTTATAGGCAGTAGTTGGGCACTGATCACACATGACATGAGAGGAGATTCAGTATTTCTGTTAAAACAGGTTCAGAGAAATGAATGGTGGGCATGAAGATCGAAATATTGAACAATTTTAGAGGACACCTCCACTGTTTCACCAACCCAAGGTATTACGGTTACCATTTCACACCAGAGACTCCACCATACATGGACAATCACAGAGCAGCGGTAAGTGTGTTGATATGATCTGGTAAGGGGTCATCTGTTAGGAATGATATGATTGAATAATGTCTGGGATATACATTTGGCCAGGACATCGGAGTTTCAAACGTGGGTCAAGACACGTCATGAAAACCAACCTTTACTATTACTGAGAAAGAGCACCAATGCATCCCACCCAAAAGTGACAAAATAACTTGTTCAACTGTGCAACTATTGAAAACAAGGTTTCATAATGACACATAAGGGTTCATCTTATAAGAATGTGTAAGTGCATTTGTAAACGGTTAATAACTGGAGGTAAATATTGTCTCACTATCTGGAAAGCACCGACCAGTAATTGCACTAATAAAGTGATACCCTTATAAGTGTCGTAGCAAAATGGCGCACAACTCAAAGGCTGAGGGCTGAGGGCAACACTGGTATCGGCATGATATTGTTGGTCCGGTGGTTGCTTCTTTTGTGTTGCATAATGTAAATGAACAGAATGACCAAACGTGTTTTTGAATACTAAATCAAATAATCAATGTCATATTGCAAGTCAAAAATGTATAATAACAAATACAAAATGCATTTATATAAGCTCCCAAATTGAGTGTGCATCATAGTCTGAACTAATAACTTGTAAGGCCAAGAGACGGTCAAAGATAGAAGTTTGATTCAGAAGGACAATAATCAGCCTGACCTGATAAATTGATTAAACTCTCCATTTAGCTTTCTGTGTCTAACTGTATGCTATTGCATGTGTGCACATGCTCGCTTGCGTGCCTGTTTTCAAAGAATAGGACAATAAAGCAAAAAAACACCATGCAATCTCTCTGCAGTAATTAGTCAGTAGAGCATTAATTCCAATCGGGGGCTGGGAGGGCCAAGCGAGAGCGTCGCCATCATTTAACACTGTGGCTGTGAGTGCGTCATGGCGTGTCGAGACGAGTCCTCGTTCCTTCCCCCTCATTACCGTCCCGGTGGTGGGCAGGGTCCGCCGCGATGCCAACGGTCACACATCAGCGCCTTATTTCATCTTATCTGACGCAGAGAGATGATGGCCGTCGCCTCAACCTCCACTCCGGCCCCCCGCTGCCTGTAACACAACTAAGGCCCTGGCCAGCTTCAGCTTCCAACACAGCCAGCCAGGCAGGGTCTGACAAATAGATTTTCCTCTGTATTTATGCCCTACTGTACATCACTCTTCCTCTCACAGCTCTCAGCACAGGTAGCTGCTTTATATGAAATGAACAATCTTTATAGACGTTCCTAAGCCATAACAAGCCTGATTTTCAGCGCTGGCCTGGGTATATAAGTCTCACTGAATTGTCAGGCTTCTTGCTCGACAAATCAAGCTTAACTTATGATGTTTTCAGTGTAATTTTTATCCCCGTTTGACTGGCCAACTACCCGGTGGTAATAGGATGTTGGGAAAGGCCAGTGGGGATGTTTGCGCGGCGTGTGATTGATCGATGCAGCCTGCACTTTTCATTTATATCTCCCCGTTCCGAAATCAGTTAAGTTTAGGAAAAATGAATCCAAAAAACGGGAGAAGAGAAATGGCGGCAGATTACAGGGAGGCAAGCTCGTAGATCCAAGTTTGGCCCGTGTTGGGGGGCGCGGATTCTCTGAACATTAAGTTATCTAAATGAAAATCAATACTATATGTGCCAGCGTTTTACTGCACAGAATTGCCCTGAGAGCAGGCAGGGTGGAGGGGCTTGCTGGGGCTGATCATGGCTCCTTTCGCTCTCTCTCCTTGGCCTGTCCCTGTGGCCTACCCCCGAAGGGACTTCTAATTGGCTCCAGGGCCTGATCATAAAGGAGTTAAATGTAGAAGCAGAAAAGACATCTGCATTTTCGACATGATCTCAGTACCCATGAGCTGGGGCTTCACCTTGGTATGGAAGTGTCTGTTTGTCTGTCTTAATGTGTGTGTGACAGTATTGGTGTCCAACTATATCATATGTCAGCTTGTGTGTGTATGGGGGGGTCCCTGGAGAAGGGGGTGTATCTAAGCAGGAATGGCCCTCACCAGGCCACTAGAGAAATCTCTCTCTGGTCACGCTCCAGCTGCTTCTCACCTGTCAGCCACACTAGAATTATTTCATCCCACTTGCAATTAGGCAAAGGTTTCCGCAAAGCCACAGAGCAGCATGGGCGACAGTGGGGTGGATGGAGTCTTCTACACCGCTCACCACCAAGCAGGGTGCAAAAACACACTGGTCCACAGTGCAAGCATACTATAAAACTGAGCCAAACACCTCTGCCGTGTTGGGAAAACATTCTAAGCGTGTCAACTGTATTGTACAAGCAGATTGTCAAGATTTATTTCACAGTCTCTGCAGTGCAAATGTTCTCTTCCTGATGCTAGAATTCAATGCCTATGTTACTATGTAGCAGAGGTGGATTGGGCCATCCGTCCTATAATGATTATGATCTAGGGGCCTTTATGGCATCCACAATGATTTTTTAATGTCAACGTTAAGGGGAACATACCAATCACAGGACTAATATCAAGGTAATCTAGATTTGCTGGTCCTGTGCATTTGATGATATGCCAGAAGCTACTCATTGGGAAGCGGCTAATACACCCAGGCACTTGTCTCTATATTATAAGGGGAACATTAACCCTCTGCTGTCCACCACTGATGATAGCTGTCTGAAATCATTCTTTCATTCTTGGGCACATACATACCTACAGTATGTTTACTCATATGAGAAGTACCCCTTCAGAGCATCTCCAGCTTCAACATTGTGCATTGGGTTATATGAATTAAGGTGATACAGATACTTAAAAGAAGTACAGAATTTTTTAAACGATAATATATCATGTACGAGCCTATACTTCATGTTAATCCAACAAAGCATAGTTGGATCAAACATATACGTAAACATATACATTGATCTCTACACTGAGAACATAAAGGAATCCAAAACAGAGGGATTGAGAGAGGTGGAGAGGTAGACAGAGAGTCTGAAAACAGAAGACAAGACACTGTATTAGGGAGTTATGCTATAATGTACACCCCATTCTCTAGGTTCTATGTGCTGTTTTAAAAAGGGGGACATTTCTCCATTGTGGAGGCAGTCAGGCAGAGGACAGGAACTGGGGCCATGCTTATAAATCAGCCCTGAGTCTCTGGTGGCCAGCAGCAGGCGAATACTGCAGAGAGAGAGAGAGAGAGAGAGAGAGAGAGAGAGAGAGAGAGAGAGAGAGAGAGAGAGAGAGAGAGAGAGAGAGAGAGAGAGAGAGAGAGAGAGAGAGAGAGAGAGAGAGAGAGAGAGAGAGAGAGAGAGAGAGAGAGAGAGAGAGAGAGAGAGAGAGAGAGAGAGAGAGAGAGAGAGAGAGAGAGAGAGAGAGAGAGAGAGAGAGAGAGAGAGAGAGAGAGAGAGAGAGAGAGAGAGAGAGAGAGAGAGAGAGAGAGAGAGAGAGAGAGAGAGAGAGAGAGAGAGAGAGAGAGAGAGAGAGAGAGAGAGAGAGAGAGAGAGAGAGAGAGAGAGAGAGAGAGAGAGAGAGAGAGAGAGAGAGAGAGAGAGAGAGAGAGAGAGAGAGAGAGAGAGAGAGAGAGAGAGAGAGAGAGAGAGAGAGAGAGAGAGAGAGAGAGAGAGAGATATTGCATACATGTAAACTCGTGTGTTCTCTAGTGTTAAACACCCCCCACTGCCAAGCAATCCC
Organism: Salvelinus alpinus; assembly: GCF_045679555.1. Classification (NCBI taxonomy): domain Eukaryota; kingdom Metazoa; phylum Chordata; class Actinopteri; order Salmoniformes; family Salmonidae; genus Salvelinus; species Salvelinus alpinus. The sequence goes on from NC_092090.1 coordinate 44,087,987, forward strand.
CCCACCCCATACCTCTCCAACACCACAGCACGTCCCCCTTCAATGACCCCCCTCCACCTCTCCCTCTGATAAATTAGAAGTGTCCCTGACTGCATTGCCCAGATGCCAGGAAAATACTAGTGTCCGATTTGGCAAATGCGCAAACTGCCCATTATCTGGCTACACAGAGAGACCATTTAGGGAAGGGCCTGAGGACACTGGTGGGGGGAGGAGAGAGACAAATCACCCCCATCTGATGCTACCAACACAGCTAACTACCCAAGGCAAAACACCCTATTTGTTCAGCATATAAAAATACAGTATGGATGGAAAGTAAAGAAATTATGCAACAAAAAAAAAGCATGGTGAATTACAAAGAAAATGTGGATAATAGTGTCTCATATGAACCTGTATTCTATTTTTGAAGTGCTGAAAGTAAATATACTTTCAATGGCTTTTTGACAGACTGCACTCAAAATAAATTAAGTTGAGGCCAATATGCATCAGGATCTGACCCTTTTTTGTTGTTGCCTAAAATGACATACCCAAATCGAACTGCCTGTATCTCAGGACCTGAAGCAAGGATATGCATATTCTTGAATATGGAAATGTATGTGGAAATGTGAAATTCATGTAGGAGATTATAACACATTAGATCTGGTAAAAGATAATTACATTTAATTTTTTTAAATTAATTTATTTTACATAATGCAAAGAAAAAAACATGTGTTTTAGACCGATCCAATGAACCATTGTATATATGTTCAAAATGTTGTATCAAGACTGCCCAAATGTGCCTAATTGCTTTATCAATACATCTTCAAGTTCATAATTGTGCACTCTCCTCAAACCATTGCATGGCATTCTTTCACTGTAATAGCTACTGTAAATTGGACAGTGCAGTTAGATAAACAAGAATTTAAGCTTTCTGGCCATATCAGATATGTCTATGTCCTGGTAATTTTTTTTGTTACTTACAACCTCATGCTAATCACATTAGCCTACGTTAGCTCAACCATCCCACGGACACCAAACCCGTAGAGGATCATTCATTCAAAAGGTGGCCTAACGGTGTTTGGTTAAAAACAAACATGCATGTATTTATTCTACAAATAATAATTTTATGCTTGAATGTTTGGGTTTATCTATTTGTCTATAATTATTTTAATTACATGGATAATTCACATTCATTAGTTTCATCTGTTCATTAAAAGACAGACACAGATCTATAAAGAGGACAAGGTTTGTATAAAACATCAGGCAGCTGTGGACGAATCTGGCCTTGCATGCTAAATGAATAGGTGATTTGAAGAAAGGAAGCATGCAGGTGCCTTAGTAAGAGGAGAGAGGTTAGATATCTAACACAGAACAGGGTAGCAGGCAGGCCCAGGTTTCTTTTAAAGCCAGGGCTTTTCTTTGGTTCAACAAGCATCAATAAATGGACGCTGTCTCCCTTCCATGAGCTGGGATACTCACAACATTCAATGAAATGTCATCTTACAGAATTCAATAGTAGATGTAACATTATGTTCAAGTAAGGGGATCAACAATCCACTTAATTACATTTTAATCTCTTCGAATTCATTTGAGCTGGAGAATAGACTCAAAATCATGCAAATTGTTGCTGTTTTGCTTATATAATTTCTCATTTGCATATCAACGTATGGGCATGACAATCCCATAAACAAATTCGTATTTACTATTGATGTTGCCCTATTGTAGATGGTGATTACATCCGTATTGTATCCTACTGCACTTTCCAACACACCACATAACACAAACAAAAACATCCATCCATCCCTCACACACATGCACCCAGGCACACGCACGCACGCCAGCCTGCAGAGCCCCAGAACAAGCCTGTGTAGCTAGAAACTATAGAGCAGGCAGTCCCACGGCTGATCCCTCTCCTCACGTCCCCATACTGTTTCCCTGAGCTTAGGGGACTCAGTGTTTTCTCCCTTTGCTGTGTTTCATCTTAACTGAGTTTATTCAAGTGTAGTCAATGTTTTTCCCCCTGAAAGAGTAGCAGGGGAGAGGAACAGGAGTAAACGCAGCCACACATCCACAGCGAGCAGAGCAGGCAGCCCAGAGGACACGTTTAGTAATCCCACCAATGATGTCCGTGGCCCAGTGATGGCTACCAGCCCTACAAATACCCACAGACCCTCAATCCATTTTTATTGTATTCGGGCTGCAGTGTTGTATTTCCTGACTACTCTTAGCACCACACACACACTGCACTCGGAAACAAAAATCCATAATATCGATTGGCCAGTGTCACCACAATTATTCTTTTGAAACAGCCATTGAAAACAAATTACATCTGCACTGCGTTTTCATCCGATTGCTCCGGGTGAGCAATGCTCACTCCCCCCTTGCCGACCAACCCCTCCCTCCAGCTTTACCACCTTTAGCACTGTGTGGCTAACGACTGCGCGTATGTGAGGGGTGTCGGGCCTGCAGAGTGTGGGGTCTGGGGAAAAGCTCTGAGAGAGGTACTTAAGGGTAACAAAAGCTTAAATTAGTGACAAATGAGTAAACAACTAGAAAATAGGAACGGTGTGTTTGTCAAATAAATACAAATCAAATTGTATTTGTCATATGCTTGGTAAACAGCAGGTGTAGACTAACAGTGAAATGTTAACTTATAGGTCCTTCCCAACAATGCAGAGAGAAAAATAGAAACACCATAGAAAAAATGCTAACACAAGGGAATGACGAAGTGATAATGCCAGAGAAGCCAGGGTTTGGAGGATATATTGGCACAGGTGTTACATACATATATCCCCCAAACACCGGCTTTATACAACGGGTTACCAACATTTTCAAATAATGATTAATTTTCATTAAAAACATTATTTTGATTAATTTATTCATACTATTTCATCCTTTCTCAAGATATAATCTAGGGATATAATCTTGGGTTGCTACCCAAGCCTGCTGGTTGTTCGTTCTATCGGTTCGGTTGCCAGAGACGCGACCCAGTCATTCAGTCTTTTTCTTCTGTATCTATGGACGCGACACAGACGTTCGTTCTAAATGTTCCATTGCCATATTGGCTGGCAATGTTCTTATCCCTTGCTTGCTAGCTAGTCGACTACAGCTAACTTACAGTCACGTCAGAACAGTGCAAGCAGAATAACATTTGTTAAGGCTGTTTTCTAGTGACATTTATTTGGATACAGGGCCTGTCTCTCTGTCCGTCTATGAGTGTATATGTCTGTCTGTCTGTCTGTCTGTCTGTCTGTCTGTCTGTCTGTCTGTCTGTCTGTCTGTCTGTCTGTCTGTCTGTCTGTCTGTCTGTCTGTCTGTCTGTCTGTCTGTCTGTCTGTCTGTCTGTCTGTCTGTCTGTCTGTCTGTCTGTCTGTCTGTCTGTCTGTCTGTGAGCGTATACAGTGCCTTCGGAAGGTATTCAGACACCTTTAACTCTTTCCACATTTTGTTAGAGCCTTATTCTAAAATGTATTAAAATGCATTTTTTCTCATCAATCTACACACAATACCCCATAATGACAAGCAAAAACAGGTTTTTTGACATATTTGCTGATTTATAAAGAATAAAAAACTGAAATAGCTCATTTACAGAAGTATTCAGACCCTTTACTCATTACTTTGTTGAAGCACCTTTGGCAGCGATTACAACCTCATGTCTTCTTGGATATGACGCTACAAGCTTGGCACACCTGTATTGGGGAGTTTCTCCCATTCTTCTATGCAGATCCTCTCAAGCTCTGTGAGGTTGGATGGGGAGCGTTGCTGCACAGCATTTTCAGGTCTCTCCAGAGATGCTCAATCGGATTCAAGTCTGGGCTCTGGCTAAGCCACACAAGGACATTCAGAGACTTGTCCCGAAGCCACTCCTGTCTTGGCTGTGTGCTTAGGGTTGTTGTCCTGTTGAAAGGGGATTGGACTCCAATCAAGTTGTAGAAACATCTCAAGGATGATCAATGGGAAACAGGATGCACCTGAGCTCAATTTCGAGTCTCATAGCAAAGGGTCTGAATACTTAATGTAAATACATATATTTGTAATTAAAAACATTTTTTTGTCATTATGGGTTTTTGTGTGTAGATTGCTTAGGAAATTGTTTTATTTAATCCATTTTAGAATAAGGCTGTAATATAACAAAATAGGGAAAAAGTCAAGGTGTTTGAATACTTTCCAAATGCACTGTACATCCATAACAATGAGCTAATGATGCTGTAACGGTAGTCGTCATATTCCTCCTCCTCGGACGAGGAGAGGCGAGAAGGATCGGACCAATACGCGGAGTGGTTAGTGTTCATGATGAATGATTTATTATAACGGAAAAACTGAACACTGAAAATACAAAACAAATAAACGAAGTGCAGAAAACAGATACAGTACCGTGTGGTGAAAAACACAAACACGGAAACAAACACCCACAAAACACACGTGAAACCCAGGCTGCCTAAGTATGATTCTCAATCAGGGACAACGATTGACAGCTGCCTCTGATTGAGAATCATACCAGGCCGAACACAAAAATCCCAACATAGAAAATCAACCATAGACAAACCCACCCAACTCACGCCCTGACCAACTAAAATAAATACAAGACAAAGGAAAACAGGTCAGGAACGTGACAGATGCGCTATTTCACCTGGAATAGAAAATGTGCCCTCTTGTCAGGACACTGTTGTTCAGAGGAGCAATTCAACAACACAGCTAACACAATCACTTCAAACTGAAGCTGGAAAGACTTCAAACTACCTTCAATTGATAGTTCTTTGTATATATCCATAAAAATGATCCTGATTCATGATTTCGACTGCCTGAGAAAAGATGCCTACCTGGCTGTCTCGTTCCGACTCACGACACGTTCATTACTATGGAAAAGCTGGAGATTGAATTTGAATATTGAAACAAGGTTGCAAATGTCGGAGAGACAGACAGCAAGGTTTATAGAAATGTGAGATAATGTCTAGATGCTTTTTATAGCAGAGATCAAGTTTATAAATTGGATGGCTGGGCTGATAAGACAGTGGATTGCGCAGTCAGATGGAACAGAGTAAATAGCCAGTCTAACGTCTTAGATTTAGATTTAACTTGTGGAATAGACACCAGCTGGAATGCAGTTTTACCCCATCAGCATTCAGGATTAGACCCACCCGTTGTAAAAATACACAATGAGTAAAGATAACATGGCTATATACACGGGGTACCAGTACCGAGTCGATGTGCAGGGGTACGAGGTAATTGAGGTAGATATGTACATATAGTTAGGGTTAAAGTGACTAAGCAACAGGATAGATAATAAACAATAGCAGCAGCATATGTGATGAGTAAATGCAGATACTCCGGGTAGCTATTTAGCAGTCTTATGGCTTGGGGATAAAAGCTGTTCAAGGTCCTGTTGGTTCCAGACTTGGTGCATCGGTACCGCTTAAGGTACGGTAGCAGAGAGAACAGTCTATGACTTGTGTTGTTGGAGTCTTTGACAATTTTTAGGGCCTTCATCTTACACCACCTGGTATAGAGGTCCTGGATGGCAGGGAGCTCGACGGCCAAAGTGATGTACTGGGCTGTACACAATACCTTCTGTAGTGCCTTGTGGTCAGATGCCATGCAGTTGCCGTACTAAGCGGTGATGTAGCCAGTCAAGATGCTCTCAATGGTGCAGCTGTAGAACTTTTTGAGGTTCTGAGGGCCCATGCCATATCTTTTCAGCCACCTTAGGTGGAAGAGGTGTTGTCGTGCCTTCTTTACAACTGTGTTGGTGTGTGTGGACCATGTTAATTCCTTAGTGATGTGGAAACCGAGGAACTTGAAGCTCTCGGCACGCTCCACTACAGCCCCATCGATGTGGATGGGGGCGTGCTCGGCCCTCCGTTTCCTGTGGTCTACGATCAGCTCTTTTGTCTTGCTGACATTGAGGGAGAGGTTGTCCTGGTGTGTGTGTGTGTGTGTGTGTGTGTGTGTGTGTGTGTGTGTGTGTGTGTGTGTGTGTGTGTGTGTGTGTGTGTGTGTGTGTGTGTGTGTGTGTGTGTGTGTGTGTGTGTGTGTGTGTGTGTGTGTGTGTGTGTGTGTGTGTGTGTGTGTGTGTGTGTGCAGGGGTACTCAGGCTGCAATTACCTGGCTGGTTTCTTCTTTCACCTATTAGAGAATATATCAGAGACAAGAGCATCAAAGACACAGAGAAAGCTAATAGAATTAGCAAGCTGATACCATTTCTCATGGTTTAGAACTGAGTCGTGTCTGACTACTCACTGGTAAGTTTTATTGAACAGCGTTCTGTGTTTTCAATAATAATTTTTATTCCTGTAAATTATTAATAACATTTGATGGGTTTGAACAAAGCACTTCTGATTAAAGTTGTGCATAATCACTATGGAAATAGAAAAAAAGGTGACCCCATAGGAGGACCCTTTTTGGTTCCAGGTAGAACCGCTTTGGTTGCAGGTAGAACCCTGTTGGGATCCATGTAGAACCCTGTGGAAAGGGTTCTACAGTACATGAACCCTTAAAGGGTTCTACCTTGAACCAAAAGTGTTCTTTTAAAGGGAACAGCCAAAGAACCCTTTTAGGTTCTGGATAGCACTTATTTGTTAAGATAAACAATTATATTTATCATAGTGATTCAGGAGTAACATGAAAACAGAATAATATGCCCCACCAACATTAGAAAAACTATACAGAAAACTCTCAAATTGCTGAAATAATTATTGAAATAATTGAAATAATAAATAACTCCATTTGTTCTCACAGTGTACATCCTGTTCCATTCTCCCGTGCATTTCAATTAAAGAGAGTGCAGCAGATATTACATGCGTTTGCATGTTCAATGGTAGGGAAGAGCAGAAATATATGTGATCGTATGATCCATCTTGGATATAAAGGCCAGTGTTTTAAAAACCGCATGGATATTGTGTCACATTTTCGGGTTGTCTTGAGACAGAGAACTTGTCCCATCAACTTGTCAAATGTAAACATACATGCAAATGTAAGAACTGTAACATATACATTCTCTGATTGATCATTTGTGATCCTCTGTGTGTTTATACAATATGTCCATTATCAATATGCATACATTTACAACAGCATACATGGATACTGGCTATGTTATTCCACATTGCTTCTACAGTACATGAAACAACCCCCTCTGCCAAGTTCTGGTAGATTCCCTTTAGCAGCACTTTGGTGATGCTACAGAATTACCTGACAAAGTAGAAGGGGGGGGGGGGGGGGGGGAGAATACAACTAATGTCAAGTCAATAGTGTTGATAATTAATCCAGTCTGGGCCTCCCCAGCCAGACGGTAGGGTTGGAGGCACAATCCCTTTGTTAAGCTTTGACCACACAAGTCACCACGCCGGCCCTCCTGCAGCAGGGAAACGCCAACTTTGGAGTATTAAGAAAACCAATAGCCTTGTTGACATGAACATGGGAGCCTAACCCCCGCAGCCTCCTCATATGAAGCATTGATTTTTCTGTCTTGGTGCAGCGCTAAAGCCATTCATTCTTTATGGGCAGCAAGACTCACTGGGCCTGGCCCAATTCTCCTCCTCGTTTTCCATCTTACCTTGAGGGTAAAACTTGAGGATTACTCGAACCCCCTCCCCGCCCCAGACATGATTTGTGTTAGGCCTGGATCATGGGGGGGGGGGGGGGGGGGTAAATGTCTGGGCTGCTTTGGAATGGGGCTGACCTGCATAAACTTTGGGGGCCAGAGGTCTGTTATTCACAAAGCGGGGGTCTCAGTAGGTAACGCAGCACTACAACACTCCCACTTGTGCCTACATTACTAAATCAATTCAATTATCACCTAAATTCTCCCAGATATACAGACACACACACACACACACACACACACACACACACACACACACACACACACACACACACACACACACACACACACACACACACACACACACACACACACACATGAAACAGACATTCTGTTCATCCATAACTTTCGTTCTTAGACGCCTCTCTCTCTCTCTCTCTCTCTCTCACTCTCTCTCCCTCTCTCCCTCTCTCTCTCTCTCTCTCACACGCTATTGCTCTCGTTCTCTCTCTCTGTCTCTCTCTCATAGTTTCAAATATGTTTGAGTGTGAATGTTACATTCATATAATTTATCTGAAGTGAACATCTTTGTTTTAATAAAAGTCCTGAAGTAGTTTATATCACTGGATAAATAATGCATGTATCTGCTGTAACAGTCTTTCCCAGTTTTCTCCTTGGGCCGTGCAGCGCATGGCATATGGCAGCTTTGAGTTCTCTTTCAGTGGCAGGAAAATGCATTAAAGAGATTTGAAGTGATTGGCGGGCACTGAGGGCCCTAGGCCACATATTTAAATACGAATCTCCTTTCAATCACATCACAGGCACAAGTCATTTCTATAAATGAAAGGGTCATAAACTCAGACTTAGAATTTAAACCTAAGTTTTGTCTTTGTTCAGTTTGTTCAAAGTTCTGGTGGTGCTCCGTTGACTGTAGTTACCCGTCCAATGAGATCTTGATAAAGAAGACGGCTTCCATTATTAACCAGAGCACACACACTTTATTTTCTACATAGTAATGTCTGAACGTGTTAGTTTGCATCAGAAGCCTCAGGGTGCTAGAAAATGCATTCTACCTTGTTAAGTTTGAAAATGAGAGGTGAAAACTGGTAGGAAGAACCTGAGAGAAGGACAAGGAATTTGTGTAAACAATGTAATAAGTCTTTCAAGGGTTGATTAACCAAGCCCACACAGAGAAATACAGAATATATATATATATAATTATTTGGACTGTCATACATAGGCAAATGTAATTGACAACATCTGTATGAGATATGATGCAATAACAGAATATATTAAATCGGGAAAAAATTGCTTGGCTTGAGTACGAGTAGAACATTAGGGAAGGAACGATATTAGAACAACACAATTATAACGCTTTCCCCAGGACACGCTGCTAGCGTTTCTGATGCATTAGTGGGCTTTAGCTAACGAAGATTTTTTGTTGTTGAGTGCAGCAGATTTTCAAAGCACCAGTTGTACCCAATATCATTAAATATGTATATAACTTTCCCTCAACATGACAAGTGTTTGGTTGTAGAAAAGATGTGCCGTTAGCTGGGAAGGGAAGACTCTTGCTGTTTTATTTTGTTTGCTCTCCCCTCTTGCTCCCCCCTCTCTCGATTTCTCCCTCTCTTGCTCTGGTACAGTGTGCTCTCTGTTTTCTCCCCTCTCTCCCACCGTCTTTCAGCCTTTTCTCTAGCCATCAACTCTCCAGTTGAAAGATGTACCCATTACAGAGTGGCAGTTTGACACACAATGACCTGTCAGAACATTCATCTCTCAATGTTTTACTTTAGCAGGGAGCAACAACTGAGCAGAAAATAAGCAAGTTGTTTCAAGGCCTTGGAATAAGATCAAAGACTCGCTGGCACCCACCGACACTGGACCTTTGATTTACAGTGGATCTGTCAAATGGTGATTAGACTGGGCAAGTGCTTAAAAACCTGAGCATTCACCGCTGCAACACGAACACCATTCCACCATTATAACCCACAGCCCCAAACTGTCAGCACACAACATACAGTGTTCTTGTCAGAATTCAGCTGTCTACAAACACTATAGTGGGTTGGAGGTTGAGTTGTTATACAGGTGTAACAGTTTAGTACTAAAGTTTAGTACTTTAGTACATCCCCTCGCCCCGACCTCGGGCGCGAACCAGGGACCCTCTGCACACATCAACAACGGTCGCCCACAAAGCATCGTTACCCATCGCTCCACAAAGGCAGCGGCCCCTGCAGAGCAAGGGGAACCACTACTTCTAGGTTTCAGAGCAAGTGACGTAACCGACTGAAAGGCTGCTAGCGCGCACCACCGCTAACTAGCTAGCCATTTCACATCCGTTACACAGGCCTACAAAGTTACTACCCGGAAGTGGTACACAGAGAAATATAGACATTTTGAAGTGGCAAACAAAACGGAAAAGTGTGATTCTGTTAGTCGTGTTCACCAGAATACCATTTGTCTGACCCTCAATGCTGATTGACATGATTCACTACTAGCTAGCTTGGGAACGTTCTGGCTCGGACAAGGCTTACTTGTCAACACACTGCCACAGATGATTGTGAAATAGACACAATTTACTTCTTAAAAATGTGTCTACCACACGATTTTCTTTATACCGCAGTTGTGTCCAGTACATCATTTTTCGTGTCCACCACATGATTGTATTCATAATGTATGTGTTCAGTACACAATTTTCTGTTGTGGCTAACGTTAGCTAGGTTAGCTAGGTGGCTAATGTTAGCTGGGCTAGGGGTTAAGGTTAGAGTTAGCAGTTAGGGGGTAGGGTTAGGTAACATGCTAGCTAAGTAGTTCAAAAGTAGTAATTAGTTGCAAAGTTGCTAATTAGCTAAACTGATAATCAGAAAAGTTGTCCATCATGTGATTTGGACACGTAACGTTTGGGTTGCTAGACCTTTGCCTTATACATTCACCCATCCTCACCGACCAACCTCCCTCTTATTGTTTCTGTCTTCAGTAACCTACTGCCTTCATCTGTGATTGAAATTCACTGCATAAAAAGTGCAGTAACTGAAGTCGACTGTGGTATTTTGGATACAGTAATTGCAGAATAACTGCAGTGATCTGAGGTTGAACTTCAGTGATACCGCACTCTAACTGCAGTTACATTGCACATTACTGCAGTGTTATTTTGGATGCAGTATTTGCAGCAGTACTGCAGTTATACTGCACTTTAATAACTACAGTTATACTCTAGTGTACTGAAGATATACTGCACTCTGACTGAAATCTTTTTTCGTAAGGGAAATTGTGTGGGGGACCCAGATGTTTTTGTGTGTCTGTCACGAATTTCGCATAAGTAATTTGTGTCTATTTCATGATAATTTGTGATAGTGGGTAGTACTTGACCAATGATTGCTCACTTAGAACACTTACTTACTAACTAGCTAGCTAGCAAACGTTTGTAGGTAGCTGCTGTGATATAGCTAGCAATTCAAAAGGAAAAGAAAGCCAGCTTGTAGCTAGAGCATAGCGCTCCCGTGAAATGTCTAATGTTTTCCAGAATCCACTTTCTGGAATTGTTTGAATGCTGGACTAGTACCAACATACATATTCTGATATGATATACCTACAGTTTAGTTTTAAGAGTGTTATTGGTTTAATCATGGGAATGATGTAAATCCCCTACCTGTGCATTTTGAGTTCATAATGGCTGTGCTGAGCACATGCTGTGAGTAGTGTGGGTTCAGGTGTCATGTTCTCCAGAGCCCCCTTGACTATTTATTGAGTCTTATGGAGACTTGATTCACATGTGATGCTGGTCATCAGTCACCGCCCACACCTTGTCCGCAGACTGTTTGTGTCTCTCGTCTGCGGCCCCACATACAGCAACTCCTCCCACAGTGTGCCATGCACCGATTCCCTAATGTAACAACCACAAGGCTCTGTGTCATTTCATGGAGAAAACAACTGACCACACATTTTACCGTAGAATAGGCTACACATCCCCAGAGTATAAGAGATTAAGCAATGATAGAGCTGGTTTCTTTGTTCTTAGTGGTACACATTGCCAAGTGTGATTTCTTAAAAGTGCAGTGCTGGCATCTACTTCTTTTTTTAAAGATTGTCTTTCGGAATACATCTTTTCTTGAGCTGCGTATTTCCCTTAAGCATGCTGTGATAAAAATGTACATTGCGTTTTCTCTCACTGTATCAGAGTTTGGATGGTAGGGCCTATCCTGTTCTCTAGGATGAATATCCCTGGGCAGGCCCTATCTGAAATATGCAGTGCCCAGCATGTTTAAAAAAATAAATGAAAATGCGTCTTCCTTGAGTCGTACATCTCCCAAAGCGTTCCTGTGATCAACATCTGCATCACGTTTCCACCGTGTCCAGGAAAAGTAAAATAGCAAACAGAACAATCTACTGTGCTGCAGGTTCAGTTCGGTGTCTGATAAAAATGCAAGCCGTGCTATTCCACGGTGGAGAGAAACAAACGCACGACAGGGCATTGCACTCTAAAGAATCAGCGCAATGCAAATAGAACCAACGTGAGCGGAACTGTTTAACATCCTGTCCCGGCACATACTCAGTGGGGATTACTGCATAAAACATCCCCAAAGATTATACTGGTATTTTATTGCATTTAACTATTCAAATGCCATGTGCAGATCTCTGCTTTTAGTTTGTTATTATCTGAAGAGCCCTTTCATATGATAAGTGGCTTGCTGTCAATTACTTTCATCTTTCTTCGCTGACACTTTTTCTTATTGTCTTGCTTTAATGTTAACAGAGTGATCACGCCAGCATGAAGAATAAAGTTCCTTAGTTTGAGCTGTATAATAACCAGGACCATTGTGTATCTCAGAGCACCTCATTAAACTATCATTTTATACCACAGTGACCTCAAAACTATTGACTAAGAAATCAATGACTCCGAGTTAATCATATCACTTGCATAATTCCCTGTGCTAAACCGCATCAAGGGCTCTGTTCGCAGATGGGGAGGATAGACACAGACAAAAATAACTGTTTACAGTGGATAAATTGTTGATTCTGCATGACAGAACCCTACACCTTAATCGTAATGTTGGTAAAATCAAATTTTACATTAACAAATTAACGTGAAATGTGCTCTTGAATTAAGATGCCATGCCGGTAAATAAAGAATTGTAAAAAATGTGGCGCTTGAAAGTAGCATTAAAGCTCCCGCTGTCGAGTGTCGACAAACTGCTCTTTCAAAGCCCTTCTAAGTGAATTACGTGTACGCTTTGAGAAGGCCGTTTTCCCCCAGCAGGCCACTGAACCTTTTCTACCCCGTATGCACCAGCAAACATGCTGATACAATTTAAAGGTCATGTTCTTTTCCTGCTGACAGGGGCCTTCCAAAACTTTGATGAGGGGGTCCCTCCAAAGGATAGCACTGTAGCACGGGCCGCTTTACGAAAAAGGAATTAAGCTTTGCATCAAGCTGGTGTCAGGTCAATCATGCAAACTGATTCGAAATCTAAGTAACAGACCAAACTGTGGTGCGATATGATGGACACACTGTAAGCTCTGGCAATGAAAACAATGAACGACTGGTTTCTGGCATAGGCAGTAATAATACATGAACATACAGTAGCAAGCGGAGGGGTGGCCGTTAGGGACGGGTGTGATATTAAATGTTACAAATGCTTAGAGATCTCTGTTTCATATTGTCTTGATTTCATTTGACTGCTGTCAGAATTATTTCATATTGAGAGCTAAAACCCATTTGGCAAACATCACCTCAGGGTTGAGATAGTTTAGCATCCATCCATGAATATTTATTTCAAGAGGAATTCTGAAGATATTTAACCGTTCTCCAAAGGGGAGTAATGAAATGCACGGTAACATTATTCTGCTAGGTTTTTACAATGTATTTTAACAACCTGCCAGACGCATTCAGAAATAATGTCTTCTACAGTGCTAGGCTTTAAGGTTAGGAGACGTAAAGGGTAGAGTAACTTGTGATGTGTGTGTATGGATGTGTTGTATGCGTGTGTTGTCTGTGTGTGTCTATAGTGGATGACTCTCAGTAGACAGTTCCTCTCCACTCTCTTGTTTTAAAAGGCAACAATAATAGCCAGTAAGGACGGCCTTAAGAGACTCTGGCATGTTGATGCCTGACGCACAAAGGTCATTGATTTCAGGGCCTTATCCTTTTTTAACAATTCGTCTGGATTTTGGCATTTTGTGAACACACACAGGACAGCTCTCCGACAAGCCGACCTTGACAGCGAATTGGAAAAATAAACCTTCAATTTAGCCCTCTCCTCTCTCTGCGCGCCTGCCCGGCAGCCCGTCCCACCGGGAGCCTTCACCTATCCATATCGTTCAACCACCGGTTCAACTTCCCTGCGCCGGCATGTCGGCAAGCTGCCCTGAGCCTGTGACAAACACAGCCTTAAAGATAAGCTAACAGCCCTCTCGCTCCAGTCAAAGTCAATCCTGCCCGCATTGAGAATGTAATGCCAATTCAATCTCTCAACCCGTCCATCCGAGGATTCCTCCCTTTGACCCCCCCCCCCCTGCCCCCCCCACCACTACTATCACCACCACCATCTCCCCAACCCACAAACATATACACGTGTTCACCCCCCCTCCCCCATCTAACTATCAGCCCCTTCCCTGATCTCCCCCGTCCCAGGAGGCAACGGGAGTGGGAGCATCACTCCATAACAGGTAATGACGTGGCATTTAATGATACTGTCCAAAGTGATCCGGGCCTTGCAGACAAGTAATGCTCGACCCGCGTAGCGCAGATAAGCATGGCTGAGCGTTCCTCCAGTACTGCGGCAGCAGCAATACTGTATCTCTCACTGGCCCTGTCACCAGATACGATGTGACATATGCGCCGCCGCTCCCGCCTGGCATCTCCTATACTTTGGGGAAAAGAGCATTTCCTGATATAAGTAACCTACCAAAGTGTGTGTGAGACAAGGGTGGCACTGAGCAGGGGAGGAAGGAGGGAGGGTGAGAGAGAAGGAAGGAAGGAAGGAAGGAAGGTGGGCAAAAACCACTACCTCTACCTGTGATGGTGATTAAGAATTCACAGCCCTCTTTTTATAGTTCATTGCACTCTGCGTTTGTGAATTAGGCACCATCCAAAGAGAAGTCCTTAATCTGGGCTGGCACATTGGACTGCCGGCGGAGAGGAAACGTCTCAGAGTGATGGATAAGGTTAAAAGAGCCATGGTTCTGATCATTTGCTGTAGCTATAATGGCGGTAAAGAGCGGACAGAGAGAGCAAGGGCAGGGGGGAAATACTAGAGGAACCATTTGCATCTTTCATGGAGTGTGCTGGAGACAAGAGAGCAGGAGTGTGTCTGACAGCCTTCTCCATCTGATGGGCCTGTAAAATACCGTATTCATTTAGGATCCTCTTCCCACTCTGTTAGACATACTGTACTGCAGAGGGGGGGGGGGGGGGAGGGGGGGGAGAAAGAGAAAATAGGAAAGAGTAAAGGAGAATGAGAGAACGCTTGAGAGAATTATTGATCTGGTAGTTTGTATTATACTGAACAAAAATATAAATGCAACATGCAACAATTTCAAAGATTTTTCTACAGTTCATAGAAGGAAATCAGTTCTTTAAAAAAAATTCATTAGGCCCTATTCTATGGATCTCACATGACTTGGCAGGGGCGAAGCCATGGGTGGACCTGGGAGGGCATAGGCCCACCCACTTTGGAGCCAGGTCCAACCAATCAGAATTAGTTTTTTACCACTAAAGGACTTTATTACAGACAGAAATACTCCTCAGATTATCTTGGCAAAGGAGAAATGCTCACTAACAGGGATGTAAACCAATTTGGGCACAACATTTGAGAGAAATTAGCTTATTGTGCATATGGAAAAATGTTGGGATCTTTTATTTCAGCTCATAAAAAACACTTTACATGTTGCGTTTATATTTTTGTTTCAGTATAAAACTGTAGGGCTGGCTATACTGTATAAGTGAAAGAGGGGCTATAATTGCAAATATAGTAATCAGACAGTGTTTTCTTTAGGACACATCGTTTTGGCACAGTGAGGCATAAACCACGTTCATTGTTTTGTGCATAATACACTCTATGGCTGAAAAACACTGTCATACAATCTGTCTTTCACATGCACATGGAGATGAGTGGTAAAATATTATTTAAAGGACATGTGTGCATGCGCACAAACACATGCACACATTCTCTCTGGCTCTCCCACACGTTCCCATAGAGCCCGAGCCCCCAGTGTATGGTGTGGTTTGATCTCCTGGCAGACAGACTGTGTTGGAGTGGATCAGGGAACCAACCGGCTGTGTTTCAGACAGCGCTAATGACACCTCCAGACATAAAAGCAGGAAAATCAAGCAAATACTCCCTGGCTGTGATAATGAGTGTCTGTGCTTAAAAAAGTGTCAAAGGGAGGAAAATACATGCAGGCAACTCCATCGTGTAATTAGAGTGAACCTACAATATCTTATAATCAACGTTTATGCAGTGCTAATAGCTACCTTCCTGTTCTCGCCTTTCTTTGATTCATTCAGCAGCTGACTCTACCATTTTTGCTTTGAAAGAGAGGGAGATATATAGAGAGAAAAGGTGTGTCTGTGTTTGTGTTATCTCATTGACATTGATCAGAACCCAGTGTAATGTAAAGCCTGAGTCTTTCTATGGTTTCTGTGTTTCCTCTCCCTGTGTAGAGCAGGTGAGATTCACCCTGTTGTCTCCAAGCCCCTCAGGGCTGCCGAAGGCTTGCCTGGAGTGCCTGTTCTTACATAGCCACGGATATCAGACATGAACATACACACACACACACACACACAAACACTGTATCTGTACCCTGCAGCGATAAATACACACTTGTGCTACACACCATACAGAAACACATACATATCACAGACAGACAGGAGCTGTGTTCGAAAACTCATACTAACCGCACTAACTATACTACTTGTGACGTAAATTGAGTATGTAGTATGCTTATTGGTCATAGTATGGATATAGGTTAGTATGCAAAAGTTCACGGATGTCGTACTACATTCGCCAACATACAAAGTATACAAGCAGTGGACACTATTTTTGTGCTTTTGGGGCCCATAATGCAATTCTTCAGAAAATAGGCGTGGCTTCACAACATTTTAAGATTTCCAAAAAATGGCAGAGTGTATGCAGCCAAAGTCGGACGAAAGCAGATACATATTTGTTGCTTTAACTAATTATGACAAATGTTTGAAAAATGTTGAGCATTTTAATAAAATAATGGCTTTTGTTAGCTATGCTAGCCTTACGAACCGCATAGCATATCATTATAGCAGTTGCTTGTATGTACCGGTTTGTTAGCTAGCTACCATCATAACATTAGTTGGCTACTAATACATCGAACTTGCCAGTATATTAACTACATACTATCTAACTAACTACCCAATGTTTAATTACTTGATTATTCACGTCATTCTTAGCTAAGCTATGTGGTATAGTCGTTGTGTGTTCTCAATGGGCATTGTTAATGAAGTCATAAGATGTCTAGCTAGTATTTTGTTAGCCATGCTAAGCATCAACTTCTGGTAGACAGACAAAGCGCTAGTACACTCAACTGAAAAGTGACCGTTTGTTTACAGTATACTAAAATTAACTAATGGTATACAATATGTTAGTGTGGGTATTCGAACACAGCTAGGGACACACACACACACACACACACACACACACACACACACACACACACACACACACACACACACACACACACACACACACACACACACACACACACACACACACACACACACACACACACACACACACACACACACACACACACACACACCTAGATTTGGCCCTGCGGTACGGCTTGCCGTGCGGTAGCAGAGAGAACAGTCTATGACAAGGGTGGCTGGAGTCTTTGACAATTTTTAGGGCCTTCCTCTAACACCGCCTGGTATAGAGGTCCGGGATGGCAGGAAGCTTTACCCCAGTGATGTGCTGGGCTGTACGCACTACCCCCTGTAGTGCTTTGCGGCCAGAGGCCGAGCAGTTGCCATACCAAACGGTGATGCAACCAGTCAGGATGCTCTCGATGGTGCAGCTGTCAAACTTTTTGAGGATCTGAGGACCCATACCAAATCTTTTTAGTCTCCTGACGGGGAATAGGCATTGTCGTGCCCTCTTCACGACTGTCTTGGTGTATTTGACCATGATAGTTCGTTGGTGATGTGGACACTAAGGAACTTGAAGCTCTCAACCTGCTCCACTGCAGCCCTGTCGATGAGAATGGGGGTTGACTGGTCCTCCTTTTTCTGTAGCCTTTTTCTCAGTCCTCCTTTTTTTGTCTCATCGTTGTCGTGATCAGGCCTACCACTGTTGTGTTGTCAGCAAACTTAATGATGATGTTGGTGTCGTGCTTGGTCATGAAGTCATGGGTGAACAGGGAGTACAAGAGGGGCCTGAGCACGTACCCCTGAGGGGCCCCTGTGTTGAGGATCAGCGTGACAGATGTGTTGTTAGCTACCCTTACCACCTTGGGGCAGGCCGTCAGGAAGTCCAGGATCCAGTTGCAGAGGGAGGTGTTTAGTCCCGGGGTCCTTAGCTTAGTGATGAGGTTTGAGGGCACTATGGTGTTGAACGTTGAGCTGTAGTCAATGAATAGCATTCTCACATAGGTGTTCCTTTTGTCCAGGTGGGAAAGGGCAGTGTGGAATGCAATAGAGATTGCATTATCTGTGGATCTGTTGGGGCGGTATGCAAATTAGTGTGGGTCTAGGGTTTCTGGGATAATGGTGTTGATGCAAGCCTTGACCAGCCTTTCAAAGCACTTCACGGCTACAGACATGAGTGCTACGGGTCGGTAGTCATTTAGGCAGGTTACCTTAGTGTTCTTGGGCACAGGGACTATGGTGGTCTGCTTGAAACTTTTTTTTATTACAGACTCGGTCAGGGACAGGTTGAAAATGTCAGTGAAGACACTTGCCAGGTGGTCAGCGCATGCTCAGAGTACAAGTCCTGGTAATCCGTCTGGCCCTGCGGCCTTGTAAATGTTGACCTGTTTAAAGGTTTTACTCTCATCGGCTATGCAGAGCGTGATTACACAGTCGTCCGTAACAGCTGATGCTCTCATGCATGCTTCAGTGTTGCTTGCCTCGAAGTGAGGATGGAAGTTGTTTCACTCGTCTGGTAGGCTTGTGCCACTGGGCAGCTCATGGCTGTGCTTCCCTTTGTAGTCCATAATAGTTTCCAAGCCCTGCCACATTCGACGAGTGTAGGAGCCGGTGTAGTACGATTCAATCTTTGTCCTGTATTGACGCTTAGTCTGTTTGATGGTTTGTCGGAGGATATAGCAGGATCTCTTATAAGCGTCCGGGTTAGAGTCCCGCTCCTTGATAGCGCAGTTCTAACATTTAGCTCAGTGAGGATGTTGCCTGTAATCCATGGCTTCTGGTTGGGCTATGTACGTACGGTCACTGTGGGTACGACATCATAAATGCACTTATTGATGAAGCCAGTGACTGATGGTTGCACATTTAACATGCTGGTAGAAATGAGGTAAAATGGATTTAAGTTTCCCTGCATTAAAGTCCCCGGCCACTAAGAGCGCCGCCTCTGGAAGAGCATTTCTTTGTTTGCTTATGGCCTTATATAGCTCGTTGAGTGCCGTCTTAGTGCCAGCATTGGTTTGTGGTGGTAAATGGACAGCGACAAAAAATATAGATTAAAACTCTCTTGGTAAATAGTGTCATCTACGGCTTATCATGAGATACTCTACCTCAGGCGAGCAAAACCTCGATACTTCCTTAATATTAGATTCCGTGTACCAGTTGTTATTTACAAATATACACAGACCTTCACCCATTGTCTTACCGAAGGCAGCTGTTCTATCTTGCCGATGGACCGAAAACCCTGCCAGCTGTATGTTATCCATGTTGTTGTTCAGCTACGACTCAGTGAAACATAAGATATTACAGTTTTTAATGTCCCGTTGGTGAGATAGTCGTGATCGGAGCTCATCCATTTTGTTATCCAATGATTTCACGTTGGCTAATAGGACTGATGGTAGAGGGGAATTACTCACTTGCTGTCGGATCCTTACAAGGCACCCCGACCTACATCTCTGATATCTCCACCTATTCTTCAAGATAATGACGATAATGGGATTTGGGCCTTGTCGTGTGCCTGAAGTAAATCCTTTGAGTCCGACTGGTTAAAAAAAATCTTTGTACAGTACTAGGTGAGTAATCGCTGTCCTGATATCCAGAAGCTCTTTTCGGTCATAAGAGACAGCGGTAGAAACATTATGCACAAAGTAAGTTACAAATGACGTGAAAAAAACACACACAATAGCACAATTGGTTAGGTACCCATAAAACAGCATCCATCTCTTCTGGCACACATCAGTGTAGTTTATACACATACACACACTGTCACTGCGATTCTGCCTGTACCTCAATGTCTAGCTGAAGCTGTCCTCCATCTTGGTTTTTATATAAAAATATCAGGATTGTTTAGTAATTCATACAGCAGGCCACAGCCCCACAAATCAGCCAGCGGCTCGCTCCCGCTATCACTCACTGGGCCGATATTTTACAACACAATTACTCCCCGCCTGACACAAATGAGCTGGGCCTGGAAACCTGCAGCAAGCTAATTACACTGAGGGACGTCCGCCCCGTTATTAAAACAATCAAAGCGTTTTACACCCACCACCTCTACACTGCCTCTGCAACCCAGGGAAGCTCCTCCCCAGCTCTACACAAAACACAGTCCAACACTGAGGCTGGGATGCACAGTCCAACACTACTGGGTTTTATCAGGCTGTGATGCACAGTCCAACGCTACTGGGTTCTGTCTGGGTATTGTATTGTCCTGTATGTATTGTATATGCATCAGTGGCATATCAAATTGTTCCAATGTATTCAACCTATGAAGTGTTCTCTACAGCTCTGTGCTGTTTTGCAGGTCTCTGAACCTTACAATATAAAGTGAGAGTAACATACAGTACATTCACACTGCAATGGATACCACTGACAAAGCACAATGTGTTGTGACATTTCCAACTAAGACTTAACAATGCGCAAATTATAAATCATTTAAATGCATCCTCACTCAAATTAACACCGTGAGAATCCATCTTCTTGCACCAATAAAAAAATAAAACACATGAATGTTCATTTGAATTATCCCTTACAATGAAATCATCTAGGTACACCTAATTCAATTTTGTGTTCATGGACAATTTAAAACAGGCCTCCTCCTCATCATTTCCATTTGGACATGAAAGGGGGAGGAGGAGTAAGAGGGGAGGTGGGGACAGGGGAGGCAGGGGGAGGCGTGTGGAAAGGGGAAACGGAGGTACAGGGGGAGGGGGAGAAGGGACAGGGGAGATGCGGATGTGTCCCTCTCTCCTCCCTCTGGGCAGTTCGGTTCCTCTCTGTCAGCTCAGAGCTAGATGCTTTGTTAGCTGGGTATCTGTGGCCTTGTTAATTGGTATTAAAGAGGCCCAGGGCTGCAGTAGGTGCATTCAGGGCTGTGCAGACGAGTGACTCTCAGCTGCACAGCACACAGCCATGGCAGACTGGCTGACGAGTGGGAAAATTGAAGGCAAAAAGCCCTGCCTCCTCTGAAGTCCTTGGTGGAACAAAAAATGCAATGATAGCGGATATTGTGCGCTCTTAATTAGTGAGTGTTTATTCTGCCATCCCCCTCTCACCCCGTAGGCTTTCATACAACTGAACCTGAGACTTTTACAAAGGAAAGAAGAAAAAACGGTCCAAGTTTAACTTTGTTTAAAAACACAGAGGGACCAAATAGTACAGCAGACATGGTTTAGTCTCTTTCTCTGATGCTTTAAAGGGACAGGTCAGATCTACATCTGTGTTGCTTAACTGTTTTTGTGTCTGGAAAATGTCTGGAGGATTGGCAGCAGACCACGATTTGAGTTTACTTTGACTTGTAGCACGCTAACGTGAGCATTGGCCATTTGGGAGATCTTGCCTCACCATGCATATAAAATAAAACAAATAAACAAACCCAACTGACAAATACAAAGTATGGGTTAGCATAATTTCTTAGCATGCTAGCTCAAATTCTGATCTGAGAAAACTTACAGAAGCTACCTCATTGACACCAAATGTTAATGTGCTCTGTTTTTATCTTCTTGATTACTTATAACATCCAAACTGTACTATTATATTTGTAATTGGATGTATAGGCACCAGTGCTCTCCTGAGTGCAGCTGACTAGCCTTAAACCTCACTTAACCGGTTCAGTTGAATAGGTAGATGGCTAGCTCCCTAGTTCACAGCACAGGAGATCAATGCTTTGGGCTCTAGCTCCCTTCTAGCTCCAGCATGAATCAGGGGAATATGGAGATAATACTGACCCTAGCTGGTAGTCCCACAGAGAGAGAGGTTCACCTACTGGGATTCCCATCTGAATGGGAGTGCTACCCTATATTGTAGCTAGCCCTTCCATTACATTGCACATCTCCACTTGAACATGCCTCGACATGTCTAACATGTCTAACCCAAATACAAAATGGCATGAGCATAACATTAGCCAGTAGCTAATCACACTTTGAGAAAACATTCTAAGGATGTGTTCACAATAGGATTAGGTTGTAATCACAGGTTGGCACGTGGCCAGAGTGGTTAAATGTCTGTTGTCATATCGCCCTTTCCCAATCAGCGCTGTGGTATCAGGAATCAAGGTAAGACCCAAGTGCAGACTGATTGAAGTACCGATGTTTATTGTAACCACCGAGGCAGGCAACGACAGGTCAAGGCAGGCAGGGGTCGATAATCCGGAGTAGGAGCAAAGGTACAGGACGGCAGGCAGGCTCAGGGTCATGGACGGGCAGAGTGGTCAAGTTCGCAGGTACAGGGTCAGGACAGGCAAGGGTCACAAACCAGGAGGAAGAGAAAAAGAGAGGCTGGGAAAAGACAGGCTCTGACAGGAAAAAACGCAGGTAAGCTTGACAAACAAGACGAACTGGCCACAGACAAACAGAGAACACGGGTATAAATACACAGGGGAAATGGGGATGGGCGACACCTGGAAGGAGGTGGAGACAAGCACAAGGACAGGTGAAACAGATCCGGGCGTGACACTGTTGGTTTGTTTTAGTATTGGTAATAAGTGCTCCTTCCGGCTGTAATTTTGGCTTATGCATTGAATTTTGTATTTGACTACCCAATGTGTATCTTATCCTTCATCCTATGCAGAAAGGGTAAATATGTATACTTTTTTTACCGTGAATAGCAAATGTGGATGGATTTAGTTAAACCTGATTCACTTCCTTCCCTGGCAGCATACTTTGAATGTCATCCTTTAATAAATAACAATGACAGTGTGTATTGTTTTCACTAATTCTTCCCTGATGTGATAGATTGTTATCTAGTCTGGGAGTTGAATCACATTTGGTAGACATATTAATTAAAGAGGTAGAACATGTGCAGTATGCATGAGGATTTAAATCTCTAGTCAAGTTTGACTTGGTCAAATATATGTTGTTTTGATATTGAGGACCGTTAATGGTTCCCGTTTCAGTTGTGTGGTTTTTACACATTGAGCTGCATGATGACCCACTTAGTAAATGTCTTTTTTTCAAGCATAATAATAAGAAGGAAACAAGTGAACACTGAATGGGTGAATCATTGCATTATGGTGTGGTTACTGGTTAGCTTTGCCGTTTCCTCTTTGAGAGATAATAAAATGGCCTACTCTCTTTTTTGGAAAAGATCGCTAGAAATATATCTTCTGTCCCCCGTTGTGTGTGATGCTGTATTAAAGCCATATTTCCTGTAATCGCTGACAGATATATAGTGTGTCTTAAACAATATGAACTATGTGTTAAGAAATAAATTGCTTACACCACTGGAATTCTGACAGGAACACTTCAATCCAGACCCTCGAACCGCTTTGTTTAATTATGTCTTGCACATGGGTACTGATTGTAATAAAACACTCGGGGTGTGAGGGAAAGGTGGCTACGATGTCAGATTTCTGTGTAGATGGAATTAAATACATGTTTTATTTGTGTGTCAAATAAGACACACGTCAAATAACACTATTTGACGCATCAAATAAGCTTATCTGTGAATAGCTGTGACATATGAAATACGAGTGATAGTGTAATCAGTGTGTAACAACTACGTAAAAAATGATGAAAGTCAAATTATAATGTCACGTGCAGTCATATTCAGGACCTGAATATGAATGTGACTGCTATGATGATGGTATGACTGCTATGATGATGCACGAGGCAGACACACAAGCTCGGTGCTGGTCAGATGTAAAGCAAACTAGCTGATGGATGCAATGTTCTCCCCAAAAAACACAGGCAAAACGAGATCTGTTCAGCTATTGTCAGGTAGCTGTGTATCTAGATAGGTGTCATCATCTAGAATACCCCCTAATTTATAACAAATGTTTTGTATTTGGTTGATGATGGTCGGACCCAGTCCGGTCAAGCGACACACACAAGCCAGATGAAGCTAGCTAGCTACTTATAACGTTAGCTTGGGGCAACAGGGCTAGTTAGCTGGCTAGCTTGTTTACTTCGTTATCTAGCTAGCTAGCTACTGGTAGTTATTTTCATGAACTGAAGTTCAATTTCAATAGGAAAACAATAAGTGGCTGCCTAGCTAAACTCAGCAAAAAAGAAACGTCCCTTTTTCAGGACCCTGTCTTTCTAACTGCTTTGCTTTATCTTGGCCAGGTTGCAGTTGTAAATGAGAACTTGTTCTCAACTAGCCTACCTGGTTAAATAAAGGTGAAATAAATAAAAAATAAAAAAGAGTCCCTCCTCATCTGCGTGAATGTGCCTTAGACATGCTGCAAGGAGGCATGAGGACTGCAGATGTGGCCAGGGAAATAAATTGCAATGTCCGTACTGTGAGACGCCTAAGACAGCGTTACAGGGAGACAAGACGGACAGCTGATTGTCCTTGCAGTGGCAGACCAAGTGTAACAACACCTGTACAGGGTCGGTACATCCGAACATCACACCTGCGGGACAGGTACAGGATGGCAACAACAACTGCCCGAGTTACACCAGGAACGCACAATCCCTCCATCAGTGCTCAGACTGTCCGCAATGGGCTGAGAGAGGCTGGACAGTAGGCCTTTTGTAAGGCCTACACATGTCTAATCTCAATGCTGTGCGTTACAGGGAAGACATCCTCCACCCTCATGTGGTACCCTTCCTGACATGACCCTCCAGCATGACAATGCCACCAGCCATACTGCTAGTTCTGTGCGTGATTTCCTGCAAGACAGGAATGTCAGTGTTCTGCCATGGCCAGCGAAGAGCCCGGATCTTAATCCCATGGAACACGTCTGGGACCTGTTGGATCGGAGGGTGAGGGCTAGGGCCATTCCCCCAAGAAATGTCCAGGAACTTGCAGGTGCCTTGGTGGAAGAGTGGGGTAACATCTCACAGCAAGAACTGGCAAATCTGGTGCAGTCCATGGGGAGGAGATGCACTGCAGTACTGAATGCAGCTGGTGGCCACACCAGATACTGACTGTTACTTTGATTTTGACCCCCCCCCCCCCCCTCCCCTTTGTTCAGGGACACATTATTCAATTTCTGTTAATCACATGTCTGTGGAACTCGTTCAGTTTGTCTCAGTTGTTGACACTTGTTATGTTCATACAAATATTTACACATGTTAAGTTTGCTGAAAATAAGTGCAATTGACAGTGAGAGGACGTTTCTTTTTTTTCTGAGTTTAATACTTAGTCATATGGATTCTTAAATCATTGTTAAGAAAATAGAAAATTCATACTGCAACCGAAGTCAATGTAGTAGGGAGAAGGCCTACCTCCAGTTTCTAAACTGTCATCACTGTTGACAAAATCCTTGATTATTAATCTGTATTTTGACTAGCTAGGAGGAATCAGGTGCAACTACTTGGGGTGTGGCTGGCTGGCTGGCAGCAGCAGGATCATCATCCTTTCTCTCCTGCCTCTGGGACATTTTTGATGCTGCTCATTTGATCCTGATCTTATTTCAAATGCTCACACAGACGTTTTCCTATTTGGTTGAAACAAATGATGGCTTATTATCAATGTGGTATTGTAAACACATCGTAGCCGGTGTGTGTGCTTGTTTGGCGATTATGTATATTTTTTACAGCTTTGACAGTACTACTGGCATAGTGTTGGCACTTGGCTTGTGCATGCATGCAAATTCAGCACACACAACATTCTATAACAGGACTTTGTTATTTGACGTGTCTTTTTTGACACGCAAAGACCAAAACGCCTTTCCATGTGAAGATTACTGAATTTTGAGACAAGAATAACTTGTAATTGTATCCCTCAATATTTTATGTTTATGATTTAGTGAAAATTAAATGTTCCCTTTATTTTGTCACTATTATTGGAGGAATTGGAGTCAAGGAGAGTGGGCCAGTGTGCCATCCCTGTCTATCGACAAAGACAGCCCCCTTTAACTGTTGTATCTCTCACACGGTCCTCTTACTGGGTCCTCTATAACTGTTGTATCTCTCACACACACACACACACACACACACACACACACACACACACACACACACACACACACACACACACACACACACACACACACACACACACACACACACACACACACACACACACACACACACACACGGTCCTCTTACTCTCCCCTGGGCTCAGTCTCTGTGCTATCTGGGAAGGGTAAAGAGCCACATGTTGGGGAAGTGTATGAGTGCTGCATTCCATTCGACTGTTAATGTGTCTCACACATAAATCCAAATAACGAGAAAGGGGCGATCTGCAAACCCTGGAAATGCAGTTTGTACTCTCTCTCTCCCTCCCTCTCTCTCTTTCTCTATCTAGCTCTCTCTTTCTCTCTCTAGCTCTCTCTTTCTCTCTCTCTTTCTCTCTCTCTGGCTCTCTCTTTCTCTCTCTCTCCCTCTCTCTGTATCTCTCTCTCTCTCTCCACTCCGACGAGAGAGACATTGTAACTCTCTCTGTGTTCCTTCCTGTCTATGATTAAGAGTTTCCTGTTTCTCCAGCACACACACAGATCATGAATAGTAATTTGATGTTTCAAATGATTGGCAGTCACAACCATTCCATGCTCATCAGAAGAGAACAGCATTGGAACCACCTCCTTCCCATCTTAAACCTAGTGATATCGACATTGCATATGATTAAACACCCCACAGCATTTGTCTTAAAGAGTTGTGTTGCGCTGGACTGCTGAGCTGGTGTCTCCCAGCAACGCTGTTATGTTCCCCATCAAATGGAGAACAAAGGGCTGAATTTTGTTTGTGTTTTCTAATCCGTATTTCTCATTGACTAAATGATGGATGGGGAGCAGCAGCGTGACAGCTGCCTGTGATGCGATTCAAAGCCCCAGGAAGTGGATTATCCCTGGCAGGATCCTGGTGCCCTCATGCCCAGGGTGCCACTGTCTCTCAGGGGCACTAGAGCATCCTGGGCAGGCCGTGACGGTAGTGGCGGTGGTGGTGAAGCACTGCAGATAAGGGCAGCAAGGTGAGATAATTAAAATAAAATAAAATAATAACATAAATAATAATAATTAAAAGCCCTCCCTCGTCCCCTAGTGGTCTGTAAAACAAAATGAAAGGAGAAGAAGAAATCACTGAAGAGGCCGTGGTGACATGCTCTCTGCAGGCCTCAGCTCTCCCTTTCAAAGCATGCCAAACTTTTGAAGAGGCGCTCTCTCAGTTTATAAATCGCCTGCCTCCCTCCTTGCTCCGTTCCCCCAACCCTAACCTAACCCCACCCTTGCAGAGATCTTGGCAGAGGCCATCTGACAGGTGAATCAAACTGAAGTGAGTGATGGGGAGGAGAGGGAGGCTCGGAGGGGTGGTGGAGGGGGTGAAGGATAACAATCAAAGGAATGAGGGAATACAGGTGTTTGGGTTTATGAGACAACCACAGTTGCCCGGGCCTTTGACAGCTGTTGATGTTATCAGTGACGCTTGGCTGTTATTGGCTGCAGGTTTTAGAAGGGGGTGAGAGGGGGGATGTGGAGGAGGGAAGGAGGAAACATCCCCGTGGTTGATAACATTTGGCTGAACTTTCCCGATGTGAACCTCCCTCCTGACTCTTTTAAAGTCTTGCCGATCACACAGAGAGAGACGAGTGTATGAGGAAGACAAGCAAAATACTATTGACTGGAGTGTTTCACATCCATTAGGAAGAGGACTGGGATGGTGGGGGCGGGGGGGGGGGGGTGTTATCTGTAGAAAGATGACAGGCCTCAAGATAATCAGGGGGAAATGAAGGCGGCAGAGTAACCCTTCACCAGAGGAAAAGCCAGCTCTGTGCGAGAGGTCGTTGTGCAAAATGGAAAACAAATACAAACCAACCTCCAAACAAGCGAGTGGCGGCCATTAGCTATGAACCCTCCAGCATGTGCTTTGAACTTTACTTTTATCGCTAAGTCCTTAGAGTTAAGGATAACCATCAAACAAAAGCTAAGATTTCACATAATATATTCAAACAGCTATTTAAATACAACATATAATTCCACTGTGTGATTACCCTGGGGTTTTAATTGGGGAGTTCTCTGTCTGCCGCTGAGGAGAATGTCATGACATGCTTTACTCAATACTCATAGACACATGGCCAATATGACAGCAGTATATCTCTGTTGTGCTGAGACGTTTACTAGCAGTGAAACGATGCCAAGATGCAACAGCTGATGAGCAACCCTTACTGTCTACACACTGTGGATCTAGCCATCATGTGCGGTGTCCATCTGTGGATAGAACCATCCTGGGTGCTCCGGCCCATTCCAGTGTGTATGACTACATACGCCTATTCACCCCTGTTATGTTTTGTGGTCTAATATGAATTAATCACATTGTAATCCCCACACCTTTCACCAGCACAGAGATTACCACCAAGCACAGTAACTGCATGGAGACAAAGCCACAAACCAATGAATACTGTACCGTGATATGATACCGCAGGATATCCCCGAAAAAGGAAATCAATTTTGATAAAACATTGACCCCGGTGAAGATTAGTAAAAATAGGAGGGAAGTATAATACACATAATCCTTTTTTATTCCATTTCCTTTCTATTTTGTTCATTGAATGCTAATTCTCTCTGCGGTGCGGTAATGCTCACCATGGATAAGCTGTATGGTAATAGATTCGCTTCATACCAACTTCACACAGAAATGTGTCAAAACTCCTCAGACACAGAACCCCCCCCCTACCCCTCAGTCAGAAAAAAAATGCTCCCTGGTCTTTACCCTCCATTATTTCTCTTTTAGCAGCATTCATTTCTACTTCAAATTTTTATTTGAGGTATTCAGGAATGAGAGCTACTAGCTGGAATTGTGTTTGGTAATAATTGATGTGGTGTGAAGTTCTAAGTTCTCTGGAGAGGCTCTGGTCTAATTCATCTGGACGAATCCCATCATAATTCTACCATCTTCATGTTCAAACCAGCTTCTCGCTTGTTGAACATCTATGCAAGGAACATTTTCAAATTCATAGTTTCCTTAGCCAAAACCAAATTGGAACTCTGGAGTTTCAAAGTTCCCACTCAAATGGGTTTGAATGGGACGTGCAGAGCTTCTGTCCACAAATCACACACTTCATCACGCGCTTGTTTATTTGCTACCAGCTTGTTTCCAACAACAATATTTATCCCTTTGCTAATGCTTTTTTAAACGCCATACGTTCTCAGCCTAGACCATTTTCTCTCATTGTTAAAGGAGGTAGATATCAAAGTTTTAGTAATCAGGGGAGGGGAGGATGGGCGGTCATTAAATTGAAGAGCAATACATGTTGTTCTCCACTCTGCTCTCCTTTTGAATGTGCCGGATGACAAATTACATCCCTGAGGTTTCTCTTGTTATTCTACAATTATGGTCCCAGTATTTCTGCTTTACTTTTCGTGAGGTAGGAGAGGGTTCAGAACAATCTGTTCTTCGTTGTATACGTCTACATGGTGGTTGGCTCTTATCATTCTCTTACACGAGGGTTAACAGAGCGGTACACTGGGTCTTATGGTCCTATGGCTCCTAGACCTAGAAATTATGCCTGGGCCTGAACAACAATAGCATAATATCCACATCTCAAATCAAATCAAACTTTTTTGTCACATGCGCTGAATACAACAAGTGTAGACCTTACCGAGAAATGCTTACTTACAAGCCCTTAACCAACAGTGCAGTTCAAGAAGAATTAAGAAAATATCTACCAAATAAACTAAAGTAAAAAATTATAAAAAGTAACACTATAAAATAACAATAACAAGACTATATACAGGGGGTACCGGTACCGAGTCAATGTGCAGGGGTACAGGTTAGTCAAGGTAATTTGTGCATGTAGGTAGGGGTGAAGTGACTATGCATAGATAATAAACAGCGAGTAGCAGCAGTGTACAAAACAAATGGAGGGGGGGGTTGTCAATGTAAATAGTCCGGTAGCCATTTGATTCATTGTTCAGCAGTCTTATGGCTTTTGGTCCTAGACTTGGTGGTCCGGTAACACTTGCTGTGCGGTAGCAGAGAAAACAGTCTATGCCTTGGGTGACTGGAGTCTCTGACAATTTTTTGGGCTTTCCTCTGACACCGCTTAGTATATAGGTCCTGGATGGCAGGAAGCTTGGCCTCAGTGATGTACTGGGCCGTACGCACTACCCTCTGTTACGCCTTATGGTCAGATGCCGAGCAGTTGCCATACCAGGCGGTGATGTAACCGGTCAGGATGCTTTCGATGGTGCAGCTGTAGAACTTTTTGAGGATCTGGGGACCCATGCTAAATCTTTTCACTCTCCTGTGGGGGGAAAGGTGTTTGCTGTGCCCTCTTCACGACTGTCTTGGTGTGTTTGGACCATGATAGTTCGTTGGTGATGTGGACACCAAGGAACTCTCAACTCGCTCCACTACCGCCCCGTCAATGTTAATGAGGCCTGTTCGGCCTGCCTTTTCCTGTAGTCCACGATCAGCTCCTTTGTCTTGCTCACATTGAGGGAGAGGTTGTTGTCCTGGCACCACACTGCCAGGTCTCTGACCTCCTCCCTATAGGCTGTCTCATTGTTGTCGGTGATCAGGCCTACCACTGTTGTGAACAGGGAGTACAGGAGGGGACTAAGTACACACCCTTGAGGGGCCCCAGTGTTGAGGATCAGTGTGGCAGATGTGTTGTTGCCTACCCTTACCACCTGAGGGCGGCCCGTCAGGATGTCCAGGATCCAGTTGCTGAGGGGGATGTTTAGTTCCAGGGTCCTTAGCTTAGTGATGAGCTTTGTGTGCACTATGGTGTTGAACGCTGAGCTGTAGTCGATGAACAGCATTCTTACGTAGGTGTTATTCTTGTCCAGGTGGGAAAGGGCAGTGTGGAGTGCGATTGAGATTGCGTCATCTGTGGATCTGTTGGGGCGGTATGTGAATTTGAGTGGGTCTAGGGTATCTGAGAGGATGCTGTTGATGTGAGCCATCAAAGCACTTCATGGCTACCGGCGTGAGTGCTACGAGGCGGTTGTAACGAAAGTCGTCGGGAGAAGGAGAGGAGGACCAAAGTGCAGCGTGGTACGTATCCATAATACTTTTAATCAAGATGAATACACGAACAAAAACGACCAACGAAGAGTTCTGACAGGTGCAACAAACACTAACCAGAAAATAATCACCCACAACTCAAAGTGGGAAAACGATAGACAGCTGCCTCTGATTGAGAACCACACACGGCCAAACACAAAGAAATAGACAACATAGAACACCAGACATAGAATGCCCACCCAAACTCACGCCCTGACCAACCAAAATAGAGACATAAAAAGGATCTCTACGGTCAGGGCGTGACAGCGGTCTCCATCTTGCTTGGAATTGTCAGTTAATCAAATGTCTTTTGTTCAGAAATACCTTGAGCAACAATTGTTTTGTACAGTGAGGAGAGCTGCAGTGTGCAAATGAGTTGTACCAGAGAGGAATTTTTGGCTTGAGATAAGTCCGTTTTTTGCATGGAGGTCTAAGAGAGAGTGTCGAATTACGAGAGGCTTATTTGATCAAATAGAAGTTTTGTTATGTTTAGGCTGTTACAAATGTACTGATATAAGTGGATGCACGTGGCATTCCGGCAACAACTTAGTTGTGGCTGTTGTTCACATGCATATCTTCCCTTCTCATTGGCTAGAATGGTTCCACCTGATCTCGCCTGCTTTCAATCGTTGAGGACATGTATTTCCATTGTTAGAGCAGTAAGTCAGCTATCTTGTCAATATAATAGATCACCTTTGGTTGTACATGGATAAGGCCAATGATGTCACCTTTAGACTCGCTCACGTAGGCCTACCACCAAGCCTCCTGCTTCCCCCCCCTGCCTCAGTTGTCGTCACACTGCAATATGCTACACCAAAACTGACAACTTTTCAAAACTCCTTCTCATGTCTCTTTAACTCTCATAAAAAAAATAAGCTATGCATGGAGGAATCTGTTTCTGTAATCGCTGGCCTGGACAATGGATGTTCCTGTGGATTTGCATATGAGACGGAGATGAATTTCAACCTCTCAGATAGAAGAGCTGTGATGAACAATATCGTGGAACGGAGAGGAGAAGAGACGAGATTTCATAGGGGGAGAAGGGGCCTGCTCGGGGTGATGTTAACTTATTGAGTGCTATGTGAAACTCCAAGAGCTCTCAAATAAGCAGCGATATGCAACCTGTTCCAAGGAATCCGTTCTGTCACAGGAGACATGGAAGAAGGGAGAAAGAGAAGAAGAGGGAGGGGTGCTGATGGGAAAATCCCATCGATAGACCATAAAAAGCCCATCTCTACTTTTTGGACTTTTACTCACAGGGCAATGCAGGTATAATGAGGTATGGAAACATTTGCCCTTTTGCCCCCTGTAAACTCAAGTATCATGAAAAGGCCCTGATTAAACTGGTATTAGGGACTAGTTTCCTCTGATTTGAAGGATTAGTATGCTGTACTACCAATCATGATTGTACAGGCTCTTTAGGCTACATGAGAGAAGGTACGATCTCAGGTTACAGTACGGGAAATATCAACGGCAACATTCAACACATGCAAATACAGAACTGAGTGGGTGTACATGTACAGTATAGATCTGGGTTCAATTGTTTGATGATGTTATGTCACCACAAGGAATAGCAATTTTACTTCCTGTAATATTCTTTTTAGCCACAGCTTTAACATGTTTGCCTCACTTTTCTCTTTCTGGCTTTCATAGAACTTTTCCCATTTGTAACTTTTCCCCCCTGACTTTGTTACTACAGAAAAAACAGGGCAGCCCCATTAACAGAATGAGAATGAGAACCAAATATACTGAATCTGCAGAAATTTATTATGCACTTTATGATTTTTGATAATATGTAACACGGGTAAAAATGGCTAACTTTTATCATAGCCTCTTCCAAATATAGAAGTGCTGTGTGTGTTAACCTCCCCTTTGCTTTGAGGGTAGGAGGCTCTTTAACTTGGGAAGAGAGAAGGAGAGAGAGAGAAAAAGAGGCACAAGCCCCCAACCGCTTATTTTTGTAATTAGCTTCAGCCATGTCAGCGTTTTTTAATGAAACATTTTCCAAATGTGTTGATGGGAGATTTTTTCAGTGTGCGAAGAGGGACAACAAGCACACCACAGCCGTGCATTCACGGTGTATGAGTTAGTGTGTGCGTGCGAGCGTGTTCGAGGGCTTGCGTGCATGTTGAGTGAGTGTGTGAGTGTGTGTGTGTGTGGGTGGGTGTGTGTGTCTTCCATCTTAAACAGCCCGCTAATCACACAAATTATTGCATCTAATTACTGCTTGGGCTCTAATTAATTCCTTCAGTATCACATCATTTAGTGCGCAGTCACACCACAGCACCTGTTTTCGGGAAATCTGGGCTGTTAATTTGTTTATAAAACAAACAGAATTTGCATAAAAGGTCTTAATGAATGGTGTAGCCATTTGCCATGATGCTCGTGGTGTGTGTTTTGGTTGTGTTTGACGGTCAGAGACTGGAGACCACTAAATGATCCTATAGAAACTGTATCGTCTCTTCTCGCCCCTCCCTAGTAGCGATTAATAAAATGATAACACTTAGTGCTAATTAATGTGAGCGTGCTGTGCTAATTACGGCGCTGTACAACAAGCGAGTTGTTGAACCCTTAAAACAAAATCATGTCAGTTTGGGCTGCGATGCCGCCTTGCTCCATGTACAGATTGTTAAATGGGGGGAAAAAAGAGTTCCAAACAGGAGGCCTTAATAAGATAAATAAAAACAGTCTGGTTTCATGAGACCATCGTTAAAATGGTAGCATTGTACTGTGTGTGTGTTTGTGTCTATGTTTGTGTTTGTGTGTGCATGAGCATGTGTACGCACATGCTCTGTGATATGTATGTGTTTCTGTATGGTGTGTAGCACAGGTGTGTGAGATGATCACAGGTACTGCACAAAGTAGCGATTAGACGATGTGAACTGCTTGTCTGAACATTATTCCTACAATACTGCTGCATGCAACCGCACAGACACAGTTGGACACAGTACAGAATGTCTGGCTATATACTCTGCTGCAATAACCAAAGGACGTGGTGAACAGCGGGGGGGGGGGGGGGGGGGGGGTACTCTGAGATCAATGTTTTCTTCCTCATTTCCTGGGCTTAAAGTTTACTTCAAATAACCCAAAAAGTTGACATGCTTATCAAAATGACACATGCTTATCTGTAATGTACATTTTGGGCTGTTTGAGAAGAAGCATAACACTTTTCGATTTGTTATTGTGCTACGGGTTGTTCCTTTGGACACTCTTCCCCCTACTGGTGTGAAACCATAATGATCCCACCGTCCTGATGTTCTATATGTTCATCACCATATAAATCTCTAACTCATGTAAACATGCTTTGAAATGTATATATTCTAACCAAGGTACAACATCTTTTGCTGGGCTGTATCTCTGGCCAGATTGCATTAGGCACCCAACATAAACGCAACATATACTTTTGAGATGTTTGTATAGTCCTGTTTCCCTATTATCTCATGCTACACATACAGTATGTACGTGGGAACCGTCAATTTCTTCGATTCTTTGTGAAACACCGTATGACAAATCAGGAATAATACTGTTTTTGGATCAGATTTAACCTCAAGCCAATGCTGTGCCACACCTTCCGTTGAGGTACTGTATGTAGATATGTAGCACGTAGATATTGATCATTGTAGAGGCTCTCAGAGGGCTAAAAGTGTACAATAAATCAGACCTAATCTTATCTTAACAGATACAGTATAAACATAAATCCCCTGTTCAACACCAGGGATGTGTTTCACACAATTCACACAGGCGGGCATAAACACGATGCAAACCCCCCCCACATCCTTCAGAACAGTGACTGAACGCCGCTAACGTCAGTTTGTCTGGAAGAAAGGCACTGATAGCCCTCACATTTCAGCTTGAACAAGAAAAGGAAATGGACAAAAATGTTCAGCAAGAATGAATACGCTCGATCCCTTCTCTTCAAATGTCGGCGAAGTCAAGCAAACACGCTGTGGAGCAAGGGCCACTGTGGCGGCTGAAGACGCGTACACTAAAGTGGTTTGATGAGAATTAGCCGTACACTAGATGGTGATCTTTTTGACGTCGGTTATTAAGAAGTAATCAGCCTTAATAATATACGGGGCTTCCAAAGTTCCCCATTCATTTTTGATCCTCTCCATCCCAGTCCATTATTTGCAAGAAATCAAATGAAATTCGAAATAATGCCTTGGTGACGTCAGGTGCTGGGGCTGGAGCGGTGTAATGGTGTAGAGGATGGGCTCAGGCCTCCACCATTCATCACGGTGTGTGTCTGACACTGTTCTATTGTCCTCCTGGAGGTCCTCAGCTGTGACCCACATAGCGAGAGGAGGACAAGGGAACAGACACACTCTCTATTCCTCTCTATTACACACACCCACATACACACCCACGCACAGAAAACACACACATACACATGCACGCAAGCACGTTCAAGCACACAGACACACACACACACAATATAACCTACTAGGCTACGAAGCCAATCAGTAGCACTTGCTCTCTCTCTCCCCTCTCTCACACACATTCCTATTTTGTGCATTTATGGATACTGCGCAGGCTGCACATGTTAACATATAAACATATAGATATAGAACATTACAAACATTCACACATTTACCTTGAGTTAAGCTGCATGCTCCCGTGGATGCGTACAGAAACACACAGACAAGCCCCTGCCTTTCGTAAATAATTACCCCACTTGCAAACGTGATCCTTCATTCGGAGCCGAATGCTATAGGTCTGCCCCTCGCTCTCATTAGAACACTTGGGTCCACAACAGAGCCGGGCTATTCCAGAAATTATCAATTAAAATGGAGCATCATTTGCATATGAGGAAGAGGAGATTTATGAGCGGAGCAGGGCATGCGGCTGTGTCTGCCTTAGCAATCCGGCGCCGCTCAGATTGCTTGTGACCAATCTTAAATCGTGGAGCCCAACGAAGATGAAGTGCTGTGTTGCTTTTAACGTCAGGAGTCTGAGGCCTGCGCAGGATTTACTAGGGAATATTATCACAAGCATGTCTCAAGTTTTAGCTTTTAATATGTGCCAAGCTCCTCCGAGGAATGCTTCCTCGCAGCAATTATGCTCCTCAATACATGCATTCCTCTGCCTGGCGCATAATATATTAATAAATATTGACGCGTTTTTAATATACGTGAGGAGGGGGAGAATTTGCGCGAGCGGTCTCGCCTGTAAATCATCCGTTTTTTTATAAACACTGTCCCAGCACTCAAAATAAAAATAGGCCAACTGATCACAGCTGTCTTTTGTCAAAAACATAACTAATACCCCTGATTTGGAGAAACAACAGTTTCATCATTAAAATGTGGACCCTTACGGCCATGGTTTTAGCCTATGCTAATGTACTGCTGCCCTGGAAAATTGAATCGACCTCTCAAGGGCTCTGTGGAGAGAGAGAGAGAGAGAGAGAGAGAGAGAGAGAGAGAGAGAGAGAGAGAGAGAGAGAGAGAGAGAGAGAGAGAGAGAGAGAGAGAGAGAGAGAGAGAGAGAGAGAGAGAGAGAGAGAGAGAGAGAGAGAGAGAGAGCCTTGTTCCGACACTGTTCTGGACGGCTATTTTACAGACAACACATAGCCACACGCACTGACTGGACATATTGTCCTTACCCAGCTCACACAGGTTCACATACAGCAATAAAGACTCCTAAGTTGAGCTATATTTATGTCAGGAAAGATACTCATTTCAAACATTAATACGCTGTAGTGATAAGAATACTACATATCTTCCAATTGATCAATGATTTCTGAAGCTGAAAAGTAATACATTTTGTATAAAAAGAGTTTTAAAAAAAAGGAATAAAAAAATCCCAAATGATAAAAGAATAACCATGTAAAAACCTTCATACTACTGTGCCATTACTGTACATGAGGAGAGGCCTTCACATGTCCACTGTTGATGTTTCTTCAAAGAGGGTTCCCATGAGACTGACATGCTGAACATCCAGCCATGCCGTGACACTGTCTCTAAACAACAAACATCTCATCCATTTGCTTTAGGATTGTGCATTAATAATGGAATGTTGAATGAATCAAAACACTTGACATTATGCCTCTTTTGCGGATGCCTTGAACCCACATCAATAACACATGTTGTTATGGTGTTTTAGATAGAATATATATACTGTATAATCAGTATATATGTATATTCTATGTGCTTTGTGTCTGTGTCCGTGTGTGTGTGTCCGTGTGTGTCCGTCCGTCCGTGTGTGTGTGTGTGTGTGTGTGTGTGTGTGTGTGTGTGTGTGTGTGTGTGTGTGTGTGTGTGTGTGTGTGTGTGTGTGTGTGTGTGTGTGTGTGTGTGTGTGTGTGTGTGTGTCTGTGTGTGTGTGTGTGTGTGCATGCTGTGTGTGTCCACAGTGTCAGCGGGTGTGGGGGAGTGTGTGTGTATGTGCTATGTGTGTCTGGTGTGTGAGGTTGAGTAAGCCTTGACGTTGTGAATATGAGGAGCAGTGAATATGGATCACCCTCCCAAAGGCTAAGTGGGATGGCTTGTTTAATATCGCCCAATTAGAGTACGATTTGAGAGATCAGCCGATGACTAGCCAGGCTCACACCACCTCCACAGAGGGCCTGTCACAGGGCGTCACAGACAGATCGTGCAAATGCATGCGCTCAATTACTGTGCTAAGGCCCAGCCATGGGGCCTAAATGTAAAATGGCAGCTCTGAGGCCCTGGAAGCCCCTGGAAGCCCATGGAAGCGGTCGAGGGAAAGGCGGATGGGTGAATGGGAATACCAAGAGACCCCCGGGTTGAAATATAACTCTGTGATCTCCTGCTATTACATTTATTCAGGTTTACAGCTCTGTATAAAGCCATCCCTCTCTCCCCCCGTCTCTCTCGGTGAGAGGGACAACCGTTTTGTGCCGTGTGTGTACTGGGGAGAGGGCTCTTCTGTGACCTGTGGTGGTGTTGCGTTGCAGCGCGGAGCTAGGCGTAGCTCTCTCTCATATTCCCGGGTGATAATAGGGGGATATGGAGCCTTGGATACGACGCAGAGCGGCTCTCTTCTGAGACTAGCCACCGCCGGCTCCTCCTAATTGCTCTCAGAGGGGGAGAGAGGAGCAGCCGCTCCTGTAAAAACTGCACAGATGTACCTCCTCCGTCTCCCTCTCTCTCCCCTCTCTACCACCAGCCAGACATCAGTGGAGGGAAGGAGAGAGAGGGAGAAAGAGAGAGGAGAGAAAGAGACGAGAGAGAGAGAGAAAGAGACGAGAGAGAGAGATGAGAGAGGCCCTTTATTAAAGCTAGTGCTAATTGAGATAGGAGCAAAATAATGGGGAATGACACTTTAATGAAGACATGCTACGTGCAGCCACTTCCTTTTGCCTCCCCTCTCCGCCAAAGAGAGAACGCTTCTCCTGCTATATTGCAAAAACAGAAATGATATGGAGGTATCCTCCGCTCGTAATGTGTTTTTGGTGGCGTGTCAAAAATGGAGAGGGAAGCGTTATTGTTCTCTGGTGTTAAAACGCAATTACACTTTCTCAGTTTGATTGCACACACTACAATTGGGTGTTTTCTTACACTCACTGTGGTCTTGTATTGGCTGTGTAACTTTTGTGTCTGTTTTCTTTTTAAGACCAAAGGGGAACTGAGAGTATGATCGCGGGGTCCCTACATGGTTCAAATCTCACTTGGCAATGTTGGTACTGTTGTCTTGACAAAACGGTTTAATCGAAAGTAGCATCCTTGTAGGTACATGTAAATACATTCGATATCTTACAAAGATTTGTGAAATAACAATGCATCCCAAAAAGATGAGTATAATACATATACAACATCATCTAAAACCTCTGTAAACTGGATACAGTGCAACATATTACAAGCAGTATGCTGATTTCTAGTCCAAAAGGAATAGCGAGGCTGTATTGGCCTGTGGTTCTCCCCATATAAATATAATGTCCTGCAGATATTGAGGCTGTGAACTTACAAGCTGTAGGATGAGGCCCTATCGAGAGCCGCTCGCTACTGCCTCCCCTCCAACAGATGAATATGAAATAAAAGAGGGTATAAATATTTATGAAATGCATTATTCTTTGGCTTTTTCTAAAGCTGATATGAAGATGATTTCTCCCTGCCTATCCCTGTTTCCCACACTTTTCAAAAGATATGTGATTTAAAAAAAAGCTCTCTCACCTTGCAGTCCAGAACAGTGTAGGAACAAGCCTCTCTCTCTCTCACACACACACACACACACACACACACACACACACACACACACACACACACACACACACACACACACACACACACACACACACACACACACACACACACACACACACACACACACACACACACACACACACACACACACACACACACACACACGCACACTCTAAAGAATGGACAAGAGTAATCTTGGAATAGATACTGTACATGTGTTTGCATTTGTACGTAGGTAGGTAGTGTCATGAGGCTGTGTAGCTTAAGTCTCTGACCTGTCTCTATGGTGGGGTTCTGCAGATGCACTGTACCTGGTGAGTGGTACGAGAGCAAGATAGGGAAAGTCCATTAGCAGATTATATATACAGTACAATGAAGGACTCCTCCAACCTCTCACACTATCTGCTTTACAAACCAAAGCTAACCCAATGTCCACTCATCTAGGCTTTTAAAACACTTTAGCAGGAGGGGTAGCCATCAGATGTGTGGGTTGGATGAACGTATGCACTGTGTAATGTCGCTTTTCAAATGCATTTCATTATAGCGCATCACAATGAGATGGCAACGACAAAGCTGATCTTATATATAACAAAAATGCCATCAACGTGTTCTCTCATTGCGAGGATGGGCGTCTCATTTTAAAACATGTTTGTCAGTACTGTCAGAATGCTTCTTAATGTAGCCTGTCAACGTAGCCTGTGATGAAACACTTAAAAACAATGTCGACAGGTGGATAGTGTTAGCTTACTTCGCTAGATAGGCTTACATTGGTTGAAAAAAAACGACACACGGTCTACTTACCGCTATGTTCAGCCGACTCTATGAAGTTTCTACCGGTAGCTTGCAAAGTAAACATTACCAGTTAACAGGACATCGGTAAACGAGGCTTTCAGCTGCTTGGCAGGCAGAGCCCACAAAGAGTGGGAGATAAACTTAAACCACTCGTTCTTGTCAGGTATAGTTCACTTTTATTTTCTATCACTCAAATATCCAATTAACGGTGGCCATTATTGAGCGATGTCATGAGGCTACCCTCACAGGTCAGAAATGACATGATCAATTGATGTTCACTGATCACGAAAAGCGTGCTGTTTAACTCTGATGATAGAGCGGAATTTGCGCAAATGTTTTGCATGGAATAATTGGACATTTGTAGTTCTGATTACATGTGCTCTTCAAGAGGTTATGATGTTACATCCAAATAGGTGACATTGACTTAACTATCCCTTGAAAATGGCACGCAGGTGTCAATGGTCTTAGCGGAGCTGAGGGTCCCCTT
The DNA here is from genome assembly GCF_045679555.1 of Salvelinus alpinus. Lineage (NCBI taxonomy): Eukaryota > Metazoa > Chordata > Actinopteri > Salmoniformes > Salmonidae > Salvelinus > Salvelinus alpinus. Next base: position 44,128,440 of record NC_092090.1, read on the forward strand.
GCCTCCCAGCAGGCAAATTGAACGCTCTGCACCTTATTGTGATGTTTCATTGATAACGACCTATATCGTTAGCCGCTGAGTTCTGAAGCGCTAAGTATAACATATTGGGTGCTGATACTGTAGCCGCTGTAATATGAAGGCACTGGCAGCCCAATGTTTATTAACCATTAGATTGATAAAACACTGACCACAAGTTCACACTACCCTTAAGCCAGCGGTTTCCCATTACACTATACATGAGCCATTGCACTGGGTGACTTCCAGCTTCTTAGAGGCTGTATTCACTATAGCCCAGTGTTTTGTGGGGTATAGTAGCTGGGACCCTGGGCTGATAGACTGGGCCAGCTCTTATTGTAGAGGCCTGTGTTTCCTTGAGTAAAGGTCCTGTGTTCATTAGAGTTGGAGGTACAGCAGGGACTCTGGGGACGACAGACAGCCCTCCTGCATTGATCAGTCAATTTGCCTCTGTGTGACCCCTGAGCGTCACCCTCCTCCGCTTCAGGGACCAGCTCACTCAGTCTAACCCCCTCTCTCTCTCTCTCTCCATGTGCGTCCCCCTCTCCATCCCTTCTCTCTATCCCTCCATCCGCTAACATTGTACCGTTCACATGGCTGCTCAGCAACTCCTCCTAGAGGCAGACCCTTAAACAAACATCTCCATATCTTTCTGTCTCTCTCTCTCATATGCTCTCTCTCGCTCTCTCTCTCTCTCTCAATTCCTGCAATACACTGTATGATGGTAAAAAATGAGGCTCTTTACGCGGGGACCTGCAGCTCTTTTGATTGAAGTGAGTGATTTTCCCGGCCCACCTGCGTACAATTGATGATAATGCTGTTGAAACATTTATTACATCTTTACTAAGATGAATTTGAGCTGTGTTTTCTCATCATGCAAATGGTGCCTGGATGATAAGGCCTGCTTCTCTGGAGATGACGACAGGCACAACTTTACTGTGTTTTTCTCTACTTCCTGAAACAGATTTTACCTCTCTCTAGGATGATTCTATACCTGATTATTAAACCATACCGTGTGACTCTAATATAAGGGAAGAAACTAGTGGAGGGCACTCATGGTGATCTTCACCTGTATTACACTGGCAGTTGTGTTGTGTCCTACCCCAAAAAGCGCACCCTAAACCCTAATGTTACAAGTGGCATACTAAATGTATTTATCTGTGTTGTTTTCGGTGTCCACTCTAAGAGGGATTTTCTTACAGCCTTGTGCTAGACTTATAGTGCCTCTCCCTTCTGTTCCATGGTCCAGCAGCCCACCCCCACCACAGGGCCCTCCCCCTGGGAGAGGGACTGATGGACGGGGGGGGGTCTCAGATGGCGGTGAGTACCCAGGGTCAGTATCAGTGCGGCTGGCGCCTCCTGGGAGCAGCAGGCAGCTATAGAGACAGAGAGGCGCTGGGGCTGGAGCAGGGCTGCTTTGGCCCGCTGCCACACACACACACAGCCCAGTAAGATTGATCGACAGCCATCATCAGCGTCTGTCTCCACTATCGATTAGCCAGCAGGATTATATAGGCTCTCTTCTCTACCTGTATCTTTCTCTAATACTACCTCATTCTCCCTGTTCCTCCCCCAGGCCACAAGCTGCACTCTGGGTAACCCTGCTAGCCACACTAATGCCACATCTGTCTAATACTGCAACACAAAATGTCACCTGTCAGCCAGGTCTGGACCACAGGCTGTTATGGGCTTAGGGAGCATGTGTTCGTGCACGTACAGGCACAAGCCTCACACGTGCACACTCTCTAACGGACACACACACTGACTATGGACATCAAGTGGCTGGCCAACTATCCCCTTCAGTGTGTGATGTGAACAGAATTGACTGGTTGAGAGTATGTGCAGAGAGAGAGAGATACTCAGCTCTTCTCATTGGTCTGAGTGTGTTAGCCAGGAAAACAATCTGATTACAAATGTGGTGCAGAAAAATCATTAGCGCAGGAGTGTGGAACAATACAGATTAGGGAAAACAAGGCACATTAAAAAACACCTTGGAACGAGAGTCTATCTAAAAATGTTAACGCGTAATAGTGAAGAATGTGTCAACTTTTATAGACTGTAAGTAATTACCAAGGAGAGAAGAGGAGAAGAGAAAATGTACGTCAAATTACTGAGCGGGTCATTAAACAAACAGCCACTCTGAAGTTTCTGATCTCAAGTTTTCTGAAGGTTAAGTTTTGACTCAAATTCACACACTAAAAGTCACCAGAGACACTCCATCTTGATTACTTCTAAAATTGTCATAAGTATCGTTCTCGAGTAACGTTATAGAAAATAATGGGGTTGTATGCTGCAGAGAGATGGGGATGTTGACTTGTTGGAAAGTGGCATCATGAGTAGACATTACTCTGTGCATATCCACTTCCCTACCGCCATGCAGAGCAGCAAACCAATCTGTGTGAAGGAGGAAGAGGCCCAGTGAGCAACAGCTGAGCAGGTGTAATATATAACAGTCCTGGAACTCAATGTTTTTAATCTGGGAGCAAATCGGCCTCATTTCTGGGCAGAATACTGAGAATGTTCATAGAGGCTCCTCCATACTTATTCTTTGGGTGACAGTGCTGATCAACCTTAAAGCCCGTCACAAAATGAGCCAGAGGCCCCATCCCTTTAAATAACCCTGGGCAAATCTGAATCCTCATGGTGTTCTCTCCTCCCTGATTTTACCTGCATTTTTTGAATTGCAAAGTGACTTTGTAGTTGCATCGTTCAGTGGTTCTGGTATCCATAGTGGTGGGTCATATCTATTCCCTTCCTCGAAGACCACAGCATATTCAAATGCAGAGTTCACATTCAGGGTGTAATGTCTTAGTTGCGGGTCTCGTGGGGTTGGTATTAATATGTATTGTACATATGGGTATGGTGATGGGTAGGCCTAATATTCCCACCCAGGTATTTGCATGGTGTGTTGAGGGATTTAGGAGACAGTGGGAGGGAATGTGTCGGGAGACTCCTGGACGGGCAGCGTCCTCTGATTTCTCCTCCGGGGTGCATGTGGCTTTGTGCTCCGACTAATCTGCCAGATTGTTGTCTCTCCCATAAAGCCACAGATAAGACATAGCTGCTGGGATTGGATTGCCTAGCCCCGGTTCTTGACACCAGAGAAACCGAAAACTGCCGCTGCTACCCCCCCCCCCCACCCCCACCCCCCCACTATACCCCCACCACAACTCCCACCCTCAACACCCGACCTCATCCCACTCGCCCCCAAGATACTGTATTTAATTTACCAGCAGCAGGGAATGTGGGCTTTTTCTTCTTCCTCTTCTTCCTCCATTTCTTTTTTTTCTTCATCTTCTCATCAGGATTATAAAAGGATCTTAAAAGTGGCTGTAGATGCTACTCTTTCATATGCTCTGGTTGTTGCATTGCAAATTCAGGGCCCTCTGGAGCAATGTAAATCGTTCAGCAAATGTCTTTGAAAAAGTGTGTCTGGAGGAGGGAAGGAGAGGGGGAGCGGGGAAAGAGATGGAGTAAAAAGAAAGGGCAGAAGGAAAATGACTCTCTCTCTCTCTCTCTCTCAGATCATTAGAGAGTTTTAATTAAAGCTGCAGGATTAGTCCAGTTAGTGGCCTGGAGTCACACATCCTCGCTCTCTTCCTCTCTCTCTCTACAGGTTGTGTAAAGAGTAGGAGGGTGAGGATATGAACGGTTTCCTGTGTGTGTGTGTGTGTGTGTGTGTGTGTGTGTGTGTGTGTGTGTGTGTGTGTGTGTGTGTGTGTGTGTGTGTGTGTGTGTGTGTGTGTGTGTGTGTGTGTGTGTGTGTGTGTGTGTGTGTGTGTGTGTGTGTGTGTGTGTGTGTGTGTGTGTGTGTGTGTGTGTGTGTGTGTGTGTGTGGTGTGTGTGGTGTGTGCGTGTGCGCGTGCGCGTGTGCGTATGACTCAGGTGAGGATTCCTCACCGAGTGCTACATTAAAGCTTTTATTGAAGAGCAGTGAGATCAAAGGCATACACCCACGTTGCCACTGATCTAAAGAAGCCCGCTCCCTCTCCCCATTCCCAGGAACGAGCCCCTCACATGGGAGGAAGAGACCAGTGGCTCGCTAATCACATACCCCTTCACACCCAACACTCTCAGGCAGTGTTAATCTTGTCACCTATTTAAGATTTAGTTTTAGTCCTTATAACTAAAATACCTTTTAGCCTTAGTCCCATTTCATCCTTCTTATTTCTAGTTATCAGACGACTAAATCTCTGGACAATTTTAGTCTAGTTTTATTCACAGTCGTTTAAGTCCTGTTTAAGTCATTGTAGTTTCCTTTTGTTTGATTAAACAATTCATACAAACGTCTAACTTAACTTCCATTATGCACATAGCTTCCACTCCCTTAATGCCAATTTATGCTTGAACTGAAAATGCGGTCCTGAGGCTCCATATGGAGGGTGTGAGGCCTACCGGAGGCTTGCCGAGGCCAAATCGAACTCTCTACCGCATCACCGCGCGCCTTCAAATTCTCTTAACAATGTGAAGGGCTCCGTATAGCTTCGCAATGACATGATTGGTTAACGGTAGGTGGGGGCAGTGCATCCTGTATGAACACAAAGTCACTTCCTCGACAACAAATATGAAGAACTTTGACGAAAGGCTATCAGAAGATCACAAATAAACAACATCTTTATGGTATCTCGTATAGGGATTTGAAATACATGCAAAAGAGTTTTAACTCCTGGTAAGAGATAATGGAGGTAATGGGGAAAGATGTGGTAAAGAGGTAAATGGAATGCAGACTGTGGGGTTTAGAAGGATGCTGCATTGGTGCACATTCAACAAATCTGAACTAACAAAGTGGATATTTGTCAAATCCGTCATGATTGATGTATTGTAACATGCCCATAACATGGTTACTAAAATCCGATGTGGATGTATGTGTCTGTTTTTGCTGCGTAACGTTTATAAGTTGTTCCTTTTCAGGTTTCGAAAAAAAGTGACTGCTAAATGCTAACTCCCATTCGTATAAGCTGTTAGCTTAGCTAGCATACAGACATCGGTGGTAGTAGTCAAAGTAGGTAACTGTACTGCAGTTGATTGGTGACGATGACATGAATATGTATTGGGGTTGACATCCATACATTATTATACTCAGACTGTTACCCCAACATAGTGTGAAATACACATGTGAACAGTAGCCTAAATGTAGGCAAATTTTGCTGCGGGGCAATGAGGAGTTCCGGGATAGAGACAAAGGTGGGAAAACAGTGCAGCCTTTTTACTTGCTGCTATCAGGGCAGAGCTCCTATGTCAAGCCCTGGGAAATGGACTCCAACATCTCAGAAGAGGAAAGGTCTTGTCTTTTCGTTTAGCCAGTTGCTTGTCATTAGTTGGACGGCTATCGAGATTAGCCATGAACCACTAGGAGTGGTGCAGCGCACACCGATTAATTGGATGCTTATGACACCTCCCCGAAGCGCAAGAAGTATGAATGCTCTGACTTCTGTCGAGGCCGCATTGCAGTAAAAAAAAGAAGCTGTATGGCCACTGCAGATGTCGGATTGACCACGCAGCCTTTTAGTCACGGCCATTTTATGTAAGAACCAACGCTAGAGATGAGAAGCAGGTACAGGGATTGAACATTTCATTACCAACGGACATGGAACATGGCAGGAACAGCATCAGAACAGGGGGAACAAAACGACATGACGGCAATATTGCAGAAGCGGGGGAACAACCTCGGGAACAGACAGATATAGGGGAGGTAATGATTGCAGATAATTGAGTCCAGGTGAGTCCAATGAATCGCTGATGCGCGTGACGAGGGAAACAGGTGTGCGTAATGATGGTGGCAGGAGTGCGTAGTGCTGGGCAGCCTGGCGGCCTCGAGCGCCAAGGAGGGAAAGCGGGAGCAGGCGTGACATTTTAGTCACATAATAGTGATTTTTTTTACAAATGTAATAATGAATATTTAGGCAACCTCTAACTTCCATCGTGTGCACATTCAGATAGCCTTGTCCAACTAGGCCTACTATCCCTTCATATAACTTAGCTGGCAACATTGATATTGTGGCAGATTGTAACCAATGCCATAATTAAGGATACACCATAAAGCCTTGGATACAGGTTAAACAATTTACAACTCAGATTTTTCATTAACCTGGTAAATAACAATGAGTTTCCTTGAAACCAGGAGAATTTGAGTTTTCCAGAAATGCCACAAGTATTATTGTCCTCCTAATATTCAACAAATAGCATTATGTTTTCCCATAGGAAAAAAGCAACCGCAACTCGAATTTGCGGACCACAACACAGATGAATGAATAACAGCGCACATGGGAAAATAGAGCTTCTGATGAAACCAAAGCAAAAATAGCCTACACGAAAGTAAGAAAGATAGTAAACATTACTGTTTCTAGTTTGGGTTAGTTACAAGTGAAGAGTCCTGGCTTCGCATCAGTTCAAAAGACAAGTGGCTGAAGAGACCGCCTGGGAGCAGTGTAGGAGAGCCGCACAGACCAACTCAATCCGACTGGGCAACTGAAAAATCTCAATTCTGCCAATGAGAGGATTGCATTAATTACTGTATGATTAGACAAAACAGATGAAAGGAGCTTCATGTCAAATTAAATGTCCATTAGTCTCACGTGGAATTCTGGTATCCTCACATTTTTATAGACTAAAATGAAAAGTCATTGTTAACAGTTAGGGTTTTTTCTAGGACATCTCGTCTCATTAATGTCATAGTTTAAGTTAGGAAAAAAATAGGTCGTTGATGAGTATTTTCTGTCATGGTTATTGTTGAGGAAATGAACACTGCTCCCAGGTCATGTCGGTGTAGCCTGGGGTACAGCCAGGCTACAGGTGGGGAAAGGAGGCCCACTAGTGTGATCTTTTGTTCGGACGCGTCAAATTGAATTATCATTAGCAGTTTGTTTGTTGCAAACGGGCAGTGGATGTTAGTTGTCCTGGTTGACTATCCTTTATCCTAGTAAAGGGAAGAGGTGGGCCCTGTTTAGAGCTGGAAAATGGGTAATCCCTAGTTATGCTGTTTAGCATTTAGGCCCTAGTCTTACCTGAAGTCGGAACCCTATTGAGGGGCTGAGCTTCATTTCTGTACATTTTTGTACCCTGAATTTTGCTGCTGTGGGCAACTGTTTTTAAAGCCACGTCATGTTTGCTGAAATCATGCATCTACTATAAATTATTTACTTTGTTTCTACAACCATGGGTCCTCCTCATTCCCACCTATCACCTCCCTTGCCTACTCTGGAATCACTATTCTACACATGGTGGTCACCAAACAGATGCCTTTCACATTCAGGAAAAAACTTCACTTGGCGCCTCATGCCGGAGTACATCTCCGATGGGATCTTATAATTCTATTTCATTAAAAGCTTGTCCTGCTGTTATGTTCCAGCATCTTAAAGCAGGCTTCTAATAAGAGTGCAATAGAATCACAAGGTGTGGCAGGCAGACAGGCAAACCCAAATTGAAGTTTGGGGGCGATTGAGAAACTGTGCTGCTGTCTCTCTGTCTGTGTGTGGAGGCAGCAGGAGTGTGGGTCTGACAGGACAGTGTGGCAGCGTTTGACGTGGCTGACAGGGCTGTCACAGCCCCATCACTGCCAAGCTGCCCGTCTCTCTGCTCACAGTTCTGACCTCTGTGGATGGACCCGGAGCCCCGTCGGTCACGCCGTCCCTGTCTTTCCACAGACACTCCTGACAGGAGACATGAGCTCTCAGCCGCTTGCACAGGCACCTGGGACACACCAGGGACCAGCCAGGTAGGGCCTGGGCTCTCTCCTCTCTCCCCTTCCGCTGTCTCCTAGCTAGCAGCACGGTAGAGAGGGAGGCGGGAGGAATAGGAAAGAGGGAAAAACAACATGACATTTAAAACACCACATCCCCGGTTTGAACAGAAGTTAGGCAGATGGACCCTCTGGATGTCCCTGTTGCTGCCTCGTCTGGAGTGGGGATGTTGTGGAATGTATGATAAGAGTTTGGACAGGATGTGAACTACGTGGATTTATGATACAGATGACGAAGCAGACGCTTGCTGTGAGAGCGATTGCATTAGTTGTGTGTGTGGTGTGTGTGTGTGTTTGTGTGCATGAGTGTGAGTACGTGTTGTGTGTATCTGCATGAGTGTGTTTTTAAATCGCACATTTGCACCGGGGAGACAGGTTTACGAGTATTTAGTCTGCTTACGTGTCCACTCCCTGCAGAGTAGGGTGACTGTACTGCCTGTATCTATGTCACTGAGATGAAAGCAGAGAGCAAGTGCTCTACATACCTTAAACATGGCTTTGAAACACTTACTGTCAAGGGTGCTTCTATTGACCCGGGACAGAGAGATTCAACTAACACCAACTAATACTGACAAGCATATACAGTGTGCATTATAGAACAGACATTACACTGTGGCCCTTTCAGGGTAACCAGAATGGAAAGAGAGAGTTATTGAAATAAGTGGAGAAGGCTGCACCGTGGAAGACTAGAGGAGTGTAATGAAGTCGACAGGATCATTAGCGAGCAATAACTGCCTTCCTCTCATGTGATGAGAATCAGATAAGTCAAAGGCCTGCAGGCCCTGGTTTGGTTACAGCCAAACACACTACAGGACATGCAGGTGGGGCTACAGCAGGACAGAACATTCCAGAGCAGATGACATGAGTGAATTATTCTGATTGTTATGGAACCTCAGTCTCCTTCTCTATGAATCAGCTACAGTTGAAGTCGGAAGTTTACATATACCTTAGCCAAATACATTTAAACTCAGCTTTTCACAATTCCTGACATTTAATCCTAGTAAAAATTCCCTGTTTTAGGTCAGTTAGGATCACCACTTTATTTTAAGAATATGAAATGTCAGAATAATAGTAGAGAGAATGATTGATTTCAGCGTTTATTTCTTTCATCACATTCCCAGTGGCTCAGAAGTTTACATACACTCAATTAGTATTTGGTAGCATTGCCTTTAAATTGTTTAACTTGGGTCAAAAGTTTCAGGTAGCCTTCCACAAGCTTCCCGCAATAAGTTGGGTGAATTTTGGCCCATTCCTCCTGACAGAGCTGGTGCAACTGAATCAGGATTGTAGGCCTCCTTGCTCGCACACGCTTTTCAGTTCTGCCCACACATTTTCTATGGGATTGAGGTCAGGGCTTTGTGATGGCCACTCCAACACCTTGACTTTGTTGTCCTTAAGCCATTTTGCCACAACTTTGGAAGTATGGTTGGAGTCATTGTCCATTTGGAAGACCCATTTGCGACCAAGCTTCAACTTCCTGACTGATGTCTTGAGATGTTGCTTCAATATATCCACATAATTTTGCTTCCTCACGATGCCATCTATTTTGTGAAGTGCACCAGTCTCTCCTGCAGCAAAACACCCCACAACATGATGCTGCCACCCCCGTGCTTCACGGTTGGGATGGTGTTCTTTGGCTTGCAAGCCTCCCCCTTTTTTCCTCCAAACATAACAATGGTCATTATGGGCAAACAGTTAAATTTTTGTTTCATCAGACCAGAGGACATTTCTTCAAAAAGTACGATCTTTATCCCCATGTGCAGTTGCAAACCGTAATCTGTCTTGTTATGGCGGTTTTGGAGCAGTGGCTTCTTCCTTGCTGAGCGGCCTTTAAAACTTCTAGTCACTATAGGGGGTGCTGTTTCAACTTTGTAAAATATTGTCCCCAAATTAAACTGCCTCGTACTCAATTCTTGCTCGTACAATATGCATATTATTATTACTATTGGATAGAAAACACTCTCTAGTTTCTAAAACCGTTTGAATTATTTCTCTGAGTGAAACAGAAGTCATATGGCAGCGAAATTCCTGACAGGAACTCCAAAATCTGAAAATGTTGACTCTGTTCGAGGATCAGTTTAAAACTCTGTATGTATCCTATGGGTCGACATGAACTGCATGCACCTCCCCCTGGATGTCAGTAACCAATGAGAATTGGAATGGAGTTTCTAGGCAGATCTGAGGCCATATAAATAGCCTTGGCACGAGTGGCGCACCCTTTTCAAGATTCGCCATGACGCAAGGCAGACATCAGCATGGCTTTCTGAAAAGCTCACGTTATCGCGTTAGATATATCCGGCTGTGATTCTCTTCGATATAGGTGTTAGAAACATCATAATGTAGTTTTTTTAAACCGAGTTATATCAGTTTACATGAGTATATTTCGATTTTCTGAGTTTTCTTTGTGCTGCGCTATGAACAGTTGGACACCTCTGAGCCACATAGCTAACGTTTGCTGCTAGTTCCAAAGTTGAAGAGGACATTCTACAGCCGAGCAACGATTATTATGGACAAAGGACAACTTGCCCAAGATTCTGATGGAAGCTCATCAAAAAGTAAGAACTATTTATGATGTTAATTTGTTGTTCTGTGGAAAATTTTAAAATGATTATTCCTCCATTCATTTCGGTGGGGTCTCGCTATAACGCACCCTGTATGTCGTAGTAACGTTAATTTAAAAATCTAACACAGCGGTTGCATTAAGAACTAATGTATCTTTCATTTGCTGTCCAACCTGTATTTTTTAGTCAAGTTTATGATTATTTATTGATTAGATTAGGTGCCTCTCCAAGATGGCGCCGGCCAGATTGCCTGAAATGTTGCTACTAATCACATTGTATAACCACGATTTATGCCGCTAAATATGCACATTTTCGAACAAAACCTATATGCATTGTGTAATATGATGTTACAGGACTGTCATCTGATGAAGTATATCAAGGTTAGTCAAAAATTATATATATTTTGCTGGATTGTTACGATCGCTAACCTTTGCTGCTGGTAAATTGCTTGTGTTTCTGGCTATTGTGGTAAGCTAATATAATGCTATATTGTGTTTTCGCTGTAAAACACTTAAAAAATCTGAAATATTGGCTGGATTCACAAGATGTTGGGCTTTCATTTGCTGTACGCTGTGTATTTTTCAGAAATGTTTTATGATGAGTATTTAGGTATTTGACGTTGGTCTCTGTAATTATTCTGGCTGCTTCAGCGTAATTTCAGATTGCAGCTGCAATGTAGAACTGTGATTTATACCTGAAATATGCACATTTTTCTAACAAAACATATGCTATACAATAAATATGTTATCAGACTGTCATCTGATGAAGTTGTTTCTTGGTTAGTGACTATTTATATCTTTATTTGGTCGAATTAGTGATGGCTACCTATGCAGGAAAAAAATGGTGGAAAAAAAGTTGTGTCTTTTGCTATGGTGGTTAGCTAATATAAATACATATTGTGTCTTCCCTGTAAAAGATTTAAAAAATCGGAAATGATGGCTGGATTCACAAGATCTGTATCTTTCATTTGGTGTCTTGGACTTGTGATTTCTTGAACATTTTATTATATGATATCCCTGTAGCTTTAGGCTAGGCTATGCTAGTCTGCTTTTTTGATGGGGGGATCCCGGATCCGGGTTTGTGACTCGTTAGAGGTTAACCTCTAACCTCTCTATGTTGATATGGGACTCGTTTAATTGTGGATATAGATACTTTTGTACCTGTTTCCTCCAGCATCTTCACAAGGTCCTTTGCTGTTGTTCTGGGATTGATTTGCACTTTTTCGCACCAAAGTACGTTCATCTCTAGGAGACAGAACGCATCTTCTTCCTGAGCGGTATGATGGCTGCTTGGCCCCATGGTGTTTATACTTGCGTGGTATTGTTTGTACAGATGAACGTGGTACCTTCAGGCATTTGGAAATTGCTCCCAAGGATGAACCAGACTTGTGGAGGTCTACAATTTTTTTCTGAGGTCTTGGAGGATTTCTTTAGATCTTTTCCATGATGTCAGGCAAAGAGGAACTGAGTTTGAAGGTAGGCCTTGAAATACATCCACAGGTACACCTCCAATTGGCTCAAATGATGTCAATTAGCCTACCAGAAGCTTCTAAAGCCATGACATATTTTTCTGGAATTTTCCAAGCTGTTTAAAGGCATAGTCAACTTAGTGTATGTAAACTTCTGACCCACTGGAATTGTGATACAGTGAATTATAAGTCAAATAATCGGTCTGTAAAAATTACTTGTGTCATGCAGAAAGTAATGTCCTAACCGACTTGCCAAAACTATAGTTTACATCCAACTTCAACTGTATCTGTCTGTCTCGGTCTGTCTGGTCCAGACCAAAGCAGATGGCGAAATCAGAGGAGAGACACACTGAATGACACCTGTTTGACCTGATAGTAGAATCAATAATAACAGCACAGTAGTATAGCACTGGCTTTATGTGGGCTACAGTGTGTGTCAGGGAGTTAGGTGGCAGTGAGGGGGTTAAGAGTTTGCCTTACACACACCATGGCCAGGAGCTGTGTGTTTCTCTTTAAAATGGGCGACTCGCCATATGTGAGGTCATTAGTCTCTCCACTGTCCTTCACTTATAAAGGACAACGTGTCAATGAGCAGATTAACTAGTGTTTTTCCTGCTTTGTAAAAGGACCTTGACTTTTATGGAAGTCTTTACTTTGTTTGTAATATATATATAGGGAGCGCAGACAAATCATAAATTACCATGCCATAAAAAATGAATCTAGTGCAAAATGGGTATTTCGTTTTTGTATTGCATAGCAAACAAATGACACCCATTAACAGTACTTGCTGATGAAGCATGTACAGTATAGAATCAAAAAGTTGCTTTCTAGCTGGTCCTCTGATGTGCACATGCCTCAATGGCATTTAACACAGTAAAAGCTACACTTAACATGTTTAAGACCCAATAGATTGAGGCCAGCCATCAGACTGAAGCCCTCCAGAGTACAGTGGCTACAGTAAATTGCCAATTTGGGCTTTCTATATTTTGTTGTTGTTTTTCTGTAATGGTGCAGGAGTCATTGTTTTGCTCTTGGTCCCAGTGTCTGATACTGTCAGAGCCTAGGATCCTGCCGCAGACTGCCTGGGGCCTGGGCCCTACAAGCCCAAGGAGTGTCACAACGTATGGACCGGCCCATTTATCATGTAATCTGGAGAGCGAATGGACGGGGCGCTATCAGCAATCTGGTATTGATCCCTGCAGGGGCCCTGCTATTGTTCATCTGTGGAGCCGGAGTGGCACACAGCATTAATGAAAGAAACTAAACAATGCATAGCAATCAGAGTCACACCTTTCTGAGAAGAGAAAAGGAAGAGGGGTGAGGAAACAAGAAAAAAATGAGAAGAAAGCTAGAGACGTCAGGAAAAACTTTTTATTATATTTACTTTGGGAAGGTCTAAAGAAAACACATCTTTGTTCACCTGTTCATATCCGTCCACTGTTTTTATCCGTCCACTGTTCATGTCCACTGTTCTTCTCTGTCCACTGTTCATCTCCGTCCACGGTTCATATCCACTGTTCATCTCCGACCACTGTTCATCTCCGACCACTGTAAGTGTACCTCTGATAAGCTTCCCAGTAAAACATTAAAAACAATCAAGCAACCCAGAAAAGTGCTAAAAAAATAGCCCATATTAAAATACGTAGCCTAAGACACAAGGTCCATGAAGTCAATAACTTGCTTGTAACAGATGACATTCATATTCTGACTATCTCTGAAACTCACTTAGATAATACCTTTGATGATACAGTGGTAGCAATACATGGTTATAACATCTACAGAAAAGACAGAAATGCGAACGGAGGCGGTGTTGCGGTCTATATTCAGAACCACATTCCTGTAAAGCTTAGAGACGATCTAATGTTAAATACAGTTGAAGTAATATGGCTACAGGTTCATCTGCCTCACCTAAAGCCCATTCTTGTGGGAAGCTGCTATAGACCACCAAGTGCTAACAGTCAGTATCTGGATAACATGTGTGAAATCCTTGATAATGGATGTGATATCAACAGAGAAGTATATTTTCTGGGTGATTTAAATATTGACAGGCTATCTTCAAGCTGCCCACTCAGGAAAAAACGTCAAACTGTAACCAGTGCCTGCAACCTGGATCAGGTTGTCAGTCAACCTACCAGGGTAGTTACAAACAGCACAGGAATTAAATCATCAACATGTATTGATCACATCTTTACTAATGCTGCAGATATTTGCTTTAAAGCAGTATCCAAATCCATAGGATGTAGTGATCACAATATAATAGCCATGTCTAGGAAAACCAAAGTTCCAAAGGCTGGGCCTAATATAGTGTGTAAGAGGTCAAACAATAAGTTTTGTAGTGATTCATATGTTGATGATGTAAAGAATATTTGCTGGTCTGTGGTGTGTAATGAGGAGCAACTTGCAACTGCACTTGACGCATTTATGAAACTACTTATTCCAGTTACCAAATAAGCACGCACCCATTAAGAAAATGACTGTAAAACTGTTAAATCCCCTTGGATTGATGAGGAATTGAACAATTGTATGGTTGAGAGGGATGAGGCAAAAGGTATGGCAATTAAGTCTGGCAGCCCAACTGATTGGCAAACATACTGCAAATTAAGAAATCATGTGACTAAACTAAATAAATAGAAAAATAAACCATACTATGAAACAAAGGTAAATTATATAAAGAATGATAGTAAAAATCTTTGGTTCACCTTAAATTAAATTTTGGGGAAAAAAAGCCAACTCGGCTCCTTCATTCATTGAATCAGATGGTTCATTCATCACAATGCCCACTGATTTTGCAAACTACTTTTAATTACTTTTTCATTGGCAAGTTAAGCAAACTTAGGGATGACATGCCAGCAACAAACGCTGACACTACACATCCATGTATATCAGACCAAATTATGAAAGACAAGAATTGTACTTTTGAATTCCGTAAAGTCAGTGTGGAAGAGGTGAAAAAATGATTGTTGTCTATCAACAATGACAAGCCACCGTCTGACAATCTGGATGGGAAATTACTGAGGATAATAGCAGACGATGTTGCCATATCTTCAATTTAAGCCTACTAGAGAGCGTGTGCCGTCAGGCCTGGAGGGAAGCTAAAGTCATTCCACTACCCAAGAATAGTAAAGCCCCCTTTACTGGCTCAAATAGCCTGTTACCAACCCTTAGTAAACTTCTGGAAAAAATAGTGTTTGACCAGATACAATGCTATTTCACAGTAAACAAATTGACAACAGAATTTCAGCATGCTTATAGGGAAGGACACTCAACAAGCACAGCACTTACACAAATGACCGATGATTGGCTGAGAGAAATTGTTGATAAAATGATTGTGGGGGCTGTCATGTTAGACTTCAGTGCAACTTTTGACATTATCGATCATAGTCTGCTGCTGAAAAAAACGTGTGTGTTATGGCTTTACACCCCCTGCTATAATGTGGATAAAGAGTTACTTGTCTAACAGAACAAAGAGTGTGTTCTTTAATGGAAGTCTGGTAGCTGTTTAGGCCCCTTGCTTCTTTCGATTTTTACTAACGACATGCCACTGACTTTGTGTAAAGCCAGTGTGTCTATGTATGCGGATGACTCAACACTACACAAGTCAGCTACCACAGCGACTGAAATGACTGTAACACTCAACAAAGAGCTGCAGTTAGTTTCAGAGTGGGTGGCAAGGAATAAGTTAGCCCTAAATATTTATAAAACTAAAAGCATTGTATTTGGAACAAAACACTCACTAAACCCCAACTAAATCTTGTAATAAATAATGTGGAGATTGAGCAAATTGAGACGACTAAACTGCTTGTAGTAGCCCTAGATTGTAAACTGTCATGGTCAAAACATATTGATGCAGTAGTAGCTAAGATGGGAGAAGTCGGTCTATAATAAAGTGATGCTTTGCCTTCTTAACAACGTTATCAACAGGGCACATCCTACAGGCACTAGTTTTGTCACACCTTGACTACTGTTCAGTTGTGTGGTCAAGTAAGGACTTATTAAAATTGCAACTGGCTCAGAACAGGGCAGCACGGCTGGCCCTTGGATGTACACAGAGAGCTAATATTAATAATATGCATGTATTAGTCGCTCCTGGCTCAAGGTGGATGAGAGATTGACTTCATCACTACTTGTATTTATGAGAGGTATTGACATGTGGAATGCAACGAGCTGGCTGTTTGAACTACTGGCACACAGCTTGGACACCCATGCATACCCCACAAGACATGCCACAACAGGTCTCTTCACAGTCCCCAAGTCCAGAACAGACTATGGGAGGCACACAGTACTACATAGAGCCATGACTACATGGAACTCTATTCCACATCAAGTAACTGACGCAAGCAGTAAAATTTGATTTAAAAAACAGATTAAAAAACACCTCATGGAACAGCGAGGACTGTGAAGCAACACAAACATTGGCACAGACACAAGCATACACACACACACACATGATAACATATGCACTATACATACACATGGATTTAGTACTGTAGATATGTGGTAGTGGTGGAGTAGGGGCCTGAGGGCACACAGTGTGTTGGGAAATCTGTGAATGTATTGTAATGTTTTTAAAATTGTACAAACTGACATAATTTTGCTGGACCCCAGGATCCATAATAAATACAAATACAAAAATATCCATCCACTGTTCATAACCGACTCAGACACTAAAAATCAGCCTCAATCATTGATAGCAATGCTGTATGTGACATACACTATATGTACAAAAGTATGTGGACATCCCTTCAAATTAGTGGATTCGGTGTATAAAGGTGTATAAAATCCAGCACACAGCCATCCAATCTCCATAGACAAACACTGGCAGTAGAATGGCCTTACTGAAGAGCTCAGTGACTTTCAACGTGGCACCGTCATATGATGCCACCTTTCCAATAAGTCAGTTACCTCAAATTTCTACTGAACTGTAAGTGCTATTATGATGAAGTGGAAACCTCTAGGAGCAACAATGGCTCAGCCGCAAAGTGGTAGGCCACACAAGCTCACAGAACAGGACCACCGAGTGCTGAAGCGCGTAGTGTGTACAAATCTTCTGTCCTCGGTTGCAACACTCAATAACGAGTTCCAAACTGCCTCTGGAAGCAACGTCAGCACAATAACTGTTTGTCGGGAGCATCATGAAATGAGTTTCCATGGCCGAATAGCCGGACATAAGCCTAATATCACCATGCTCAGTGTCAAGCGTCGGCTAGAGTGGTGTAAAGCTCACCGCCATTGAAAACACGTTCTCTGGAGTGATGAATTACGCTTTTGGAGAATGCCAATGCGCTACCTGCCCCAATGCACAGTGCCAAGTGTAAAGTTTGGTGGAGGAGGAATAATGGTCTGGGGCTGTTGTTCATGGTTCGGGCTAGACCCCTTAGTTCCAGTGAAGGGAAATCTTAACGGTACAGCATACAATGACATTCTGAACAATTCTGTGCTTCCAACTTTGTGGAAACAGTTTGGGGAAGGCCCTTTCCTGTTTCAGCATCACAATGCCCTCGTGCACAAAGGAGGTCCATACAGAAATTGATTATCAAGATCGATGTGGAAGAACTTGACTGTCCTGCACAGAGCACTGACCTCAACCCCTATCGAAAACCTTTGGGATGAATTGGAATGCCAACTGCGAGCCAGGCCTAATCGCCCAGCATCAGTGCCCAACCTCACTAATGCTCTTGTGGCTGAATGGAAGCAAGTCCCTGCAGCAATGTTCCAACATCTAGTGGAAAGCCTTTCCCAGAAAAGTGGAGTCTGTTATAGCAGCAAATTGGGGACCAACTCCATATTAATGCCCATCATTTTGGAATTAGATGTTCAATGAGCAGGTGTCCACATACTTTGGTCATTTAGTGTACTTTATAGCAGACTATAATATGATAATATATGTGTCACGTTGGTATGAAGAGATTTGGGAGGCAGATGCAGGAATGCGTAATAGGGTTTTTTATTCAGCCCAAATTACGGCGTGTGCCGTGTAAAGGCAAAGACCAAACAAACACGTAACAAAAAGACAGGGTTGAAACCCAAACAAAAGAGCGAGGAGTACCTTGAATAAATAACACACGCGCACGATGATTAACACACGGGACGAGACCCGTAATCATCTGCGCAATCCACAAGGGCACGAAAGCCCAAAACACACAGCACAGGTACTCACACGCACCAACGGACATTGTAACAATAATCGTCAAAACCATGGAAACCAAAGGGCACATATATACAAATACTAATCAGTGGGAATAGGGGCCAGGTGTGCGTGATGAAAGTTCCGGAGGGATCCGTGACAATATGCCACTTAGCAGACGCTTTCTTTCCAAAGAGACCTAGAGCCATGTGTGCATACATTTTACGGACAGCTGGTCCCGGGAATCAAACCAACTATCCCTTTAGTAAGAGCAGCGTCACCATGTGCAAATAGTGTTTGCCAGATACATTAGAAAACTATAGGCCTACCGCATAGCCAATCGGATTGCTCAGATCGGATTGCCAGTCTTTCATTCAAAACCAGTCATTGCGCATTCATTTGGATTGTAAACATCTCTCACCACACAACAATGTATTTCAAATATAAGCTTATTGTGAAATGTATTAAAAAAACATTGGTTTAATTAGTTACCAAAACACAACATAATGTTATCTTTTCAATTTAGTCATTTTAACTACCAGTTAATTCAATAACAAACAATGCAGGATGCACATTTAAAATCGCCCATAGAAGTGCTGAAAGTAATATGCTACAGTGCTGTAAATTGCAGTATATTACACAGTTTTCACATTAGGCAATACACTTACATTACCCAACAGAGTTGACAGAAATCCAAGCTTGACATTGGTCTGCATTGACGTCGTGGCACACTCATGGGGATGGCGATCGTACACCTTCCACTTCCATGCTGGGAAAAAAATCCTCTATAGGGTTGAGGAAAGGAGAGTATGGGGGCAGGTAAAGGGTCACGAATTGGGGATGAGCCCATAACCATGACATAGGTGACCCCTTCACCTTGACAGGCCTGCTCAAATTAATTGAGAAACACAATGAGATGTGTAGCGTTGTAGGATCCAAGTAATGGCCTACGTTCTACCAAACCATCTTCAGAGATAGTTGCGCACATGGAGATGTTTCCCCCACATTGTCCAGGCACTTGTAAGGCCACCCGTTGGCCAATGAGGTTCCGCCCATAACACCAAGCTTTGGCCAGGTTAAAGCCCGCTTCATCAACAAATAGATAGTTGTGACGGTTCACAGCAGCATCAAACACCATCACCCTCTAAAAACATATTTTGGTTAGTTCTTTTTAGTGTAGTTCCAATATGATATTGTGAAGTAGCATGTGCATCAAATAGTAACAGTAATACAGTATATTGTGCTGTACCTGAACACGCACGGCCTGCAGGTGTTTCACCAGGTTGGTGTTTCTCTCAAAAGGCACCAGGAAAATGTGTTTCATAGATACCTGGTGCCTCTTCAAAAGGCGGGCGATTGTTGGCAGGCTGATGGATGCCATATTGGCAAAGGTGTCATCGTTCTCCTCAATGTCCTGCTTTATTTCGGACAGCCATATGTCATTCCTGGCCCTCACCATTTCCACCACTGCCCCAGTCCTGCTGGTCGGTCAGCACACGGCCACCACCATGGGGTCTTCCGTCAATTCTGAGGATAGAACAGATAATACTGTCAATAGAACATACTGAACGAATACTGTAACATGTTTTGTGAATTTACATGCATTACAATATGTAGTTTTCTTGGAGAAATGTTCTCGTGATCGATTTAACAGTTGATATTTTTAGATTGGGGTGAACTAAACTGGCAACCTCTGCCATGGTAAAACCTGTTTACCACATGGTCAACGACGATGGCCCGGTCTTCATTAGACACAACAGTTCTCTGCCGTCTGCCTCCCTCTCTTTGATGTCCACCTCTTTGATGGGGCCCATGCCCACCTCTTTGACCTCGTTGAAGGGGCCCATGCCCACCTCTTTGACCTCTTTTATTGGACGCATGCCCACCTCTTTGACCTCGTTGACGGGGCCCATACCCACCTCTTTGACCTCGTTGACGGGGCCCATACCCAGCTCTCTGACGGGCCCCTTGTCCACAAGCTCTTTGATTTCTTCCTCTCCCTTGCTGTCTATCCTGCTCCATGTTGAAAGAAGTGTTCACACAGACCCTTTTATATGGTGACCAATTGTTATGACCACTATGCGAAATTAATTAGCAATAACGAGTAGTCATTACGTATGGTTATCATGCATCATACATGTCATTTAGATGTTTATACTTTACAAACACATTTCTGCAGTTTTCAAAATCCATATATAGTAAACAAACCAGTTTAAAATCTATAGGTTTACCAAACGGTTCAGTGATTAACCTTTAAGCGCAGTTGTATTAAGTGATGGTCAAATGTATTTAAACGAATGAATCGTATGAAAAGTTTTGTGAGCGTTGCATTGTGAAAGGCAATAACTTTATATGAAAGGTATTTCTAGATGAAACACTGATTAGGTTTGCTGAAAAAGTTACTGTGTGATTTTGCCTGTTAGTCAATAGAAAATGTGCCTAAAGTTTAGAAAAAATAGCCTTTTTGATGATCTGCTTTGAGTTTTGTACTTTGTACCACATACTTGTGCAATAGTACCAAAGCGATAAAAAAAACTGTAATATCAAGAAATATTTCTCTGTTCATAGGAGTAACAACATGAATTTGTGCATGAGGCAGAAATAATGCGGTGCGACTCAGGTTTTGCCATCAGCTGGAAGACGGTGTCCCTTTTTGGTGAGTGTCAGTGGAGGAAAGGGAGAGCGGAGGGATGTTGAGAGACGGACCCTCAGTCTGCTGCTCTCTCCCTCCGCTGAGACTGACAATCAGATGCAGGCACCATCAGCCCAGTTAAATACAAATAAAAAGCAAATGATTTAAATGTATGCTCACTCAGCTGTGCCTCACAAGTAATGCAGCAATAAATTATCTATTACCGTTGTGATCATTGAGCCTACCTCAAATGTTTAAATATATTTTTTTTTTAAAGGTCCAAGCAAAGCCAATATGTGGTGATAATGTATTGGGCCTATAGCCTACTGCACAACCCTCATTGCTATAGTACTATTTTAATAGCTTAATGTTGCATTGGATTAAGTCTTTTAAATCATGTAAAAAATTTAAAAATCGGAGCAGTAGATCTCGGCTTGTATTTTGACTCAAAAAGTGATCTCGACTCAGAAAAGGTAGGTGACCACTGCTTTAGATATTCCAGATATACCGTATAAACTGGTTAGAATAATGACCAGGATGACCGTCCAATTCACGTCCATACTCACCAACACAACATAAACAACTAGAATCATCAGTATTCCAAATATGGGAGAAGTAAGGGTGAAAACACTATTACAGTTTTGTACCATCTGATCCTATTTGGATGTCTCTGAGATCTGGGATGTTTTCCAGCTTTGTGTTTCCGGGCAGGCTCCAAGCAGGTAACTACTTTTTCTGTGGCTCATTGTCTGTCTGCCGCATTAAACCTGTGCCAGATGCTAAACCAGGCCCTTAGGACCTCTTTCATCATCTGTCGCTCCTTTTCTCTCCCCACTTCTCTCTTCTCTCACTGATAACCACATACAATATCGGCAATGCATATTTACATTGTGACCTCCACTGCCTTTTCGACAGTACAGGATCCACACACTGCGGACAATGGGTCTGTACTCTGCTGTCTCACAATCATTCGCAAACAGGTCCCATAGAGACACTACACCACAAAACACTTTAGCTAGACAGGCATTCACAGTGCAATCTCTGTGGTATTTTATAGTGTGGTCAACCAGGATTCACGCCACGGTCACTTGTCTACACTGCTCTCACCCAGCGACAGTGAGCCCCCTCTGGATTTTCCCCTGGCGTTGAGGTGGTCGTAAGACTGAGGTAGTTGTCACACTAACTGAAGGCTAGTGATGAAAGAGAGGCATTTTGTCTCTCTTCTCTCATAAAACAGTGTGATTGCCCATAGCATCACCATCTGCTAGCTACTGGGAGGTGAAACAGTAAACACTCTGGTGAGTTGAGTGAGTGCTGTGCGCGCTCGCGCACGCGCGCGCGCGTGTGTGTGTGTGTGTGTGTGCTTGCACACGTATGAGATTATGAGTAAATTATACAAAACGGTTCTATGCATGCGTGTCGTGTGGGATGAGGCTCATAGCTCTACCAGGGTACTCTCCTGTGCCAGCCTCCTCTCCTCTTTCTGCCTGTCTGCCTGTCTGTCCCCCACCACATGTAATCGGCTCAGTGTTATCTCCCTGCCTGACTTGGACAGGCCTCTCAGAGTGACAGCAGAGTGAGCCTGACCCCTGGGGTGCCCGGAGGTGACGAGGGATCCAGGAAAGAGGCTGCCTGCTTGAGAGGCAGCAGCCAGTAGATAAAGCTCTCATGTGGAGTCAGTGTCATGTAATTCCCCTTTAATACAGTCAGGGCGGATTCTAGCAAGCCTAGATCCACCCAACCCTCATGAGACTCCCTGTCACTATCCAAAAAGAGCTCAGAGCTGACAGAGCCACCGAGTCACTAGCTAACACATCTACCTCCAGTGTGTGGGTGTGTGCGTGTGTGTCATTAACCACAAGTTCAGTAGGAGCTACAGTAACAGGCC
Organism: Salvelinus alpinus; assembly: GCF_045679555.1. Classification (NCBI taxonomy): domain Eukaryota; kingdom Metazoa; phylum Chordata; class Actinopteri; order Salmoniformes; family Salmonidae; genus Salvelinus; species Salvelinus alpinus. The sequence continues at coordinate 44,150,866 of NC_092090.1, forward strand.
TACAACCCTGCAAGCCTATATTTAGACAACCTAACTACTGAACAGAGCAAACAAAGGGATAAAGACAATAGTGCTTGCATCTCTGTATATGAGGGTGTCATGTGCTACCCATGTGTGTTTGTGTTTTTTAAGGCGATACAGTACGTATGTATTGCTCACATGTACCTGGATATTACTGCAGCACATATATCATACATTAATAATCATTCCTGACAATCTTCCCGCATCAGGCGAGTCCCCCTGGTCCACAGATATTACATCTGGGCGCCTCATTTATCTTCCTGCACAGGGTCCCATAGTGGTCAGCACACTGGCAGCCCAGCACAACCCGCGCTGCCCGTTTCATTATGAACACATCATAAACGGCACTGACACACCATGGAGCTCAGGGGGGCCTGTTCGTCGGACTGGCTCCCACGGTCCCCACAGGCCCCTACTATCTCTGCCTCGGAGTGCCTCTCCGGCCGAACCAGACATCAATCTGCCCCTTTTACTGCAGAGGGGAGACCGAGACCAGGGGACGACTGGAGGACTGGCTCCTCAGGAGCATACATTAATGAACAGGACAGTTCTCACTGTGTTCTCTCAGAGAGATAGTGGGATTTGCACAACGAAGTCTCAGATGGATTTCGTCCTGCTTCTCGTGAACTGTTGGTCTTTCATTACAAGCCATGAAAATGAATCACAATGTGTGGCTACCCACTGAGCACCCACTGGTTGAATCAACTTTGTTTCCACGTCATTTCAATGAAATTACGTTGAACCAACGTGGAATAGACGTTGAATTTACGCATGTGCCCAGTGGGTATGTGAACCGTGAAGAGATGTACTCAGGCCTCAAATTATATCTCTAAACCAGTGAGGTTTACTACTCTGTTAAAAAACATCAAGACAACAAAAGGGTTCTGAGGCTAACAGACTTTGATCACGCAGACAGAAAATTACTTTCAACCCGCTGTAGTCATTACAAAGTCAAGTGGACTGCTGTGGTCATTACAAAATCATGCTGACCATGGCGGCCATCTCACTGAATGTCCATCGTCTGCAGACCGGGCTGGAGAAGGGGGGGGGGGGGGGGGGGGGTTAGAGAGGAGATCTGAGTATCAGGGCCCGTGCTGGGGAGCCATTTCTTCTCTCAACAGACCCACTCGCAATCCAGAGGACTTGATTTAAATCCCACATCAGTTCCCATTGTCTGCTCCATCCGTATCACTTAACACAGCGTCCGTTTCCCCATGCCTACCCCCACACCCCCACGCTTTGATGCCCCTCTCACACTGATGAGTCCCTTCTGCACCCTCCCAAAGCCTTAGGCTTTACATACACGCACACGCACACACACACACACACACACACGCACACGCACACACGCACACACACACACAAAATCCACAATGCGGCGATCATATCGTGGGGAAAGTTTACTACTTTACCTCATGCAAAACAGCAAAACAACCAGCGTTTCCCCCTGCCGGGTCATTATTTTCATATCCTCTTATCATTTGCATATAGACAGTCTCCACAAATACCTTTAGTCAAAATAGCGTGCTGTTCTCAATTTGCCACTATATTGGAATCCTCACAAACAGGGAGGGAGCAGTCGCGACTAGGTTTCTGACCTCCAAAACTTTGGTACTTGTGTCTCATGAATTCCTCAGATCACACAAGGGCCAGTCAAGGGGAATGAGAATTACCCAGAGCACCTTGCCAGAAACCTTGGGCTGACATGAATGCCCTATGCTGCCTCTGGAAGTGTGTGCGGGACTGTGCGTGTGTCCCTTAAATGTAATAGTGTGTTTGAAAATCTGCTACACAAAGCACATTCTAAAACTATGGCTTGTCCATTTAAGCAAACACTTGACTGGGCACCTGCAGGTCAGGGGAGAGGGCTTTTTAAAATACATCACTGGCTCTCTCTCTCTCTCTTTGTCTCTCTAGGTATCGGGGGTGGACAGAGGGGGGTGGAGGCATCTGAAGGTTGACCTGGATGCCTTTGGCTCTTGTTTATTTTATTTTTCTGGGATATATTAGGTGTTCAAAAATGATGAATGTGACATTGGGCAAAATAGGATGAACTTTTTAATCATACGGTAGTACTAAAACTTGGTCAGTATAAAATAAATTACACATCTTAGATTTGAAACAGCGTATTCACGGTCAGTTGTGGGATTGGTCCAGGGACACTGTCTCAAACAATGTTCTTGACCCGTACGGACCGAGTTCCAGGACTAATAGACTATGCCAGTGACGAGCGGTCAGGGTAGGCGGGGTTAGTCTTGTAAACCTGACCCTAAGCAACAGTAACTAGGGTTTGGTTTCAATGATGGACTCTTTAGGCTTAGAAGAACTATGTCACTGCCTACCATACTAGCCTAACTGCTTGAACAAAATAGTAAGTTGCAAGATGGAGATCACAGAGGTCATTTTTAATGAGTGCTAGTTCGCTAGTGGCTAGTTTGCATCATCTAGCTTCAATAAAACCAAAAGAGGCAGTTTTCGAGATTAAGGCAGGGAAGGCAGTGCTCAGCCTGTGATAATCTAATACAAAAAGCTGATATATAAAGCCAAATAAAAAATAACATTATATAAAATCATTATTTTTGTTATTTAATGTTTTTTCTCCATGATTCTGGTGACATTTACACTCAATATCCCCAAATGTGCTAAAACTGCATCAAAACCTCAGGAAAGGTCCCAGGGTATTAGGCATAGCTGCTTTGCCGAACATGAAGTAGCTTCACCTGAGCCAATTTCATATTTTGTGGAGGCATATTGCCTGTTGTGTTGTTATTGCCCCGGGGTAATCTGTGCACATTTGGGCGTGTCTGCAAAATGTGGTGCTCGCATCCCTTGAACTGAGCAAAGCTACTGTAGCTAGCTAGCAAAAACAACCTGACAAATGGACACTGTTGCATCTCAAACAATTTTCCAAGTTGGAATAATGAAATGCACCGTTTGGAACATCAGAGTGGGAGAGTGGAACGTCAACTATAATGAAAGTTAAGACCTGACAGAGGTGGCATACAGGAGCTCTACACACAAGACATTACATGACAGGCAACCACCATGACACCATCACGCAGGCTAACAGTGACTACTGGACTGTCCACTTGTTTGAAACGTTATCATCAATTATTACTTTTTACCCAGACTTTTACCAATCTTGGACATTTACTTTTGCTTTGTGGACATAACGGGCCTTGGTGATGCGTCTCCCATGACCATAGGCCTACTGCGTGTATGAAGAATAAAATAATGAACGTGGGATCCTGCTGTGACTCCTACAACGCTGTTATCAAGAGGGAAAGCCAGACCAATGGACTTTATTTACAAGTAAAGATAGGCCTAAATGTATTTTCCTTTGCAAGTTGTAGGTTAGGCTATTGTTGAATCATGAGAATAGACAACATCCCTTTTATTTGATTTATCAACCTCGAAATTCGTTTTTGTTGATAATTTTTGTTGACATTTCGAACAGGTTTCAGTCATTTCGACTGTTGATATGGACATTTCGTTAGAACCTTATTTATTATATAAACTCGGCAAAAAAAGAAACGTCCTCTCACTGTCAACTGCGTATATTTTTAGCAAACTTAACACGTGTAAATATTTGTATGAATATAACAAGATTCAACAACTGAGACATAAACTGAACAAATTCCACAGACGTGACTAAAATAAATGGAATAATGTGTCCCTGAACAAAGGGAGGGTCAAAGCAAAAGTAACAGTCAGTATCTGGTGTGGCCACCAGCTGCATTAAGTACTGCAGTGCATCTCCTCCTCATGGACTGCACCAGATTTGCCAGTTCTTGCTTTGAGATGTTACCCCACTATTCCACCAAGGCACCTGCAAGTTCCTGGACATTTCTGGGGGGAATGGCCCTAGCCCTCACCCTCCGATCCAACAGGTCCCAGACATGCTCAATGAGATTTAGATCCGGGGTCTTCGCTGGCCATGGCAGAACACTGACATTCCTGTCTTGCAGGAAATCATGCACAGAACAAGCAGTATGGCTGGTGGCATTGTCATGCTGGAGGGTCATGTCAGGAAGGGTACCACATGAGGGAGGAGGCTGTCTTCCCTGTAACACACAGCATTGAGATTGCTTGCAATGACAACAAGCTCAGTCCGATTATGCTGTGACACAACGCCCCAGACCATGACAGACTCGCAACCTCCAAATCGATCCCGCTCCAGAGTACAGCCCTCGGTGTAACTCTCATTCCATTCAACGATAAACTTGAATCCGACCATCCCCCCTTGTGAGACAAAACTGCGACTCGTCACTGAAGAGCACTTTTTTCCAGTCCTGACTGGTCCAGCGACGGTGGGTCCTGGTGAGGACCTGCCTGACAATAAGCCTACAAGCCCTCAGTCCAGCCTCTCTCAGCCTATTGTGGACAGTCTGAGCACTGATGGAGGGAATGTGCGTTCCTGGTGTAACTCGGGCAGTTGTTGTTGCCATCCTGTACCTGTCCAGCAGGTGTGATGTTCAGATGTACCGACCCTGTACAGGTGTTGTTACACGTGGTCTGCCACTGGGAGGACAATCAGCTGTCCGTCTTGTCTCCCTGTAGCACTGACTTAGGCCACTCACAGTACGGACATTGCAATTTATTGCCCTGGCCACATCTGCAGTCCTCATGCCTCCTTGCAGCATGCCTAAGGCACGTTCAAGCAGATGAGCAGGGACCCTGTGCATCTTTCTTTTGGGTGTTTTCAGAGTCAGTAGAAAGGACTCTTTAGTGTCCTAAGTTTTCATAACTGTGATCTTAATTGCCTACCGTCTGTAAGCTGTTCGTGTCTTAACGACTGTTCCACAGGTGCATGTTATTAATTGTTTATGGTTCATTGAACAAGCATGGGAAACCGAGTTTAAACCCTTTACAATGAAGGTCTGTTATTTGGATTTTTACGGTCCTGAAAAAGGGACGATTCTTTTTTTGCTGAGTTTACACAGTTGAAGTCGGAAGTTTACATACACTTAGGTTGGAGTCATTAAAACTCGTTTTTCACCACTCCACAAATGTCTTGTTAACAATCGGTAGTTTTGTGAAGTCGGTTAGGACATCTACTTTGTGCATGACACAAGTCATTTTCCAACAATTGTTTACAGACAGATTATTTAACTTATAATTCACTGTATCACAATTCCAGTGGGTCAGAAGTTTCCGTACACAAAGTTGACTGTGACTTTAAACAGCTTGGAAAATTCCAGAAAATTATGTCATGGCTTTAGAAGCTTCTGATAGGTTCATTGACGTCATTTGAGACAATTGGAGGTGTACCTGTGGATGTATTTCAAGGCCTACCATCAAACTCAGTGCCTCTTTGCTTGACATCATGGGAAAATCAAAAGAAATCAGAAAAAAAATTGTAGACCTCCACAAGTCTGGTTCATCCTTGGGAGCAATTTCCAGACACCTGAAGGTACCACGTTCATCTGTACAAACAATAGCATACAAGAATAAACACCATGGGACCACGCAGCCATCATACCGCTCAGGAAGGAGACGCGTTCTGTCTCCTAGAGATGAATGTACTTTGGTGCGAAAAGTGTAAATCAATCCCAGAACAACAGCAAAGAACCTTGTGAAGATGCTGGAGGGAACAGGTACAAAAGTATCTATAGCCACAGTAAAACGAGTCCCATATCGACATAACCTGAAAGGCCGCTCAGCAAGGAAGAAGCCACTGCTCCAAAACCGCCATAGAAAAGCCAGACTATAGTTTGCAACAGCACATGGGGACAAAGATTGTACTTTTTGGAGAAATGTCCTCTGGTCGGATGAAACAAAAATAGAACTGTTTGGCCATAATGACCATTGTTATGTTTGGAGGAAAAAGGGGGAGGCTTGCAAGCCAAAGAACACCATCCCAACCGTGAAGCACAGGGGTGGCAGCATCATGTTGTGGGGTGCTTTGCTGTAGGAGGGACTGGTGCACTTCACAATATAGATGGCATCATGAGAAAGGATAATTATGTGGATATATTGAAGCAACATCTCAAGCCGTCAGTCAGGAAGTTAAAGCTTGATCACAAATGGGTCTTCCAAATGGACAATGACTCCAAGCAAACTTCCAAAGCTGTGGCAAAATGGCTTAAGGACAACAAAGTCAAGGTATTGGTGTGGCCATCACAAAGCCTTGACCTCAATCCTATAGAAAATTTGTGGGCAGAACTGAAAAAGCGTGTGCAAGCAAGGAGGCCTACAAACCTGACTCAGTTATACCAGCTCTGTCAGGAGGAATGGGCCAAAATTCACCCAATTTATTGTGGAAGGCTACCCGAAACATTTGAGCCAAGTTAAACAATTTAAAGGCAATGCTACCAAATACTAATTGAGTGTATGTGAACTTCTGACCCACTGGGAATGTGAATCACTCTTTCTACTATTATTCTGACATTTCATATTCTTAAAATAAAGTGGTGATCCTAAATGACCTAAGACAGGGAATTTTTACTTGGATTAAATGTCAGGAATTATGAAAAACTGAGTTGAAATGTATTTGGCTAAGGTGTATGTAAACTTCCGACTTCAACTGTATATGTGTGTGTAATAATATTTCACATAATAATACCATTATGTGTGTCAGTTGTTTGTGTTTGCGCGCACTGCGCATTGGAACAATTGTCAATCCAATGTGAAAGGCTATGAAGTTTGCATTGCGAATTATTCAGATGAAACGTGTCAATATATTGATATTTTAGTGTCACATATCAGTTGTAACTGTGGATGCTACACTTTGTGGATGCTGAACTTTGATCAGTGTGTCATTTTGTAGAATGAAATTAAAATATGTCGCCGTCGGAGGCTATCTCTTGTATATCATGTCTACAGTGGGGAGAACAAGTATTTGATACACTGCCGATTTTGCAGGTTTTCCTACTTACAAAGCATGTAGAGGTCTGTAATTTTTATCATAGGTACACTTCAACTATGAGAGACGGAATCTAAAACAAAAATCCAGAAAATCACATTGTATGATTTTTAAGTAATTAATTTGCATTTTATTGCATGACATAAGTATTTGATACATCAGAAAAGCAGAACTTAATATTTGGTACAGAAACCTTTGTTTGCAATTACAGAGATCATACGTTTCCTGTAGTTCTTGACTAGGTTTGCACACACTGCAGCAGGGATTTTGGCCCACTCCTCCCTACAGATCTTCTCCAGATCCTTCAGGTTTCGGGGCTGTCGCTGGGCAATACGGACTTTCAGCTCCCTCCAAAGATTTTCTATTGGGTTCAGGTCTGGAGACTGGCTAGGCCACTCCAGGACCTTGAGATGCTTCTTACGGAGCCACTCCTTAGTTGCCATGGCTGTGTGCTTCGTGTCGTTGTCATGCTGGAAGACCCAGCCACGACCCATCTTCAATGCTCTTACTGAGGGAAGGAGGTTGTTGGCCAAGATCTCGCGATACATGGCCCCATCCATCCTCCCCTCAATACGGTGCAGTCGTCCTGTCCCCTTTGCAGAAAAGCATCCCCAAAGAATGATGTTTCCACCTCCATGCTTCACGGTTGGGATGGTGTTCTTGGGGTTGTACTCATACTTCTTCTTCCTCCAAACACGGCGAGTGGAGTTAGACCAAAAAGCTCTATTTTTGTCTCATCAGACCACATGACCTTCTCCCATTCCTCCTCTGGATCATCCAGATGGTCATTGGCAAACTTCAGACAGGCCTGGACATGCACTGGCTTAAGCAGGGGGACCTTGCGTGCGCTGCAGGATTTTAATCCATGACGGCGTAGTGTGTTACTAATGGTTTTCTTTGAGACTGTGGTCCCAGCTCTCTTCAGGTCATTGACCAGGTCCTGCCGTGTAGTTCTGGGCTGATCCCTCACCTTCCTCATGATCATTGATGCCCCACGAGGTGAAATCTTGCATGGAGCCCCAGACCGAGGGTGATTGACCGTCATCTTGAACTTCTTCCATTTTCTAATAATTGCGCCAACAGTTGTTTCCTTCTCACCAAGCTGCTTGCCTATTGTCCTGTAGCCCATCCCAGCCTTGTGCAGGTCTACAATTTTATCCCTGATGTCCTTACACAGCTCTCTGGTCTTGGCCATTGTGGAGAGGTTGGAATCTGTTTGATTGTGTGTGGACAGGTGTCTTTTATACAGGTAACGAGTTCAAACAGGTGCAGTTAATACAGGTAATGAGTGGAGAACAGGAGGGCTTCTTAAAGAAAAACTAACAGGTCTGTGAGAGCCGGAATTCTTACTGGTTGGTAGGTGATCAAATACTTATGTCATGCAATAAAATGCAAATTAATTATTTAAAAATCATACAATGTGATTTTCTGGATTTTTGTTTTAGATTCCGTCTCTCACAGTTGAAGTGTACCTATGATAAAAATTACAGACCTCTACATGCTTTGTAAGTAGGAAAACCTGCAAAATCGGCAGTGTATCAAATACTTGTTCTCCCCACTGTACATTGGTATTTACATTTGATGAAGATAGTTTGTCAATTTCGGTTCATAGCCTATGTCACTCTGGTTGTTGGAGCCGACTACGGTGAACGTGGGCTTCATGAACATATATTTGATTTATTTGAGTAAATCTGGCTTTGATAATAGCCAGTGCTTACCAAGCCATCGACCTCACATCACTGGACTATGCTGCAGGTACTGTAATGGCAATGATTGATCAGTACTTACTAGCATGCCCAACTGTCCCACATGATTGGCAGAGGAGTGTCTCACAGAAGACAAGCTTTGTTCTCCTCACATCTGAAGAGAGAGACACAGAGAGGGAGCTTAAGAGGTGTGTGTTGGAGTACAGAACACTAAAGACCTCCTGAACGGTGTTTGTCATGCTTACCTTGTTTCCTCTTGCATTGTCAACAACTTTGTTATTTGTTTTACCATGTTCCCCGTTCCCTTTTTATCTTCTAAAATCTGCCGTCGGATAACAATGCTCTGGTATCAAAGAGACAGAGACGCGGGCGCTTACGAACGGCTTCGAGTGCAGCGCGGGGTTGCATCGCTTGGGAAACGTCGGCGTGTGGATGACAGCTGCGCGTTCCGCCATGCTAATCATGTAGAATCATACCTCAATCGTCATTCATTCGAATGGCAGACACACCTGGCCTTGAAAAGGCAGCCATTACTGCAAATGCTCTCCGTCTCATCTACAAAGCCCTTGTAGAAGTAAAAAATTTATAAACACAACAAAGGAAATCAGTCCACAAGCTGGACACTGTACGCGATACACTGCGAATGATATATCAAATACTCAGTGTTACACAGAATATACCTAATACTGTCTCGTGTTAATTGTCCGTTTACATATGTTATGGGGATAGTAGGATGACAGTATTTTTCTTCACTGGCAACAACACTGTCACATTAAGGTTAAACCGTCTTTTTGAAAGAGGAAGAGCATATATTGGTTCCATCCCTCTGAAAAAAACGGCAAATGGGAAAACAAAGCATGTAGTAATTAAAGGTCTTGAGCACAATGCGGGGATGCAAAAGCAAGAGGGAGCTGAGAAGTAGCTATCACATTGGCAGATAAATTCTACACACAATTATTCATCCTGGGCCCATGACATGTAGATTAATGAGTTTGATAACCCAGGGCTTTCCAAATAACTAGATCCCATTCTGTTGTGCCACTCCCTCCAACGGCTCCTTGCAACCTCACACTAAAAACAGCCCGTTGGTATGCCGACAGAAAGAAACAAAATCGATTGGATTTTAGCAGCGGTCATCAGCAGCAGGGTGGTGTCAGGGTCGTTACGGCTCTGCGAATGGCTTCTCTCACAGACTCCTTGTCGGTCTGTCGGTCTGTGTGTGTGTGTGTGTGTGGGGGGGGGGGGGGGGGGGCTGTGAGGGTTAAATTAGCCTATCCCTGAATGGTGATAATGAATGAACGGAGATGTTTCGCAGATGTTCTTCAGAGGGGAAGCCGACCTACGGAAGAGACAGGTTTATCCAGGGGATAGCGGGTGACTGGGGGTCACAAATAGCTAAATAGAATATTACAACAACAAGACTGAACTATACATAGCTGTGGTTGAATATAGCGGTTAGAAAACAATGGTTCATCGCAACAACAACAACAACTGCCACCAGAGTCGGTTATGGTGTGGTTACGGAATCTAGGATAAAGAAGTGCAAGCGTTAAAGGGGCAATCTGCAATTTCAACATCCACTTTTGGACTTCTAAATGAGTGATGTGTACCCATTGACTCTTGAAGAATATGACTTAGAAATGCCTCATGAGCTTAGTTCAACGGTCGTGCCCCGTCAGAACCAAAAACATAAGCTTGTTTTACTCCAATGTTCGGAAGAGTTGAAAGAGTGAGCCTCAAAACATGGTTAAAACTATCATGTTGACGTCACGGATGGTCAGTCCTTGCATCCAGAGCTCTGTTCATTTATTTCAGAGTGGTTACATTTATCCAGCCCCGTCCCTCATCTTTTTACCCAGAGGCGGGAAAAATGCGTTGTCATTGTTTCAACTGCAAATAGCCCATTTAAATGAGATTGTGAGTGAAATAGTCAGTCAGTAGCTAGATACATTAATTCTGCAGAGTCAGGCCCATACCCAGCCATGCTGTCCTCATGTGAAAGGAGCTGTGATGAGAGAGAGAGCTAAAAGGTTTCTCCATCCGTCAAGGCGTGGGTCTCGATCCGCTCGACTCATGTATTGACAGCTGCGGATTAAAAATGTCTCTGTGATCGGCACCCCCCTCTGTGGCACTGCCAACCTATTTACATAATTTCCCGCTCCTTCAACGGTCTGTCTGCCCACTCCAAACCACGGTCCTGCACTTTGGGGCTGAAGCCTGAGAGTAAGCATTATTGTGTCGTCCACTGGGGGTCAGGTGAGAGGCTCAGTTTGACCTCATCTTGTCCTAGAGCCAGGAAACAAAGGTTGTGGGGCCAGAGATTTCTGTATCTGTCTAATTGGATCAGAAAGTAGGTAAGGTTTTGTGACTTTGTGAAGTCAATGTGAAACTGCATTGCCGTGACGGATACAGGCTTTGAAAATATAAAGGGTTACAAAGGGGTTCTTCGGCTGTCCCCATAGGATAACCCTTTTTGGTTCCAGGTAGAACTCTTTTGGGTTCCATGTAGAACCCTATGTGAAAAGGGTTCTACATGGAACCAAAAAGGGTTCTTCAAAGGATTCTCCTATGGGGACAACCGAATAACCATTTTTGGTTCTAGATAGCACCTTTTTTCTACGAGTGTAGGACATAGAACACATGATAGTGTAATTTAACATGTGCAATAGACACACTAAAACCACATTATTCTTGTACTGTTTAGTTGGATTAGTTCTGATGGAAGATCACAGCTTGAAGTTGTTTTAATCCACATCCCATTTTCTCAGAGACAGAGCCACAGGGCAGCACCCCCCCAGTTAGACAGACAGACAGACAGTCCAGACCCTCGTCCACCCAGACCAGACCAGACTGAGCTGCTGCTGTGGAGTGGTTTGTTCTCTCAGCATTGTTCTGTTTCGTTGCTCTGCTCTGTTCATTCATCACACAGGCCTACAGATATTGAGAGGTCGTCCCTGTCTCAGAGTAGGCTGCTGTCAATGATCCCCACCTTTGTTTGTAATTGTCTCTAAGCGATCTCTGCCCCTCTCACTTCCTCCCTCTCTCTCCCTTTCTCCTCCTCTCTCTGTGTGCTCCACTGGTCCGTAGAGCTGCTCCTAGATCCAATCCATGGATCTAGGAGCTTGTGTCAACGACAATCTCCTAGCTTCTGATAAGGATGGTGCAAAAATATTTACACTTCAGAGTGATGACTCTGGAGCTCTATTTGTTTGTCTTGTGATAGTTTCCTCATTCGAATGCAATCAATGTGGTGTATCAATTTGATAAGAAAATAAAATTGGTAACCAGAGTGCCCTTTGTGCTAATGCGGTAGAAACAGAACACACACACACACACACACACACACACATTTCAACAGTAAAGTGCAGTCTCATCACCCTGAAAGGCAGACATCCTGAATAAAATGGAGTTCCATTAATATTTATGCCTGTAAAGTGCCTTCATAATCAGACAGAGAGATGTCACATGGCGTAGTGTGGGTGGATGTGTGTCACACACACATACACGGAGGTGGAGCAGATAGAAGAAGACACGCACATATACATACTCTCCAAGCCCAAATCCTTCAAACTAATGTAAAGTGCAGGGCATGGGCCAGTGTCCCAGTGTAATGCACCAATGGACATTTTGTTGGGTTTTCCATTAACTGTAGGTACAAATAGACTGTAGGTATTAACTGTAGGTATTGTAAGATTTCCTCTTATAATCAGGACAGGAATACAACAAACTCTCTCCTCCCTACAAACATGGTACAGGACTAGGCTACTGCGACTGAGCAGTAGATTTCTAGCTGTTAAACTGTTTGCTTTGCCAAATATACAATCTGTATCCCACTTATGAAAAGGTTGTGTTTATGTCCAAGATTACCACACAAAAAAGAATACCAGAAGCTGGACACACACCACATGAACACACTGACCCTGACATATTGATGGGGGTGGTAGAGGCACGTCCAGGTCCCATCTTGAGGACTGTAGAAATCCCAGGGAGAGAGAGAGAGCCAGGTGGGAGGAAAAGCATGCTGATGTTTCAGAAATGATGCTGGTGAGAATTACAACGCTTCAAAGTATGCCTGTCCGCGATTTTTCTTTTGTTGAAATGAACGGGGAAGGTGCTACAGCCGTGAAACAAAAATGATTTGAGCACGTAAAGCTGGGCTGAAGTAGAGAGATCCGAGGAGAAGTGAATTCATCTGTGCCTGGCCTGCCTTTACCAGGATGCTCAGAGGCATGGCATCCCAAAGAGAGAACACACTTACAGTACTTTGCTCTACACTGATCTCACACTGGCCCTTAAACCACAGGGCAGCACCAAGACTCTGGCACAGAGTAGCATAATGTACAGTACATACAATCAGAAGAATTGCCCTCCTTTTCTCCTTAACCTTAATCCCATCCAAGTCTCAGTATTCTGTCTGTAATGATCTGCTTTTGGCATCAGGGACTGTATTGTACGGGCTCTGCCAAACAATGCCATTCCTGCAGTCTGGTTCACAAGCACAGATGAGAATCAATGGGTTTAGAATCACCTGGCATAGCTTCTTTGTCATGCTACTCAGAGTCAATACAGAAAAAACATGGAGTCCTCAGCACTCACCTCCATGGCAAACCTTTCAATATCAACAAAAAGCAGACAGACAGAGAGAGAGAGCGAGAGAGGAGAGTGGACTGGAGTGTGTGCATTTGCGGTGTGTTCCAGTACGGATGTCACTTCCTATAACGTGGGCAGCATGGTACTAGGCTGGGCTGTGATTGTGCGGAGCAGCGACAGGTATCCCAGTTAAAAATGGGACAATGCATTTTAAAAAGCAGGTGCCCTTCAGAAAAGATGTAGCCGCTAAATGTCTTGTGAAAAAAGCCTGCAAATATTAGATCGCCTGGCTGTCATACAAAAGCGAGAAACCATAATGAAGCATGAAGGAAGTATCCTTTCATATTCATGTGACAGCATTAGCCTCTTTCATAAGCAAACTGAAATATTTATCTGTAAAATGTTCAATATCTTTACTGGTAATCTAAAAGAAAAGACAAAAAAGTCTAATTATAGCACAGAGATGAGATTGAATGTGGAGGTAAAGTCTGGTTGGTTGGTTTTTATTGCTTGTTATTAAGTCTTGGCAAAACAATTATTTTTTCTCTTTTGTTAGTAACACAAAAAAATTAAAACACAGCCCCCGGGCTGTGGGGCTGTACAGTAATGATTTAAAAAAAAAAAAAACTGAAATTGTGATACACAAGCTATTAGACAAAGCCATAATCAAATTCATTAATTTTATTCATTCTGAGGGTGACAGGTTTTCTTAAAGTGACACAAGCCTTGAGCAGGCACATAGTCATAATGGGCTCAGCATGCGCACTCTAAAGCAGGTTGTGTTTTTTAAATTGTTATTATTATTTTGTTCTGATGTACTTGGTGGTTTACATTTCACATATATGTTACATCATATATGGAGGGGATCTCTGTTGTCGCATTGTTGTCCCACAACATCATACCATGTTCGCTAACATGCATTACACATGGACAAAAACACACTGGGATGCGTTACACAACACACGCACGTGCGCGCACACACACACACACACACATCCAAAGTGAGTGGAGACTAGAGGGAAAGGAGGGAGGAGGATGAAGGGTTAGCCCTTGAAACGGATGAAAAATTTATAATAGAAATGACCACAATCAATTGTGAAACACTGCACACAATTAATTAGAGTTCTGCATCGGAGGCCTGTGTGAGGATCCTGGCCGCTTGGCCCCATTTGTCTCCTGCCTCCTACGATACGCCAGAGAAGGCTGTGGAACAAGCCGGCCCTGCCCTCACCCCGCCAGCCCCTCACCCCGCCATCAACGGCCCTGCCGCACAAATGATTAACTCCAAATTATTCAAATGATCTCACAACAGCCACGACAGGACACACGGCGGAGCGGGAGGAGAGAGGGAAAGAGAGGGAGACAGAGGGAGGGGTGGAGGGGCAGATTTAGAACCATTCATCAATATCAACAGTGACGAGCGTCGATGGGCCGCGCACACACACACACACACACACACACACACACACACACACACACACACACACACACACACACACACACACACACACACACACACACACACACACACACACACACACACACACACACACACACACACAGAAACAAGAGGCCATTGGCTTCTCTCTCTTTACTCCACATTTCCTCCACAATACAAAATTCTGTCCTCACCTCTTCTCCTGTAAATCATTTAACATCAATATCATCAACACTATCGATCCATCTTGTCAGCTTCACGGTTTGTACTTATTCTATCCAATGGACAGGGATATTCATCTAAAAATATATTCTATTCTTTTTTTTGTCTTCTCCCCTCTTGTTCCTTCTTTCATAAAGTGAAATATTTGGTTGCGTGTACAGTGACTTGCAGTGCAGGACATTCCCACTGCTATGATATGCACACGTACTTCATGATATGCAAGTGGAAAGGTTTATTAACTGAATTCTCTAGAAGCTGTCTCTGCTTTCATTCAAAGCGTTTGGTCTGTCACTAGAAATCCAGCACTTAAAACACTGAAATATTTGAAGTTCTTGTCAAAACCACAGTCTTTTCAGAAAATGTGTAATACTAAGACGCAATTAAATCAAAAGGCTATTCGCAGCCTTAGAACTTCAAGACGATGTTAACTTTTGGACAAAAGGGCTCGTATTGCTGTGGACGGGGGGATACATCCCCGCTGTCAGAAACCAAGGGTTAATGTATCACGATTAGCACTCATGGGTCCTGATCTGATATATTTTTAATTAACGGTACCCCATTCAAGCGCTTGAAGGAACAAAAAAAAAGAGAAACTTTTGACAGTTCTAATTAATGAGCGTGCGGAACATGGAAGCTGATCTCACGGAAGACGTTGGCTTCATTAGACAAGCCAGTCTGGAGCACATCAAACGGGCCAGAATGGCCTGTCTGATCCCAGCTTTTATTCCCCCTCAGAGTGGCGGCCGGGAGAGGGAGAGAGAAGAAGCGAGAGATGGAGAGAGGGGGGGAAAAGTAAGAGAAAGAGAGTGCAGGGACAAAGCGAAGGCAAGGCTGCCACATCACAACAGGAGAGATGAATGACTTTTTACCTCTGGACACAAGGCCTTAATGAAACCTCCAGGGGCTAAACAATGGCATCTCGCAGATATACAGAGACACACACACACACACCCACACACACACACACACACACACACACACACACACACACACTTGAAAAAGGATATTCTGCGCATCCACAAACTCTCGTGCATAGGCACATCTCTCTCTCTCTCAGAGGGAAAACAACAACAGAGAGAATTCTGGGCCAGGCAGACATGAAATACTGGCACTCCAATGGACCACGGCTACCTACAGTAAAGCAGGTAAAAAAAAAACTAGCTCTCTCTATTAGCTACCAACCCCATCAGGTCATTACCACCTAAAACCTACAATATAACCAATTGAATTATGTTCCCATGTTAATTCCTTCATATATTATGGTGTATATAATCTGAGGGCTTGTGAAATCCCATCACCTCTCCCGTGTCAGGCGCCTGGGGACATAACTCCAAAAAGGCGCCTACTATCGCTTGTGCAGCCAGCTCATAAGGCCGTGATGAAGCCAGAGCCGGGGACACAAACAGAGACATCAATCTTCACTGATCAGGAGCAGATAGAGAGAGAGAGAGAAACCAAAAATGGAGAAACAAATTGGATGTCAATACAGAGGCCTATGATCAGGGCCCTGGCTGGGCAATGTCCACCATCATGTTACACACTGAACACCCCCCCCTCCCCTGTGTGTGTGTGTGTGTGTGTGTGTGTGTGTGTGTGTGTGTGTGTGTGTGTGTGTGTGTGTGTGTGTGTGTGTGTGTGTGTGTGTGTGTGTGTGTGTGTGTGTGTGTGTGTGTGTGTGTGTGTGTGTGTGTGTGTGTGTGTGTGTGGTAGAGAGATAGTATTTTAGTTAGTTTGTATCTATAGGGGATAGAAGGAGATGAATGACTGGAGAAATAACTTCACATTCCGAGTTGCCCGCTTAAAAAGAGAGAAGACATTTCTTTCTTGTTTGCTGATAAAAACAATTGCTAACTATCCTGGAGAAATCTGAGTTGGACTGATCTGTCAAGTCTCCATCAATACAAAATATAAGTCCCACAATATGTCAAGATTGAAATCCTGACCGTCAACATTCTTATTCTATCAAAATTTACACCAGACCTTTTTATATGATGCTGCTTGCACAGGAATAGCTTACAGTGTCTTAACAATATTTACTCTAACAACTAGCTGATTGTCAGTGGTGGGAAAAGTGCCAAATTGTCATACTTGAGTAAAAGTAAAGATACCTTTAAAATGACTCAAGTAAAAGTGAAATTCATCCAGTAAAATACTACCTGAGTAAAAGTCTAATTGTATTTGGTTCTAAATATACTCAAGTATTACAAGTAAATGTAATTGCTAAAATATACTTAAGTATCAAAAGTAAAAGTATAAATAATTTCAAATTCCTTATGGTAAGCAAGGCAGATGGCACCATCTTCATGTTTTTTTAATTTACAGGTAGCCAAGGAGAACACTTGAACACTCAGACATCGTTTACAAACGAAGCATGTGTGTTTAGTGAGTACGCCTGATCAGAGGCAGTAAGGATGACCAAGGAGATGTTTTCTTGTGCGTGAATGGGACCGTTTTCCTGTCCGTCTAAGCATTCAAAATGTAACGAGTACTTCTGGGTGTCAGGGGAAAGGTATGGCGTAAAAAGTACAGAATTTTCTTTAGGTATGTTGTGAAATAAAAGTTAAAAAGTTGTCAAAAATATAAATAGTAAAGTAAAGTACAGATACCCCAAAAAACGACTTAAGTAGTACTTTAAAGTATTTTTACTTAAGTACTTTACACCACTGCTGATTATTAGTGGTGGAGAAAAGTTCAAAGTTGTTCAGTCAAGTTCTCCAAACTTCTTGAGCTACCCAGGATGCAGTTCAGTCAATCAAAGTCCAAATTATTTATTGGCATGTGTGACATTTCTGTGGCATGCTGCTTCAGGGCCTTCCTCTATTCATCCCTCTCTCTAATTCTCCCAATTAATGCATTAAGGCAAGCTCGGGTTATCGTTTCCTCTCTTCCTCCCTCCATCCCTCACTCCCTCTCCATCACTCTCAATTAATGTGAGGGGATCGGCACAGCTTATCTGTCCTCTCTGTGCTCTTATGAATATGCAAACGCCTCTTATCCACACGCCAGCCTAACGTAATGGTTACAGTGCTCAACTCAGTGCATTAAAATGCACTTCTTGTTTGGTGGCAAGTTACAGACGAGATAGAAAGGAATGCTGTGTATGAATACTGTTAACGTTCCATCAACCTTGGTGGTTATTTCTGACCTTGTAATTATGGAATTCGGTCCTGGCTGTTCACTCCCCGTTGTTTGTGATTATGGCCATTACCATGTCCCATCTGTGATTGTTTAGAGGTGTTGCAATCAATGTGTCTATATCACTGAGAGCATGGTAAAAACAGGTGAGGAAAAGAAACAAGGACCCATCACTGATCATTCCTGATGATATAGCCTTACTAAAGGATCCATGCATTGTGGGAAATAGGGGTTGCAAAGAGCATGATACTGTTTCTCACTCCATAAAAATAAAAATGCTTTTTTCTATTATGGAGACACTGACTTATTTTTGTTGGAGTTCCTCAGTTTATGAGCAGCTGCCACAACAAAGTGCCATTAGATGGGAAGCTACGGGGGTAAGGGTAACGGATGATTGACAAGGAGAGGCCTGCACTGGGATAGAGCAAGCGACACGACTTTAACCATTTATTATCCGCATCTCAACATCAAGGGGAAACCTTTTATTATTGACAGCCCAGATGCAGGATGTCAAATGTTTACCATTGCTTTCAAGTGCTACATCTGAAGGTTCTTTTATTTCTCTTTTCTTCTCTCCCAGAAGACAATTTTTTCCCTGCACTGCACATTGAAGGCCTCTCTTACCACGTGATCACTGATTAAAGTCCCTTAAGTGTCACCTGCCTGCCAACTCCGCCACTGTTTACACTGGAGCAAGGTAGCCAAATTAGGCTCAACTAACACTGTTTCACAGGGTAGAGAGAGTGAGAGAGAGAGAGAAACACACAAGGCTCAACAAGTGAAGAACAGAGTTCTCCTCCTTTTGGGTAGAAGCTTCCCGGGTGATTTTTATCCAATCTCAAAATATATCACGCAGAAACGTTGTGGACGTCAACAGGTATCATGTCAAATAGAGTAACAAATGTAATAAAGTGTTTTACTGTGCTTTCATTTGAGAAAGAGTAATAATACATGTTTTTTCCGATTCTAGTTTGATCAGTGGAACCGCGGAGGGGAGAATACAGTAGCTTTGTTTCTGTCTGTGCGGGCGGGCAGACGAGCGTTGGGCTTGATAAATGAGAAACAAAAACATGCATTGTGCCAGCTTTATTCATGCCACTTGTACAGTGAGTACATGTCGATCCAGATTCTCAGTTCAAAGGGTCACGAGCAAACGAAGCCTGAGGAGATTTCTGAATTAGATTTGTCATGCTTTGTGGGGCAGTTTTTTATGCTTTTTAAATGAGTAAAGAAAACATCGGTTTGAGACCATTTTTATGCCAGTATCGGGCATAAACTAGGTTCTCTATAAGAACGAATCTAAATAGAGGATGGATTCAACCATCAAGTATGAGGAGCATGTTCTGACAACGGTGAGCTGCTTCAGTTGTGGTTAACAGCACCATCTGTGGGAACATTGAGGCAGTGCCACTACGAGCTAAAACTGCAATTCAACCCCCTCTCAAATCACTGGTCTGTTGGTTCCCAAAGTCATGGATCGTGCAATTCTACTGCTTAAATTAAGAAGTTACGCTTATCCATACAAAATAGGTGTCAATCATTTTCAAGTTTTGTTACAGAAGGACAAACGTGACTGTTTCAGAAACGGACACCTCTCAGCATAGGAGAGCAAAGGATGCAGATACTGATGTTATGTACCATAATAACGCCACCCGGTTCTCTGACACCTGATTGACGTCCGTCACTTATCCCAACATCACCTCGCCAATCCCCCACTCTGGACCTGTGCTCTAATTATCCTGTTGGCCCTGATACACGAGCGGCCCACGAGGGAGAGGGATCATGCCAGTCACATCAGCATATGTGTCAGTATAGCTGACACACACGCCACTTTACTGCTCCGTGGCTAGGGGTGAGCACACCCTCGTGTCACATCCTTAGATCTGTAGCCCGAGGCAGGTAAGGGCCCGCTCTCTTATTTCTATCACCCACGCACACCCTCAGATGTACATGTACAAATGTTTATTATGCACAAAATAAAAACACACACACAGACGCACACACACAGACACACACCTCTGACATACTAAATGGACCAGTCTGTTCTGTGAGAGAGAAAAAAAAATGTGTGGGTGTATGTTGTCCTATTTTATGACAGACCTAAAAATGAACGACAGCAAATGTATTCTCATTGAAGTTCCCATAATGCTCAGCCACCTATCCGTTCACCCCAATTAAATGTGAGCTTTAGTCGCCCTTTAGAAAGACCACCTTTCTCACGAGAAATTAAACATTACTAGAAAAGATAAAGATTGAAATAAATAAATAAACACATTTTTTTTGGTTCAAGTCAGCAATAATAATCCCAAACCTAATTACAGACAGTGCAGATTTTCAGACTGATTTGCTCCAGCCAATTAATTTATATTATTTTCTGGATGACATTCAGAGCTGCACCCTTTTGTCTTTCTTTCTCTGTTCACACCCACACACATATTTCACACAGCTTCCTCACCATACGCAGCTCTCAATGCTTCCTGAGTTCTGAACCTTCGACACACAATCA
The DNA here is from genome assembly GCF_045679555.1 of Salvelinus alpinus. Classification (NCBI taxonomy): domain Eukaryota; kingdom Metazoa; phylum Chordata; class Actinopteri; order Salmoniformes; family Salmonidae; genus Salvelinus; species Salvelinus alpinus. The sequence continues at coordinate 44,171,349 of NC_092090.1, forward strand.
TATTCAGCTGTAATATATAATTGTATCATTCTTTCAAACTTGTCACTCGCCTTGAAACATAAAGCTGTGACCTTGACCCCCACCTATAGTTTCTGATATGTGTGCTGCGTGGTGATATGAGATATAAAATATATATTTAATTTCTCTACACTCCAACGCTGGACAAAAAGAAAAACACTCTCTCACACCATTATTGGATTCCTTAAATCACTGACATCAGTAGCCATGTCTGGATGGAACACACAATCCCCCTACCTTACTCCTGAGTTACCATCACACTAGCCAACCTCAGTATTCCCACCGCTGACTTCTACTTCAGCTCAGCCTATGTCTATCCAGTGATGACCACAGCCCTTTAGTCCTGCAGTAATACTTAAGAGGAAAATATTTTTGGGCATGAATTAAATGCTAATCAAAATCAAGGCCCGTGGTTAGGCTGTGGTCTACATATCGTACATCTTACAGTGTAATTAAATTTTTTGTATTGTTTTATTGAACCTTTATCTAGGCAGACAGCTAATTTAGAGCCCATTAGGGGCTTCCTTCATTCAACCCTCAAATACACCCACCTGTTTCCCCATCAGGCCAGGCAGCGATCAGAGGTACTAGTGGCTTTACTCCCAGAGCTCAAGGTCACAAGTTCATATAGTGGTCAGATTAGGGTCAGGTCACTGTTGTGGTCCCCTTCATTGTGTCCCTCTATCTAATTCTATGAGTTAAAAGCGAAGCGGCTGGAGGGGACTTTATCCAGACTAATGGACTCTTTAGGGTTGTGTTTGCTAGTCATAAACACAGGCAGCGGGGTCACGCCGCCATGTCTTAGTGCATTCTGAACACTGAGAGCAACCTCACTCGTTCAGGTCCCCATAAAACCACACCAACGTCTGTCCACGTCCACTTGTCCACAGCACCCATTTATAAAAGACTATAAGTACAACAACATCAATTACAAGACATACAGTTGTTTAAGTAGGAACACATATCAAAGAAAATGTAAATAAGTTGACCCTCCAATGTCTAAATGGTTTACATGCTATACAACTCCAAAGGACCTTTCTTCATTAGCTCAAGACCGTTAAGCACAACCTGATTTCACATCGTTGATGTTCCGTCTCTGAATAGTTGACCTGAAATCGAATAGAGAAACAGTGCTGTAGATAGAAAGTGCATTAACTCTTTGCACAAGGTGTTGTTGGAGGAGCGTGGCACTGGCTACATACTGACACACAGCTGGCTGTTATTGAGCAGACCAGGGTGCAGGCTAGACGGTGAATGAGAAGGGCTGTGTGTGAAGTGTGTGTTTGCAGATGAGGCTCTCTCGTTAGATGAGGTGCGTGCGTGCACTCGGTTTTGTTTATTTCAAAAGAGGAGACGCAAAGCGAATTATGCGCTGTATGGCAATATTAATGTGGAACGTGAGCGGCGGTCTTCCTTCGTCATTAGGACACATTAACAGTGATTTCAGGAGGCTGACGTACGCGGCCATCTCCTTTCCAGCTCAAATGGGAACGGATACAATGACATTACTGCCTCCTCGAGACATCCACAGCAGAGAAATTTGTTGTGTGAAGAGAAGAAAATGATAGTGGAAACAGAATTGTTTTTTCTTCATCAGCAGATAACAGCATTGCAGCATGACAAACTTGAAACTCTGCTTTTTGCCCTGGGCCAAGTTAATTGCATTAATTTTCTCTGACAATTTCACCCCAAAAAAGTGAAGACAAAGTGGGGGGGGGGGAACAACACTGAGTGTGTGTTTGTTACAGAAGTGCCCCTGTCATTTTTCAGCAATGATGAAATTAGTACAAAGTGTTCTCCCTGGATATAATCAATCATTACTTTCACTCGGTGCCACCGAATACTGCTGAAACCATATTTCCCCCCCCCACTTGAGGACAAATGCTTCTTGATTGTGTGGCACACTTGTCTATAAATATATCTCAGTGCTGCTCCCTGCAGTATTAGGTTAGATTTTTTTTCAGAGTAAACATCTGTTTCTGCAAGCCCTGAGACAGGCAAACTGCTGTGCCTCTTGACCGGAAAAGAGCAACGCCTGTTAAAAAGAGAGCAGAGCTGTGGTGCCTGTAGCAAAGTGTCACCACTGGACTGGGACATATGTTGAACTAATAGTGAACATTGACAATGTGTCAGTTTCGATGACCCCATCTATAAAATCAAAATCATATGCAAAGATTAGGCCTAATGTTTCAAATAGTGAATGCAAGATTCAAAATGTTTTCTGTCTCAGAGTCTTAAAGTATTACAGAATAGAATGTATATATTGGTACTCATACAAACACTAAGAAAAGTAGACAGTAGGCTACTGTGTAAAAAACAAAGCTACCATCAGCGTTATCATGGCTTTCCCGGGTCCTTTCAGATGTGTGATGGAGCCAGTGGTGGAACATGGTGCCCTGCTGTGATTTGTAAGGGTATTTTGACTCTCATTTCCCCAAGCCGCGCATGCTTGTCGGTCGCTGGTCCTTGTCTCTAGTGCATACAGCCCAGGCCCACCAGAGGAAAATCTGTTCCCAATCGCATTACAGCCATTTCCCATTTGGAATGATGGGACAAGCCCCAACAGAAATCAAATATTTATCATGTTGTATTAACCCCCACCCACCCCCATATACACACTAACACCCCCATCGCTCCATGTGTTGGCTAGTCTCTGCACTGAATTAATTATCCTATTATACCATAGCTCAGGTGTTGTTTGACTGGGCTTATACACACACACACACACATAAAACGTTAAATGCACATATACACGACTGCGTATGGCTTTTGATATTACCACCAAAAGTGAATCTGTCGTAGATCTGTCTGCTCTATGGTTGTGTGTCACACTACATGTATTTTATGTCTTTATTTTACCAGGCAAGTACTTATTTTCAACGACGGCCTAGGAACAGTGGATTAACTGCCTTGTTCAGGGGCAGAACGACTGATTTTTACCTTGTCGGCTCAGGGATTCGATCTTGTAACCTTTCGGTTACTAGTCCAACGCTCTAACCCCATGTTATCATTGTCTGGCTAAATAGTGTGTTTGACCCTCTACTCACATGTGCAGGAGTCAACAGACTACATATTTCAGTACATGAGATTAACACCATGTTGGGATGAGCCAGGAAATAACAATTATTGTATCTCATACAATATACAGTATTTTCACTAACTTCCCAGAACACAGATTGTGTGTAGGGAACCGACAGTTTGTCGCAGAACAAAGCTCGTTGTCTCCCTCTCTCCCTAGGCCTGTCCTCCTGTTCAGACACAAACTACAAGGGGAAAGTTTGGATTCTCTACTTGTTAAATGCATCTGAATTTCTATTGGATTTCTCAGAGGGAAGACATTTATCTTCCTCTGGAGCTGTTGTCTGTAGTGAAGAGTGGGGAAAGAGGTGCACAGTATGGATGTTTGGATGTACAGTACACACACACACACACCTCAGGAATTGTTCGGTTTTATTTTAAATGACCAACCAAAAAATGTACATTTTCTTAATACATTGACATACTGAAATAGTGTGGATGTTACCAGATAGGGAGGACTTACCATCCTCTGCTGTTCCATGTTCTTATCGTTGTAATACATACCAGGAAACACTCCATACTAATAATCAATGAAACAGTGCTTACGTGAGATCACAACAGTTTTGGCACATCATTTTCATGGAGGCAGGTCAAACAAATGTCCTTGTGGGCAAAACAGATGTGAAGGCGTCCAATTATCTCACACAAAGGAATGTAAGATTATTCCTAATATTCTAGAAATCAATCTCATGTTCAATCCCTTTTCCTGACCTAATTGGGTAGTTGAGTGTTAGGCCCAGTACATTCAGACTGGTGATAATGGTGCTGGGTGATGCAGTTTAACCTCTAGAGTTCTCCTCTGTGTCCCAATCCCTTCATTTTAAAGGGCAAAGGAAATTAGCAGCAATGAAAAACAGTCATTGAAAAAGAGCATTTGTCTCCTGCTGTTGAGCACAAAATAAAGGCGCATCGACAGGGTGTCTGCTGACCATAATCAGTGAGATGTTAAAGGCAGATTTATAGAGGTAAATATTTTGACTCCTTGACTTCAGAGATAATTCCAGTTTTACGGGCTGGTATTTACACACGTTAGTTCCTTACATTAGGTGAATACGGCACTTAAAACTCCACAATTTAATTATTTGCGCCAGTCTAATAAACAAACTTTATAGCAACCATAAATCTGTCAAACAAAAACACACAGAGAGCGGTTAATCTTACATATTCTATCATAAACCGCAATCTATAAAAAAAAGTGTTTTATATGAACATGTGCTTGGCTGAATACCTTAAGTAAATGTAATACAGGTTTCTAACATCATGTATAAATCTTGGTTGCTGCATGTTGTTAATTTGATACATTAGGCAATAATTTGCTATAAATAAATGTTTATTAGCTGGCCGATCCTTTCCCGAGTGCTAATGATATCTATTTAAGAAGATCCTTAGGAAGATTTCAATTAGCACACAACTTTCCACAGCCACACACCACTTAGTTGGTCAAGCAAAACTAATCTATTTCGCTGCACCATAATCTTTACATTGGCTTCCTCTCTTTCCTCTTTTTGCTGAGGGTGTTTAGTTTCTTCTGTAAGAATCTACAATACTGGTAGACAGCAGCAGGGAGAAAGAATAACCTAGTGTTGATTTAGAGTTGCTGTACTTGCTTACGGGATAGGTAGAGAGTCCACAGGCCTGGACATAGTGCATGCGTAGTTCCTAAAGGAGTTCTGAAAGCAAAATGCTTAATACATGAAAACAATCAGTGTTTCTGAACAATTCCCCTCATATTACAGGGAAATGTCTCACCTGTTGGCAACTGTCTGTAATTTGCTACTAATCAGTTTAATTCGAACCTATTAAACCGATAAGTTAAACATTAGCCATAGCCACTCTTTCCATAGTAATCAATGACATATGAAAAATGGAAGCTGCAAAGCATGACGTCCACAAAAGTGGATAACTACCTGAGGCACAAATCCTGCCATTTATTCACTTATTCATTCATTCACTTCATTTTATTCAACTAGTCATAGATCAATAAGTAATTAATTTCACTGGCTAAAGGAAAATTGTTCCACGGTGAGCAATCGAAGGGTAATGTTACTGCAATTTGCGGCTTTTTGTTTAAAAACTTCAGATATGAATCAGGAGGTAGATAGGAGGTACATAAAATGCATGGTATGTGAATATTGCCATATTACTAAACATGCACATTACATTCAATTGTTTAAAATAGTACAACATAACAAACATTTTTGGTGAGTTCTGTGTGTGCATGTGTGCATGAGAGCATATCTGCAGTTCAATAATCCTAGTATCTTTGGAAGGTCGAACATTTTAATCTTGAGATAAACCACTGTGTATATCCAGTCATGGACAGACATGAGATCATAATAGCTATTCAGTCAAACAAATGACACACACACACACACACACACACACACACACACACACACACACACACACACACACAGTGATCCTCATGCCAGCATTATTGTCCCTGTCTCCTTCATGGCCAGGCACTCCTCTTCTCTCATTCTAAATGTGTCTCCATTACAAATAGTGGCAGACTGGGGAATGAAGAGGACCCTTTAACCGCTCTGAGATAAAGCACTTATAACCATCTCCAATGAGGACCTCTGTAATGTAATGTACCATTAGCATAACACAATAAAAGTGGAGCTTCAGCTATTTTGGCAATCATGGGGCTCCATGGCTCCCTATGTGAAATGGTAACCAATATGCCAGCAATTATTTATTTTTGTACCTTTATTTAACTAGGCAAGTCAGTTAAGAACAAATTCTTATTTACAATGACGGCCTAGGAACAGTGGGTTAACTGCCTTGTTCAGGGGCAGAACGACAGATTTTTACCTTGTCAGCTCGGGGATTCAATCGAGCAACCTTTTGATTACTGGCCCAACGCTCTAACCCCCAGGCAACCTGCCGCCACAATTCTTAACCCAACTTAGTTATGAATTGTACCCAGATTGTGTCCATTGTCATGGATGGGGTATATAATGTCCAAATCGAACATCGCTGTATGAAACTGTGTTTTTTATGGATTTTTTTTGGCATACAATCATGGTGTGGTACAATGTAGCAATTACAAATTATGCAAGCTGTAAGTTGCTGTTCATATTCCTGTGCGTACTCATTTTGCAGTGAAAGTGTTCTGCGGTGGTATTTTCTCCAAGTAAAACAGTGCTGAGAGATTCGTTAAGGCAACCATGGAATGAGAAATCACAGCGGAGAGGTGGGAAATCGGATCAGAGACCACAAATAAGCCAAAGGCTCTCTAGAAAATGATTCCAAAAGCAGCCGTGTGCGAGCCACAGAAATGTTTCTACGGAGAGCATATATTTTAGGGAAAAGGAGTGTGAAATATATGAACACGGGCTGACGTTTTGTTTGTTCCCCCCAGCAAAATGGAGGACATAGATCGTCCCTTATTGCCTAAAGACCCACAATGCAATTCTAGCCCTTCGGTGGTCACTTAGGGAGTGTGTTGCAGGAGTCACATGGTCAGATGGATCACATCAATTTGCCACAAAACAATATAGCCTCTCCCCCCCCCCCTTGTTGTCCTCCCGTGCCTCACATATATGATATGTGGGAAGTGAGAACACAGCCAAATAATGTACGGCCGCCCATGGCCGTGCACTCAAATGGTGCTCCGTAGACAGAGGTGATAAATGAATGCATGTCAAAGGTCACAATGTCCTGACGCTAGCCAGAGTTCCAGTGGTGCAAGGCTTCTAGCACCACTCACTGGTCAGAGTGGAAACAGCAGTTTGGCTACATCAAAGATGAATGCATGTGCTGACTGATGGAGGATTGACAGATGGGGAGAGAGGAACAACAGCTCAGTTAAAAAGTGATGTCAGTATTGATTTGTGTGGTGTGGTGATGATGGTGATGATGCATGAGTCTTGGTAGTAGGAATAGGAATTTCAGAAGTAATGTGGAATGTGGTTTGAGTGATATGATGTTAATGTCAGCGGTGGTGTGACAGAGCTGCTCTAGCACATTGTGGCATCATCAGACAGGGTTTGGATCACACAGTCCTCTGGGGCTTCTCCTCTTCACTCTCAAAAATACACACTGACAACGATCACACACACTCGGACACACACAAAGACACAGGTGTGAGCACACACACACACACACACACACACACACACACACACACACACACACATGTTAAAATATAGACAAGCAACCCCACACAAACAAGCATTTACATAGAAAACACACACATAACCATCAAATATGAGCTTTTTGTCTTTGTCTGCACTCAATAAGCTTCACACATATTGACTCATCAACTCATCAAAGGTGTTGTCAAAACGTAGCGCAATGCTGTACATCTCTTTCTCTGTTTTTCCCTCTCCCCGTTTCTACCACTCCCTGAGCCCTCCAGGTGAAGAAAAAAAAACTCTGAAATAATAGCTTAAACTGAGGTATTACTTTAATACTTCCATAGAAATAACTTGATTCCAACATTTTCAAAGGAGCAGGCTCCCTTGCCCGAGGCTAGCGCGTAATGTGTGAGCGAAAGTATATGGCTTGTCACTTCAAATTAGAGAGCAGGCTGTGTGCCTTTGAATGAGAGGCAGCTGTGGTAATAGGAGGTGTAGATATGAGAGTTAATAAAATCATGTGGAAGAAGATGTATATGCAACTTGACCAAGTACAGCGGCGGGGGAAAATGTGGACCAGAGGAGGCTGGTGGGAGGAGCTATGGGAGGACTGGCATGGAATAAATGGAACGGTATCAGGCGCATCAAGCATTGGGAAACCGCATGTTGTGAATCCGTTCCATTTGTTCCATTACAGTGAGCCCGTACTCCTATAGCTCCTCCCACCAGCCTCCTCTGAGGCTGCACCACTGCAGCACGGGAGGGAACCTGACCTCTAATAGCACCCCCCTACACTGTCAGATTGATATTAATAATAAGCAGCCCGTGGCATACCTTTATTTGTTTAATATAAAGGGGGTCAGATGGACTGTGTATCTCTGAACTCACACACTATTGTTGTGTGGATGGAGGGGGGCTGTTATGGTGGTGGAGCAGAGATGTCTGTATGTGTAGGCTACCAAAAAACAACCAACCAGCAGCTAAATGTAGGTAAACATCATGATTGGACAGTAAATCTTGGTGGGTATTGGTTAGGTCTGACTTGCTGGAGATAAATCTTGACATAGTCATAGGTTTAGACAACAGTAAACATACTGTAGCAACTCCCCACCACACTAAACCAAGGAAGCCCTCAAATAATACAGTTTTGGCTCTACAAACAAAGTCATACAGTGGACAAATCACCACCATAAACAGTGTATGATAAAAGCCTGGAAATGTAATTAAAACAATAAATCCAGCCATGGCATTACTGGACCAACTCACGTCCTCTCTCCTCAGCCCTGTATGAACGTCTCTCTCTAGTGACCACCAGCACTATGCTCAGCCCAGTACACACCGAGACACTACATCACTGGATTGGCTGGACCCTGAGACTAGGCCTTTGTCTGCAGCATGCAAAACCCCACACACTCTCAGATGATTTCATCCATATTTTACCTGAAGCTCAAGGGAAATAGATACACACTGAATGAATATCACATTGGGTAGTCCCGACGTGACCATGCTATCCAATCCCTGGGCTGCAGGGCCACGCATTATTACCAGGGTCGGGGTCAAAACCATTTCAATTCCAGTCAAATCAGGAAGTACACAGAAATTCCAATTCCAATTCTCTTCAATGCTTTTTCAATGAAGAACATTTGGAATTGAATTTGGTTTACTTTCTGAATTGACTGGAAATGTAATGGAATTGACCCCAACTCTGATTATTACATAGACGAAAACCTAAACGTCCCTTGTTTGTCACAAATGTTGAATACAATTTTATTTGAACTACCAATTGTCCATGGGGTTGGTTCTCATATAGGGTGGAAAAAGTCTGTTTAATAATACATTCCTTTGGATATTTTGACTCAAATTACACCCTATATAAAAGAACCACCCCACAGACAATTGGTAGAATAAGTTCAAATATAATTGTACTCAATATTCCTGACAGACAAAGGATGTTTAGGTTTTTGTCTACGTAGTAATGCGTGGCCCTGCTGTCCAGGGATTGGATAGCATGGTCACGTCTCGACTACACATCAGGGTACACAGACCCATGTGACAGACTATGTTCATCCACCCTATGGATGTCTCGCTGCTGCAGTGGTTCCACTGTGCTATTCAAAAACTCACCCAACAGCATGGGGACCCAGCCCTTGACCAGTAACTTCAGGTGTCCACAGTCCTTCTCCACAGCGGCTTTATTGATAGTATTGCGGTTAATAACAAATACATTTAATGTGTCCCTCTTATTTCCTCATTTGAAAATCAAGATGATGTTTGTCAGAGACAGGCCAGCTGTGGTTTGAAATGGAATAACAATGTTTATCATATAACATGTTCTGGTATCACATTGATATGGGATAGGCCTATTTTTCATGTGCAAATATGTGTGACAGTGGTGTATATGGGTAGCTAGCTCTCAAGAAGCCAAGGGGGTAAACCTAGCCGTTGAGTTCTCAATTGCACATAACTGCAATCCCGACGCCTTGTTTTAACATTTAGAAACTTTATTAAGCCTCACTAGCAGTACAGTTTTGGAAACATTTGGAACTTAACTTTCATATAAGCGAGAAAGAACCTTTCAAATACAAAACATACACTTACTGAGCGCAGTTTACCAAAGTTGCACCTGGCTATTTTCACACACCACCTCGGCTATGACACCCTCTCACCTTGCCTAATAAATCTGACTTTGATACCGATTCTTGGTATACAGTCTGAAACAAATCAAATCAAATCAAATCAAATTTTATTAGTCACATACACATGGTTAGCAGATGTTAATGCGAGTGTAGCGAAATGCTTGTGCTTCTAGTTCCGACAATGCAGTAATAACCAACAGTAATCTAACCTAACAATTCCACACTACTACCTTACACACACACACAAGTGTAAAGGGATAAAGAATATGTACATAAAGATATATGGATGAGTGGTGGTACAGAACGGCATGGCAGATGCAGTAGATGGTATAGAGTACGGTATATACATATGAGATGAGTACTGTAGGGTATGTAAACATAAAGTGGCATAGTTTAAAGTGGCTAGTGGTACATGTATTGCATAAAGATGGCAAGATGCAGTAGATGATATAGAGTACAGTATATATACATATGAGATGGGTAATGTAGGGTATATAAACATTGTATTAAGTGGCATTGCTTAAAGTGGCTAGTGGTACATTTTTACATAATTTCCATCAATTCCCATTTTTAAAGTGGCTGGAGTTGAGTCAGTATGTTGGCAGCGGCCGCTAAATGTTAGTGGTGGCTGTTTAACAGTCTGATGGCCTTGAGATAGAAGCTGTTTTTCAGTCTCTCGGTCCCTGCTTTGATGCACCTGTACTGACCTCGCCTTCTGGATGATAGCGGGGTGAACAGGCAGTGGCTTGGGTGGTTGTTGTCCTTGATGATCTTTATGGCCTTCCTGTGACATCGGGTGGTGTAGGTGTCCTGGAGGGCAGGTAGTTTGCCCCTGGTGATGCGTTCTGCAGACCTCACTACCCTCTGGAGAGCCTTACGGTTGTGGGCGGAGCAGTTGCCGTACCAGGCGGTGATACAGCCCGACAGGATGCTCTCGATTGTGCATCTGTAGAAGTTTGTGAGTGCTTTTGGTGACAAGCCGAATTTCTTCAGCCTCCTGAGGTTGAAGAGGCGCTGCTGCGCCTTCTTCACAACGCTGTCTGTGTGGGTGGACCAGTTCAGTTTGTCCGTGATGTGTACACCGAGGAACTTAAAACTTTCCACCTTCTCCACTACTGACCCGTCGATGTGGATAGGGGGGTGCTCCCTCTGCTGTTTCCTGAAGTCCACAATCATCTCCTTTGTTTTGTTGACGTTGAGTATGAGGTTATTTTCCTGACACCACACTCCGAGGGCCCTCACCTCCTCCCTGTAGGCCGTCTCGTCGTTGTTGGTGATCAAGCCTACCACTGTAGTGTCATCCGCAAACTTGATGATTGAGTTGGAGGCGTGCATGGCCACGCAGTCGTGGGTGAACAGGGAGTACAGGAGAGGGCTCAGAACGCACCCTTGTGGGGCCCCAGTGTTGAGGATCAGCGGGGTGGAGATGTTGTTACCTACCCTCACCACCTGGGGGCGGCCCGTCAGGAAGTCCAGGACCCAGTTGCACAGGGCGGGGTCGAGACCCAGGGTCTCGAGCTTGATGACGAGTTTGGAGGGTACTATGGTGTTAAATGCTGAGCTGTAATCGATGAACAGCATTCTCACATGGGTATTCCTCTTGTCCAGATGGGTGCAAAGCACTGCAAAATCGTGGACATTTTCCTTACAAGCCAGAATGTTTAAGAAACATTATATTTGAACTTACTCTACCGGTCGGTTGGTTCTTTAGCTGCTCAAAGTTGACATTTCTATCACATGGCACATGCACAAAACCATGTAAAAATCTGTTAGTAGGCCTGCATGCAGGCATGTGCCTTCGGTCATGAGCAAACACATCTTGATCGCCACACACATAGACCTGCATTTTGAAGTCGTTTTAATAATACTTTCCTGTGGATATTTTGTCAAAAAATTTCAACCAGCTGAAGGACCACGACAAATCGCAGAGTAAGTTCAAATATGATCGTATTCAACATTTGTGACAGAAAAGGGACAGTTTAGTTTTTTTGTAAATGTACGTGGCATTGCCTACAAAGTTGAAGGCATCGCAGCGTTTAATGACTACCTCTCACCCTTTCCTCACATTTCCATTGGACCATTCCATTCCATATTTCCGGCTGAATCACGTGTTTCTCAAAATATATTCGGGTGCAACATTCCTAAACTGGGTAATGTATTTTTTTTTGTATGAAAAACAAACTGTATCGCGTGCTAGGTGTAGCTATTTGCGTTCAGACAGCATTTGGGCAGGGTCGGCTAAAGGGGACATCCAATGATGATTCAATGAAATGCAATGGAATTGGAGTTATGAGTAAGGGTAACTTTGTATGGAAAGCTGTTTTAACATTATATTAATATCATTTTTATATTAATAATTGTATTTTTTATTTCAATAATTGAATTTCAAATGTTTTATATTGATAATAGATTTATCAATACTTAACTTTTTGTATCAAAAATAGTTTGGTATCAAATATTTCAAGTTATTGATATCGATAATTCCATTTTTTTTTTATATTAAAAAAACTATTACTGATATATGATAATTACACTTTTTTATGTTAATAATTGTTGAATGCCGTATATATTAGCATATTTGGCATTATTAAGACTGAAAACCAATCAGCTTCAAGAGCCTTCAATCTCAATGAAGTAATGCATGATTTATAAGGAAGTGCGGGCCAGCCATGTTGCTCACCTGTGTCTTCCTGTCTATCTGTCAGTGGGAGCAGAGAACCTATCAGGAGCATGCAAATGCCCCCATGAACGTCATTATTGTATATTTGTTTATATAAAAACATTTATGAAACAAAATTTGAGTTATTGATACCGATAATTGAATTTGATATAAAAAAAATATTAATTTATGTTAAAACAGCTTTCCATAAACTGTTTGCATTTCGTCCCTAGGATTTTAAAGTCGCTTTCCTCCTGTTTGGTGTTTCGTGGTGGTGTGCAAACAATGTCATGGTGGTCAAGTTATACAGAGAGATGAATGAAGGATATTTTATATATTTTAATGGCCTACTATTGGTTGAGGGAGGGTTTCCTAAAGTCGGTCCTGGTGCACGCAATTGAACAAGCCTTTCAATGTCATTTAACAAGCACTAGATGGCAGTATTTGATTTCCACAAACTGGTGGGATGAGCGGTGAATATAAATTGAAGAAGAACAAGTTTTAGATTTAAAATATATTTGGGAGATAAATTAAGGTTATTATGCACTACAAAGCACATTGAATATTAGCTTCTCAGTGACAGAGCTGCACCTGCACTTTACCTCCGTTTGATATGCGTAACAATTTGGGCTTGATTGCATTATCCTAAGGCATATTACTTGTGAATTCACCCATATTACATACTCATAAACAAATGCTGTCAGTAACTGTTCAGTGGATTTTTTGTGGGTCTCTGATTCTGTCTCAAATTACGACGGATTCCATCTTGGTCACCTGACCATTTAGGTTGGAGTCACGTGATCAGTGCTCCATCCTCGCCATTTTAGTGTGAGAGACAGAGGCCACCTTTATTGCTAAAGGATAAAGCACATTTTTTGTATTTTGTTTTGAGGCCAAAGATCATTCATATTTGCCGGTTCAGTAAGTACTTAGCTAACTGACACATAAAAGTCGCATGACCCTTTACTTTGATATTTATTAAACAAGAAGCAAATCAAATAGCTAGATATATTTTACAGTGCGTTGGGTGAGAGACTCGTGTGCTACTGCTAGCTTAGCTTATCTTCAAGCGGTTGGCTTGTTGTCATGTACAGTGCATGTCCTGCCCCTCCTTCCAGATAAATAATGCATGTCTGTAGCGTTGGACTCCATGTTCTCGACACAGCTGCGCGATTATTGTGGCTATGTAACCTGCCATTTTGCTAGCTAAGTTAGCTAGCTATAAGCTTTTACAGATCATTATTTTGCTTTCGTGAGCTAGCCAAAGGCAGAGTCAACCCACCACGCCTCCGTGAATTAAATGTTATTTTTAGTTCGTTCTGTCAGAGGGCAGTCCTCCTAGTCATGCACACATATCGATGTCCCTGTTCAGCTATTTAGCTAGTTACTAAGCCAAAGTGGTCTGCTACCAAACCCTAGCAAAAATCTTAATTGAATGTCTTTGATTTGAACATTCCCTTAATATACTGCAGTTTGTGGATTGTGCGAGCAACTATTTGCCTACCCAAGGTCTTTGTCACTTTTGCAGAAGGAGCACTAGGTAGTTCAGTGATATTTAGGACTAGGCTATTCCTTAAAAGCAGAACCCAAAGAAAAGAGAACCTGGATTGCGGTCAAAGGGGAAAGTGTGGTACCAATTGCAGACATGATGTGCTTAACCACAGGAATGTCTTCCTCTGTGACACTGGAAAATAACATTGCATCCTTATTCAATTATCTGTGATCCGCTTGACTGAATTACCACAGTGTTTTCTATCAACTAGAATACTTGGAAGTAGGAATGGTAAAACTAAATAACTCTGATTGGGACTTTCCAAGTTAAGTACTGTACTCTATGACCGCTGCTGTGTTTTGCACACTGCCCCAGACAGTAACACAACAGGTTTCTTTTTCAGTGTAAGCCTAAACACATTTGTTTGTGTGTGACTAAGATGGAAAGAAGATAGCAAAATGATATTTGCAAGAGACACATTAACAGAGTTTACAAGCCATGATCATATTTCTGAGCTCTGCATGCCAAGCTGATTGTGGTAATTTTAACAGGCTTGTTTTGCTTTCTACAGGCATGGAGGACAGCAGTGGAGTTGCCATCTTGGTCCCCCACTCTAGAGGCCAAAAGGAGACTGTCTTCATCCCTGAAAGGGTGGAAACGCCCCCAGGTACCCTGATGGAGCCTAGGGATGATGACCAGAGGCAGCAGCAGAAACAGGCTGCAGACTCCCTCATCGAGGTGATAGAGAAGCTCAGCAAGATCGTGGAGAAGCGCCCGCGTCGATTCACCCTGGCTGGGAAGAAGAGAGCCCTCATGTCCTGTGCCTCCGTCAGAGTCCCAGAGATCAGGGAGGGCAGTGGTGGGTCCTCCCCCTGCAAGAAAGCCCGGGAATTGGAGGAAGAGGTGAAAGAGCAGGAGATCCAGCCAGACAACAGTGCCCCCGCTGGCAGCAGTAGGACCATCACCTGTTACCAGTGCAGCCTGTGTCGGTTCCTGTCCCCGACCTTGAGCCTGCTGAAGGAGCACCTGCGGCAGCATGATGAGCAGCACAGTGACCTCATCCTCATGTGTTCTGAGTGTCGCTTCACCTCCAGCCACCAAGAGGAGCTAGAGGCCCACGTCAGGCTCCACTTTGACTGCAGCAACTCTAACAAGAACCCTGTATCCAGCCAGCAGGCCAGCGAGGGTAATGAGGGGTTAGGGATGGGGGGTAGTGTGGAGGAGGCTGTGTTCAAAACCGCCATGGACTGTGCTGAGGAGATCCCTGCTAAGAAGAAGTGGTACAGCTATGAGGAGTATGGGATGTACCGCTGCCTGATCTGCAGCTATGTGTGTGGACAGCAGCGAATGTTAAAGACCCATGCATGGAAGCACGCAGGTCTGGTGGACTGCTCTTACCCTATCTTTGAGGACGAGGCAGTGGCACCAGCACCTCCTGTAGTTCCTCCTGCAGAGGAAGCCATAGTAATCCTCACCCCGGTCCCAGAGAAATCTCAGAACCTCAACAAAATGTCCACTTTCCAGATCGACCTCTGTGCCCCTGTGGCGGAATGTGGGAATGAGGCCATGACAGAACCAATCACCAAACCCTCTAAAGACCCTGTCACTGAGGAACCAATGTTGGAGGTACAGGTGACCACAGAGACTGAGGTGGAACCTATGCAGGACTGTTGTCATATTACCAGTACAAAAGACAGCCTCCTGTCGTCAGCCCAGAAGATCATCAGCTGCAGCCCCAATAGTGCAGACCATGTCAACGTCATAGTGGAACGACTGCCCTGCGCAGAGGAACCTTTGGCCACCCAGCCCCTCCCCAGCCCAGAGGTGGGCAGAGACAAGAGCCTGCTGGCTGCAAAGGAGGCGGGCCATGTGGAGAACCAGCCACTGTTTGTTGACAAGGATGGGCAGCAGGAGGTGGTGATTGGCTGGAGCAACAGTGAGAGTCAGCAGACCACCACGGACCATCCACGTGACGAGAATGCTCCCCCAGCCCGCAGGAGGACCCACTCTGAGTCTCTGAGGCTGCACTCCCTGGCCGCTGAAACCCTGGTGACCATGCCCATGAGGACCGCGCAGCACATCAGGAGCATCGTGGGCCAGGGCTCCCAGAGCCCTGACACGGGCCAGAGGCTCCTGGAGATGGCCACGGCTGCAGCAGTAGCAGCCGACAGAGCCCCTGCAGCAGTAGAGGAGCTGACCAGCATGGGCAGCGTGGGGGCAGCGCTGGTAGACTTAGAGCTGCAGGGGTCCAGAGAGGACTGGCTGGCTGAGGGCCCCGCCAAGGCTGGCATCAGCCTGTCCCTGCTGACGGTCATAGAGAGGCTAAAGGAGCGCTCGGACCAGAATGCCTCGGACGAGGACATCCTGAAGGAGCTCCAGGACAACGCCCAGAGCCAATACGCTGGGGAGGTCAGCGCCTGTGGGGGGGGGGACCCGGGTAACCCTGGTGGGGGTCTGGTGGACTACATCCCTGGCAGCGAGAGGCCCTACCGCTGTCGCCTGTGTCGCTACAGTAGTGGGAACAAGGGCTACATCAAGCAGCACCTGCGAGTACACCGCCAGAGACAGCCGTACCAGTGTCCCATCTGTGAACACATTGCCCTGGACAGCAAAGATCTAGAGAGCCACATGATTAACCACTGCAAGACCAGGATGTACCACTGCAAGCAGTGTACTGAGGCCTTCTATTACAAAGTGAGTAGAAAGACTGAAGAGAGAAATTAGGACAGACTGTGTGCCTCAATGTCCCTGGGCAGAGATTTATTATTGAAGTCGCTCCTCCTCTAGGAGAGAATATTGCTCTTGAGTTTTTGTTTGTCGATGACCCAAATTACGGTCATAAAGATAAGATGAGATGAACTGATTGTAGAAGTGAGATGTTGAGATGGAAGTTTTTTCTGCAGCATAGTGCTGGTTGGCGCAGTGCAGCAGGGGAAGTTTAGTTTGATTCAGGGAGTAGAGAACTAGCCTATTGATTTCATTACTTTCACGCCTCGCCCGTTTCTGCAGACATCATAGAATTCTGTGGGGTTTTGAACTCCATAGATATCAGAGATCCTTTTTTTAGGAGAGGTGAGGGTAGCCTGTGTGCTTTTTTTTCTCCCACAGCCCTAGAAGATGTAATTTTAAGTTTTGACTTGTTCTTTTATTACTGACCCTTTCCACAGAGTCAGCTGAGGAACCACGAGACAGACCAGCACGGTTTGGGCGACACCGGCGCAACACTAACCCCTGTCACTGAAACCACGGCAACCATGGAGGAATCTGTAAAGATGACAGACGATGGTGAGGAAATGTGTCAAATGTGTTTTTCAATGGAACGAAGTGGAGGGCGCTCGACCAACGCGAGCCGAGATGCAACCCCCCCCCCCCCCCGAAAAAAAATGTTTTATTAATTGCAAAGTGAAAAGGGCAATGCTCGCTCACCGTTAAAAATGCGTTTTATTTCGGCAACTATTAAAAGCTTGATATTTTGGCCTTCATCAATGGCCTTTATCTGAACCGTCAAGCCTTTAATAAAACCTTTTTTTAAAGCTTGAATAAAATGTTTTTTATGGTGAGCGTTGCACCAAGTGTATTTTCCAACTTGACCAAACACGATCAGTCTTTTTACTCTTAATCAAAGATTTCTCACCAACTATCCTCTCCACTACCCGTTTTGGGTTTTTCATTTTATTGGCACCGCATCCTTTGTCCACAGTATTTAATGTGTGCTTTTGTTCCACTCTCCAGACTCCATCAGTTCGCAGAAGGTGTACAAATGTGACGTGTGTGATTACACCAGCTCCACGTACGTTGGAGTTCGGAACCACCGGAGGATCCATAACTCTGACAAGCCTTACAGGTTGGTGCTGGGTGTCTACTGTCTGTGTGTTTGTAATAAGGTCAATAGGATTCGTCATGATTGCATTCTGGATTCCTTAGGACTTGACATTCAAGTAAATTTGCCAGTGGCACACTAGGCCAGTGCCAACTAAAAGCTACTGGCCCGAATTGGGGGGGAAAAATACTGGCCCGGGCCAATATCTCACAGGATAGTTGATGATGCGTGCATAATTACAATATCAGGTGATTTTTTTTTATCTTTAATTTGTGGGATGAGCAAGCTAGCCTAAAGTAACCCACCCTCCGTACACACATAATACAATTTGAACTTGACAATATCATATTCACATTGATTGTTTTGAGGGAAAATATAAGACCTTTGCGCAATCTCAAAAAACATGTTATTGTTAGCGATTTTTTAAAGTCAGAAGGCTACAGTTGTAGGTCCATATAACATCTGTTTAATATTTTGCTTAATTCCGTTTTTGTTTTTCCAGGTTTCTGAATTTGTTCAGGTTTTCACTCTCAAAATCACACCTTTTTTTTTTTAATAGAAAAAAACAAACAATTAAATGTTTTAATTCCACAACAATGATTTAAACCACATCAGTAGACAATTTTTTAGGTCTGGTAAATATTTTGGGGAGGGTGTAGTTGCCCTTTTATTCATTGTTTGCTTAGTGGTATTTCTGTACTGTACAATATAGGGTTTGCAAAACCAATGCCCTCCCGATTGATACTAATCATCATGATATCATTCTGCCAGGTAGGCCTACTTTGCAGTCACCATTTCATTGGGAAGTTATTTTTTTCGTCATTCAAATAGCCCATGATGACTGAATTGCGCATCGCAAAGATTCAACTGAGACTTGGGACCTTGTTTGCATACCCATTGTTGCTTTAGTTAGCATTCACAGGTAGATTAAGTTGAAACATCTTACCTACCTACCCTACCAGCGTCGTTCTTCTGTGAGGTGCTTCACGCGACAACCAGTTGAGAGCTGCGTGCTCTTGCTGCCCGACAGATGATGCCGCTCAAACTAGGCTAGGTTAACTTTAGTCATCCAGACATTCACCGCTTTCCATGTTTCCGATGACATAATCCTATTGCTCACTCAAACCCATTAATAAAATAGAAATTCGATGTTATGATGCAGATCTCCAGCAGGGGGCAGTGAGTGTTAGATAAAGATTAACCTTGGCTGCGGTCTACAGCTGGAGTATTTCTCACACCGCAGCCCTCGTGTAAGCGGATCGGCCCTGTTCTCGAGATGTCTGAGGGGGGGGATCTTATTCTCTAACGCCACACACAGACACACATCTAGTTTGTTTTGATGTTTTCCCACTATAGACCCTCAATAGAGCCCTTTCATGCAAGGGAGTGCAGTCTTTCTACGCTTATGCTTTGGTATCCTTGACACACTTCAAACCGTTCCACAGAGAAGCGCACGCCTTTTAACTAAGGCCATCTTATCCATTTGAGCCACACAGTGTATCGCGTCCCTGAACGTTGTGCTGCCAGTTACACTTTGAGCTTCGCAACAAAATAGCCGCCAAGGCAACAATGTGGCCCTCCAGGCTTTTGCTGCTGTACCAACCGAAACAGAATAGTAAGCCGAGCATAAACAGCCAAGCACGACACAAACTGTCAAACAACTAGGCCTGTACAGAGATATTCCCTCGAACTCTGGCCCACTCTCTGGTACTGTAGGTGCTGCAGCTGTGACTTTGCCACGACCAACATGAACAGCCTGAAGAGCCACATGAGGAGACATCCCCAGGAGCACCAGGCTGTCCAGCTACTGGAGCAGTACAGGTGAGGACCAGGTCAGGGTTCAGCTTCTGGAGAGGTACAGGTGAGGACCGGCTCAGGGTCAGAGAGGGGAGACCTGGGCAGGGGAGTGGTAGAGGTAGAGAAATCAGGCCAATGTGCTTCGAAAGAGTGTGGGGATGGAGGAAAAAGCTGAAGTGTACGAAGAACCCATCTCATCGACCATCAGAAAGAACTCCTAATGAACTCTCCTTTTAGTGTCGATATGGAGGATGTCTGGGTGTGTAGAGTTGGCTGGAGCATAATGTAGAGCAGTACAGATAAGCAGTATCAGAGCATGTGTGCCACTAGGTCTTTCCCTGAGGAGTCTTTAGTGCTGCTGATCCCTTTTGATATAATGGAGTTGAGAGGATTAAAGTGAACCCCAAGCAGCATATTAAATCAGCTGCTTCTGCTACAGACTTGAGCCCTTTCTTTTCTCTCTCCCTCTTTCCCCCTCTCACTTACTCCTTTTGTTTTTCAGGTGTTCACTCTGTGGCTATGTGTGCAGTCACCCTCCGTCCCTCAAGTCTCACATGTGGAAGCACGCTGGCGATCAGAACTACAACTACGAGCAGGTGAACAAAGCCATCAACGAGGCCATCTCCCAGAGCGGCCGGTGAGTAGGGGTTGATGGGGGTTGGAGTTTTAACGGTCTGCCTTTACCATCTGAAAAGCTTCCTGTCAGACTGAAGCCTGTGTTTGAGTCCCAGCGAACAGGGATGTGTAGGGTAATGTCTTTGTCTTGATGGTGAACCTGCTCTCTCTCCCTGGCTGTAGTTCCCCCAGTGCCCCGCAAAGGGTTTCAGCAGTGGGGGAGGCAGAGCAGTCTGGTGTGGTGCAGGGTGGGAAGGAGGACCCAGCACCTCTAGCAGGAATCCCTGTGGACAGTGTGGGAGGTGGCTCAGGGGCATCAACAGAGCTCATCCAGTGGTCCTCCAGAGAGCAGGCCCCCCAGAGTGAAACCCCCCAGCACAGCCCCCCCGGGAAGGAGGGGGTCCAGTCCCGGGCCGGCATGGAGTATTGTGTGCTGCTGTTCTGCTGCTGTATCTGTGGCTTTGAGTCTACCAGCAAGGAGAGACTGATGGAGCACATGAAGGAACATGAGGGAGACATCATCAGCATCATCCTGAACAAGGAGCAGCAGCAGGGAGCAGCCCAACCAGCAGAGGGCAGCACAGCACAGTGAGACAGCATTTAACCCCGTACCCCTCCCCTTACCCCAACAGAGAGCCAGGAACCTACCACCTCCCTCAGACTGACTTAAGTCTAACTTAACAGGGAAGTACTGTACCTTGCATCTTGTTTTCTGGTTCTTAATTTTATGTACTTAACAGAAGGTTACAAAAAGTGTCTCTGTTGGAGCTCAGACATACAGAAAATTGGAAAATTCCAATTTCAAGGCATTGCAGTAAAATGTTATACCTGAACAAGTTCAGACACGTTTAATACCTCAGCAAACAGACATTTCCGTATTTACAAATGGAGCTCAGTCCATTTTACTCAGCAAACATATATTGACCACACGGCAGCTTTTCTATTCAAATACTTTAATATAATTTAATATATTTAATCATTCACATTTATAGTTTATCTGTGGCGCCTGCACTAGGCTGTACAGAGATGCCATCTACTTGCATGTTGTGTTCATCATAGCTATATTTATATTTTAATATGGGTTAATACAACCTGGTCTCAAAGCATTTCGTATTATTCTGTACGTAAATCTGAGACAATCAATATTGTACATTTTGCAAATTCTTAACAGCTGTTAGCCACCTAGCTAGAATTCGTAACATAGCATATGTTTATCAAATTTCATAACATATGTTTTGCAAATTCGTAACATATAAAATGAATTGTAAATCGTAACATATCATACGAAATGGATGGTGGACTTCCGCAAATTAATACATACCATACGAAACGTAACCTATCATACTAATTTGAGTGTCCTGGATTTACGTTTACTATGTTACGTCTAGTCTATGAGACCAGGCTGGTTTATAATGTATCAATGTAGGCCTATGGTGTTGGTTTCCGTTATGTCGAAGCGAAGGAGATGCCTTGTTTTGTTCAATTCACTGTTTGATGCTATTTTGAACTATTGGACCTCTGGTATGTTATGGTAATGATGGGTCACTTGAGGGTGGTGTCCTAAAGCTGTAGGATAGATAGGCTGGCAACAAGTTGTTGTTTTACCAATATTCACCACAGCATCAAGGGCTCTTGAGGCAGAAATAGGTTTGGGAGGAATTTTTAAGCTATGGTCAGTCAATTACGGTGCATATTAGTGGTCGTGCTAGACCCAGGTGTTATGGTGGAGAGATGGTAAATGGACAACCATTGAACTTTGATTGCAGCCAACACCCAGCTGTGTTTACCTTGGGCTACTTGTAGTTACTTTAGTGAAAGTATTACTGTTCTGATTACGATAATCATTTCTAGATTCATGTTTTAGCTAAATAATTGCCAAGTTTGAATATGTTAAGCAATTTCCAAAGTTTCTCCATATAGGCCTAGCACTTGTAGATAATGGATGGCTGGAGTGATTGCCATACTAGCACAGAGCGATGTGCTAGTATACTAAACCTTCGCAGGTTCATTAGTAGCCTGTCTCTAATCTGTGCTATATTGACCTGTGCTATATTGACCAATAGCAGAGGTTGATATATGACCAGCCTTTCAAGTGATAGGCCTATAGACTACTGTAGACTGACGTTGAATATGGTGTTTCCGCTCGACTACCTCTGCTAAAGTATTTCCGAACTTCACTCACCTTTCCGTTTAGTTTCACACTAAACATGCTTGGTATGCAGAGTGGTGACTTGGCAATGATTTGCATGCCCTTACTGTTTTTATGTAGACAGATGGGTGTAGGAAATGATGATCAAATTAAATATCCATAATTCATGGGATTTCTGGATTGCGTTTGTGTAGCTCAGTGTATCAAATAAATGAAATCGTTATCTTCTGCACGCTGAAATTCTCATTATAATGGCAGATTATTATTGTCTCACGTTCATTTACAATTCAAAGTACTAATGTCAGGAAGACCGTGACAGTCTGCATTTAAACCGCACTTAACCCCCCCATTTACATAGTTTGCATTTTAATGAGTCGTTGGGTAAATTAAAGCAAGAGACAACCAGGCAGAACCTCATGCTGATCATAGGCCACTTTCTGCTACGTATAATCTATCAGGGTTTATGGCCGCCGCTTTGTATGATTCTATTCGTGGACGTGCTGTAGTGCAGCTTCTTACTGCATCGTTCTGAGCACCTAAGGATCTCCTTACCTATGCAGACCATGAGACCGAGGGGATACAGTGGGGAAAGGGAAGTGACTATGGGCCTAAGTGAATTGATTGGTGGATTTGAGTCAGATGTGCAAATAGTTTTGGATAGATCTGACATATTTCTTGTGGGAAAACCTCTGGTTATTTTAATGTTCATTTTGCCCATGCGGAGTTGGCTAAATGTGTCGTTTGTGAAGCCAATTTGTTATTTCTGGAGGGCTTATCTTTTGTTTGTTGGTTCAGTATTTACATTGTCACGTGTAGGAAGCTGAAACCTTAGATCCAGGACTAAATCTCTTCGTTTTATGTGTCGAGTGTGAAAAACCAAACCAGAGAGCCTGGCACCTACTACCAGACCCCGTTCAAAGGCACTTAAATATTTTGTCTTGCCCCTTCACCCTCTGAATGGCACACATACAATCCATGACTGAATTGTTCTAATACATTTGTTCAGTAGCTTATGTCCAGTCTGCTGGCAAGATTGTATACTCAATTAGGGATACTACCATGCTTGGAAATCTCCTTTACTCCTTGTTATTTGTCTATTTGATTTGGAAATGTTAGATTTCAGATGGAGACGCATCCGTGTGAGTCTACCACTCTGTCTCCCCCCAGGCTTTCGTTTCAGAAATTAGGCTAGGAACTGACATGAGAACCTGGATGGGAGGGGAAAGTTCTTTTGTAGGGTATGTGACATCTGATGTGCATGATTTGGACATGGTCTTTGTTTGACTAACCAAATCTTATCCCCAGGTCCCTGCTCATTCGACTACAGGGTGCCATGTGATGGGTAACCGTCAGTAGATTGTGCATTTTCAAAGACGTTTTACTGTGATATTATTGATCATCCTGTCAACGTTTGTGCCTTTTTTTGATTTGAGTCTCTGAGAGTCTCTTGTAGTCCTTCGCTAGCTATTTGTTAGAGGCTATGTCTGCCCCGGGAGTGCTGTTGTGCGCCCATCTGTTCAGAATGATGTTCCAAGGAGGTCGTGGGTGTGTTATTCAGTCAGAGCTGAATAGCCTCCGTAACACCACCCCTTTCTCTGTGATGTATCCAATCACTTGGTACTGTAATATCCCACTGGGCGCACGCTGGTTGGATCAATGTTGTTTCCACGTTGAAGCAACTTGGAATAGACGTTGAATTGACGTCTGTGCCCAGTGGGATGGGTCTGTACATAATTAGTTGAAATACTGTAATATTGCAAACTGACATTGTTTTTATAATCTATTTTTAAATATATTGTAAAGAAAAAACACTAAGTCTTTTCTTTCTTTTTTAATAATAATAAACAAATTTGCTAACAATTTGGAAAATGGCTGTGCTTTTTAATTGACTGTAATGTATTTGAGGGGAGTGTTTGTGTTTTACACTGAGCTGCATGCATTTCATGCCAAAGGAGAGAAGGTGATATCTCACTTACGCTGTTCAGTGCTTAAGTTCAGTGTGGATTCGCTCCGTTAGGCCACAGAGCGATGCTTGCTATCTATTTATTTTGTGCATCATAGACAATATTATGTCATGACTCAGCCAGTGTATTTTTTTGTAATAAATACTTTGTTGATAAACTGTGTTTTTTTTTTTATTGAACTAGTGTATGGGTCGTTCCATATGAATTGAATCACTTTTTCACTGCACCCCTTTTGATTTGAACGAAACCCTCCATACATAGAACACCCTCAATTCGTCAGGGCATGAACTCTACAACATTTCAAATGAGTTCCACAGGCAGGGATGCTGGCCCATGTTGACTCCAATGCTTCCCACAGTTGTCAGGTTGACTGGATGTCCTTTCTAAACTGTTGTGTGTGGAAAAACCCAGCAGTGTTACACCTACAACACCTACAACCATATCCCGTTCAAAGGCACATAAATATTTTGTCTTGCCCATTCACCCTTAGAATGGAACACATACAAAATCCACGTCTCAATTGTTTCTAAGATTATTTTTTATTTTACCCATCTCGTCTCCATCTACACTGAGTGGATTTAAAAAGTTAAATCAATAAGGGATCATAGCTTTCACCTCGTCAGTCTATGTCATGGCTTAGACCCTATTTTACATCATCAGAGGTGTTTGTTTTGTCCCCACCATCGGTTTAGACACAGCATACTCTTGAATACAGGGTGGGTGTCATGCTTTGGCTGATGAATACTAAAATGTGAACACAAATAAAATGTCACCTTTCGAATGATATCACAAAGCTGGTTGGAGGTCCACACATCAGATAATGTTGACTCGAGTGAGAATATCAGTTGTTTAAATTAAACTCAATCTTCCTTAGGAGACCTGTTGACATAATAGAAATATAGATAATAATATAATTTACATTTCCTTTCATCTTGACATTTGATGGTGGGTGGACCAGCAGATATCTTTCTGGTAGTAATTGGAAGTTTATATTTCAGTAAAAATTTCAACAATACCTGCTAAATTGGAGTGGTCTGAAGGAATATGACCAACCAATTGAATTTACCACAGATGGACTCCAAGTTGTGGAAAGATCTCAAGGATGTTCAATGGAAACAGAATGCACCTGAGCTCAATTTTGAGTCTCATAGCAAAGGGTCTGAATACTCATGTAGGAGGAGGTGTGATGTTTGGGGGTGCTTTCTTGGTGACACTGTCAGGGATTTATTTGGAATTCAAGGCACACTTAACCAGCATGGCTACCACAGCATTCTGCAGCGATATGCCATCCCATCTGGTTTGCTCTTAGTGTGACTACCATTGGTTTTTCAACAGGACAATGAACCAACACACCTACAGGCTGTGTAAGGGCTATTTGACAAAGAAGGAGAGTGATGGAATGCTACATCAGATTACCTGGCCTCCACAATCACCCGAACTCAACCCAATTGAGATGGTTTGGGATGAGTTGGACCGCAGAGTGAAGAAAAAGCAGCCAAAAATTGCTCAGCATATGTGGGAACTCCTTCAAGACTGTTGGATAGGCATTCCAGGTGAAGATGGTTGAGAGAATGCCAAGAGTGTGCAAAGCTGTCATCAATGCTGCAAAGGGTGGCTACTTTGAGGAATCATTTGTTTGACACTTTTGTGGTTACTACATGATTCCATATGTGATATTTCATAGTGTCGATGTCTTCACTATTATTTAACAATGTAGAAAATACAAAAAATAAAGAAAAACCCTTGAATGAGTAGGTGTGTCCAAACTTTTGACTGGCACTGTATATAAACTCAGCAAAAAAAGAAATGTCCCTTTTTCAGGACCCTGTCTTTGAAAGATAATTTGTAAAAATCCAAATAACTTCACAGTTCTTCATTGTAAAGGGTTTAAACTCGGTTTCCCATGCTTGTTCAATGAACCATAAACAATCAATGAACATGCACCTGTGGAACAGCTTACAGACGGTAGGCAATTAAGGTCACAGTTATGAAAACTTAGGACACTAAAGAGGTCTTTCTACTGACTCTTAAAAACACCAAAAGAAAGATTCCTAAGGTGTCTGCTCATCTGTGTGAACGTGCCTTAGGCATGCTGCAAGGAGGCATGAGGACTGCATATGTGGCCAGGGCAATACATTGTAATGGCCGTACTGTGAGAGGCCTAAGACAGCGCTACAGGGAGACAGGACAGACAGCTGATCGTCCTCGCAGTGGCAGACCACGTGTAACAACACCTGTACAGGATCGGTACATCCGAACATCACACCTGCGGGACAGGTACAGGGTGGCAACAACAACTGCCCGAGTTACACCAGGAACGCACAATTCCTCCATCAGTGCTCAGACTGTCCTCAATAGGCTGAGAGAGGCTGGACTGAGGGCTTGTAGGCCTGTTGTAAGGCAGGTCCTCACCAGACATCACCAGCAACAACGTTGCCTATGGGAACAAGCCCACCGTCGTTGGACCAGACAGGACTGAAAAAAAGTGCTCTTCACTGACGAGCCGTGGTTTTGTCTCACCAGGGGTGATGGTCGGATTTGCGTTTATCATCGAAGGAATGAGCGTTATACCTGTACTCTGGAGCGGGATCGATTTGGAGGTGGAGGGTCCGTCATGATCTGGGGCGGTGTGTCACAGCATCATCGGACTGAGCTTGTTGTCATTGCAGGCAATCTCAATGCTGTGCATTACAGGGAAGACAGCCTCCTCCCTCATGTGGTACCCTTCCTGACATGACCCTCCAGCATGACAATGCCACCAGCCATACTGCTCATTCTGTGCGTGATTTCCTGCAGACAGGAATGTCAGTGTTCTGCCATGGCCAACGAAGAGTCCGGATCTCAATCCCATTCTGCACGTCTGGGACTTGTTGGATCAGAGGGTGAGGGCTAGGGCCATTCCACCCAGAAATGTCCGGGAACTTGCAGGTGCCGTGGTGGAAGAGTGGGGTAACATCTCACAGCAAGAACTGGCAAATCTGGTGCAGTCCATGAGGAGGAGATGCACTGCAGTGCTTAATGCAGCTGGTGGCCACACCAGATACTGACTGTTACTTTGATTTTGACCCCCCCCCCCCTTTGTTCAGGGACACATTATTCCATTTCTGTTAGTCACATGTCTGTGGAACTTGTTCCGTTTATGTCTCAGTTGATGAATCTTTTTATGTTCATACAAATATTTCCACATGTTAAGTTTGCTGAAAATAAACGCAGTTGACAGTGAGGACGTTTCTTTTTTGTTGAGTTTATATATATATATATATATATACAGTGGGGAGAACAAGTATTTGATACACTGCCGATTTTGCAGGTTTTCCTACTTACAAAGCATGTAGAGGTCTGTAATTTTTATCATAGGTACACTTCAACTATGAGAGACGGAATCTAAAACAAAAATCCCGAAAATCACATTGTATGATTTTTAAGTAATTAATTTGCATTTTATTGCATGACATAAGTATTTGATACATCAGAAAAGCAGAACTTAATATTTGGTACAGAAACCTTTGTTTGCAATTACAGAGATCATACGTTTCCTGTAGTTCTTGACTAGGTTTGCACACACTGCAGCAGGGATTTTGGCCCACTCCTCCCTACAGATCTTCTCCAGATCCTTCAGGTTTCGGGGCTGTCGCTGGGCAATACGGACGTTCAGCTCCCTCCAAAGATTTTCTATTGGGTTCAGGTCTGGAGACTGGCTAGGCCACTCCAGGACCTTGAGATGCTTCTTACGGAGCCACTCCTTAGTTGCCATGGCTGTGTGCTTCGTGTCGTTGTCATGCTGGAAGACCCAGCCACGACCCATCTTCAATGCTCTTACTGAGGGAAGGAGGTTGTTGGCCAAGATCTCGCGATACATGGCCCCATCCATCCTCCCCTCAATACGGTGCAGTCGTCCTGTCCCCTTTGCAGAAAAGCATCCCCAAAGAATGATGTTTCCACCTTCATGCTTCACGGTTGGGATGGTGTTCTTGGGGTTGTACTCATACTTCTTCTTCCTCCAAACACGGTGAGTGGAGTTAGACCAAAAAGCTCTATTTTTGTCTCATCAGACCACATGACCTTCTCCCATTCCTCCTCTGGATCATCCAGATGGTCATTGGCAAACTTCAGACAGGCCTGGACATGCACTGGCTTAAGCAGGGGGACCTTGCGTGCGCTGCAGGATTTTAATCCATGACGGCGTAGTGTGTTACTAATGGTTTTCTTTGAGACTGTGGTCCCAGCTCTCTTCAGGTCATTGACCAGGTCCTGCCGTGTAGTTCTGGGCTGATCCCTCACCTTCCTCATGATCATTGATGCCCCACGAGGTGAAATCTTGCATGGAGCCCCAGACCGAGGGTGATTGACCGTCATCTTGAACTTCTTCCATTTTCTAATAATTGCGCCAACAGTTGTTTCCTTCTCACCAAGCTGCTTGCCTATTGTCCTGTAGCCCATCCCAGCCTTGTGCAGGTCTACAATTTTATCCCTGATGTCCTTACACAGCTCTCTGGTCTTGGCCATTGTGGAGAGGTTGGAATCTGTTTGATTGAGTGTGTGGACAGGTGTCTTTTATACAGGTAACGAGTTCAAACAGGTGCAGTTAATACAGGTAATGAGTGGAGAACAGGAGGGCTTCTTAAAGAAAAACTAACAGGTCTGTGAGAGCCGGAATTCTTACTGGTTGGTAGGTGATCAAATACTTATGTCATGCAATAAAATGCAAATTAATTATTTAAAAATCATACAATGTGATTTTCTGGATTTTTGTTTTAGATTCCGTCTCTCACAGTTGAAGTGTACCTATGATAAAAATTACAGACCTCTACATGCTTTGTAAGTAGGAAAACCTGCAAAATCGGCAGTGTATCAAATACTTGTTCTCCCCACTGTATATATATATATATTACTTAAGGTCCAATGATGCAGCCGTTTTTATCTCAATATCTAATCATTTCTGGGTAACAATTAAGTACCTTACTGTAATTGTTTTCAATTCAAATTTCAAAAAGAAACAAAAATAGCTTCTTAGCAAAGAGCAATTTCCCAATAAATAATTTTGCTATGACTATCTGGGAGTGGTCTGAGTGGGGAGGGGAAAACTGAAAACTAGCTGTTATAGTCAGAGAGATGTGTAACTCTCTTATTGGTCTTATAACCCATTTTTACTGCCTGGTGATGTCAAAGCTCCATCTCCCCAAAACAGGCTGAAATTTCAGAAAGTCTTTTCAAACGACTCTGGCCTGCGCAGAGTCCCGACCTCAACCCCATCGGGATGAATTGGAATGCCGACTGCGAGCCAGGCCTAATCGCCCAAAGTCAGTGCTCCACCTCACTCATGCTTTTATGGCTGAATGGAAGCAAGTCCCCGCAGCAATATTCCAACGTATAGTGGAAAGCCTTCCCAGAAGAGTGGAGGCTGTTATGTAAGCAAAGGGGGGACCAACTCCATATTAATGACCATGATTTTGTAATGAGATTTTTGATGATCGCGTGTCCACATACCTTTGGTCATGTAGTGTAACTTGTAAATGCATCATGAGCTTAGTTCAACTGTCATACCCCATCAGAACCCAAAATATAAGTTTGATTTACTCCATTGTTTTTTTAAACAATGTAATTGTTAATGAACAAACACTGCATTGCCTCAAAACATGGTTGAAACTATACTTTTGATACAATGGATTGTCAGTCTTTGCCTCTATAGCTCTGTCTATGAATTTGAGAGTGGTTACATTTCTCCAGCCCCATCCCTCAGCTTTTTACCAAAACAGAGGCAGGGTATCTCATTGTTATTGTTTCTACTGCAGACTGTCTTTTTAAATTCTACCACAGAAGCTACATGTTAGATAAGGAAATCCATCAACAAGGGTGGTCCCCATCTCATAGTGGTAACACTAGTTTTGCACTACTGAGGGAAGAAGCAAGCTGACTATTGCAAGGTGCTAGCAGTGTTATTTTCAGGTTCACATATAGGCTAATTAAATCCTAGGCTCACAGACAGTGTGGGTGTATCCAGACAATATTAAAATGCAGATGAGCAGAGCAGATTGATCTGGAATTGAAATCAATAAGGTAAGGGAAGCTTTTTTTCTTCATACGGTTGTACTTCTCCCCTCGAAAGTGCTGTAACCCCAAGCTGCTAGTGTAGTGATAAGCAGAGGATGGATTCTCCTCATTGGGAATCAGACTGTCTGCTTCTATAATCCCTTCATTTTACAGGAAACCCTGACCGCCTCTCAGAGCAGCTAAGAAAAATGATTTCACCAACTCACTCGTTTACAAGATCAAGCTTTTACCTAAACCTTTAATGGTCCCCGTGAAAGTGGAGATCAAGACACAATTGGAAAAAAAGAAAGAAAGAAGGACTCTGGACTCACACTCAATTCAAGTGACTCTTAGGCCTTTCCAGTTGTGTAACATTTAGATCCCAAATTGCCAAGCTCTAAAAACCTTGTTTTTTGTTCAAGTAAGTAAAAAGAAGAAATCACTGAGAATTTTCTATCCCATGGCTTACGAATTCCAATAGGGTCTTCTGGGAAAGATGGAGGCTTAACTTTAATAGGCCAAGGCCTCTCACTTTCAGTCTTGCTTCTTGCACTTCGCAGCGATGGCATGAGTGGGTCGGGGAATTGAGAGAAGAGGGAGCGGGGGAGAGAGTGCGCAACCTACTTTTCCTTTGTGCTTATCAAGAAATAAACCAAGACAAACAAGCACCTTCCACGAAAAAAAAGGATAGCCATTAAACATTTACGCTTTTCTTGCCCCATAATCCTATGCTCCTGCAAGCGGCCTGCCAATTTATTTTCTTAAATCTCTTTGATAATCTTCAGCCCTTTCATGTCAGCAGCTGCACTTTCTATTTTTTTACATCTGGATGCCCAGAGATTTCTCTCTTGTCCTCTACAATGTCTGATATCTCAAAGAAATTCAATGGGGTCTCCATACAATGTAATGATTCAATTTGGACTTGTTTACTCCCCATCTTGGAGTGGCAGAACTTGATCTTTAAAAATGTATATGACACAATAAATTATGGAGTGGTCATTATTTCAGATCGATGCAGTAATTATTGGGTAATATAAGTACGAGATGTATTCTAATGGGGACTTTCAGATTAAAATAACAACCAGGTCAAAGAATAGTCTATGCGCTGTCCTGGTGTTTATGGGGAATTCATTTCCACCTACGGTGATGTATTCATTTTAAGTATAATAAAGATGAGGTGCAATTGAATGAACTATTTTCATAAGGAACTGGTACAGTATGTAATAATAACTACCCAACAAAAATATACAAATATCAAACCGAAAACTTTGCTCTTTGTAACCCACAAATCAATGTATAAAAAATGACAGAGTGTGTGTGTGTGTGTGTGTGTGTATGTGTGCGTTCTCTACATAATTCTGACATTGTTAAAGCACCTAAAATAAAATAAAACATGCTCGCCCTGTACATTTAAAAAAATATATATATAATATTAGAGATTCATTGCGCTATTCATAAATAATTACTGTCAGCATATGCATCACAACCATAAACATACAAGTATTTGCCACTATTATCATCACCTGTTATCTGTACAATATTAACACGTACAGTACCAGTCAAAAGTTTGGACATACCTACTCATTCCAGAGTTTTTCTTTATTTTTACTATTTTCTACTTTGTAGAATAATAGTGAAGACATCAAAAATATGAAATAACACATATGGAGTCATGTAGTTGGTCATGTAGTAACCAAAAGTGTTATACAAATCAAAATACATTTGAGATTTGAGATTTTTCAAAGTAGCCACCCTTCGCCTTGATGACAGCTTTGCACACTCTTTGCATTCTTTCAACCAGCTTCATGGGGTAGTCACCTGGAATGCATTTCAATTAACAGGTGTACCTTGTTAAAAATTAATTTGTGGAATTTCTTTCCTTAATGCGTTTGAGTTAATCAGTCAAGTCTATATTATGGCAAGAACAGCTCAAATAAGCAAAGAGAAACGACAGTCCATCATCACTAATTTCAAGAACTTATAAAGTTTCTTTAAGTGCAGCCTCAAAAACCATCAAGCGCTTTGATGAAACTGGCTCTCATGAGGACCACCACAGGAAAGGAAGACCCAGAGTTACCTCTGCTACGGAGGACAAGTTCATTAGAGTTACCAGCCTCAGAAATTGCAGCCCAAATAAATGCTTCACAGAGTTCAAGTAAAAGACACATCTCAATGTCAACTGTTCAGAGACTGAGTGAATCAGGCCTTCATGGTCAAATTGCTGCAAAGAAACCCCTACTAAAGGACACCAATAATAAGAAGAGACTTGCTTGGACCATGAAACACAACCTACTGTATGGACATTAGACCGGTGGAAATCTGTCCTTTGGTCTGATGAGTCCAAATGTGAGATTTTTGGTTCCAACCGCCATGTCTTTGTGAGACGCAGAGTAGGTGAATGGATTATCTCCGCATGTGTGGTTCCCACCTTGAAGCATGGAGGAGGAGGCGTGATGGTGTGGGAGTGTTTAGCTGGTGACACTGTCTGTGATTTATTTAGAATTCAAGGCACACTTAACCAGCATGGCTACCACAGCATTCTGCAGCAATACGCCATCCCATCTCGTTTGCACTTAATGTGACTATCATTTGTTTTTCAACAGGACAATGACCCAACACACATCTAGGCTGTGTAAGGGCAACAGTGGATGCTCAACTACAAGTTTTGAGATTATGCTGCGGGATTTAGAGGTAATTTGTGGTTTAGTACGTTACCCTGCGTCACTGCTTCATTGATCCAGACCAGCGCAAGGAGGAGTTAGAGCACTGATTATGTTTTTGGGTACCAAGGCGCTAATGTGTTTCTAATTGACAATGAATGGGCGACATAAACCAAATAGAAACTGATAATTGTGCACAACTTCAAAACTGAATTTCATTTAACTGAATGATGAGGATGAAGAAGGTGATTGAATTTAGAACAATAGTGTAAGAATTGCTATTCCTCTGTCCTGCACGCGCACACCCTGAAAAATACACTTGTTTTGTTGCTTCTACTCGTCAGCATTACTTACTAAAACTGTTGTTACACCAAGGTTTTTATTCTAAGAGAAACAAAATGTTCAATTATATTCCATGATATTCTTAAGATATATCTGTTGACTGAATATAAGCAAGTGATGTCTACTAAATAATCAAGTCGATGGCGCAGTCATATAGCCTCACACGACCTCAACCCAATTGAGATGGTTTGGGATGAGTCGGACCACATAGTGAAGGAAAAGCAGTCAACAAGTGCTCAGCATATGTGGGAACTCCTTCAAGACTGTTGGAAAAACATTCCAGGTGTAGCTGGTTGAGGGTATGCCAAGAGTGTGCAAAGCTGTCGTCAAGGCAAAGGGTGGATACTTTGAAGAATTACAAATATAAAATATATTTTGATTCGTTTAACACTTTTTTGGTTACTACATGATTCCATATGTGTTATTTAATATTTTTGATGTCTTCACTATTATTCTACAATGAAGAAAATAGTAAAAATAAAGAAAACCCCTTGAATGAATAGGTGTCACCAAACTTCCCGGAAGCTGATAGTGGTGGTGGAACATTTTATACATCTTACATCCAGAATGTAGCCTAAGTGTTTACAATTGTGTGAGTTGCTGTCTTTTTTAATTGATGTTGACATTCAGGATAATAATAAGCAATTGGACTACGATGTGGCGCTGTGCTATTCTGTGTTCTATGTATCGATTTTTGTAGGACCAGAATTATTCATATTCATTTATTAATGTATACATAAAAAAGTATCCGTTTTTCATCTCTGCATATTAAACAAATATTTTTTTTTTCTCGTTGTGGGTGACATAGAAGGCGCCGGGTCTGAAAATGTGCTACATTGTTTCAAGCCTTTATACAACTGAACTAGAGACTACGCATGTATCAAGTGTCGGTGGGAGGGAGAGAGGAGAAACCTTTGGACATCCAATAAGGGATTGCAAGCGCTGTCGAGGGTGAGGCATAAATGTATGAACAAGTGTAATCAAATCCTTTTTTGTTGCTATCAAAAACGACATTCACTATCGACCGAGCATGAAACCGATACTGAGGCTGTCCATTCGAAGAGACCGAGATTAGCGAGTGATGCGATCTGATATTTCATGACATTCTAGCAGCGGCGTGAGTAGGAAATGCCGCAGCAACCCAGGCCTGTGTGATGAATGAAAACAGCGAATGAATGAAAAGCAAGAGACAATTGTGTAGTTTGTTTGCGGTTTTTCATGGGTTACCACAAACATGTGTTTGTGTTTAGTTGTTTTTCTTTTTGCAAAACTGTAATGGCAGCATAGGATGATGGAGACGCAAAACACTTTCGATAGACAGTCAGTCACTATTTGATGACATCAGGGGACATGTTGATGTGCAGTCTGTCCCATGAGGTAACGGTGAAAACATTGCTCTTTGCTGTTCAAATTAAGTCAATAGCAACCTATACAATGACACATGGTAAATACGAAAGATGCTTTGTATTATACTATGGGTGTCCATTATGATTCCAATTCCATAACCTATATAGGATGTAATACAATAGGACAATGGCCTGCTGAAGGAGGCACATACCGCCTCAGTCAAGCAGCATCACACTTGGATGTCGTTTTAACTGATCATTTTCTAATTGTGTGTGAACGGATGGTTACCTCTTATGCATTTAAATGTACTTTCTACTCTCTCTCTCTGTGTGTGTGTGTAAATTCTTAAACACTTACTGTGTACCTATGTTTGTCCTCTGTTGCGTGCCTTTTCTTTGTTTGCTGAAATCCATACTTTTGAGTAAAATGTTAATCAAATACAACTACAGCCTGTTTCCTTGTTGAGATCCAATTGGCAGATGTGCATTCGTGCCGAGTTGCCATCTTCGAGCAACAGCAACGAGGAAACAGTCTGTGATTTGTATTTGATTAACGGTTTATTAAGAAGTATGGATTTCAGCAAACAAAGAAAGGCACTCCACGGCAGAGGATATGCATAGGTACACGGTAAGGGTTTAAGAACGAAACATGTTTATGAATCAGCGCATGTCGATTAGAGAATCGAAGGAGTCAGAGATTCACTCCTCCGCGGAGGAGTTGAGGTACTTGGCAGGGTGTGTGTGTGTACGTCCCTATCTTGTGTGGAAGACTAATAGCTGCCCCTCCTTTTCCAGTGAGCCACCATGACTGCCCTTAGGCAAAGGAAGGGCAGCAAAGGAAGTAAGGAGCCTGGTCCAGAGGTCCTGAACCAGAGGTTCTACCCTTCAGCAGAGCCCCTATCGAGGACTTCAGACGGTTAGTGTCATGCTCAGTATTCATATCAACCTATTGGACCAATCCCTGAGTGACGGCCGCACCGCGTGTTACACAGTAAAAAAAAACAACTGCTTTACAAATAGCATATATGCACCTTAACGCTCCCTTTAAACAATACGTAATGGAGTTAACAACGTACACTGAGCTCACTCCACAGCTATCTTGAAATGTTCGCGGATGGAGCCATCCAATTGGTATTTGGGTGGCTCAACCCATTGGAGCGTTGTCAACAAGGACGGTCACGTGTGTTGTGAAGCAGAGGTTCACTGGTTCGAGCCCTGTATGGGGCAGTCGGACAGTGGAGCTGTTAGCAGCACACTGATGCCGTTTACAGTGGTGCTGTGACCCGGATTGGCAGATGGGCTCAGCTCAACAGCAGGGGTAGCTCGCTGTGTAGCGACTTTTGAAGGGGTGAGTGTAGGGATGGGTACTGAAACCCGGTATTAAACGGGGCCCCTTACCGTGTACCTTAGTATCGATAAGCTCCGACATCGGTTCTGCTTTCAGTACTGGAGAAATTTAAGAAAATACATTTCCTGTTTATTATTGCTACATAAACGTTATCTTGCACATTTTATCTCACCAACCGTTTCTAATTTGCAATAAGATTAAGACATTTGTTTATGAGGCATTTTCGCTATTCCCAATCCAGAAGAGAGATCTCTCTCACGCGGAGCCTGTTTCTCTCACACGCTACAGCGCACACCAGAAAGACCCTGCTCTTAATTAGTGACGATGGCGGGGAGAACTACATGTTCAAAAGTGTGGTTCCACTTCACCAGAGTCGATGCTGACAATGCTCGTTGCCACAAGTGCAACAAGACTTTTTAGCTTGGAAGGGCAGAAACACGAGCAAACATCTATCGAAAGTGCATCGTGTACAGGCAGAGAAATGCACAGTTTTCGACTGCCCAGCTCGTAGTTCATCTCTCGTTGCCCGATCTACGTTAGGTATGTATGCTAGCAGCCTAGAGCCCACACACAGAGTTAACTAGATTATGCGAACATGGGTTCATGATCAGAAGGAACCATTAGACAGCTGATTGTTTAGCTATGGGTGCGTTCATACATTCAATCACCCATTTAAAGATGTTGCAACTTTTTTTTGTTGAAGTTGCAGCTACAATGAACCAAACCACTCCTCCCTCTAATACTGCTGGTCCAAGCCAAAGACAAGCCCAAAGCCCCTTCACGCTGGCAGCTAGTGGGAGGATGCCTGAGGAGAGGGTGAATGAGTGCCACCGAGCCGTGATCAAGTTCATAGTGAAAGGCCTTACACCCCTTTGCAACAGTGGAGTCCAAGGGCTTTAGGGAACAGTCTGTCAGTATATATTGAGTTGTATTCATTTTTAGGATATAGTAGTATAAAAGGGTTGTATGTTAGTCCCATCACTCCACAATACATTACACAACAACACAATAATTCAACACATGAAAACTCTCTTTTTTTTAAAGAGAGTTTTTTTTGTAAAGAGATGAGCAAGGCATTCAACCCCAAATGTACCCCTCCCTCCAGGAGTTACCTCAGTGACACATTTAATTCCTACCTGGTATGAGCTGAAGGATGTGCCAAAGCTGGCCTTCACATCATACGGGTGGACCAGCCTCTGTCAGAACCACTATCTCACTGTTACAGTGCACTACACAAGCCAGGGCAGTGTAAAACATAAGGTCCTCCCCTACAGGGCATTGTACAAATTGCAAACTGGTGAAGTAGTGACAGAGGAGATCTCAGACATTCTGGAAGAGTTTGTGATCGAGCCAAGCAAGATTGACGCTTTGACGGTTGATAATGGTGGCAATATGGATGTTGCCATCAAGAGGCTACACTTCCTAAAAATAGGATGCTTTGCACACACATTGAATCTGGCAGCGCAGAAAATCTACAAAGTGACTTCCATTGATAAATGGGCAGCCCGAATCAGAGCAGTGGTTGTGTGGTTCAAGAGATCCTCGATGTCCCAAACAGTCTTGAAGGAAAAGCAGCAGCTCCTTGGTAAGAAGCCAGTTCAATCTATTAGAAGTATTATTTTGAAATTCCCACATTTAACAATTTAATTCAATATTCAAGTTGTGCGGTAATGAAATGTTTGTTGTTGTTTCAGACCTTCCGCAGCACGCACTCATCCTAGATGTCAAGACCAGATGGAACTCGCTCTAATGATAGAGAGATTCATGGAGCTGTATCCAGCGATCCAAGCAGCAGCCTTGGACCCACGACTGTGAAAAGCAATGACCAAGGACAACCTGGACCGTCTGAAGGACGAGGACTTCCATAAGGCTGAGGAGTTTGTCCAGCTCCTGAGAATCCTCTATACATCCACACTGTGGGTGTCATGTGAAAAGAATGCCACCTGTGGACAGATCATACCCATCCTCCACAAACTGGATGAGCACTTCACTGTGAAGCATGAAGATACAACGTTTGTGGCAACCATCAAAGAGAAGGTGTGGGAGAACCTCTCTGAGCGCTATCAGGATGAGGACATTCAAGCCTTCCTGCATGAGGCCACAGCAATGGACCCCAGATTTAAAGGGAGGCCGGTAAGTGACGCCACCTGGGACAGGCTGAGGAAGGCAACTGTTAAGGCCAATGTGACAGGAGCAACACCAGGGCTGTCAGAGGAGCCGGAGCAGACACACAGAGCACCTGCAACAGGAGGAGGAGTGAGGGAGAGGAAATGGAGGAGACAGTCCCTCCATTGTACAAAACAAGGAGTGCCTTGGAGGAGCTGTTCTCACAGGAGGACAGGGAGTTGAGGTTGACGATCCAACAGGACACCTCGTCCCTCAACCTCAGCGAGCGTGTTGACCTAGAGGTCGAGCTCTACAAAGGCCTACCTCCCGTCCCTATGGCTGAAGATCCTGTGATGTGGTGGTGGGAGAAGAGGGCTACTCTGTCCCTCCTCACAAACATTGCAACAAGCTACCTCTGTGCTCAAGCCTCCTCCACCCCTAGCGAGAGGGTACTTTCGACTGCAGGGAACACAATGAGCCAGGAGAGGTCCCGACTTCTGCCAGAGAAGGCAAATATGTTGATCTGTCTCCAGAAGAACTGCTAAGAACTGTTAGTCCTTTTGCAGCCTACCTGCATGCCCCACCCGTGTTGCTCTACATCACTGTATTTTCTTTTGCAGGAAAATATTGTTTATCTAATTTGTTTTACATTTCCATCATCACAACATTAGTCTATAATAGTGATAAGTTCAAAACATTACTGTTTCTTTTGCTGTAAATAATTTTTTCTTATTTTACATTTCATAAAATAAAGCAAAGCAATGTTAATTCTGTTCTTAATTAGTTTCAGGGTTTTTTCGTAAGAAATTACAAAAATAACCAGAATACCGTTAAAGTACCGGATTGATAAGCGGTATCGGTAAGAGTAGTAATACCGTTAAAATCTTAACGATACCCAACCCTCGATGAGTGTAATGGAGTTCAGAATGTACCGTAAACTCACTCTACAGCTAGCTTGGAATGTTGCGGATGGAGCCATCCAATTGGTACCTTTTTAGGGGGCTCAACCCATTTGAATGTTGTCAAGGAGGGTGATCACGTGTTGCGTAGCAGAGGATCACTGGTTCGAACCCAGTATGGGCAGTCGGACAGCGGAGGAAGCTAAGCTGTTAGCAGCACAATGACCCAAGTCACATATACACACTAGCGATACACATAATATAGAAATGAGGACGTGACCCTTTGTTTTCTTATATCCCATACATAACTTTATTGCAGAAATACAATCTTGCCATTTGATATCATCGTTTCTCTATGTTGAATGCATGCTTGATAGTTTACGTTGTAACAGTCACTTGTATATTTAACTCCATCTAACTTTCATTGAACCATTTATCGGCAAACAGTAAAAGTTCTGTATAATGTCTTGTTTACTGCCGTGTCTCTAGTCACATGTCTGCGCAGCATGGATGCCGGCTGTGTTCTGGTAAAGGAGGTCCGAGCGGAATTCCGATGCTGAAGTATGTTTCTGGAGGGGCGTTGGGAAATGCCACCCCTCTATTCACCGCAGAGGAACTATTTTTCCCTTGACGTGTTAAAATAGCAAAGTACCTTTTCATTCATAGATTTTTTTTTGCGTACTGCTAACGCTAAAATAACTATGTTTAAAATCTGATCCGTACATTCCCACTTTATTTCATGATGATGTGTATTTAAAATGAATGGTGCTGACCACTCCCCATACGTTCTCTCTGTCAAAACGCTTATTTTCAGGTGACGTATGTACGTTCTGTTCCTGCACCTTAGATCTGTTCTTTTTTTTTTGACATTAGGACAGTCTGTTTTTCAATTAATGAATCAATTTTGTCTTTATTAAAGCACTTTGGTTTATTTTCTCTAGTCATAATTTGTATTTTGCAAATTTGATAAATAAACCCCCCCCCAAAAGATTTTGCACCCTATCTCAGTATCTCTTGTTGCCTCCTTGGTCATCCCTAACATCCTGTTAGGCATGGTGTCACATTGGTCAACGTAAGATGCTTATAGTTGCCTCATAATGCATACATACGAGAACCTTGTTTAGCCAAAGATTTTATAGGCTATCAATGGAGACATGTGATATTGTTTTGTGTTATGTTGTTCTCTCTTCAGGCGTATGGACATGGAGGACGGTGCTATGGGTTGCCATAGGTTGGATTGTGGGCATTAGTCTTGGCATGCTGTGCTGTATCTACGTGGCTACACTCCATGAAAATGACCTGTGGTTTTCCAACATCAAGGTGAGAATCCCCCCAAAGATGGCCTATCTACGTGGCTACACTCCATGAAAATGACCTGTGGTT
This sequence comes from Salvelinus alpinus, assembly GCF_045679555.1. Taxonomy (NCBI): domain Eukaryota; kingdom Metazoa; phylum Chordata; class Actinopteri; order Salmoniformes; family Salmonidae; genus Salvelinus; species Salvelinus alpinus. The sequence goes on from NC_092090.1 coordinate 44,211,776, forward strand.
TTCCAACATCAAGGTGAGAATCCCCCCAAAGATGGCCTCCCTGTATCACCATTGTTACTTGACTGTCCTGCAACCCACCCCTCGTCAAGTTCACATGTAGGAATCATATAGTCAAGTTGTTGGCAATAATGAATAGGGTATAGAAAGGAAGAGATCTTGATTTAAGTGTAACTTCTATGACATATCATGAGTTATGATCTATTTCCTTTGTTGGATTTCCTGATGTCATAAACACCTCAAGGTGAAACAGACGGATTTGTTCTCCACGTCTTTCTAGTCAGATTGTTTTTCAGCCCTTTTATAAGCAAAGTCCTGAAATTCAAGCCAGCGGTTGTTACCAAATCCACCCTGAGCCTTCCAGGACAGTATAAAAGAACATGTGATTCTGCCCAGAGATATTATGTCATGTTCAGTCTGACGTGAAGTGCCTTTCCTGTGGTCTGGGACGTCATTAAATGGACCACATTTTGAGCTTCTTGTCAGGCCTCCCTCCTCAATAATTCCCGGGTGTTGATTTTGTCAGGAGCAGTGGTAGTCGACAGGTTTTTTCCCTCACGGTGCTGTGTTTTCTCTCTGAGAGTCCAGGTGTATACCTCCCACACAAATGCACAGCACAACTCGGCCCACTCATCCACGCTGTGAATAATTTGCTAGTGTGTCACGGAAATCAAAGCGCACACCTAATTGAGCTAACCTGCATGGATGCACATTTTTGATTTTATTCTGTTTCTTTGTCTTTGTGTTGTTTTTCCCCCTTCTCTGTCTCTCTGTGAACGTAGAGAAGGTAGACAGATGTTCTCATTTATAATAAATGCGGGTAACTTTACAGAGCTGGCAGCAGCGACTCCCCTGTATTCAAACTCCATGTGTTTATTTAACACAGTGTTCAAGAGGATGACATCACTGCACATTGTGAGCCTAGCAGTTTCCCAGAAAAGTGTGTGTGTGTGTGTGTGTGTGTGTGTGTAAAGCCTGATGCCTGTTAATGCTATTCTAGTCGTGGCTTTCTAAGAGATATTAAATCCACACTGTGGAAAAAGCAACAACACTGAACAGCCTAGACGACAGTGGTATCCTATGACTACCGGTACTACCTTATATGATTCATGCTTTGTTCTGGCTTCGGGTAGAGATGACCATGACTGGAATAAGCAATGCTCTCCTTATGTTTCATCAGCTATCCTCAGGAACAATGTCTCTTGACTGAATCAAGTGGGGACTAAGTGCAGTAAAACATGCAGAATATTAATGTCCTTGTCTTGGAGTCAGTGGTGATTTGTTTGTTGCAGTTAATCTATTGTGACTTGAGGGCTGCATGGGAGAATGCCGGTCATGTCTGCTTTGTTTTGGGAGTCTGCTTGTTTTGAAAGAGACCGAATTGAATGATTCCATATTGTTTTTAAGCACCGTCCGCATGTTGGGTGGGTTTTGGCTCGGTGTTGACTGAATGTTACGGTAGCGTTTCTGAAAGGTAGGCATGTCTCTTAGTTATTTCCTATGGGACATCGCTGTTCACAGAGAAGCAGCTGCGTCCGGTCCTACTAAATTCATCACGTGTTAAGTCATGTCCATGACAGTTATAGCACCTACCGAAGCTTATTTCTGTCCACTTCTTCTCTCTCTCACTCCACTTTTTAGAAATATTTAAGCGGTCTGACAAACGGTTTTCCAAACGATGTTCCAGGCTTTTTGTCTTTGTCTTTTTCCTTTCTCTCTCTTTTTTTAATAGATGTGCCGAGAGGTCACCAGTTGTGGTTGTGAGTTGATTCGCCTTCCCTGTCCGGCGATTTCAGTTGTCTTCCAGAACACAGACCGAGCTGGTCCCTGTTTGCTTCAGATTGTTTTGCTTTTAAAGCTTTTTTTTTATGGCCTTGTAAAACGAATGTGATTGCTTTCTTTTCTTTTTTTCATCAACTGGTTATTAGACAGAGATTGGGCAGTTTTAAAAGAGCGACTGGGAAAACAGAAACCGAGTGAGTGGCCAGCTTTTTTCCCCCAGACTGTTTGCTGGATGATGAGAGGAGTGAGCTTGGAAGTAAGCCTTGGTCACATGGAGAGGTTCTAATCATGACTCCACCTGGGTACTTTCTCATCAGCGGGTGACTGCTGGATGTTAGAGGCAAGACGCGCATGAGCAACCCTGCATCCAGACATGGAAATACGCAAGAGAGAACTGAGCAAGCTGGAGAGTTACTGGGACATCTCTCGTTATGATATGTCTGCTGAAAGATGCGGTGGAGCAAGAGGGGGTTTAAGGGTCAGTGAAAGGGAAGACTCTGGGAGAGATTCCCAGAATTGGTACCGTCTGAGCATTCCACCTCTGTGGCCTTGGCAGACTGTTGTCATAGCAGCAGGGTTGGTATTGGCTGTGCTAACTGGGCTGGCTCATGCCTGGTGTGTTTACTCCATACATGAGAACCTTCTGTGGTTCTCTCACCTCAAGGTAAGCTGTGCTCTGCTAATGTCATCAATCAAATCAAATGTATTGGTCACATGCACGTGTTTAGCAAATGTTATTGCTGGTGTAGCGAAATGCTTGTGCTTCTAGCTCCGACAGACAAGTAATATCTAACAGTTTCACAACATATTCCAAAAAACACGTACATCTAAGTAAGGAATGGATTAAGAATATGTACATATATGTCCGAGCAGCACTGGACTAAGATACAGTGGCAAAGTATAGAATACAGTATATACATATGAGATGGGTGATTTAAACACAATTAAAGTGACTAAGATACTGTAGAATAGTATAGAGTACAGTTTACACATATGTGATGAGTAATGCAAGATACGGAGACATTATTAAAGTGGCTAGTGTTTCATTTCCTTAAATTGGCCAGTGATTCCTAATCTATTTCTATAGGCAGCAGCATCTGATGTGCTGGAGATGGCTGTTTAACAGTCAGTGGTGTAGTATACAATACAGTATATACAGTTGAAGTCGGAAGTGACGTTTCGGGTAGCCTTCCACAAGCTTCCCACAATAAGTTGGGTGAATTTTGTCCCATTCCTCCAGACAGAGCTGGTGTAACTGAGTCCGGTTTGTAGGCCTCCTTGCTCACACATGCTTTTTCAGTTCTGCCCACAAATTTTCTATGGGATTGAGGTCAGGGCTTTGTGATGGCCACTCCAATACCTTGACTTTGTTGTCCTTAAGCCATTTTGGCACAACTTTGGAAGTATGCTTGGGGTCATTGTCCATTTGGAAGACCCATTTGCGACCAAGCTTTAACTTCCTGACTGATGTCTTGAGATGTTGCTATCCACACTGATGTCTTGAGATGTTATATCCACACAAATTTTCTTCCTCATGAAGCCATCTATTTTGTGAAGTGCACCAGTCCCTCCTGCAGCAGAGCACCCCCATAACGATTGTCATTATGGCCAAACAGTTCTATTTTTGTTTCATCAGACCAGAGGACATTTCTCAAAAAAGTATGATCTTTGTCCCCGTGTGCAGTTACAAACCGTAGTCTGGCTTTTTTATGGCGGTTTTGGAGCAGTGGCATCTTCCTTGCTGAGTGGCCTTTCAGGTTATGTTGATATAGGACTCATTTTACTGTGGATATGGATACTTGTGTACCTGTTTCCTCCAGCATCTTCACAAGGTCCTTTGCTGTTGTTCTGGGAATGATTTGCACTTTTCGCACCAATGTACATTCATCTCTAGGAGACAGAATGCGTCTCCTTCCTGAGCGGTATGACGGCTGCGTGGTCACATGGTGTTTATACTTGCATGCTATTGTTTGTACAGATGAATGTGGTACCTTCAGGTGATAAGAAATTGCTCCCAAGGATGAACCAGACTTGTGGAGGTCTACAATGTTTTGGGGGGCTGATTTCTTTAGATTTTCCCATGATGTCAAGCATAGAGGCACTGAGTTTGAAGGGAGGCCTTGAAATACATCCACAGGTATACCTCCAATTGGCTCAAATTATGTCAATTAGCCTATCAGAAGCTTCTAAAGCCATGACATCATTTTCTGGACTTTTCCAAGCTGTTTAAAGGCACAGTCAACTTAGTGTATGTAAACTTCTGTCCCACTGGAATTGTGATACAGTGAATTATAAGTGAAATAATCTGTCTGTAAAGAATTGTTGGGAAAATGACTTGTGTCATGCACAAAGTAGATGTCCTAACCGACTTGCCAAAACTATAGTTTGTTAACAAGAAACTTGAGTGGTTGAAAAACAAGTTTTAATGACTCCAACCTAAGTGTATGTAAACTTCCGACTTCAACTGTACATATGAGATGGGTGATGCAGTATGTAAACACAGTTTAAAAGTGACTAAGATACCGTAGAATAGTTTGGAGCAGGGATGCACAATATATCGGTGAACATATCAGAATCGGACGATATTAGCTAAAAATGCCAACATTGGCACCGGCCCGATGTCTAGTTTAATTTTGTGCTACACGTTCAACACAGCATTCCTGACCTAGCCCACAATGTCTGCCTTGTGGATCGAGCAGTCAACAAGTCGAGCAGTCATTTGAAAGAGTAAGAACATTTCAGCGAGACAACTCAAAGGCGCAATCCATTAACGGCAAGATAATTCATTGCCCTTGACAATCAACCGTTCTCTGTCGTGGGCGATGGTGGTTGCGCACCGGTACACACTACCAAGTGTGCTATTTTTCAGATGTTGCCCTACCGGAGTTACACAGTAATAGCGTCACTGCTATTAGCTTCACGACTGACATTTGGACCTGCGACATCAACCCCATGAGCATGCCGAGTCTGACATCACAATGGGTCGTCGAGGATTTCGTACTGAGGAAAGTCGTATTGCATGCTCATGAATGTTCTGGTTCTCATACTGCTGCTGCCATTTCAATAGCATTTGAGAACATGTTTGAAGCTTGGAAACATGAACACACTAGCTAGCTCCATTCGACCAACTGACTCGAGAAATAAACTCATCAACTGCGCCTGCAGCAGACGTGATACCCTCTGTCATGGCATTGAAACGCCTGCTCAACAAAACTGCTGACACAGGCTGCGAGCAAGCGATTTGGTGGTATTCTCTATTTACGGTGTCGCCACCATGCTTTATGCTGTTACTTCGATGCAGACAAGAAACATGGTTTACGTGAAATGTTACCTACACAGCTGGACAAGATGGAAACGGACACCGTGACAGTGCGCACCGAGGAAGAGAGGCCACGGACAGACAGAGCTGAAACTTCACTGCTTGACATGTATGATGAAATCCTGGTTGAGACTGAAACAACTGAACTAACGAACAATGAAACAGCACAGCAAGTAAGTGAAAGTAGGTTTTGATTATGTTTTACTGGTAATGGGGACATATGTAAATGCTAACAAAATCACTTTTTGGTGTGTGTAACCTTTATTTAACTAGGCAAGTCAGTTAAGAACAAATTCTTATTTACAATGACGGCCTACCCCGGCCAAACCCAGACGACGCTGGGCCAATTGTTCACCGGCCTATGGGACTCCCAATCACGGCCGGATGTAATACAACCTGGATTCGAACCAGGGACTGTATTGACGCCTCTTGCACTGCGATGCAGTGTCCATGTGTGTGTTTTAACTATTTAACTGTACTAGAATGCTTAAAAGGCCGCTAAAACTAAAAATATTGGTTATCGTATCGTTTTTTTTTGGCAAGGAAAATATTGCATATCTGTATCGGCCAAAAATGTCATATCGGTGCATCACTAGTGTGGAGTGCAGTTTAAACATATGAGATGAATAATGCTAGATACGGAAACATTATTGAAGTGGCTAGTGGTCCATTTCTAAAAGTGGCCAGTGATTCCTAATCTATGTCTATAGGTAGCCGCCTCTGATGTGCTAGTGATGGCTGTTTAGCAGTCTGATGGCTTTGAGATAGAAGCTGTTTCTCAGTCTCTAGGCCCCAGCTTTGATGCACCTGTACTGACCTCGCCTTCTGGATGATAGCGGGGTGAACAGGCAGTGGCTCGGGTGGTTGATGTCCTTGATGATCTTTTTGGCCTTCCTATGGCATCAGGTGCTGTAGGTGTCCTGGAGGGCGGGAAGTTTACCCCCGGTAATGCGTTGGCCAGACCACACCACCCTCTGGAGAGCTTTGCGATTGTGGGCGGTGCAGTTACCGTACCAGGCGGTGATACAGCCCGACAGGATGCTCCTGAGGTTGAAGAGGCGCTGTTGCATCTTATTCACCATACTGTCTGTGTGGGTGGACCATTTCAGTTTGTCAGTGATGTGTACGCCGAGGAACTTGAAGCTTTCCACCTTCTCCACTGTGGTCCCATCGATGTGGATAGGGGGGTGCTCCCTCTGCTGTTTCCTGAAGTCCACGATCATCTCCTTAGTTTTGTTGAGGTTATTTTCCTGGCACCAGGCTCCCAGAGCCCTCACCTCCTCCCTGTAGGCTGTCTCATCATTGTTGGTAATTAAGCCTACTACTGTTGTCATCTGCAAACTTGATGATTGAGTTGGAGGCGTGCTTGGCCACGCAGTCATGGGTAAACAGGGAGTACAGGAGGGAGCACCAGTGTTGAGGATCAGTGAAGAGAAGGTGTTGTTTCCTACCTTCAACACCTGGGGGCGACCCATCAGGAAGTCCAGGACCCAGTTGCACAGGGCGGGGTTCAGACCCAGGGCCTCTAGATTGATGATGAGCTTGGAGGGTACTATGGTGTTAAATGCTGAGCTATTGTCAATGAACAGCATTCTTACGTAGGTATACCTTTTGTCGAGATGGGACAGGGCAGTGTGCAGTGTGGTGACGATTGCATTGTCTGTGGATCTATTGGGGCGGTAAGCAAATTGAAGTGGGTCTAGGGTGGCAGGTGATATGATCCTTGACTTGTCTCTCAAAGCACTTTATGATGACATAGGTGAGTGCTATGGGCCGATAGTCATTTGGTTAAATTACCTTTGCTTTCTTAGGTACGGGGACAATGTTGGCCATCTTGAAGCATGTGGGAACAACAGACTGGGATAGGGAGAGATTGAATATATCTGTAAACACACCAGTCAGCTGGTCTGCGCATGCTTTGAGGACGCGGCTAGGGATACCATCTGGGCTGGCAGCCTTGCGAGGGTTAACACGCTTAAATGTCTTACTCATATCGGCCACGGAGAAAGAGAGCCCAGAGTCCTTGATAGCGGGCAGCGTCGGTGGCACTGTATAATCCTCAAAGCGAGTGAAGGTGTTCAGCCTGTCCGGAAGCAAGACGTCGTTGTCCGCAATGTGGCTGGTTTTCCTTTTAGAATTCGTGATTGTCTGTAGACCTTGCCACATAGGTCTCGTGTCTGAGCCGTTGAACTGGGACTCAACTTTGTCCCTATACCGATGTTTAGCCTGCCTGATTGCTTTGCGGAGGGAATAACTACACTGTTTGTATTCTTCCATATTCCCAGTCTTCTTGCCCTGGTTAAATGCGGTGGTTCGCGCTTTCAGTTTTGCGCGAATGCTCCCATCTATCCATGCTTTCAGGGAGCCCGGTACACCCCTTTTGTATAATGGGATGATGTTGCCATTTCTGAAAAGTACTTGCAATACAGGTTAACATTCTTTAAAATATTCAACTTGTGAATTAACAGCAATTGGGGAGATAATCTTGGTTAACCCAGAACTAAAATCTTGTGTAATGTGTTTAGATGCTCGACAACGGTACCATTTATTTAAGTGATAATGCCAGTGAAGCCGGTGCTTGGAAGATATATTTGCACGGGTGTTGTTAGGCCTGAGAAAAGTCGAGGGCTGGCAAACTGTGCCAATATATCCTCCACCGGCTTCGAGGGCATTATCACTTTTATACAATGGGTCACCAACATATCCAAATAATGATTTACATATTTTAATTAAAAATTTTATTTTGATTAATTTATTCTTACTGTTTCATCCTTCCACAAGATATAGTCCCAACACAAATCTAGGGTTGCTATTCAAGCCGGCTGGTCGTTTGTTCTATCGTTCCGTTGCCATACCAGCTGGCAACGTTCTTATCCCTTGCTTGCTAGCTAGCTAGCCAACTACGGCTAACTTACAGTCACGTCAAACAGTGTAGCCAGAATAACAGCAAAGTAGCTGCATTTGCGTTTGTTTAAGCAGTTTTCTTGTGACATTTATTTGGATTTGTCCATAATGAGATAATGATGCTTGATTTTGCCTGGCATAGAAGATGTGCTCTCTCGTCAAGACACTGTTGTTCAGAGGAGCTAGCCAACAACACAGCTAACACAATCACTTCAAACTGAAGCTGGAAATACAGCAAACTAGCTGCATTTTGTTTTAGCTGCTTTCTTTTGATATGTATTTGTATATATATCCATAATCCTGCTGCTGATTCATGATTTTTACTGTCTGAAAAAAGCTGCATGCCTGTCATTTATTTATATCATTTAACCTCTATTTAACTAGGCTGTCTCCATAACAAGGCTGTCTCGTCTGTCTCATCCCGACTCCTGACACTTTCATTACTATGTGACAGCTGGAGATCAAATTTGAATATTGAAACAATGTTGCAAATGTTAGAGAGACAGCGAGGTTTATTCAAATCTCTACTGTTGAAAACGAAATGTTAGTGTAAAAGAAATGTGAGATAATGTCTTGATATGTTTTATAGTGGAGATCAAGTTTATAAATTGCCTGGCTGGGCTGATGAGACAGTGGATTGGGCAGTTAGATGCAACAGAGTAAATGGGCATTTTAACGTCATTCAGGATTAGACCCACCCGTTGTATAAATGTAGGTAATCTGTCCACGAGAGATTATTGAGAAGATAGCAGGGGTTGTATTGTGGTTACATTTAAAAAATATATATTCTATAATGAAGTTATAAAGAGATGTAATCTCATTTATATTTTTCCCAGGTGCATCCATTTGCAGGCTTCCTACTCTCTGTCATTTCCCACACGACGTCAGTAATGCTGCGTATCCAGCACAATGTCTCAGGGGAGGACGTTATATTTCACTGTCCCATTCTTAACCACGCATTTTTAATGCACCCGTCTATTATAGTCAACATGTTTAAGGCTCAGACAGTATTAACGGCTGTGCATGCATGAAACATTTTTTCTGTGAAGTTTTTCCATGTATAGTGCATTCAGAAAGTATTCAGACCCCTTAACTTTTTCCACATTTTTGTTACGTTATAGCCTTATTCCAAAATGTATTAAATGATTTATATGTTCTCATCAATCTACACACAATACCCCATAATATAAAAGCAAAAACAGGTTTTTAGAAATGTTTGCAAATTTATTTGAAATAAAAAAACAGAAATACCTTATTCACATAAGTATTCAGACCCTTTGCTATGAGACTCGAAATGGAGCTTAGGTGCATCTTGTTTCCATTGATCATCCTTGAGATGTTTTATCCAACTTGATTGGAGTCCACCGGTGGTAAATTCAATTGATTGGACATGATTTGGAAAGGCACACACCTGTCTATATAAGGTTCCACAGTTGACAATGCATGTCAGAGGAAAAATCAAGCCATGAGGTCGAAGGAATTGTCTGTCGAGCTCCGAGACATGATTGTGTCGAGGCACAGATCTGAGGAAGGGTACCAAAACATTTCATCTGCAATGAAGGTCCCCAAGAACACAGTGGCCTCCATCATTCTTAAATAAAAGAAGTTTGGAACCACCAAGACTTTTCCTGAAGCTAGCCAAACTGAGCAATCGGGGGAGAAGGGCTTTGGGGGATGTTTTTCAGTGGCAGGAACTGGGAGACTAGTCAGGATCAAGGAAAAGATGAACCGAGCCAAGTAAAATGAAAACCTTGATGAAAACCTGCTCTAGAGCATTCAGGACCTCAGACTGGGGCGAAGGTTCACCTTCCAACAGGACAACGATCATAAGCACACAGCCAAGAAAACACAGGAGTGGCTTCGGGACAAGTCTCTGAATGTCCTTGAGTGGCCCAGCTAGAGCCCAGACTTGAACCCAATCTAACATCTCTGGAGATACCTGAAAATAGCTGTGCAGCGACGGTCCCCATCCAACCTGACAGAGCTTGAGAGGATCTGCAGAGAAGAATGGGAGAAACTCTCCAAATACAGTTGTGTCAAGCTTGTAGCGTAAATACCCAAGAATCGCTGCCGAAGGTGCTTCAACAAAGTACTGAGTAAAGGGTCTGAATACTTATGTAAATGTGATATTTCAGTTTAAAAAATGTATACATTTGCAAACAATTATGGGGTGTTGTGTGTAGATTGAGGGGGGAAAAACTATTTAATCCATTTTAGAATAAGGCTGTAACGTAACAAAATGTGGAAAAAGTCAATGGGTCTGAGTACTTTATGAATGCACTGTTCCTGTTGTTCATATGGAGAACTTATCTTTGTTTTTTTGTGTTGTTTTTATGTTTTGTAAATGTATTTTCATCTCTACTTATATTTTAGGAAGTTGAGCGTGAAATCTCCTTTCGGACAGAATGTGGCCTGTACTACTCGTACTATAAACAGATGTTGAGAGCTCCCTCCATACAGCAAGGTATGGTACAATGACTGTTACTCACAGTAGATATAGGCTAACCCCCCCCTACTCCCACAATCCCCTCAGGTTATTCTACTAGTCATCTCGGGAAAGAGCACAGAGGCTACTGAGAATCATAACCTTTTATGGTCACAAGTGCTCTTTCAGAACTCAATGCCCTGGAAATGAGCCCATTCACATTTAAAACATTTCCTTCTCTTGTAAACTCTGGACAGTCATCTTTTCGCCCACTCTATAAAATAAATGTATTTTAATTATGCAGCATTTGCCAAAAGAGAGGTCCTTAAATAGCGAGACAGAGGGCATTGGCATACCCCTCGGTCCACTTGTCTGTCTGGTCGCGTCCCTTCATCATTATGTAACGAGGGAGGTATTTGACCAATGGCTTGTTATGTAACCATGGTAACAAAGCTAGTTAAAAGGGAGACAATGAAGAAGAAAAAAAAGAAAAAAACAATGGCATTGTAAGTGACCTGTGTCATACTTTATCTTTTAACAGGACCTCTCAGGATGGGGTGTTGTATTTATGCATGGATATAGCGCAGTCATTTTGCCTGGCTCTAATCAAAGGCCTGGAGCGAAACCTCAGATCTTTGTTGCTATTTTCGAGGTACTGTTTGCTCATACCAAACGTAATTCAATAACGCTCTTGCCCAGCAGACTGGAAACATGATCACACTTTGTTTACATGATTCCATCTGCCCAAGTTAGCGTGATCCTATCCCGGCATCATAACTCGGCAGAGTTAATATGAGATCAGAGTGATGCGTCACCGTTTTTTAAATTGTCACGCAAATGTGGAATTAGTATCTCACACCCTATAACTCTGGAGAAGTTAGTCTGTTTAGTTTGAATGAGTTGCTGTATTACTCTAAACTTTCTGTGACTGGTCCACTTTCAGTATATAAAGTAAGTGTCCAGTGAAAATCTCACTTTTTAAAAGTTAAGGACCGTAAAAAAAAAAAAAAACTTGCTATTTCCTCATAAAGGATGATGACATCCTCATGAGGAGGATGAGCTGGCCAATCAGTTGTCTATTCGCATTAATATTTTTAATGAGCGGTTACTCGCCGACACAATAGAGTAGTGAGGAAGAGGAGGAGCTCCGCTGGCCGTTCGTGTCTGGAAGTAATTTAGCCGTTGATTGTAGCCATTGGCACTCTGTAGTTGCAATTTTCTCTAGTTTTCTCGTGTCAATTAACTTTTTACATTCCTGGATTACTCATTATACCAATAAAGTCAGATTTAATCAACAAATAGGATAGTCAGTTTAAAAAAGGTTAAGGGTGCAAGACTGTGTACACATCTGGCTGTGTTGGCAAAATCACTACATATCCCATCGAGCCAATCAGAGAGAGGCTGCCCATTGTCACAGTTCCACGACCAGTCAAACATCCAGCTAACCCTATGCCAATGATGCCAGTGGATCTCAAAACTGAACTTGGATCCGTGTTAAGTAGAAATTATATCCTTCGCCACCGTTGTCTTACAACACGACAGATCGTGCGAACCAGTCAACAAAACAATAAATCATTTTCAAGTTTCTTTCCAGCGAATTTCTTAGTTACATGATTGTACGTATAACTAGCTAAGAAGCTTTGAAGTTGAGGGTGCAGTATTTATGAAGTTTGGCAATGAGGACGAAAACTAGTAGCGTAGTTTAGTCAGGGAAAGCCGGGGAAAACGAGCTCGGGGCAGGATATACTGTAGCTGGGCGCCCATGTGCACTAGGCTAATTCAGGGCACAGATTGTAGTTTTTATGCCATTATATCACAAAAAAAGTTTGAACAATTCAGAGACTGAAACGAATACATCAGATGACAAATATTTAACTGGATACACAATCCCGAAATCAGCTGTCACTGTCAATAGTAAAACAATGCTTCAAATGACGTTTGATTGAACCAGGAATCTAGAAAATGAATGGTGAGGTCGATTCCGGACACGTTGGGCTTCTCCTCCTCACCACTCTGTTCTGTTGTTGTCCACCTAAACCATTCCAACACAGAAAAAACTGCCCTTTAACATACATGATTACCAGTTTTTGGAAGGAGACCTATTTCACTTATATTGTAATTCATTATAGGTCATAATTCATAGAAATCTGGAAACATGGGACAGTTACTTTAAGAAAGAACCTCATTTCTGTCTGTATGTGATCAGGTCTTTCAGAGCTCATCAATGATAATGCCACTGAATCCAAGAGAACCATCAACCTCCTGCGACGCATGAACATCTATCAGGAGGTGTTCCTAGGTGTTCTCTATAGGATTCTACCCATACAGGTAATACAGAGAGCACACATCTACTAACATGGCATTTCAAATAGTAATGGAGATGATTGATAAGATGATTGGTCATTATCTCATGGTTTGTGTGTTTGTTTCAGGCCTACCTGGAGCCAGTGTATTTCTATATCTACACAGTGTTTTCCCTGCAAGCGGTGTATGTCATAGCCCTATTCATCACCAGCTGGCTGCTCAGTGGTTCCTGGCTAGCAGGGGCTCTCACTGGAGTCTGGTACATCCTCAACAGGTATACATCTCACCATGCACACCCAACTAATGATTCATTGTAAGGCTAAACGTATTGGCCTGGTCCCAGATCTGTTGGTGCTTTTGCCTACTTCATTGTCAAGCTAAACATGACACAAGTCCATAAGGACTTGGCAAGAGAGTAGAAGCAGACTGGCATACAGTTTATACAGTTATAGCTACTGGACAAACTTGATGACCTACTGCAAGCTGTCACAAGTCCAATCCTAAAATGCCCCCTTCGACCTGAGATCTGAATGGACATTTAAATGGTGGTGGTCTGAGTGTTCCATATGTGTGATTGTGTTCCAGAGTGGACACAACGCGGGTGGAGTTCACCATCTCTCTCAGGGAGAACTGGTCCCTGCCCTTCTTCGCTCTCCAGATAGCTGCCATCACTTGCTACCTGAGGCCTCACCTCAAACCCATCCAGCAGGTAGACACTCACCTAGCAGAGGACACCATCATCTCCTCTGTTCTCTACTCGCATACAATTAGACCAGAATAGGAGAATGAAGAGAACATCTGTGGAAATAGACAATGAATCACTATCAAATGAAGTATCTTATCTTAGAAGTTGATTTGAGGTCAAGTGGCTGATTTCATAATGGGATCTGTGTTCTTCTGTCCACTCCTTTCCTGTGAGCAGAAGGTGGTGTTGTGGCTGATGTTCCTGGCCACGTTGTGTTTCTGCCTCACCTGGCAGTTTAATCAGTTCATCCTGCTGGTTCAGGCTCTCATCATCTTCACCCTGGACTGTCTGGACCTCATCTCCACAGAACAGGTCTGCGACATCATTCCTCTCTCATCATGCACGTTACCATCACAGCATTCAGCCAAATATATGTTGCTTTATTTTGTTCCTAGGCCGAGATTCAATCCGTCACAGATTTAAGGACCTGTGCATGATATTAGAGAGATCACGTTCACTGTGGGTGGCAGCTCAAGCAATCAGGATTGAGGGTTAGAGTTGAGCCGGGATCTGCACATGAAGCTAGGTTCAGGGTTTTGGTTCAAATACAATTGTATTTGTCACATGCGCCAAATACCACAGGCGTAGACTTTTCTGTGAAATGCTTATTTGTGAGGCCTTTCCCTACAGTGCAGAGTAATAGTATATTCAAGGAGTACTGGTACCGAGTCAATGTGCAGGGGTACGAGGTAATTGAGGTAATATGTACATGTAGATAAGGGACTAGGCTATCAGGATAGATCAAAAAACATAGTAGCAGCAAGGGTATGTGAAAGTGTGTCTGTCTGTGAGTGTGTCGTCAATATGTGTGAGCGTGTGTGTGTGTGTGTGTGTGTTGGAGTGTCAGTGTACTGTGTGGGTAGAGTCCATTGAGTGCGCATGAGACAGTGCAAGCGATTCAGTGCCCCACCCCCCAAAAGTGTCAATGCAAATAGTCTGAGTAGCCATTTGATTAGCAGTGTTATGACTTGCGGATAGAAGCTGTTCAGGAGCCTTTTGGTCCTAGACTTGGTGCTCCGGTACCGCTTGCCGTGCGGTAGCAGAGAAAACAGTCTATGACTTGGGTGGCTGGAGTCTTTGACAATTTTTAGGGCCTTCCACCGCCTGGTACAGAGGTCCTGGATGGCACACAGCTCAGCCCTAGTGATGTACCGGGCCTTACACACTACCCTCTGTAGCGCGGATGCCAAGCAGTTGCCATACCAGGCGGTGATGCAGCCAGTCGAGATGCTCTCATGGTGCAGCTGTAGAACTTTTTGAGGATCTGAGGGCCCATGCCAAATCTTTGAGGCTAGGGTTACAGTTGAGGTTGGTGTTTGTATTTTGGGTTGAGGGTTACAGTTGAGCCAGGATGTGGACATGAAGCTAAGGTTAGGGTTTTAGTTAGGGTTGAGGCTATGGTTAGGGTTGAGCCAGGACGTGGACTTTGTAGCTCAGTTGGTAGACCAGGGTGCTCGTAACGCCAGGGGTAGTGGGTTCTATTCCCAGGACCACCCATACGTAAAATGTATGCACATATGGCTGTACGTCGCTTTGGATAAAAGAGTCTGCTAAATGGCATATATTATTACCGATTCCTCTCTCCAGGTGACCTGCCTGTACCTAGTCCAGGTAAGCAGCCTGCTGTGCGTGTGGCTGCTGCAGTTCTGTAACTCCATGATCCTGGGCTCTCTGGCTCTCAGCTTCATTGTGGCCGCTCTCTTTGTCAAGCACTTCCAGGTGAGCCCAAACACATACTGTATGTTCCTCTTAAAATCCCAGGGATTTGACTTGGTTTATTTTACAGTCTTGATATACAGTAAGTGCAACATCTGTGGTCATGATACACTGATATGCTCTTTGTCTTTTTGCCTTGTGTTCCATGGAGAGAGGGCTGAAGACAGGAGGTCTCGCAGCACGGCTGGGAAAGCTGCTCCTTCACACCGTCCTCGTCCTCGCACTAACATTCACTATTCATTATTTAGCCAAGGTGAGCCCTGAGACTTGTACTACATCCTCCTCCTCCTGTCACCAGGAATGAATAGGTCATCTATGTGTGTTACGGGCTGCGGAGAAGCCAGGAGGAAGGCACACAGGAGTCGGGAGGACATTGTGAAAACATCTACAGTACCAGTCAAACGTTTGGACACGCCTACTCATTCAAGGGTTTTTCTTTATTTTTACTATTTTCTACATTGTAGAATAATAATGAAGACATCAAAACTATGAAATAACACATTTGGAATCATGTAGTAACCAAAAAAGTGTTAAACAAATCAAAATATATTTCAGATTCTTCAAAGTAGCCACCCTTTGCAATGATGACAGCTTTACACACTCGTAACATTCTGTCAACCAGCTTCACCTGGAATGCGTTTCCAACAGTCTTGAAGGACTTCCCACATATGCTGCTTTTCCTTCACTCTGCGGTCCAACTCATCCCAAACCATCTCATTTGGGTTGAGGTCAGGTGATTGTGGAGGCCAGGTCATCTGATGCAGCACTCCATCACTCTCCTTCTTGGTAGAATAGCTGTTACACAGCCTGAAGGTGTGTTGGGTCATTGTCCTGTTGAAAAATAAATGATAGTCCCACTAAGCACAAACCAGATGGGATGGCGTATCACTGCAGAACGCTGTGGTAGCCATACTGGTTAAGTCACTGACAGTGTCACCAACAAAGCACCCCCACACCATCACACCTCCTCCTCCATGCTTCACAGTGGGAACCACACATGCGGAGATCATTCATTCCCCCGACTTGTTGACTGCTCGATCCACACAGCAGACATTGTGGGCTAGGTTAGGAATGCTGTGTTGAACGTGTGGCGTCATTACATCATGTACCTACGTTATATAGCTTTGACATCGGCGTTAAAATAGACATTGGGCCGATGTTGGCATTTTTAGCTAATATCGTCCGATTCCGATATCTTCACTGGTATATCGTGCTTCCCTGGTGTTTTTTCGTAGTTTTGATGTCTTCACTGTTATTCTACAATGTAGAAAATAGTCAAAACGAAGAAAAACCCTTGAATGAGAAGGTGTGTCCAGACTTTTGACTGGTACTGTATATCCAGCTGTTTCAAAATACAGCATGTAACTGAAACTTACATGGGACTAACTATGTGTCTGTCATGTACATGATGTGAACTTGCATCTAAGGAATGTTGTTTTTAAATGTCTTGCTGTTTCGTGTTGACTCAGACATGCATAACCTGACCTTATCTCTTTTCCTTGTGTATCTTCGTGTTTGCGCAGCAAGCGTTGCAGGTCCGATCGGATGAACACATCTTTAAATTCATAAAGTCCAAATTTGGCTTGGGGCCTACCAGGTAGAATGCACTGACTTCCTTCATCATGTTTTAAATGATTCACTAATTGACACTTACCTAGTGTAGAATCCTGAGATGATAAAACCCCTTTCATTGATCGCATATTAAATATAATTTATGCACGCGGAGGAAATGTGCTGTGGTCTTTCAGATTAAGTATCCAGCAAACTGAGGGAAATAACTGCTATGTCAATTCTCAAAGCCACAGTGTAACAAGAGCTTGCCAACATCTTTCTCGCTCTCTCTCGCTTTCTGTGTCTCTCTCTTTCTGTGTCTCGCTCTCCTCTGTGTTTCTCGCTCTCTCTCTCCTCTGTTTCTCGCTCTCTCTCTCTCTCTCTGTGTCGCTCTCTCTGTGTCGCTCTCTCGCTGTGTCTCTTGCTTTCTCTTTCTGTGTCTCTCTTTCTCTGTGTCTCTCTTTCTGTCTCTCGCTCTCGCTCTCGCTCTCTCGCTCTGTGTCTCTCGCTCTCTGTCTCTCTCTCTCTGTGTCGCTCTCTCTCTCGCTCTATGTGTCTCTCGCTCTCTGTCTCTCTGTCTCTCTCTCTCTGTCGCTCTCTCGCTCTCTGTCTTTCTGTGTCTCTCGCTCTCTGTCTTTCTGTGTCTCTCGCTCTCTCTCTTTCTGTGTCTCTCGCTCTCTCTCTTTCTGTGTCTCTCGCTCTCTCTCTTTCTGTGTCTCTCGCTCGCTCTCTTTCTGTGTGTCTCTCGCTCGCTCTCTTTCTGTGTGTCTCGCTCTCTCTCTCTCTGTCTCTCGCTCTCTCTCTTTCTGTGTGTCTCTCTTTCTGTGTGGCTCTTTCTGTGTTTCTCTCTTTCTGTGTCTCTCTCTCTTTCTGTGTCTCTCTTTCTGTCTCTCTCTCATTGTGTCTCTCTCTCTCTTTCTGTGTCTCTCTTGCTGTGTCTCTCGCTCTCTCTCTCCTCTGTGTCTCTCTCTGTGTGTCTCTCTCTCTCTGTGTGTGTCTGTCTCTCTCTGTGTCTCTCGCTCTCGCTCTCTCTCGCTGTGTCTCTCGCTCTCTCTCCCGCTCTCGCTCTCTCGCTGTGTCTCTCGCTCTCTCTCGCTGTGTCTCTCGCTCTCTCTCTTTCTGTGTCTCTCTCTCTCTCTCTCTCGCTGTGTCGCTCTCTCTCTTTCTGTGTCCCTCTCTCTTTCTGTGTGTCGCTCTTTCTGTGTCTCTCTCTTTCTGTGTGTCTCTCTTTCTCTGTGTCGCTCTTTCTCTGTGTCGCTCTCTCTTTCTCTGTGTCGCTCTCTCTCTCTCTCTCTCTCTGTGTCTCTCGCTCTCTCTCTCTCTGTCGCTCTCGCTCTCTCTCTTTCTGTGTCTCTCGCTCTCTCTCTTTCTGTGTGGCTCTCTTTCTGTGTTTCTCTCTTTCTGTGTGTCTCTCTCTCTCTTTCTGTGTCTCTCGCTCTCTTTCTGTGTCTTTCTGTGTCTCTCTCTTTCTGTCTCTCTCTCGCTGTGTCTCTCTCGCTGTGTCTCTCTCTCTTTCTGTCTCTCTCTTGCTGTGTCTCTCGCTCTCTCTCTTTCTGTGTGTCTCTCTTTCTGTGTGTCTCTCTTTCTCTGTGTCTCTCTTTCTCTCTGTGTCTCTCGCTCTCTCTCTCTGTGTCGCTCTCTCTCTGTGTCGCTCTCTCTCTCTGTCTTTCTGTGTCGCTCTCTCTCTCTCTGTCTTTCTGTGTCGCTCTCTCTCTCTCTGTCTCTGTGTCGCTCTCTCTCTTTCTGTGTCGCTCTCTCTCTTTCTGTGTCGCTCTCTCTCTCTCTTTCTGTGTCTCTCGCGCTCTCTCTCTTTCTGTGTCTCTCGCGCTCTCTCTCTTTCTGTGTCTCTCGCGCTCTCTCTCTCTCTCAATTCAATTGTTTTGCTCAATTCAATTCGCTTTATGGGCATGACGTACATATTGCCAAAGCTTATTTTGGATATTTACAATATAAAAAAATTTGAATCAAAATTGTCAACGGGACAACAGTAACAACAATAACCAAGGGTCAAAATAACCATGCATTCAACAATAACAATAAGCATACAGTAGAGTACATGTGCAGGTTGATTGGTCTGTCAGACACTGTCCCTCAACTTATGGCAGGCAGCAATGTAGTGCGCTGCCAACCCACAGCTCTCTGCGTCCTCCCCCAACAGGGCGGGTAGCCTATCCTCATCAGAAAGGTCTTTGAAACCTTGAATAAGGGTTTCAAATTTGGGAAAATGACACTCTCTAATTGTTTTATATTTTTGACATTTTGTCAGGAAATGCAGCTCCGTCTCAGGTTCTGCTGTTGTGCAGTGGTTGCAAAGCTTTTCCTCGCCTTTCTCTCTCTCTCTTTCTGTCTTTCAAATTCAAGCTGCTTTATTGGCATGAAAAACATTGTGTCAATATTGCCAAAGCAACAATGTATACAATATACATTGTAATAAAATTATAAACAATAACAAATAATAATATAAAATGGTAGTTATTAATAATAATAATAATAATAATACTACAAAATTAAAAATCTCTCTGTCTCTCTCTCTTTCTGTGTCTCTCTCTCTTTCTGTGTCTCTCTCTCTTTCTGTGTCTCTCTCGCTCTCTCTTTCTGTGTGTCTCTCTCTCTCTGTGTGTCTCTCTCGCTCTCTCTCACCGTGTCTTTCTCGCTCTCAGAGATTTCGATGCCAGTCTTTACCTGTGTGAGGAAGCCTTTGGCCTGCTTCCCTTGGACACGTTTGACCGCTTGGCTGGCACTCTGCTGGCATACCCTTACCTCGTCACCCTGATTGTGCTCCTGGTGATGCTGGCGCTGGTAACACTGGCCAACCTCTGGTAAGGTGCATTTCCTCCTGTAGCTGTGGACTGAGAATGACGTTCTGAAGAGCCCACATACGGCTGAGTCATGCCCCGGACATAACAGGTCCCTGGCTTCCAAGCGCTCTCAGCCTTAATCCCATGTGGATATTGCAATACTTATCCACATTTTGTTGGGTTGTCATTTATTTTCTTCATTCTGTTCCCTTAAATTGCTTCACCATCTGTCATGCTGAGGCCCGTTTTATCCGGCAAAACACTGAGACAGAGTAGAGTTCAAGAGGTTGCTCGTTGGTAACCCACACATCTATCACTTAATCATTTTGAATGAGTCATTCATTATTTCTTCTTCTTAATAATTCGTAAAGAGGCTCTCCTTTTTGTGTTTGTATATGCTTTATTTGGACAGTTTCGCCACTGACGGGGAGGTAGATGAGGAGACACCGTAGGAGTCTTTGCACATAACATTTTGATTTAGCCAATCACATGCCACTGCTGTCAGTTTCGTTATTCTCTAGCTGTGTGGAGACCTACTACAACATATTGAGGTAGTGGACGGCAGGCAGCATCACAACAATCCTCTTGAGTCTTCTCCCTAAGGCCCTGTAAATACCTCAGCATGTCACGTCTCACCGTGTTGTTCCTTCCCTGTTTGATGAGAGCGAGAATCCTGCTCCTATCCTTTTTGTCCTGTTCTCATTCCAGTTATCAGAACCCAGTCTGGACCCCCAGGCACTCAACCCTCCCGCGAGCTAATCATTACAGGCTCATTTCAGATACACCAGTTAACCTTTTGGAGGCGAGCGAAAGACAAACTGAATAGTCTGCCTAATGTCTCTCTCGCCTTTTTTATGTATTATGCATCAATGTTTTTCCCATTCTCAGTGATTCTTCAGCAGTCGGGCGTCCGCTGAAAGGCCGGTTCGAGGAGCGGCCGATTTGTATGCGGGCAGATGTCGCCTACAATGTGTTACACACCGTCTTCTTCGGCCTCCTGGCGCTCAGCACCATGAGGTGCGCTCCACTGCTTGTTCAAGAGGATATCTCTCCGGACATGTCTGGAATTTTGCTGATTAACCAATATCTACTTCCTTTATCTCTCTTTCTCTCTCTCTTTCTCTTTCTTTCTTTCTTTCTTATTCTTTCTGTTTAATCTACCCATCTGTCCTTCGTCTGAGTGGGCCTGCCCCTGTTCATTCGATTTTTTTTTTCTCCATTTCTCTCGCACTCTCCAAAACCGCCATCTCCTTCTCTTGCCAAACGTTTTGATCGTCACCCCGCTTCCAATTTGTGATGTTTATTTTGACGCCTCATAATATAAGGAGAACGCTGCTGATAATTTCCTCATAATTCAAAGTACATTTTGCAAAGGTAAACGGGGGGGGAAAAAAGTTGAAATAAGGTTGTTCTGATCTTTTAAATACACCGTTCTTCTCCTCTCTCCAGAATGAAATATCTGTGGACAGGCCATATGTGTGTCTTTGCTGCCTATGGCGTGTGTGGCAAGGAGCTGTGGTCCCTCTGCCTGAACATGATCCACTGCAACACTAAAACAAAGGTAGAGGCAACAGCTCCGATCCCTAACGTTTCTTTTAACAGAAGAATGAGCGCCGTACCTGTTAGCAGGTTCTGCGTTCCACCATGAGATGGGCCAGGCCTACACTGAGGCAATAGGAACACATTGAAACGGTAGCTTGCTTGTACTGTGCTGGACAGTTCCAGCCTTATCCAGTAGGTGGCGATATGGTAACAACCAATTTACAACCAAGATGTCCGTAGAGAGAAACTAAGTGTCACAACAGATTGTAATGTTCACCCAGGTAAATTTTCTCTCTCGTTTTGCAGCTGAGGCTGATCAGGTACACGGTTCCACTTGCCATTCTGGGATTCCTATATTACAAGGTGAGACATTTGCCTTGCTATGTCATCACAATTTGCAGTACAATATTTTCTCACCCACAGAAATTGCAGTAAATGTGAACTGATATGGAGTTAAAAATGGAAGCAGCTACCGGCTGGTGGCTAGTGTGTTAAGGACTTTGGCTCTCTCCTCCTCTCCTCACTATCAACAGTACAGAGGATTTGGCAGTCATTGGGATGTGTGAATGGATGTGTGATTTATATGAAAGTGGTTATTGTGAGCCGATGTGTTTCTGTGGAGTTTGGTTATTTAGATTATTTTTCTTCATAGTTCTGGCCCAAACTGATGACGGAAGTATCAGAACTGAGAGAATTCTACGACCCTGACACCGTTGAGCTGATGACCTGGATTAGGTAAAATCCGATGTATTTCTGCTTTAACCTGCGCACATACAGTTGAAGTCGGAAGTTTACATACACTTAGGTTGGAGTCATTAAAACTGGTTTTTCAACCACTCCACAAATTTCTTTTTAACAAACTATAGTTTTGGCAAGTCAGTTAGGACATCTACTTTGTGCATGACACAAGTAATTTTTCCAACAATTGTTTACAGACAGATTATTTAACTTATAATTCACTGTATCACAATTCCAGTGGGTCAGAAGTTTACATACACTAAGTTGACTGTGCCTTTAAACAGCTTGGATAATTCCAGAAAATTATGTCATGGCTTTAGAAGCTTCTGATAGGCTAATTGACATCATTTCAGTCAATTGGAGGTTTACCTGTGGATGTATTTCAAGGCCTACCTTCAAACTCAGTGCCTCTTTGCTTGACATCATGGGAAAATCTAAATAAATCAGGCAAGACCTCAGAAAAAAATTGTAGACCTCAACAAGTCTGGTTCATCCTTGGGAGCAATTTCCAAACGCCTGAAGGTACCACGTTCATCTGTACAAACAATAGTACGCAAGTATAAACACCATTGGACCACGCAGCCGTCATACCGCTCAGTAAGGAGACGCGTTCTGTCTCCTAGAGATGAACGTACTTTGGTGCGAAAAGTGTAAATCAATCCCAGAACAACAGCAAAGGACCTTGTGAAGATGCTGGAGGAAACAGGTACAAAAGTATCTATATCCACAGTAAAACGAGTCCCATATCGACATAACCTGAAATGCCGCTCAGCAAGGAAGAAACCACTGCTCCAAAACCACCATAAAAAAGCCAGATTACGGTTTGCAACTGCACATGGGGACAAAGATTGTACTTTTTGGAGAAATGTCCTCTGTTCTGATGAGACAAAAATAGAACTGTTTGGCCATAATGACCATCGTTATGTTTGGAGGAAAAGGTGGGAGCCTTGCAAGCCGAAGAACACCATCCCAACCGTGAAGCACGGGGGTGGCATCATCATGTTGTGGGGGTGCTTTGCTGCAGGAGGGACTGGTGCACTTCACAAAATAGTTTTCCTCCCTCATGATGCCATCTATGTGGATATATTGAAGCAACATCTCAAGACATCAGTCAGGAAGTTAAAGCTTGGTCGCAAATGGGTCTTCCAAATGGACAATGACCCCAAGCATACTTCCAAAGTTGTGGCAAAATGGCTTAAGGACAACAAAGTCAAGGTATTGGAGTGGCCATCGCAAAGCCTTGACCTCAATCCTATAGAAAATTTGTGGGCAGAACTGAAAAAGCGTGTGCGAGCAAGAAGGCCTACAAACCTGACTCACTTACACCAGCTCTGTCAGGAGGAATGGGCCAAAATTCACCCAACTTGTTGTGGGAAGCTTGTGGAAGGCTACCCGAAAGTTAAACAATTTAAAGGCAATGCTACCAAATACTAATTGAGTGTATGCAAACGTCTGACCCACTGGGAATGTGATGAAAGAAATAAAAGCTGAAATAAATCATTCTCTCTACTATTATTCTGGCATTTCACATTCTTAAAATAAAGTGGTGATCCTACCTGACCTAAGACAGGGAATTGTTACGAGGATTAAATGTCAGGAATTGTGAAAAACTGAGTTTAAATGTATTTGGCTAAGGTGTATGTAAACTTCCGACTTCAACTGTACACTCACACGTCCGTAGATGTCAAACAAACGCAAATCAGGTTAGCTTTGTTCCACAGATCAAGTAACACCATAGTTGCCTGTGACTGCATGTGTTTATGGAAATGTAGATTTGGTGAGCTGTGGTGCATGAATAAGACATGGAGGTCTGGAGAGGACCCAGCTGTTGGCAGCGGTTCAGCCCGTGGCCCCGGCCCCTGTGGAAGGGTTTTATCAAGCCAATCCGTCCTGATGTGATCGGAGATGGATGTGAATTTGGCGTGGCTCCTTGGCTCAGAGAGACTGACTGGGGAGGACAGGCCTTAAAAAGACTCACTCTGTGAAATGACACAGGTTCTCTGCCTCCAGAGAAAATCCAATTTGCTCGGCGGATTAGCGTGTAGCGTTACCTTCACTAGTGCTGGCGCATTAAGCGTCTTGCCATGCGCTAATTACATTTAAGATGAAAGAGTTAAGCAGGGATCGTGTTTCATGAGACTCGGGCATAGCAAAGCTGCCCTTGTTTGTAAATTATCACAAATTCAGAGCGAATGTGAACAAAAAAAACATAGGAACATATATTTCTGTCTCATTCACAGTATTTACATGAAGTACTCATTGGTTTGTTATGGTAATCTTGCCGGGGAACGTACTCGAACATACCTTCTATCCACGGGCACTTTTTAAATAGTTACATTGTAGTAAATCTGAAGAATTCAGGAGGTTTAATCGGTGCAGCAGAGATGTTAAGGAGAGAAGAAGACTGGTTTGCTGACTGTTTCTTTTTCAGTTAAAGCTGAGTCTGTAAGTCTGAGTCCCTCCAGCTTCCTCCTGCTAAATGCACATTCAGAAGTCAGTGGTAGCTCGCCATTGTGTATGAAAATGCTTGATCATTTCTCTCTTGACTTTTCTGGCTCCACTCTTCATGGTGCCCTTTTTTAAGTCGTGCTGGTGTCTTGTCATTACTGTCTTTGACAGCGTTGTGAGGCACCGTCATCACAGACACCCTTATCATTTAAGCGTTGGCTGCTATGCAATTAATTTCCCCTCTTTTGTTCGGCGGTTAATGTTGTCACGCCATCCTTTTGATTCTGGAAAGCTGAGTTATTTCCGAATGTTGCCTTGTTTTTGAATAATGAAGACAAATGGCACTTTTTTGTTTTCCCAGGGAAACTTCTGTCGTTGTAAGAGCGGCTGTTCACTACTGGAACAATGAGGACCGTTTTTCGCGCTGTAAACTGTGGATTCCTTCATGTTTTTGATACGCTCATATCCTCCACTTAAACTCCTTGCTAATTGTCGTTCTGTCAGCTTGATTTTTTTCTCTTCCTTTATAATTTGTCGAAATTTGAAGTTTTCCCCTTATTATACATAGTCTCCAGAGGATGTCAGTAGCAGTAAGTAAAACTCTGTCTGTCCTCGTATGAACCACAGTTATTCCCCCCCTCAGGATAATATCAATGGAAAGCTTGTGACTTCGCCCACTGTGAAATTGCATTATAATAACATTTTTGCCAACCCTACCTCTCTCAACCGATCAGTCAGTCAATCAATCATCATCACCCTCCGCTCAGTCTCCGGACTCTGTGGCGGTTGAATTGGCCATTATAGTGGCTGGTTGGTGTAACAGCCGATTATCTGTGGCGGTCCGTCTCTTCTAGCTGGGAGCAGAGCGGTCAGTCAGATAGGATGAGCAGAGCTGTAGGATCTTAGGATGGACGTGACAGGCCCATCTCTGTTTCGATCTCCGTTTCTGCCGTACCTGAGCTCCCTACAAATCCCAGCCGTGAGCACCTCAGAGCTGTTAGCATCCCCCTCCCTCCCGTACCTGCCTCTATTTTAGACATTTGAGTAGGCTATCCTCCTCCTTTACTCTCTGATTCGTAGACACTGAAACTTTTCACCCATCTGTTCTCTTTCTCTCTCTGCCGGCAGCACTGCCACTTTAAAGTCTGCATCAACAGGTGTACAATGGTGTTAATTTACTGCATGACATAGTCCCACCTCTGCATGTAGCATAACTAACACACAGGCACATTCATGCATACCAATTTCACGCTTAATCACCATCCGTGTCCTCCTTCTCCAGCTATTAACAGCATTAATACATTTTTATAATGTCACCGGGGCGGCGGGCGTTTAGACAGCAGAATATCAATCTGAAATGAAAAAGAAATCAGCTGAGGTCTGAGGAATCCCACTTGAATATGCAGCAATTAAACGCAAACTCCCACAGAGAGGAAGGAAGTGACCCAGAAGAGCAGGTCAGAGGTCAGCCCCATCACCCCATCACACACAGCCCCGGGTGGTTGGCGATTAGCCCCACAAGCTGCTAATGTTCCTAGCGGGGGAATCCTATCTCTCCCCCCAGAGCCCAGAGGGAACCAGCGGTCTCAACCTATCCCCCCCCTTTACTGTGATGTGGATTAGAATGGCAAATCAACATGAGGTTTTGGGGGAGGAATGGAGGAGCTAATAGCTGCTGTGAAAGAGGCTCTGCTATGACCTCTTACAGAGTTAGTGAGCGATTTGATTTCCTTTTCTAATATAGATATATATATATATATATACACACTGACTCCTCCACCAGGGGATAGTAAATGAAACTGAAATCATTTAATTCTGCGTGTGTGTGTGTGTGTTTGAGCAAACTACCTTTTTTTCTTATGCTCTTTTGTGCTGTTCTCGACTGGCTAATTGATTCGTGAAGTACCTGAACAAAAGCTCGACAGGTGGTTCTCAACCAACTATGTGCACACTGTGCTGCTTGTTCCTGCCCGAAATGACCTGATTCCTCAGTTATTACCAACAATTACCACCAACATAATTATTCCTGGAAATGGTTGCTATGGGTGGAAACGCACTCTCGCTCCCCACACGAGTGTATCCATGCAATCAGACTTGCCGGGTTGAGGGAGAATGTATACAGACCAGACTGTCAACATGAAGATTGTTCCGTCTTCTGTGTTGTGGCTCGTGATAAATAAAAAAAAATGTGGCTCGTGATTTTGACAAAACCGCCCCCCGAGTTGTGTAGCTGGTCAGAGGGTGTCTCAGGCATGTACCGGTGTAGGGTGAGTCACTGTGTCGATGAGCGGAGATCAGTGTTACGAGACCGAGCCGGCCAAGGTTGGGCTGTGGTAGTAACAAGGCTCTGCCTAAGAGTCGGCCTCTCTAGGCTGTAATCATATAACACATTCCACACTGGGCTTTGTCCTTCCTGTGAGTCCTCACTCGCCACCTCCTCTAGAACACCTTGAGAAAGATTCCTTGGCGAAAGAAAGATGAACATGGTTTATTTGTCTGATAACTATTCTATGTTCCCAGCAGCCTTAGTAGGCTGCCCTTTCGCTAGCCTTTCAATCTCTCCTTGAAGTTGTTCCAGTATTTTTTTGTTCTTAAAATAAAATAGAAGTGAAAGTCTTAACACGCCTGCAAAGGTTATCGTAAAAAAACTTGATGGCATTGAGTAAAGGATACCTGCAGTGTGCAAGTACAGATATCAGTGTGGTGCTAGCCTGCTACTGAGTCATGAGGAAACCGACAAAAATAACGCCGTCTTGTTAAATACACAAATATACCGGCTCTACAGCGTGGTAACGTCTTCTACCTCTGTGTAGCATACAGCAGTATAAACGCTGATCTCCCAGAAAACACTTCTTCTACCTTGTCTTCCAGCTCAAAGACGCCCAAGAAAGCAGTGTTTGCTGGGAGCATGCAGCTGCTGGCTGGGATCAAACTGTGCACAGGGAGAGTCCTGACTAACCACCCACACTACGAAGACCGAGCCCTGAGAGAGAGGACCAGACAGGTAAAACAAAATCCTTTATCCTTATCCTACTTCTATACTTAATTAAGTTTATTTTTACACAAGGCCTGACCTGAGAGGAGAGTAATATGGAGACACCTGTAAATATGTGTTGACCAGGGTTGGGGGTCAATTCCATTTTAAATTCAGTCCAACCAGGGAATTGAACAGTCCACTTGGAAAGGAAAGGGCCGTGTTCAAGTCACCTCCAGAATTGTAATGGAATTCAAAAAGGCGTGACCCCACTTGGGTGATGGTCCTATCAAGGAGAGGACACCACTTCTGTATACCTGTCCTGTGATATTAGCATGGTGCTGTGATATTAGCACGGTGCTGTGATATCGGTGCTGTGATATTAGCACGGTGCTGTGATATTAGCGCGGTGCTGTGATATTAGCACGGTGCTGTGATATTAGCACGGTGCTGTGATATTCGCACGGTGCTGTGATATTCGCACGGTGCTGTGATATTAGCACGGTGCTGTGATATTAGCACGGTGCTGTGATATTAGCACGGTGCTGTGATATTAGCACGGAGGGGACGTCAACTGCGGCGGGGAAATAGAGTCACATAAGCCTCAACATGAGAGTGTGCTATCAGTCACTTTTTATATTTCCTGTCTGGCTTTCCCCTCAGTTTTACAGAAGCGCGTGACTTTATCAGCCAGACAACGCCGTGTTTTCATCTCACCCGGGGATGGCAAGTAGCGTTTGTCAGATGCGGAGATTAATTGTGGTGGTGTGAACCGTCTCTAAAGCTCGTTAGACAATGCAGCGCGTGGGGCTAGGTGAGGGGGAGGCGGGCAGAGAGGAGACGGTGCAGGGCTGCTGGATGGTTGGGTACAGAGCGTTCTGCCACTCTGGGTGGCGCTCTACAGCGTGTGGTGCTGTGTCGTGCGGCGGTGTGGGGCTCACAGAGCTCTTTCAGGCAGAGTTCTGACTAATGAAGCTCTGCAGCTGTGGGAGGGAGAGGAGGGCTCCTCAGGTTGGGGGCTCTGCCTGGGGGACGTGAGCAGAATGTTCCCTCCACACCACCCTGCTGTGTGTCTGTCTGCCACTCAGCGCCACAGAGGCGTCAGCCCCCAGCACCAGCACGGCCCGCTGTTAACACTCATCGCAAAGTCTCTCATAGCCCTCTATCAATAAGTCATGCCTGTGTGTGTGTGTGTGTGCGTGTGTGTGTGTGTGTGTGTGTGTGTGTGTGTGTGTGTGTGTGTGTGTGTGTGTGTGTGTGTGTGTGTGTGTGTGTGTGTGTGTGTGTGTGTGTGTGTGTGTGTGTGTGTGTGTGTGTGTGTCTGTCTGTCTGAGACCTGTGTTGTGTTGTCCTCCATGTTTACGTGTGTGTGTGTGTGTATTATCCCCTGGGTGTGTTTTCTCTCCTGGTCGTTTCAGGTGTATCAGATCTACGCCCAGCAATCCCCGGAGGAGGTCCACGGGATCCTGCGCGCGGCGGGGGCTGATTTCGTGGTGATGGAGGACAGCATCTGCTACGAGAGGAGGCATGGCCGGGGCTGCAGGCTCCGAGACCTGCTGGACCTGGCCAACGGACACGTAGGTGTCGTTTCTCTTCTGTAATGGCAGGGGTTTGGGGTTCTGCGATGCCAGCTCGTTCACAAATGTATGACTGCCCGCGGATGTATGTATGTACACGCGTGAGTGTTTTGATGTGTAAGTGTTTGTTTAAACAGGAGGCAGATTGTTTGGTTAAAGTATATATTTTTTTGGAGAGAATTGATAGGAGGAATATTGATTGGACTGTTTCAGTATGAGAGAAAGGGAATGACGGATAGATTCTTTGGGCGTTTGTGAGATTGGGAGGGGAGGGTTGTTTGTGTGTGTGTGTGTGTGTGTGTGTGTGTGTGTGTGTGTGTGTGTGTGTGTGTGTGTGTGTGTGTGTGTGTGTGTGTGTGTGTGTGTGTGTGTGTGTGTGTGTGTGTGTGTGCGTGTGCGTGTGCATGTGTGTGTTTACATGTGCTCCCTATAAATCACATGTCTGTCAGCCTCTGTCACTCATAGACACTTCAAAGTATGATTGCTTTGAAAGGGCTCAATTACAGGCAGCGTTGGGGTCTGGAGATTCATCCTCCTCTGATCTGCGTCTCACCTCTGGTTGAAAGATGTATTTTCTCTCCTCCCGCTTTTGATGCTAGGAATAAATGAGTCACTGGTTGTTTGGATTTCTGGAGGCATGCTTGCCTTGCATAGTCTCATCCTTCCCGAGTGGTGTATGTGGGGTTAGTAATGTTTCACTGCATGTGATCCTCACGTCCACATTACGTAGAGATGGGCTCAACTCTTAGAAATCTTTATTGAGAGAATAACAAAAAACGTCTTCTTTTTTTTGTCAATTATTGAATACCCTGGATCCTTGTGATTTGTTATCCCCATCTTACCTACAAGTACAAATCTAACTCAAGGGTACTATTTACTTATGACAATACATTATGTCTGAACAGTTGACTGCATCTAATGTGTTTTTTGGATTAGATCATGGATGGCCCTGGGGACAACGACCCAGACTTGGTCCACGCCTCCCATCCTCGCTTCTGTGAGTCCGTCAAGACAGACGGCCCTGCCTACACAGCCCTCTTCACCCGCGTGTTCCAAAGCAAGACCTTCCACGTCTACAAGCTGAAGAAGGGCAAGAAGAGAGCCAAGGCAGACAGCGAGCCGGTGGCCATGGAGGATAAAACCCAGTAATAAGACCCTGGGGACCCCATAAACAACGCCCCATACCCCATAAACAACATCCCACCCATATCCAGCCCGCCCGCCCAGTCTCCGACTCAGCCTCCTGCTCCCTGCCAAGTCGATAACCCGATGACTTCTCTGTGCTCCCTGCTCTCTGGTCTACCCGAGTTCATCTGGAACCATGGCTGCACTCTCCCACCCGCCGCCCTCCCTCCTTCCATCCCGCCGTGCGCCACGGCGGCCAGAGGCAGGTGATCACGTCCGGCTGACACGGCGCTGATTTGAGCAGCGTCTGATTGCGGCGGGCGAGCAGATGAGCACATGCATATCAAACCAGGGCTTTGTGTCAGGAAGCTCATGTTTAAACAGGAGAGGAGGGATGACGGCGCATCACAACAACATTCGCGGCTCCCCTCTCGCTTTCACCCAGACTAAAGGCAGAGCAGAGGAGAGGAGAGAGACCTTTGAGAGGGAGCTGATTGAAAGATAGAGCAGCGGGGGTAATTATTGCGAAGTCTGGTCTCTTTGGTGGCTGGGTCTGCAGCCTGACTGCACAGCTGCACCCTGTGCCATTTTCCTTCTTTAAAAAAAAAAAACCGTGCCATGTCTCGTCTCCACTTGTTAACGAGGATCCCTCTTTCGATACTCTCTCACTCAAACGCAAAGTTCTGCATACGTTGTCAGTTGCGGTGCATCACGGGGAAGTGCCATTCTCATTGTGATGCATAACAGTCCTATCACTGAGGAGGATTTGCTTGTTCATTCCGTTGCATTGAAATTGGATGTTTAATTTAGTAGTTGGCTGACAGATTTTTTTTTTGACGAGGGAGAAGTCATTTCATTGTGTTTTCCTAATAAGTGCATACTAATGTAATGTTGTTGAGCATTGACATAGTTCATTTTCATATTTATTAATAATTCAGTTTAGATGCGTCGGTCATTTTAAGCAACAGTATTTTAATGGAAATGAAATGAGAAAATGTTTATTAACTGTGTGTATTCCCTCAACTCAACACCTCAGAATAATACAGTATTCTGTAGAAGGACTGCAGTGTGGTAGACCATGACCACTGGTCAATGTTGAATTAGGTGAATGGTTAACATATTCATGGTCACTGGTCTATGTATGCCTGGCTAAAATACAAATTCAAGTATTTAGATTTGTTTCACATGTTGGTGCATTACAAAATGGGATTGAAATAGATTTAATTGTAATTTTCTGTCATTGATTTACATTTATTTATACGGATTTAATAAAAATGAAATAACTCAAATATAGTTGTTGCATAAGTATTCACCCCCCTTTGTTTAGGCAAGCCTAAATTAGTTCAGGAGTAACATTTGGCTTAACAAATCACTTAAGTTACATGGTCTCACACTGTATGAATTAATAGTAGTTGACATGCTTTTTAATGACTACCACTTCCTCTGTCCCCCATACATACAACAGTTGTAAGGTTACTCAGTCAAGTATTGAATTTCAAGCACCGATTCAACTACAAAGACCAGAGAGGTGTACTACGAAGCAAGCTACAGTAGATCTACTCAGGGTTTTCTAAAGCTAGCCAGCTTCAGTTACTTTCCCATTCCAGCTCAGGCTTCCATCCGTACTACGATGGGGGATATTGCTCGTCCGTCTGCCGCTAACTCTAGCAGGCTTGTAACTGCGTTTGTATGTCGCACGTGGCTAGTCAAATACCAGACTTTTCATTGGGACGATTCTGAAACATCAATCCATGGGAAAGTCAGTGCCACATTTTTCATTTGTGCCCAAATCAAAATTAAAGAAAATAGCAAATTCAGCAGGCTTTCGTGTGAAATAGACTTTCAGAAGTGCTGTCTTTATTTTATTATTTGGGTGTGGTTATCAACACACAAATACCTTTTCCCCCCACTCCTATTGATCAAATAATTGTATTAAGTCATACAAATGTTTTACTGTGCGTGAAGTTTCAAATGCATTTGTCATTACAAAATATGTCATGTGATAGGTATTTTAACATGGTCACACTTTATTTGGATAGTCCAGATAGTCCCATCTATAGATGCTCTACAGATGGTTATACAGATGCTCTACAGATGGTTATACTGTCAATATGCTATCAAGGTCATACTATCTGTTGTTAAGCAACTGTGGTTACGGTTAGGGTTATGCTACTGTTAGGGTTATGCTACGGTTAGGGTTATGCTACGGTTAGGGTTATGCTACTGTTTGGGTTATGTTACGGTTAGGGTTATGTTAGGGTTAGGGTTATGCTACTGTTAGGGTTATGTTAGGGTTAGGGTTATGCTACGGTTAGGGTTATGTTACGGTTAGGGTTATGCTACGTTTAGGGTTATGCTACGGTTAGGGTTATGCTACGGTTAGGGTTATGTTACGGTTTGGGTTATGTTACGGTTAGGGTTATGCTACTGTTAGGGTTATGTCAGGGTTAGGGTTATGCTACTGTTAGGGTTATGTTAGGGTTAGGGTTATGCTACGGTTAGGGTTATGTTACGGTTAGGGTTATGCTACGTTTAGGGTTATGCTACGGTTAGGGTTATGCTACGTTTAGGGTTATGCTACGTTTAGGGTTATGCTACGTTTAGGGTTATGCTACGGTTAGGGTTATGTTACAGTTAGGGTTATGTTACAGTTAGGGTTATGTTACAGTTAGGGTTATGTTACTGTTAGGGTTATGTTACTGTTAGGGTTATGTTACTGTTAGGGTTATGCTACTGTTAGGGTTATGTTACTGTTAGGGTTATGTTACGTTAGGGTTATGCTACTGTTAGGGTTATGTTACAGTTAGGGTTATGCTACTGTTAGGGTTATGTTACAGTTAGGGTTATGTTATGTTAGGGTTATGCTACAGTTAGGGTTATGTTACAGTTAGGGTTATGTTACTGTTTTGGTTATGTTACTGTTTTGGTTATGTTACAGTTAGGGTTATGTTATGTTAGGGTTATGTTATGTTAGGGTTATGCTACTGTTAGGGTTATGTTACAGTTAGGGTTATGCTACTGTTAGGGTTATGTTACTTTAGGGTTATGTTATGTTAGGGTTATGTTACTGTTAGGGTTATGTTACTGTTTTAGTTATGTTACTGTTAGGGTTATATTTAGAATAAGGGTTAGGGTTATGTTACTGTTAGGGTTATATTTAGAATAAGGGTTAGGGTTATGTTACTGTTAGGGTTATATGTAGAATAAGGGGTATGGTTAGTAGATAGTGGAAATGTTACAGCTGCTCTACAGACTACAACACCCCCCCCCCCCCCCCCAAAAAAAAATGAACACAAAAACGGCAAAGGAATACACTTTTTGGCCTAAATGCAAAGCCTTATGTTTGAGGCAAATCCAACACAACGCATCACTGAGTAACTGTACGGTATCCTTATTTTCATCATGGTATGGTTATGCTTGACATCGGCAGAGACTGGGGAGTTTTTCAGGATAAAAAGAAATGGGATGGAGCTAAGCTCACGCAAAATCCTAAAGGACAACCTGATTCAGTCTGCTTTGCACCAGATACTGGGAGAGGATTTGTGGGTTTTTGTTTGTCCATCTCTTGAGGATTGACCACAAGTTCTCAATGGGATTAAGGTCTGGGGAGTTTCCTGGCCATGGACCCAAAATATCGATGTTTTGTTCCCCGAGCCACTTAGATATCACTTTTGCCTTATGGCATGGTGCTCCATCATGCTGGGAAAGGCAGTGTTCGTCACCAAACTGTTCCTGGATGGTTGGGAGAAGTTGCTCTCGGAGGATGTGCTAGTACCATTCTTTATTCATGGCTGTGTCCTTGGGCAAAATTGTGAGTGAGCCCACTCCCTTGGCCCGAGAAGCAACCCCACACATGAATGGTCTCAGGATGCTTCACTGTTGGCATGACACAGGACTGATGGTAGCGCTTACCTTGTCTTCTCTGGACAAGTTTTTTTCCAGATGCCCCAAACAATCGGAAAGGGGATTCATCAGAGAAAATGACTTTACCCCAGTGGTCAGCAGTCCAATCCCTGTACCTTTTGCAGAATATCAGTCTGTCCCAGAGAGAAGTGGCTTCTTTGCTGCCCTTCTTCACACCAGACCATCCTCCAAAAGTCTTCGCCTCACTGTGCGTGCAGATGCACTCACACCTGCCTGCTGCCATTTCTGAGCAAGCTCTGTACTGGTGGTGCCCCGATACCGCAGCTGAATCAAGGGGACGTCCTGGCGCTTGCTGGACTTTCTTGGGCGCCCTGAAGCCTTCTTCACAACAATTAAACCGCTCTCCTTGAAGTGGTTGATTTAGGTGCAATCTTACTGGCAGCAATATCCTTGCCTGTGAAACCCTTTTTGTGCAAGGCAATGATGACGGCACGTGTTTCCTTGCAGGTAACCATGGTTGACAGAGGAAGAGCAATGATTCCAAGCACCACCCTCCTTCTGAAGCTTCCAGTCTGTTATTCGAACTCAATCAGCATGACAGAGTGATCTCCAGCCTTGTCCTCATCGAAACTCACACCTGTGTTAACGAGAGAATCACTGACATGATGTCAGCTGTTCCTTTTGTGGCAGGGCTGAAATGCAGTGGAAATGTTTTTTGGGGATTCAGTTCATTTGCATGGCAAAGAGGGACTTTGCAATTAATTGCAATTCATCTGATCACTCTTCATAACATTCTGGAGTATATGCAAATTGCCATCATACAAACTGAGGCAGCAGACTTTGTGAAAATGAATGTGTCATTCTCAAAACTTTTGGCCACGCAAGGCCAAATCTACACTGGAGTTGCTTACCAAGAAGATAGTAAATGTTCTTGAGTGGCCAAGTTAGTTTTGGCTTAAATCTGCTTGAAAATCTATGGCAAGACTTGAAAATTGCTGCCTAGCCATGATCCCCAACACCACCTTGACAGAGCTTTAAAGAATTTAGAAAAGAATAATGGACAAAAATCCAGGTGTGCAAAGCTCTTAGAGAAGATTAATCGCTGCCAAAGGTGTTTCAAACATGTATTGACTCAGGGGGGTGAATACTTATCTAATCCAGGTAAATTCATGTTTTATTTTCCATTCATCTAAAAAAATATATATATTATTACACTTTGACATTACAGTATTTTGTGTAGATAAAAATGAAATCCATTTGAATCCCGCTTTGTAACACAATAAAATTTGAAGAAATCCAAGGGGGGGTGAATACTTATGATAGGCACTGTAGTCTAAATCCGGATGTAGACAAATTCAGACTTAACAGGGTAATGTCAAATTATTCAATACTGTAAATGGTTAATGTGTGTAATTTTATTGCATCATGTTATTGTTTAAAGATTGAACACCTTGAGTATGAAAGTGCCTTCAACATTGTCCATTTAATCTCTGTGTTGATGTAAAATGTGTCTAATGTTATTGAACCAAACAGTTGCTTGCAGTGCTGAAAAAATGAAATTCTAAGTTGTACAAGTGTCCCTTTTCATAGTTGTATTTTGCATGATTTAAGCTTTGTCAAAACTTGAAACTTTACAGAGGAAAATCTTACGGGGGGGGGGGGGTTAAATATCAAATAGGCCTCCATTTTGGGGATTGAATGGAGATTGTTTACATGGATGTTTTCAATATTCTGTCGACCGCATCAGATTTTGTACCATCTGAAAATCATTCCAAGTCATGATGACAATTTTCTATGGGCCAGTCTTCTTCATTACTTAACACTGTGTTTAATCTAGAAGACTCTGCTAATCTGGTGGTTGTGATATTTCCTCTCCTATTGTTCTGTGTCTGTCTGTTCACCCAGTAAATGGGTTGGTCCTGTTTGACGTGCCTGTGGAGAAATTGCACTAGTTGGTGTGGCATATCATGTTTTATGTTGTTTCATCTTCCTTGTGAATGCAGTTTACCGTTGATCAGTGTTCCATGTTCTTATCGAAAGGGACTTTGTTTCCTCTGTTGCTTTGTATAAAACTATTTTTTTTCTTCACATTTGGTATTCTGCTGTCATTTTTCCATTCTTTTGATGTTCACACCAAAACATTAATTGCAAGAGAATAAATGCAATGATGGCGATACCAAGTACAAAAACAAGAACTTGCTTGAGGCTTTCACTTTCTTTTCTAGTCCTGTATATACCATAAACCAGGGATCATCAACTAGATTCAGCCACGGGCCGATTTAAAAAATAAAATTAAAAATAATAATAATAATTTTCTTGAGTGGATGGTCGGGGGTCCGGAACATAATGACAAATTTACCGCAAGAAGCCCAGACAGATATATTTCAAACCTTGCTTACATTTGTATACGATCACAGACTCTATCATGCGTGGGATCATTAAAATAATTTGGAGCTGATTTCCTGGTGTTTTTACAGTTTTCTTTTTATGTCAAACAATGAAATTTGAACAACATCTTTAATTTTTTTTGCTCAGGTAACTTGGGCCGCAAAAATAAAACCACACGCGGGCCAAATTCGGGCCGCCAGTTGGGGAACCCTGCCATAAACTCACATCATGCTGTATGCAAACAATCAGGAAAATCACTGATTCAAATAAATGAATCTTTATTGAGAAAGAAGATTGATGCAAATACAAAACACCAAGATATCTATATTCAAAGCTGGTCATGATAATGATAAAAAAGATAAGTTCACTTTTTCTTAAAGAAGCAGTACGTGATCCATAGTTCTTCCATTGACACATTTAAAAAAGCAATGACTTAATTTATCTTTCTATATACAAATGAGGTAAAAACATAAAATTCCACAATATGTCTGTATCCATTAGACAATGTTGAAGCCATTTATGATACAAATTAAAGTAGAATCTCCTCTCCCCAACCCAGAGAGAAATCATGTGAATCCCAAACACAATCTTCACATTTTAATCATTATTATTTTTACTAGCTCCTCTATAAGCCAGATTCCTGGCCAACCATGCTCGGAAGATGAATCAGAACTCCATCCCTTGAGGAGCTTTTGTTGTCTATAAAAAAGCATTGCATTGCGGCAGCATTCCATACCCTCATCTCCCCATCCTATTTTAAACTCACGTTGTGGCTGCCTTCAGAAAATTGGCACGTTTGAAATCCGTAATCAGAATGTCGACTTCTCAATCGACTTTTAAAACTCCCGTGATCCTTTGGTTTACAGCATGACAGCGCCGCCATCAACTCCCATTAGGATTAGTGTTCTGATGTGTTTTAACACACTCCTACCCTTTACTGTTATGCCGTCACGCTCAACATGCAGCGTCTCTGCAGTGGAAAAATAGAAACGAAATCAAAATAATGAGAAGGGTGTGCTGACGCTACCTCGAAATACATGAAATACAACGTTGGCGTTTAGTCTATCGCAGAGGGAGGTTACGTTTCTTTTTATTTATTCCATTTGCTGTGCAACAAACCATTTCCAAAACCCTTTCCCGTCCCCTTCTCTACTCCCCATGGAGCTTCACAGCTCCTCACACAAGCACATTTAACTCCGAGTCCCAGAGGTGCTTTGAACGAGCACAAACTCTCCCTCCTTTCCACTCTTCCTCCCTTCTGCATTATACGGCTAATTTCACCTCCACGCTGCACTCCTCTCTCAAAGCAGAGGTGAACAACACAAATGCAGTGAACGCTGGCTTCTGAAGGGTTTTTAGTGCGGGCAGATTGGTCCTGGTTTATATGATAGGGGAGAACTGTTTGTGGGGGTAAGTGCATCATCCTCCAGCCTTGGGGAAGATAAATAGCTGAACCCCCCTTGGTGAGATCCTTAGTGTGACTACCCATGTAGATGGATCATTTCCCTTCCATCGCTCATACTGCTGGGCTCATACTGTTTACAGTGAAAGCTCCCGCCACCTCTAACACAACTGGTAAACACTCCCTTTCAGACATATATCAGTGAATACAGTAAACTATGTCTGCCTCCACAACACCATGGCAACAACAGCGAAGGTCAGAGGGCGTCCACTGTCCATTCTATAGGAGGCTTCGGGTGCCACCCTCTCTGCACTTTTTTTTCACCTTGGACCGCCATTCACGATGAATTAGTCATTTGTATTCATATCATGGTCTTCAGCTGCAATGGTGGTGTTCAGAATGTTTGGTATTCCTGAGAAAGAAGGTTAAAGCTGAGAAACAGAAAAGGCCCTTTCCTCAGCTCCTCTGTCCTTTCTATTCTTCTCTCCAGCTTGATTTCTGAGCTCTCTCCCTCCGGTGAATATAAATGAATAGAGGGGAGAGTGAAGTGAATAGAAAACCAAATCAAGTAAGGAGAAGTTTAGGATATAACTTACGAGCACAACTGTTAACTGTTGACTGCACACCCAGCAAAGTGATTTTAGAAAGAGAGCCCGCTGGAAGGCCACAGAAAAATCTTCCTGTATCAAATGTCTAAGCAGTTTTTAAAACACTGATGTATTACAGACATAGAGAACGGAATACGGTATATCAAGGTCCAAGAGGTGCCAGGCAATCCTCGCAATTCATTTCACTGACAAATATAATAACATTTTCACCCGAATCATTGTCAACCGCAAGTCACTACAATAGGTCTGTGTGCCATGCTCGGTAAGTGCCATAATTAATCTGTCCGTGTCATTGATTGGCAGCTCCCATTATCCAGTGAGTCTCAGCTATAGGCCCGGTTAGGTTAACGTCAGTCCCAGCCTCAGCCTCGCTCTAGGCCCGTTTAGAGGGAAAAACCCTGTGGAGAATAAGTCACTCTCAGAGAGGAGAGAGGCCAAGCTCTCCATCAGTCTCTCTCTCCTTCCCGAACTTCTCTCTTTCCTCCTATGCTTCCAATTAGTTTCCTGTAGCTCTGTAGTTTCCTGCTGTTTGGTGGTCTCTGCAGTACAGTAGCTTGGTCTCCCTCAGCGTTCAGAGGTCATTGGCCTCGGTCTTCTCGTAGAGGGCTTTGAGTTTCTCGAAACGTGGGCCCCAATCCTTCAGGGAGTCTTGGCCCCTAGCCGTGTCCTCCTCCAGCCCGGCTGAGCTGAAGGAGCTGAGGGACCCGGCCAGCGAGCCTCCCCCCTCCGTGGAGAACACCTGCAGGGAGTCGAAGGGGGCCGTCTCTGGAGCCTGGTCAGCATCCCGGATGATCTCACACAGGTAGCGGGCCAGGTCCTGGCTGGAGAAGGACAGGCTCTTTCTGGCCAGCAGGAGGGGCCTGCTCTGGCCCTGGGCGGGGGTTCTGATGGGCGGCACGTCCCTCCGCAGGGTGGTGGTGAAGGAGGAGAGGGCGGTGTTGGCGCCCAACCTGCTAAGAGTGTCCTGGGGCTGGGGATGTTGGTGCTGGGTGTGGTGATGTTGGTGGATGGCCCTGGAGCGGCTGTACTGGACAGACTGGGCCGGACTGGGCTGGAGAGACTTCTGTAGCTCGGCCATATCATAGGCATTCTACACACACACACACACACAGAGGGAGAGAGGAATGTCAAAATAGAATGGAAAGGAGGAACAAATGGACAGATGGAGCAATAGAGAGTATTTTCGAATGTTATTAGGATCCCCATTAGCTGTTGCCAAGGCAGCAGCTACTCTTCCTGGGATTCAAACAGAAGTAAAACATCACATCATAGAGCGGAATGGTGAGAGTGAGGAGAAGAAAAAAAGAGAGTATAGCAGAGCTTCCTCAGCGATATCCCTTTTTCCGTATGCTCTACCTGTCTACGTTTACAATCTGTCTTCATTTCCTCCCTTAGTGAGCAAAATCCAGATTAATTCTCTGCTAGTGGAGAGGTGACAGATCGTATTAGCCGAATACACGAAGTCATCTGAGAGAACGAGAAGGGGGCGAGGGTAGTGTTTCACTTCAACAGAGCACGGGGGAAATATTGGAACGAGGGCTAGAGAACATCCATTTTTATATAACACACAATCACTTCAACGCTCATTCGATTCAGGCGAGACTGATTCACCCTCGTTACCACGGCCGTGCTTCACTCTGGAGAGATGGAAGCCCGGGCCCTGGAGAAAAGGAGGATGGAGGAACGGTAGAGTGGAGGAGTGAATGACACACGCGTGGGTGTGCTCTGTAATGGATTACCTGATGAGAAAAGTGTGCAAAGTGTGCTTTGCTGCTGCTCGCTCACGTCTAAAGATCCACCAGAGGACCTAAAGTATGGCAGCATCACCAAGCATCTGATAATCACATTATGTCTAATTGTGTGTAAGGAGATTGTGAATATACAAACACTCCACGAGTTGCTTCCTAGTTGAAATAGGAGGTGAACCAGAATGAGAAGGTGTTACAATGGCATGGTGGAGAAGAGGAGTGTGCTTGAGCAAATGTAGTACCCATAATGCCTAGCCTGTAATCCAAACTGAATTATTTCACTTCACAGATTCAGTCTGGAACTGTCTTCGTTCAAACCGTTTGTGACAAGGGACCAAAAGGCACATTATCCCATTGTGTGTAGGAGACAGAGATGTGTTCGCTCTTACCTGGTCCTCCTCTCCTCCTCCTTCCTCGTCGTAGTTGAGCACGTTCTCTCTGATGTCCTCCCAGCCGTCATGGTGAGCTGACACGTGGTAAACGCCCTCCTTTAGGCCCTTGTAACTGCGCCAGCGGGTGTACAGGAAGATGCCCAGCAGCAGCACTAGGGGGCACCGGAGAGCACAGAAGGAGGAAGAGACAGACGCACACAGAGAGAGAGAGAGAGAGAGAAAGTTCCTGGTTCAGTTTGATTAGAAGTGACTGGGTGAACCGTTTCCACTGCGTTGATTTGGCATTGCATTATCAGCATGATGGCTGTGCTGAGAGGCCTGACAGGCAGACTGCTGACTGACTGCTAGGACAGCTACCAAATAAGAGCTCTCTTTGCAGAGTGGCAAGTGGTACTCTCAAAATCAATCCTCCCCTATAGACTGCTGTGACCTTTAGAGTATATTATGTACCCATACAGTACTTCTCCATAAATATCTCTATCCTGTACCGCTCCCATCACACCTGATTTGACTCAACTTCTCTGCTTTGATCATTCCTCAGATTTCCTCCTCCCCTCCTGCATCTCTCTCCCTCTCGCTCTCTCTCTCTGTCTGTCTGTCTGTCATTTCAGTTTGTTCAAATTCCCTTTTGATATCCCTCTCTCCCTCTCAATTGCCCTTATTTGTTTTTGGTTCTATCTGTTGATTGTTGCGTGCTCAGCTATCAGTAGTTTGATAAGGTGTCACTTAGCAAGGGGACCAGGGTGACAGGCTGAGACTGATTGAATTTAAATCTCCCAATTATCAGGGCAATCTCTGAGTGAACTCTCACTCGTCAGAAGTTAGGCACCGGTGTACCCAGCCAGAAACAAGCTGCAACACCGGCAAAACAAATTGATATCAATTTATGAAGACAACGCTCACCCTCCTCGCACACGTGTCACAAGCAAATCTAGTCGCTTTTTAGGGGGCTTTGTAGCGCTGGGTCTATTGCACGGGAATATGCAATCCCATGTCTGTCTGTTTCTCTATCTATTGCAACATTACTGAAATGTTGCAATTGTCTTAAGACGAGACATGTTCATCTAGGTGAGAGTGAGGTGTTAAAAAAAGTCTCCGAGATTGACACACGGTGCTGCTCTAGTTGTGTGTTCTGAAGGCCACCGCCTCGAACTCCAAAACACAGTGTTTGTGTATGACTGTCTGTCATCACTTGGATTGAGAGTGTTGTGGGATGAAGAAAAAGGTTACTCTGAAGTTAGGTTCAGGTCAGAGCTCATAGAGACTTCCCTATTGGGTTGTGTGTCTTCAAAGGCCCTCTCCGATTGAGAGATGTGTGTCTGTTCTCTGCAGGAGCTGGACTGTTGCTCTGATTACCAAGCAGAGGAGGTCTGAGTGGCGGGCTAGCTGCAGTCTGCCTCCAAGCCATTTTTTTCCCTCTCATCTCTTCTCCTCCTCTCCTCTCTCCTCCTCTCGTATCAGAACCCTAACAAAGCCTGTACTATCGATTGCATCACCCAACGAACGACCTCACACAAGCTTCTCTGTAACCCTAAGATAGACACATGCATCCCAATGTCTAACACACACCACAGTCTATACCAGGCTATGGAATATCACCAAAAAAATATTTATTCTGTCTACCACACTCGTAGAAATGTAATATAGACACTGTAACTGGCATGTGCATCATGTTGTGTCCTAAGATGCATTCATTTGGATTTTTAAAAAAAAGAACGTTATTACACTGAAGAATGTTTGTTTGTTTTTCTGCACTTGGGTTTTTTTTTAGTGGGAAAAGGGTTGCAATTTACTAGTCATGAAATACCTAATTATAAGACAAGTGTATAATTCAACCAAGAGCAAAGCATACTGTTTTGCATACCGTATGGCAAAATACTGAAACAGTTACATGTGTGATTTCAGCACAAATCCATATTGTGTAACGATAGCTCGAGTCTTTATGCATCAGGACAGTATATAGTGTAGACTTTTCTCATCTCGGACCCATATGAACGTGGATAGAGGAAGACAAGCCTGTTTTCCCTCTCTCCTCTGTTACCCCATAGTGAGAACATCCCTGTAGTGAGAGCATGGCGAGATGAGAATCTCTAAATAAATCAATCCTAGTCAATAATGAGCAGGCTCAAGGCTATCAAACTATAATGCTGTTTACTGCAGCGAGCCTAGCAGAGCCTGCGCTCGCTCCCTCCATTCCTCAATCTATTACTCAGTGTGTGTCTTTCCATTTCTCTCTTCCTTTCTCTCGTTCAATCCCTTGTACCTCTAATCCCTTTCGCTGTCTTTCGGTGTCTGTGTACCTCTCCCTCCCTGCCATCCCTCCATTCTCTGTCATTCGCTCTCACTGTATTTCTGTCCTCTCTCATTGACTCTCTCTCTCTCTGCTCCACTTTTTGCTCATCTCATACCTCTATTGGTTCCAGGTTATCACTCACTGGCTAAATGGTTTGTCATATAACCCTCATTCCATCCATAGCAAAGAGCCAGCTGAGGCTCCAAACCCACAGTGTAGACTCCATAGGATAACCTTTTTGGGTTCCAGATAGAACCCTTTTTGGTTCCAAGTACAACCCCTTTTGGGCTCCATGTAGAACACTCTGTGGAAACGGTTCTACATGGAAGCCAGGAGGGTTCTACCTTGAACCAAAAGGGTTCTTCAAAGGGTTTTCCTGTGGGGACAGCCAAATACCCTTTTTTTCTAAGAGACACACAGTCCAGAGACACATTTAAAAGGCTCCAGCCAACATCACCGTATAACAGCTGTGGCATTTATGCCTGTCGCCGTGGAAACTAATCCGGATACAGGCAGGACAATAAAGAGGAGACATAAAAGAGGGATATTTTATAGAGCTGTATTCCTCTCTACTGAGACTACTTTTTCAACCCCACCTCACAACAGACTCAGACTTTAGGATGAAAAGCT
Source organism: Salvelinus alpinus (assembly GCF_045679555.1). Taxonomy (NCBI): domain Eukaryota; kingdom Metazoa; phylum Chordata; class Actinopteri; order Salmoniformes; family Salmonidae; genus Salvelinus; species Salvelinus alpinus. The sequence goes on from NC_092090.1 coordinate 44,255,046, forward strand.
AAACTAATCTGGAACCGAGTGCAGGACTGCAGGGATGAGGCCGAGCCTACAGTGCACACACACATGAATACATACACACTGGGAAGTCTGTGTGTGTGTGTGTGTGTGTGTGCGTGCGTGCGTGCGTGCGTGCGTGCGTGCGTGCGTGCGTGCGTGCGTGCGTGCGTGCGTATATGGTGGACGTCAGTTATCCAGAATTATCAGTCAACACCTTGAAATAGTGGGGAACCAAGCTGTTCCATTCCTTTCAACCATGCATTTTCAGTGTGTAGCCTCACTTGCCAGATTTACAGTCTCTTAGAACCTGTTGTTACACACACAGCTGGTAGACAACACTCAGTACCAGTGTAGTTAGAAACATTCTCTCTGTATCCCTACAGCTTAATGATGGATAATTGATGTTATATCTTGCTAGAGATCAATACTTTTTGCAATTAGTCAATAACAGGTTTACTGTGAATTATTGGACAAACAATATAGGTTATGCAGACAACAATCAACAAGCCGTTTCAGTAAAAAAGTAGGAAGAAGACAACATAAATATTACTGATTAAAGACAAAGAAACCTTAAGAACAAAGGTTGAATCAGAACAATGGAAATGACAGAGAAAGACGAGGATATGAGTATGGAAAACAAATTATGAAGACAAAACGGGTTTTCAGAATAGTGTTTTATTATAAATGTGATTAAAATATCTTATGGCACAGAGCTTTACATGGTGACAAAAGGATGCTTGTAACTCAGTCATTTCAAAAGTACATGAAATAGTATCGCTCTACTCTAACGTTCGTCCAACATATTTAAATATTCATTAAAAAAAATGTAATTCTATACACCATATACAGGTAGGAATTTGACAAGTATGGGGACATTTGAGGAGAGTAGCAGTGTAATGGTGTGCGCTGAGAGTCGGGAAGCAAGTTCAGGGAGTGAGTGTTTTAATAAAATAAGTAAATGCCACATCAAACAAAAAACACAAACAACGCAAAGGACTTAACACTGGAACAGAAACTATGACGCCTGGGGAAGGAACCAAAGGGAGTGACATACTGTATATAGGGCAGGTAATCAAGGAGGTGACGGAGTCCAGGTGAGTGTCATAATGCGCTGATGGTAACGGAGGTGTCAGGTGTGCGCCATAACGAGCAGGCTGGTGAGAGAGCACGCGTGACAAGCAGATTCAACTGCGTCACAACAGCATTTGAGCTTTTTGGCCGTGGCATAAACAGGACCACTTGTTGGGTCACTGATTTCAGCCCCGAACCTCTCAATTTAAATAAAATAATCGCACTGACAACCATTTGGGGATGCCGCTGAGTAAAATACACTCTCACAAAAAAATGCGTAGAAATGTCTTACTGAGTGATTCAGGTAGCAGTTGGTGATGTGATACCATTTCATTCAATAAAATGAATTGAGAAGTACATCAATCTCTCCATTTCAGATAAGACATTATTGGACAAACAATGCATTGTATTGTGTGGATTGCCATGCGCATTGTGTATTCTAGTAGAGTGATTCGAGGTGCAATCTGGTTTAATTACCATTAATAGGATGATGTGTGTGAGGCCTCTCCATCTCTCCCTCTCAGTTCAGAGTTCTGACTCACTGTGTTTTTATAAGGCGCCCTGGCGTGAGGAGAGGAAGCAGTAAGACACTGCTCGTCAATTCACTTCCACATCAGCAACCCTGAGTGTTTTCACGGATACGCAACCACCGAACAGAGCCTGGCACCACGCTGGCCCAAGCAGTCCAGCTCCATGGGTAGCGAGGCTCTTCTCACGGATGGAGAGGTTAGTCCGGCAACCACAGCATGTTACCCAATCAGCTACCCCTACTATGGAGTCAAACAGGGATTTATTCTGTACATTCCACCACGTAGGGGGTTCTTTCTGTAAATTCCTACTCCTGTACACTGTGGACACCTGTGCCTTTTGCATTTGTCCCTTATCATTGAGGTCACTGGACAACCTTGAAACATCTGCAGACTAACAGACCGTAGTCATACAGTAGATGCCGCCATTATATCGTAATCGTTGATCGTGCCCATGACGAGCCCTCTGGCACAGTGGTGTAAAGCCAGAGCATAAGCTCCTGTAGTCATAGGTTAGAGCCCGCTGGATGGCTAAGGGGCATACTGAGACATACAAACAAACATAGCCAGAGAAGAGGCTGCAAGTCTGCAAAAAACAAGGCATTATTGGCTATTCAAATTGTGGGAAAATACACAAATATCAGGAGGTACAGTATCTGGTGAGATGTCCTCTCTGCCCCTCAATATAAGGCACCTTGGCAGCACACACCCGGTGCATTACACCTGCTATTATCTCTGTGGCTCTATGGGCCTGAACAGGTCCTTTAGGGCTACACACTCATCTTTATTTACACACCGATCATTGATCTAACAAGCAAGACCTAAAAGCTGGACCCTTTAACTGAGCCTAACACCACCCTCCTACAGACACCCACACACTGCAGTCAAAAGGCACAGCTTATTCCCAACAAAAATATTCGAGCTTTTAGTCTATGACAGCAAAACTGAACATTGGGTAATTTTCACAGATACAACTTTTTCCCTCTCCAGTATAGTTCTGGCAAGCTTGACTGAGATCTACTTTTCGGACAAGAGGAGTAATGCCTCTCGCTATTTCCTCACAGCTGTACAGTAGCTAGCTGAGAACGTGTGAGAGAACGGAGAGGTTCCTTCCGCATCCAGCGGAGGAGAGAGGTGGGTGAGAGGAGGAACTGGAGTGGGTGAGGAGGTGGAGGCGTATAGCGTTCGCATCATGCCATAAACCTATTAGCCGTTAAGAAAAGGAAGCCTCAGAATGAGATGCTTTCTGTTCGGCTTAATGTCAAGAGACCCAGAGCCCTTTACCCAGTTATTCAGCTGCTTGGATTGACTCCAAACAAACTGGATTGAATGCAGCTGGGAAGAAAACCTCTCTCTTGATACTTAAGTTTCTGTGCGTGGAATGCTTGGCCAATTGAAATTCTATCCAAAGCCCTAGTGCATTGATCTCAATTTCTTTGGGCTTCGGTAAACAGCACATTGTGCGCCTACAAATCAAGTAATGAACACTTTAAAAAAGCAACAGTGGCTGTGGATGATCAAGGTCATGTTGCCTTTAAAATGAAGCAAAGGTACGAGAGGGGAAATTATCATTTTGAGCTCAGCAAACTGTTTTTATTGGTCTGCTTGGAGCGACGGCTGAAGCTGACTGTCCAATGAGGGTAGAGGGGAGGACCGCGGGAGACGGCCAGCACATTAACACCTGATCTAGTGACGGACTACGACTGGCTGACACTAGATTGACCAAAAGGCACGTATCAAGGTGGACTACTGAGTACTGGTCAAAGGTCAAAAGGGACTCATTTGCACTGCCTGTTATAACTAGAGTGTAAGCTGGACCTTGCTACCACAGCACGGTCCATACGCTGCCCACACACTGTCACTGTTTGACTCAGGCAATTTCTACTAGACCTGTCAATGGACTTACAGCACAGTGTTCTACTTCAGCTGATGGTCCCGACAAGAGGTTGAACGGGACGGGGAGAAGAGCAAAAAAGGGAAGGATTTGATGTCCAGTGTTACCATGGAGATGACACAGACAGGCAGACAGACAGAGAGACAGTTGGACGGAGGGGTGGCAGACAGAGAGACAGACAGACAGGTGGCAGGCAGGTGGGGCGGTCAGTCACCAGAGCCAGAGCAGGCAGTAGTTGGTATAGCTACCTAGCAGAGCCATGAAGCAGATGCAAATGGCGAACAGGGAGCTGAAGCTCAGGCCCACGTCGTCTCGGTAGATGGCCAGCGCCACCTCGCAGTGGTGCCCCCGGTAGCCCTCGGGGCAGTGGCACGTGAACTTGGAGGGCGACTGTGCCACGCAGGTGCCCCGGTGGCACGGCCGACTGGCACACAGGGTGTAGACGCAGAACTTTCCAGTACCGTTCACCTTCACCATGTGGCCAGGGGGACATCTAAAAAAGATGGAGGGAGGAGCAAGAGGAGACAAAGAGAGAGATAAAACAGTGGTTAGATCTCTCCCTTCTGATTTCCTGCCTCTATTTTGGTTCTCCACTGTGTTCTGAGGATAACACAGTGCATTTGTCAAAATCAATGTACAGTAGCTCAATGAAATAGTTACTCATGATTTAGACTCTTTTCCATGTTACCTGTATCTTGCTTCTCCTTCTGTGAAACAAATGTTACGGTGTGGTTGCTCTGTGATTCAGATACGCCCAGACACAGAGACATTGGCGTACACACGTATGATGTGAAACCAGTTGGACTCCTGCAGAACTCACACAGAGCATTAGCCAGGCTGACGAGCAGCAGTGAGGATGAGCAGCCTGCAGGCTGTCGAAAAACAACATATCCCTGTGTCTTTCCACAGCCTCTTGAAATCACCACCATTACCAGGATCAGAGAGAGGAGCTAGAACAGCGGGCCCGAGTCAAATATCTGCCCACACACTGCCTGTCAACATTTGACTCAGGCATGTTTACAGCCAGCCCCGCAGGACTGAGGTGTATCAAAGGGCCAGGTTTTTCCAGGCCCCCTGCACTGTGCCTCTTTGACTGATGGGGGGTGAGGGGATGTTTGTCTAAGAATAAAGGCTGCAGGAGGATGAGCCACTGGCTTCTGAGGCTGTAGTCCTTGGAGAAGACCGAGAGAGCCTCAGTGTGTTTGCATAAGATATAGAGAGAGATTTGATCATTGTGTTCGATTGTGCGTACCTGCACTCATGGACTCTCCAGAGGTCAACGCAGGTGAAGGGGGGGCTACACTGGTTCCTCTTGCAGGAGTCGGAGGAGCAGCCCACGGAGAGCCCCTGGGAGCTGACCACAGAGACCCCGTCTCTGGACTGGCCATCCAGAGGTACGTATCGACCGTTCAGCCTCAGGTCCCGCATGCAACCTTAAGCGAGAGGAGAGGACAGAATGATAATCAAGCACACACACACACACACACCACTTACTTTCTTTGCCATGGTCTGACACGCTTACACACTAGTCTTTCAGGGAAAAGGCTTTTAAAGTCCATTTAATAAACACGCACACTGTCTGTTTCTGCCCGAGGCAAAGCTGGCTGACCACCCTTGTATTTGCACATTCTACTGTCTCTCTCCCTGCATGTCACATGCCATATCCACAGCACTGCACTGCACACTCTCATAGCCCGCCTCACACTTTATCCATCTCGTACTAACCTCCCCTAGGGCAGCCATCATCCCCCTAACTCTAAAGATGCATTTGTGTGAATGATTTATTCACCAGTCATATGAATCATTTATAAATCGGCAACACAATACTTTGTAATCTCACTAAAAAGCGGATAATGAATTGATAAAGCCCCTAATTCTGGCTGCACTTTAGAAAGCTCTGTTCTCCATCTGTCACTAACTGTCTGCCTCGCACGCCCAGCCTAGCCCTTTCCCATCATGCCCCATTCCCTGCAGTCTTCTCACCCTGGAAGCTCTTGTTGGAGCCTGAGGGGAAGGCGTTTCCCAGCATCACCACTGTTGGGTCGGTGATGATCTCTCGGCTCCGGCCTGGAGCCGCGCTGGCCTCCCGTCTGCCCCCGCCCCCATCCAGACGCAGGGTCAGCTCGTTGTCGTGACGATCCATGTAGACATCGTGCCACTCACCATTGTCCAGGCGATAGGAGGGCAGTGTCAGGTTGTAGTCTCCGTCTCCCAGGTTATAGAAGACAGCCAGTAGGCCCTGGTAGATCTGGAGGAGAGGAGAGAGTTATAGAAGACAGACAGTAGGCCCTGGTAGATCTGGAGGAGAGGAGAGAGTTATAGAAGACAGAAAGTAGGCCCTGGTAGATCTGGAGGAGAGGAGAGAGTTATAGAAGACAGACAGTAGGCCCTGGTAGATCAGGAGGAGAGGAGAGAGTTATAGAAGACAGACAGTAGGCCCTGGTAGATCTGGAGGAGAGGAGAGAGTTATAGAAGACAGACAGTAGGCCCTGGTAGATCTGGAGGAGAGGAGAGAGTTATAGAAGACAGACAGTAGGTCCTGGTAGATCTGGAGGAGAGGAGAGAGTTATAGAAGACAGACAGTAGGCCCTGGTAGATCTGGAGGAGAGGAGAGAGTTATAGAAGACAGACAGTAGGCCCTGGTAGATCTGGAGGAGAGGAGAGAGTTATAGAAGACAGACAGTAGGTCCTGGTAGATCTGGAGAGGAGAGAGTTATAGAAGACAGACAGTAGGTCCTGGTAGATCTGGAGGAGAGGAGAGAGTTATAGAAGACAGACAGTAGGCCCTGGTAGATCTGGAGAGGAGAGAGTTATAGAAGACAGACAGTAGGTCCTGGTAGATCTGGAGGAGAGGAGAGAGTTATAGAAGATAGACAGTAGGCCCTGGTAGATCTGGAGGAGAGGAGAGAGTTATAGAAGACAGACAGTAGGCCCTGGTAGATCTGGAGGAGAGGAGAGAGTTATAGAAGACAGACAGTAGGTCCTGGTAGATCTGGAGGAGAGGAGAGAGTTATAGAAGACAGACAGTAGGTCCTGGTAGATCTGGAGGAGAGGAGAGAGTTATAGAAGACAGACAGTAGGTCCTGGTAGATCTGGAGGAGAGGAGAGAGTTATAGAAGACAGACAGTAGGTCCTGGTAGATCTGGAGGAGAGGAGAGAGTTATAGAAGACAGACAGTAGGTCCTGGTAGATCTGGAGGAGAGGAGAGAGAGTTATAGAAGACAGACAGTAGGTCCTGGTAGATCTGGAGGAGAGGAGAGAGTTATAGAAGACAGACAATAGGTCCTGGTAGATCTGGAGGAGAGGAGAGAGAGTTATAGAAGACAGACAGTAGGTCCTGGTAGATCTGGAGGAGAGGAGAGAGTTATAGAAGACAGACAGTAGGTCCTGGTAGATCTGGAGGAGCGGAGAGAGAGTTATAGCAGTAGGACAGTAGGTCCTAGTAGATCAGAAGGAGAAGGGTAGAGGAGAGAGTCAATACTTTTCATCATTGAAGATTCCAGAGACCCCTCTTAAGTCCACCCCAACAAACCCCTATACACAACAACCAAGAGAGTTAAGATGCAGTATACATGCAGTAAACAAAGCCAATAGCAGTTGGACAATCCACTCAATAAACCAACATAGCTCTTCTGATACACAGGCAGAGGACATGAATGCGAGGGCAGATAAAAGACGGAGATAGAGGGAAGAAAAATGGCAGGAGGAGGATGATTCTGTGACTCTGGGACCATGAGGAAACAGTATAATCACTGAGGGCTGGCTCTGATAGGACCCTGCCACACACTAACTGAATTAAACATAGCTCCCCCGTAATTGGAAACATCAGGGCCTGGGGAATTCAATACGCCTCCATTTATTCAGCAACTCTCTTTTTAACTTTTCCTCTAGAGGGTGGGTCATCTGGGCTCTATGACATACAATCACTTTCTGGGCTGCTCACATTTTCAAAGAACTTCCTTTCTCTAGCATCTACATCTAACTCTGCGTCTCTGTCTCTGCGTCTCTGTCTCTCTCTGTCTCTCTTTCTCTCTTTGTCTCTCTCTCTCTCCATATCTCTACCAACCTCTCTCTCAGTCCTTTGGCCTATTCCTATCTTTGTTCTTATCTTCCTCGTTCTCTTTCTCTCTCTCCACTCTGTTTCACAACAACAAGCTCCATTGATCTCAGTCCCAATCTCACTGGTAAATCCTAGCTCAACAAAACAACATGACGAGGCCAACTTTATCTTGTCTTCTGTTGAAGCTCACCTTTATTACCCTGGATCCACCAAGCCTGACAGTTTTCATTAGAAAGCAGAATATACCAATGAAATGAAACATACATTTTTTTTATGCAACAAGATTCTCTCTCTCCTCAAATCTTGAAAAGAAAACGATTCCATTTCAGCCTGGCTCGAATGCTAATCACTTGACTTTCAGAGAGCAATATTCATTGGAGACAAACGGTTTATTTGCAGCCAGGCACGCAGATCCAAAATGAGGCGAGTGTTAGTCTACGGGCCATTGATATGGTGAGAAGCAACCTTCATTTCAATAAAAAATGTTCTTTCCTGCGAGAGGCTCCCACTGAGCATAATTTGCAAACGCTCCGTTTTACTCCACCGCTGATGTCGACGTAAACAGAGGTATGAGACGAGAAAAAAGAGAGGAGATGGGGGCAGAGTTTCTCACGTATACCTCAACCTTTACTCCTCCCCCCAAGCTAAAAGGCTAAAACTGTGAACTGCTCACCTCTCGATACACCACCACATCAGCTGGCTCAGATGCATGAGAAAAAGCAGTGAGCTCCACTAAGATGGCTCCAAGGTCGTTTCCCTGATGAACCATTGCTTATTTCAAGGTTTCCTAATGAACTATTAATTATCTTTAGACCTCAGTGGGATGGCGCTTTTACCAGACTAAGCGAGTGCTGCCGAGGCACCTCATGTTCCCCCCCAATTATAGCTGAATGGGAATGTGCTCTGCTTCATGCTCTCTCTCTCTCTCTCTCTCTCTCTCTCTCTCAGGTGGGAACGGAGGTTCAGGGTGGCTGGCAATTCCCTCTACTGCACCCAGCGAGCGCTGCTCTGTCCCCAATCTGCATTAGTCCGTGAATGCTTATGTGAACTCTGTCTTATCACGGTGTACAGTATATTATCTCTACGTCCTTCCAGATCAGCACCCTCTTTATTACTTCCAAAAGCGTTCTATATAACCCCCAGCTGGCTGAAGGAAGTAGCTCACTCATTAGACAGTACTATTGATCCATGCTACCTACCCATTCACACACAGTGTGTAGGCAGAGAGAGAGAAAGCCATATACAGCTGTCAGACAATCAGAAACGTTTCTGATCTTGCATACACGTGGGATTCAGTGCATCTCTCATAATCTAAGGCATCAAGGCGTAGGGAGAGAGGGCAGAGGACATGTGACCGGTACAATATGCTCCTGAGTCTATATTCAGGCTACCAGACAAGGAGTATTCATTGAGAGGAGGGCTTTTGCTCAAGGCTTCTCCTCCTCTTTGTTTTATTGGTGTTAGCAATGTCAAAATGGCAACTATCCCCCCTGTTGTCTTGCTATGCCATCACCAGGGCTAGAAGTGACAGTTAATGCTAGCCTACCCACTGGGCAGTGGGTCCCCTTACATATCAGAGACGCCTCTCTCCCAAGAAACCCCAGGAGCTTCCATGCCTCCATCAGGACGGAGGACGCGAAAAAGACAGAGGGAATGAAAAAGGAAGTGGGCTACCACTGTGAGGCTTCAACCACACGGGTCGCACTGTGATCTGCGCCAATGAAATCTCTAACCTGCCACTCCAGAGGGAGCAGCACATCCCAGCGCTCTCCTCGCGCCAGTCTGATAGCACACAGATAACTGAACCAGTGGCGATTTATAAAGGAGAGCGGAGAGAAAGGAGAGAGAAAAACTAAAAAGCCGCAATCAGCAATCTCAACACGTCACCGTGAGGCAGGTGCCAAAAAAAAAAAAGAAGAAGAAGCTATTTTTCCTAAAAACAAGGAGTCCTTGGAGTGTGAGGCGCATCTCAAGCTCCTTCTGAAAGCCACCGCACACTGAGCATACGCTCAGCCAAGAGAAACGCATGAGAGTGTAGGGCTGATTACAAGCAAACACCGCGCTATAACGTTGCACTTCTGTTTAGGGGTTCATGTCGGAGGAGGTTTGCCGAATTGGTGCATTTCACACTGGCTGCACATGGAACACGCCTGACATTTATGTTCCTGTGATGAATCCACTCCCCACATTGTGGCATTGTAGCAAAGATATGTGGATGATGGAGAAGGTTAGGGGGATGAGAGAAAATGTTGTAAAAACAGCAGCATACATAACGGATGACACTAATGTTACGATTAACCTCAATCGCGCCGTTGGGATGATGAGAGACATTTTATGGGCACATGAAAGCATATTATGAGCTCCCATGGTTCGGGAGAAACAGAGATTTAAAGACAAAACGGGTGAGTCGAGAGAAGATATAAAGAGAAAGACAAACGGGTGAGTCAAGAGAAGATATAAAGAGAGCGAGAGAGAGAGAGAGACAGGGAGACACACACACACACACACAGAAAGCTCAGTCTCACCTCTAAGCGCAGGTATTCACTCTGTTCCTTGGACAGTAGGCTGAGGATGGCACTACCATGTTTGCGGGTCCGGACCAGAACCTGTACCTGGGTCCGCCGGGCTGGCAGAGGAGATGCCAACTGGTAATGAACATGACTCCGCCCATCAAAGGAATACTCTGGAACTTCTGCCAACAAGACACAAGACAATGTGTTAGCTAGACATCCCACCATCAACACAGTACATACTGTATACTGTAGGAGTCTGAACTGACATTCACCCAGAGTGAATTCAAGAGATACACATACTCTACTGCGTCCATTCACAATACTGTTAGCCCGATGATGCCCTCCCACGCCTTAAACTTAGATCAAACACGTGCCCAACCATTTCTTTCATCTTCCATTTGACCACCAGTGAATTAGGCCTCCAATTAGTCCTCCCACACCAAACAGACACACACACACACACACACACACAAGACAGTTTCTATCTACAAGCCATCAGACTTCTGAACACTTGAACTGGACTGACCACCTGCTCTGATTCTCTGCACAAATGCACACACACACACACACACACACACCACACACACACACACACATCACGACTGCTGCTAGCAGATGTATTATCATTGCAAAACACTGCACAATTTAAACACTTCTCCCACAATCATCCCTTCCCCAAAGCATGTGTAAATATTGGACTATAAATTGTGCCTTCCTGTATTATACTTATGCTAAAATGTCTATTCTACTGAGCCATTTTCTTTATGTTCCTATTCTTATCTTTTATTATTTCTTATTGATGTTGTTTATTGTCAAGAAGGAACCTGCAAGCAAGCATTTCATTAGACCATGTGTATCCTGTACATACGACTAATGAAAGTTGAAACACAGACACACACACACACCTTCCCCATGATAGCTATCTGACTGCACCCAGGCACTCATTAACACATTTGATCTCGTTAACATTCATTTCATCTCATCGAACAAATCCAAATCATCAATGCCCTCACGCATGCCCTCCAAACAAGCACTCATCACATACAGTGGGGCAAAAAAGTATTTAGACAGCCACCAATTGTGCAAGTTCTCCCACTTAAAAAAATGAGAGAGGCCTGTAATTTTCATCATAGGTACACTTCAACTATGACAGACAAAATGAGAGAAAAAAAATCCAGAAAATCACATTGTAGGATTTTTAATGAATTTATTTGCAAATTATGGTGGTAAATAAGTATTTGGTCAATAACAAAAGTTTATCTCAATACTTTGTTATATACCCTTTGTTGGCAATGACAGAGGTCAAACGTTTTCTGTAAGTCTTCACAAGGTTTTCACACACTGTTGCTGGTATTTTGGCCCATTCCTCCTCTCCTCTAGAGCATTGATGTTTTGGGGCTGTTGCTGGACTTTCAACTCCCTCCAAAGATTTTCTATGGGGTTGAGATCTGGAGACTGGCTAGGCCACTCCAGGACCTTGAAATGCTTCTTACGAAGCCACTCCTTCGTTGCCCGGGCGGTGTGTTTGGGATCATTGTCATGCTGAAAGACCCAGCCACGTTTCATCTTCAATGCCCTTGCTGATGGAAGGAGGTTTTCACTCAAAATCTCACGATACATGGTCCCATTCATTCTTTCCTTTACACGGATCAGTCGTCCTGGTCCCTTTGCAGAAAAACAGCCCCAAAGCATGATGTTTCCACCCCCATGCTTCACAGTAGGTATGGTGTTCTTTGGATGCAACTCAGCATTCTTTGTCCTCCAAACACGACGAGTTGAGTTTTTACCAAAAAGTTCTAATTTGGTTTCATCTGACCATATGACATTCTCCCAATCTTCTTCTGGATCATCCAAATGCTCTCTAGCAAACTTCAGACGGGCCTGGACATGTACTGGCTTAAGCAGGGGGACACGTCTGGCACTGCAGGATTTGAGTCCCTGGCGGCGTAGTGTGTTACTGATGGTAGGCTTTGTTACTTTGGTCCCAGCTCTCTGCAGGTCATTCACTAGGTCCCCCCGTGTGGTTCTGGGATTTTTGCTCACCGTTCTTGTGATCATTTTGACCCCACGGGGTGAGATCTTGCGTGGAGCCCCAGATCGAGGGAGATTATCAGTGGTCTTGTATGTCTTCCATTTCCTAATAATTGCTCCCACAGTTGATTTCTTCAAACCAAGCTGCTTACCTATTGCAGATTCAGTCTTCCCAGCCTGGTGCAGGTCTACAATTTTGTTTCTGGTGTCCTTTGACAGCTCTTTGGTCTTGGCCATAGTGGAGTTTGGAGTGTGAGTGTTTGAGGTTGTGGACAGGTGTCTTTTATACTGATAACAAGTTCAAACAGGTGCCATTAATACAGGTAACGAGTGGAGGACAGAGGAGCCTCTTAAAGAAGAAGTTACAGGTCTGTGAGAGCCAGAAATCTTGCTTGTTTGTAGGTGACCAAATACTTATTTTCCACCATAATTTGCAAATAAATTCATTAAAAATCCTACAATGTGATTTTCTGGATTCTTTTTCTCATTTTGTCTGTCATAGTTGAAGTGTACCTATGATGAAAATTACAGGCCTCTCTCATCTTTTTAAGTGGGAGAACTTGCACAATTGGTGGCTGACTAAATACTTTTTTGCCCCACTGTACATGTTGGGCTCGGTGCTGGCATTGAGGTACGTACCCTGCTCACACTGATTCCCAGTGTACCCCGGTATGCACTGGCAGCTGAAGGAGCCCCACTCTCCATGGCAGCGACCCCTAGGGCCACAGGAGGGGATGCCCACGTTGACACAGCTCCCATCCGTAGTCAGACACCCCGGAGAGCTGCCCACAGAGTCCGCTGGAGTGCCCAAGTCATAGAACTGTGTAGGGGGGAGAGATGGAGAGAGGACAGAGATGGAGAGGCGGAGTAGGATATGTATGCCAGAGGGAGAAAGATAGAAAAGGTAGTGTAAGATAGAAATGGGAGAGAGCAGTAGACAGGTAAAAAAAGGGAGGCACGGAGATAGATACAAATGAGAGAAGGAGATGGATAGAGAGAGGGAAAGAGAGAACGAAATAACAATTGTTAGTTTTCCAAAAAACTGAGGGCAAAGGTCACCGAAACTTGAGATTTCCCCTCGGCACCTTTATGTATTCACCTTTCATGCAATTTCTTGGAATGTAAATGGCTGGGTTTTCATAGGATCAAACCAATCTACAGGGACACAACGGAGCTGGCGGAGGGCAATGCTGTGAAAGGACAGGAAAACCTTGAAGTCTTAAGTCCTGCTCACAATAGCATATCATAAAGGACATTAATATGTCCAATCTCCCCATTTCTGAGTTACCACCGTTCAGCGGAGCTGGCTGCTCGGTAGCCGTTGAGCCAATGTGCAGCAAGGTACAAATTGGTTCTGACCTCACCATAGAGCTGGGCACTTTAAGTCTGATCCTTCTCAAGATGGAGCTCGATACTGATTTACAGAGAGTTACTACACACACTCAAAGATCCAAAATACATCTCGGTGTGTATGTGAGTACGTGTGCAGGTGTGTGTTTGTTGATGTGTGTGAGATGCCAATCATGATCAAATTTTTCACCAAACATAACTAGCAGACTTTCCCAGTCATGAGTACCCGTCTCTGCCTCACTCAGAGTTGGATAGAGAGAGTGGAACAGAGTTGGATAGATGCTGAAGATTTGTTGGCCCCATTGGGCCACCCAAATGAAAAATGTATGCTTGCATGAATGTTAGTCACTTTAAGTAAACGCATCTGCTAAATGGCAAATGTTACATTTCACAAGTTGCTTTATAAAGAAAAGAGTGTTTTCATCTACAGACTGCTTTTTCTTCATATTCATTTTACTGATCATTCATTTTTTTTTAATGAAAACCATTATTGCATGGTTGCAGACCCATAGTATAGTTAATCTGTCCCAGAGAGCAGGAGAGATACAAACAAATAGAGAGAGAGAAGCGACGACAGAGAGTAACATAAATCAACTGTGACAGGGTGGGAAGACGTACAGTAGATTCAGAATAGAAAAACTATTGAAGTCGAAAAATCCGCCCATTCCCTTCTCTTGCCCAAACATTCACCCCGACCTCACGCTTGAACAGGTTCAATGGCACAGACATCCTCCTCCTTTCCTCCTGTCTTCCCCTCTCTCTCACATGTTCCACCCACGCCCCCAGTGTTTTCCACTCTACAATAAGAGATCTATGAATATTGTATCGAACCTCAGCCCTACGTTTCGTAGCCAGCGGGTGTGCAGGAGAGTGTTTTAGTGTCAAATACCTTTAGTTCCAAGTGTCACACAGTGTCATGAAGTAACATGGGCTGAGGGACCGCTGTCCTCGCCGTGACGACTGTTGCCATAGTGGCATAGCTACCAGTTCACACAGTGTCTAGTGGATACGCGCTGAATCTCGGAGCGTACCTTTTCTATAGCAGCGCTGTTGTGACAACGTCCCTGAGGAAGGTGTTTGAAAGCATTTATGCGAGATGCTGTATGCAGTTTTATAACAACATGCTGCCTCTGCAGTACAAGTATAAGTGGTGTAAAGACTACACTTTACAACTCTACACAATGGAGACGTTATGTGTTGTATACGAACTAAATCCCTTCCCATTGGCTATTCATGGCGCGTGACGATTGGGAAGAAATACATTGTAGCGAGCGTTACCTTGCTGTCGACAATGAGGTTCCGGACGCAGCCGGTAAAGTGTTTGTGTTGTAACTGCGGGTAGGCATAGGGCAGGTTCTCATTGACTCCACCCAGCTGTAACACCTGGGTCCCATTCAGGTGCCTGGGGAAGAAATGAACATCACTGTCAGTACACCTTTTCATACACCTATCCATCCCTATTTTCTACTGCAGTACTTTTTCAACCCGTCATACATAGCCTTGTCCCCCACCCATCTGGTGTTCTGAGTTTGACTATGTGAACGGTGTGTATTCTGTATAAAGGAGAAGAGACAGAGAGACACTGAGACAGAGAGAGAGAGAGAGACAGATAGCCAGAGAGCGAGCATGAGAGAAAGAAAGAAAGAGCGAGAGAGAGAGAGAGAGAAAGAAAAAGAGTGAGAAAAAGAAAGACAGAGAGATAAAGGGAGAGAGAAAGAGAGAAATAAAGAAAGAGTGTGAGAGCAACAAAGACAGACGCAAATAGAGAGAGAGAGAGAGAGAGAGAGAGGTGTGAGTATGCTACCTGTCCAGGTTGGGTGTGACACCAGTGACCTCACAGGACGAGTGGTCCTCTGTGGTCAGCCAGCTGCCCACTCCCTCCATCTCCATGACGGTGGCCCCGGCACAGCGGTCCAGTGTGAAGCGTACCTCCTAAAGGAGCACATCAGGAATGTAAGGACATCCAGATTATCAGGACATCAGGAATATCAGGATATCCAGTATATCAGGAATATCAGCACATCAGGAATATAAAGCCACCAGGAATATCAGGACATCAGATAATATCAGGACATCAGATAATATTAGGACATCAGATAATATCAGGACATCAGGAATATCAGCACATACAGTGGCTTGCAAAAGTATTCACCCCCTTGACATTTTTCCTATTCACAACCTGGAATTAAAATCTATTTTTTTTTTGTGGGTTTGTATCATTTGATTTGCACAACATGCCTACCACTTTAAAGATGCAAAATATTTTTTATTGTGAAACAAACAAGAAATAACACACAAAAAAAGAAAACCTGAGCATGTATACTATTCACCCCCCCAAAGTCAATACTTTGCAGAGCCACCTTTTGCAGCAATTACAGCTGCAAGACTCTTGGGGTATGTCTCTATAAGCTTGGCACATCTAGCCACTGGGATTTTTGCCCATTATTCAAGGCAAAACTGCTCCAGCTCCTTCAAGTTGGATGGGTTCCGCTGGTGTACAGCAATCTTTAAGTCATACCACTGATTCTCAATTGAATTGAGGTCTGGGCTTTGACTAGGCCATTCCAAGACATTGAAATGTTTCCCCTTAAACCACTCGAGTGTTGCTTTAGCAGTATGCTTAGGGTTATTGTCCTGCTGGAAGGTGAATCTCTGTCCCAGTCTCAAATCTCTGGAAGACTGAAACAGGTTCCCCTCAAGAAATTCCCTGTATTTTAGAGGCATCCTTCATTCCTTCAATTCTGACCAGTTTTCCAGTCCCTGCCGATGAAAAACATCCCCACAGCATGATGCTGCCACCACCATGCTTCACTGTGGGGATGGTGTTCTCGGGGTGATGAAAGGTGTTGGGTTTGCACCAGACATAGCATTTTCCTTGATGCCCAAAAAGCAAAATTTTAGTCTCATCTGACCAGAGTACCTTCTTCCATATGTTTTTTGGAGTCTCCCACATGCCTTTTTTGGCGAACACCAAACGTGTTTGCTTATTTTTTTCTTTAAGCAATGGCTTTTTACTGGCCACTCTTCCGTAAAGCCCAGCTCTGTGAAGTGCACAGCTTAAAGTGGTCCTATGGACAGATACTCTAATCTCCTCTGTGGAGCTTTGCAGCTCCTTCAGGGTTATCTTTGGTCTCTTTGTTGCCTCTCATATTAATGCCCTCCTTGCCTAGTCCGTCAGTTTTGGTGGGCGGCCCTCTCTTGGCAGGATTGTTGTGATGCCATATTATTAAAACAAAATAATAATGGATTTAATGGTGCTCCGTGGGATGTTCAAAGTTTCTGATATTTTTTTATAACTCAACCCTGATCTGTACTTCTCCACAACTTTGTCCCTGGCCTGTTTGGAGATCTCCTTGGTCTTCATGGTGCCGCTTGCTTGGTGGTGCCCCTTGCTTAGGTGTGTTGCAGACTCTGGGGCCTTTCAGAACAGGTGTATATATATACTGAGATCATGTGACAGATCATGTGACAGTTAGATTGCACACAGGTGGACTTTATTGAACTAATTATGTGACTTCTGAAGGTAATTGGTTGCAACAGATCTTATTTAGGGGCTTCATAGCAAAGGGGCTGAATACACACAACACTTTTACATTTTTATTTTCATTTCACTTCACCAATTTTTGGACTATTTTGTGTACGTTCATACCATGAAATCCAATTAAAAATCTATTTAAATTACAGGTTGTAACGCAACAAAATAGGAAAAACGCAAAGGGGGATGAGTACTTTTGCAAGGCACTGTAAGGAATATTAGGACATCCAGATGATCAGGACATCAGTAATATCAGCACATCAGGAATATCAGGACATCAGATAATATCAGCACATGAGGAATATCAGGACATCAGATAATATCAGGACATCCAGACTATCAGGACATCCGGAATAGCAGGACATCAGGAATATCAAGACATCAGATACTGGCTGGCCCACCAGTCTAATATGAGCTCCATTACTGCCAGTAATACCTTTCTGAAATCTGTATTACATCTATTTGTATCTATTCTATTGCAAGAACTAACTTACCATACAAATGTGAGCATCTAATTTGCTTCTAAGAGGTCCTATTGAATATCTACTCAATAACAGTTTATTGTACTCAACAAGCATATTCAACTAGTTATTTCATAGCAAACATGCAGTTTGTAAATGGCATACAAATACTATTATAGCGTTTGTATGACACTGTTTATATAATACATTGACCATTTCACGAATAACCCTGAGGCTGATTTTCAGACCTGGTCGATTAACAAAGTTGTTGTTAGTGAAGTCATACAGCCAAAGCGGCCATACACAGCTAGTGCGAAATATCTAACATTAAAGAAGTCTCAAGCTATTGCTCACCTGAGGTAGAGTACGTTATGATAAGCTGCAGACCACACTATCTACCAAGAGAGTTCTCATCTATATCATTTGTGGCCGTCTATGTACCAGCACAGACCGATGCAGGCCCTAAAACTGCACTCAACCAACTCTATAAGGCCAAAAGCAAAGAAGAAAATGCTCATCCAGAAGTGGCGCTCCTAGAGGCCAGGGACTTTAATGCAGGCAAACTTAAATCGGTTTTACCTCATTTCTACCATCATGTCACATGTGCAACCATAGGAAAAAAACTATAGACCACCTTTACTCCACACACACAGATGCATACAAAGCTCTCCCCCACCCTTCATTTGGAAAATTGACCACAATTCTATCCTCTTGATTCCTGCTTACAAGCAAAAACTAAAGCAGGAAGTACCAGTGACTCGCTTAATACGGAAGTGGTTAGATGACGTGGATGCTACGCTTCAGGACTGTTTTGCTAGCACAGACTGGAATATGTTCCGGGATTCATCCAATGTCATTGAGGAGTATACCACATCAGTCATTGGCTTCATCAATAAGTGCATCGACGACGTCGTCCCCACAGTGACCGTACGTACATATCCCAACCAGAAGCCATGGATTACAGGCAACATCCGCATCGAGCCAAAGGCTAGAGCTGCCACTTTCAAATAGCGGAACACTAATTCGTACGCTAATAAGAAATCCCGCTATACCCTCAGACGAACCATCAAACAAGCAAAGCGTCAATACAGGATTAAGATTGAATCCTACTACACCGGCTCTGACACTTGTCGGATGTGGCAGGGCTTGAAAACTATTACGGACTACAAAGGGAAACCCAGACGTGAGCTGTCCAGTGACGTGAGCCTACCAGACGAGCTAAATGCCTTTTATGCTCGCTTCGAGGCAAGCAACACTGAAGCATGCACAAGAGCACCAGCTGTTTTGGACGAATGTGTGATAAAGCTCTCGATAGCTGATGTGAGCAAAACCTTTAAACAGCTCAACATTCACAAAGACTTGGGGCAAGACGGACTACCAGGACGTGTACTCAAAGCATGCGCGGACCAACTGGCAAGTGACTTCACTGACATTTTCAACCTCTCCCCTACCAAGTCTGTAATACCTACATGTTTCAAGCAGACCACCATAGTCCCTGTGCCCAAGGAAGCGAAGGTAACCTGCCTAAATGATTACCGCCCCGTACCACTCACATCGGTAGCCATGAAGTGCTTTGAAAGGCTGGTCATGGCTTACATCAACAGCATCCTCCTGGATACCCTAGACCCACTCCAATTCGCATACCGCCCCAACAGATCCACAGATTACGCAATCTCAATCGCACTCCACACCACCCTTTCTCACCTGAACAAAAGGAACACCTACGTATGTGAGAATGCTGTTCATTGACTACAGCTCAGCGTTCAACACCATAGTGCCCACAAAGCTCATCACTAAGCTAAGGACCCTGGGACTAAACACCTCCCTCTGCAACTGGATCCTGGAGTTCCTGACGGGCCGCCCCCAGTTGGTAAGGGTAGGCCTGATCACCGACAACGATGAGACTACCTATAGGGAGGAGGTCTCCCTCAATGTGAGCAAGAAAAATGAGCTGATTGTGGACTACAGTAAAAGGTGGGCTGAACAGGCCCCCATTAACATAGACGGAGCTGTAGTGAAGCGGGTCGAGAGTTTCAAATTCCTTGGTGTCCACATCACCAACTAACTATCATGGTCCAAACACACCAAGACAG
This sequence comes from Salvelinus alpinus, assembly GCF_045679555.1. Classification (NCBI taxonomy): domain Eukaryota; kingdom Metazoa; phylum Chordata; class Actinopteri; order Salmoniformes; family Salmonidae; genus Salvelinus; species Salvelinus alpinus. Next base: position 44,274,578 of record NC_092090.1, read on the forward strand.
TCATGAAGCGGGCACGACAACACCTTTTCCCCCTCAGGAGACTGAAAAGATTTGGTCCCCAGACCCCAGACCCTCAAAAAGTTCTACAGCTGCACCATCGAGAGCATCCTGACCGGTTGCATCACCGCCTGGTATGGCAACTGCTCGGCATCTGACCGTAAGGCGCTACAGAGGGTAGTGCGTACGGCCCAGTATATCATTGGGGCTAAGCTTCCTGCCATCCAGAACCTATATAATAGGCGGTGTCAGAGGAATGCCCCAAGAATTGTCAGACTCCAGTCACCCAAGTCATAGACTGTTTTCTCCGCTACCGCATGGCAAGCGGTACCGGAGCGGCAAATCTAGGACCAAAAGACTCCTTAATAACAGCTTCTACCCTCAAGCCATAAGACTGCTGAACAATTCATCAAATGGCCACCAGACTATTTACCATTGAGATCCCCCCCTCTCCATTTGTTTTGTACACTGCTGTTACTCGCTGTTTATTATCTATGCATAGTCACCCCTACCTACATGTACACATTACCTCGACTAACCTGTACCCCTGCACATTGACTCGGTACCGGTACCCCCTGTATATAGCCTCCTTATTGTTATTTATTGTGCCTTATTGTTATTTTATTGTATTTTATTTTTATTATTTTTTACTTCGTTTATTTGGTAAATATTTTCTTAACTTTTCTTGAACTGCACTGTTGGTTAAGTAAGCATTTCACGGTAAGGTCTGCACTTGTTGTATTCGGCACATGTGACAAATAAAGTTTGATTTGATTTGATCTGCACTGAGTCCAAACCACTCAAACCCGCCTACTTCTCCAGACTATGTACTGAAAATAGGACTAGTCTAGCAGAGACACCACCTGTTTGCATTAAACATCCCCAGAGTTCTATAAGAATGAACAGCATATGGCTAGTGTCGGGGGAGACGTGTGCATGTCTGTGTTTGTCTATGTGTGTGTATATGTTTGGTGGGGGGGGGTTGGGGTCCCCTGGGTTGGTATATGCTTGGCAGCAGCTCAGACTTCAGACACCCACCTTACTGTTGCTCCTCACGTCCAGACGGTGCCACCGTCTGTCCGCCACATTTACGTTGCCTGGCAACTGCAGGACCAGTGTGCCCGAGCCATGGTTCATCTTGAGTGTGGGAGTGCCATCGATCAGCTCTGAGGGAGAGACAGAGAGAGAGAGAGAGAGAGAGGACACTGACATGAGGTCACACATGGTGGTCACATCCCCAGGGCCTCCTGATGACCATCAACCCCCCTATCACATACTCTCAATGCCAGGGAGGATCAGATACAACCACACACAGACCACTTTATCCTGAGGCCATCACTTCTGTACCCCATTGGATCTGATCACTGCGACACACCAAGAACAAGCAACCACAGGGAAGCACAGTCAACTAATAAACGCCAACTGATCATTCTGTAAGAGTGATCTGTGTTCACCCAACCCTAGTCTAAAGTGAAAACAGGCACCACCTCAATGCTTTCAGCAGTCTGTTCAGAAAGATGGCGTACTTAAAATGACATTACATCTAATAACCTGGGCCAGTATTAGAAAATGAAAAACAACAACAGTAAAAGGTGCATAGGTAATAGTAAACCAGTTAAATATAACTAACAGTCAGACGTCATCACTCTTACTGACAGTTGTGGCTGCTTTGTATGATGTATTGTTGTCTCTACCTTCTTGCCCTTTGTGCTGTTGACTTTGCCCAATGAATGTTTGTACCATGTTTTTTTGCTGCTACCATGTTGTGTTGCTGCCATGTTGTTGCCATGTTTTGTTGCTACCATGCTGTGTTGTCATGTGTGGCTGCCTTGCAATGCTGTTGTCTTAGGTCTCTCATTATGTAGTGTTGTGTTGTCGCTCTTGTCGTGATGTGTGTTTTGTCCTATATTTATTGAAAAATGTTAATCCTAGCCCCCATTCCCGCAGGAGGCCTTTTGCCTTTTGGTAGGCCATCATTGTAAGTAAGAATGTGTTCTTAACTGACTTGCCTAGTTAAATAAAGGTTAAATAAAAATTAAGAAAAATGCTCACTTCACAATAAGGATTACAACAGTGCCTGGTGCTATGTAATCCCCCCCCCTCATATGCCCCCCATAAGACAATAAACATATTAAAAAGTTATTCTATTTTCTGACTTAGTCAAATGGGAAATTAAAAATTAATGAACCAGTTAAGACTCATTGTATGCTTTATACCATTTGCACAGGATTGTGGGTAAACAACATGTCAACCAACCACTGTTTCTCCATAAATCAACATGACATCCACATTTAGTCGAAGAGTTCAGGAGAGAACAGCGCTGTAAATATAAACGTTGCTCCACGTTGCTCTATTTTCTAGGCTCGCAAATGCTCTGTTTTCAACAGAGAGGGTTATTCTCCCTCTTCTCTAGGTCTTTATCTTTACCTTCTCTGACGCCCTGCCTCACTCCATGACACTCACTCTATCTGGCTTGTCATGTCTTTCTCTTTTATTCCCCCAACCTTTTCTGTCTCTCTCTTTCTCCCTCTCCCACCTGTCTCTCTGCAGTGTTCTCACAGTGGATTCCCAGAAGGCAACCTGTGCTCAGACAGAGATAACTTTGAGCTAGCAGTAAGTCACTGATGTACAGAGCCCAGCCTAAGCCGGAGTGAAAAGCCCTTTTCATTTGAAAGGCCCACAGTGGCCACCACCCTCAGGCAGGAGATTGACACTGTCCCACAGGCTATCTGCGTCTGACGAGGGTCCCCGACCCTCCTTGTTGGGACTGACGTGACATTTCAGGAGAAAAGAGGTGACAGGTGTGAATGGTGGAGGCTTGGTTGAAATGAAAAGAGAGAGGGAAGGAGAGGAGAGTGGTGCTGAGTCCCTGAGAGGAGAACTTCCACACACATGGACAGGCTGGGCTGTGTTGGTCAGGCAGGTTGCTAGTTCGAATCCCCGAGCTGACAAGGTAAAAAAAATAATCTGTCGTTCTGCCCCTGAACTGTTCCTAGGCCTTCGTTGTAAATAAGAATTTGTTCTTAACTGACTTGCCTAGTTAACAAAAAAAGGTGTGGGAAGACAGGCCAAATGGGCTTTATGTTGTGCCGTATCAAATGATCTTGGATAGGGAGGACACCCGAGTACGCCCGGGTGTCCTCAGGTTACGACAAGATTTTGCTCTTAAACTCATGTTGGCGGACTTCTCCCCTCCTCATCCCTTATTCATCATGGTCTCCTCCTCGACATCCCTGCAGATTAATCTTCCCTGTCGAGCGTCTTGGTGAGGGGGAAGCCAGAGGGTCTCAGCCCGCATTGCATGGCCCCCATAGCACGGCGCTTACATTTGAAAAATTGCTCTTCTGAAGGCCTGAAGGGGATATGTTTGAGGCAGGGACCATATGGACTGCATAAACAGCATTACAAATCACTCTGTATATACAAATCAGCAGCCCAGCAAGAGAGAAAGAGAGTCTGTGACTGTGGTGCCTTTAATATAAATTGACTGTCAGCAAACACCCCCATGCCCCCAGGAAACAGGACCTAAACTTTAAAGCGATATTTGAAACGGGTGCAGCGCTAAAAGACTGTGAAACAGGTTTCTGCAAATTGACCGTAATGTGCGCGTCACACTCAGTGTGTAACTGTATCTCTCTGCTCGCTTTCATCTGCCAGATGTTGTGTCTGCACGTGTGTGTGTGTGTGTGTGTGTGTGTGTGTGTGTGTGTGTTTTTTTAGTCAGCCTGTTTCTCAGTTCTTTCTGAGACCACCAACACTAGTACCGCATAAAGCAAAAGATCTAAAAAAATACAAAATGCCTGAGATGCTTATGATTCTATTTAATATGGGCAGGAAAAATGCAATAACCTTGCCTGTTATAAATTGGCTTATATGCTGCCAGCAAATGACCATTACATTCATTGACTTTCCATACCATTACTCAATCTTTTTTTTTTTTTTTACATCTGGCTTTTGAGTTGCATTTATTAAGATAATTTGAATTCCACATATTAAAAGCATGATAAATAGGCTGCCGTCAGGTCAGAATGAGACAAAGTGAGTGATGACATTTGTTCTGCTCTATCCTTGGAGCTGGATGCAACTCTTGGCAACGATGTGTAAACTGGATCCCCAGCCGAGCCCTGAGAGCCTGTTTTCCATTCTGCAGGAGTCCGTAATCACCCAAATTTAATTTGTCCGGTTAATTTGTCTATTGATTGGACAAGCTCAGCCCCGTGGCTCGTACCCTTGAGAAGGGAGCGTTCACAATAATGAGACTCATTTAACAATGATCTCACTGGATGTAATCGTGTTCCCGTGTACCAGTCAGATTAATAGACCTAGAGGTCAACGGTCAAAGTCAGGAGACAGCACAGATAGGGTCTAGATCTCTGGCGTGATTTAGAGAGAAATATAACACAGATTACATTTAGAGGTGAGGACAGACCAATGGAAACTCTAAAATATTCCATATGCCCTGCAAACCTACACTATACACAACCATAACTCAATATAATGCTTTGAGTATGAAGCACATAGTGGTTGTAATCTGACCCACATCAGATGGGGACAAAGGACTATGAGCCATGGAAAAGTTAACAAGCAGAACCAAAGACTCCCTTCCTCCGTGGTAGAGCAACATCCAGTTCCCTGTTCGGCCCAGAACAAATCACCTCAGACCTGTCCGGTAATCTCATACACCACACAGGCTCAAGCTGGGCAGTAACAGACACTGGCGGCATCCCAAATAGTTCCCTATTCAATTTATAGTGCACTACTTTGTGGTCAATAGTAGTGCTGTAAAGGGAATAGGTTCCTGGTCAAGTAGTGCACTTTAAAGGGAATAGGATGCCATTCTCCCTGAACCCGGACTGCTCAATGTCAGTTCTGGACGGCAGAAACACTTCTGGTTTTCATCCTCTTCTTCTAATAAGGAACTCATTCAGACCTGGAACATCAGGTGAGTGCAATTAATTACCAGGTAGAAACAAAAAACAGAAGTGTTTCGGCCCTCCAGGACCGGAATTGAACAGACCTGCTTTAAAAGTAGACTACTTGCCATTCTGGCTCGGTGCGCTACCACTTAAAGGCCCAGTGCATTCAAAATTATGTTTTTCTTGTGCTTTGTATCATATTGTGCAACAGCTGATGAAACTAACACTGTAAACGTGATAGTTGTAAACTTGATAATTGTTATTTCCTAATAGTTGCTGGTTGAAAATACAATCTACAACGGACCTTCTAATCAGCATTTTTTGCATGGGTGGAGTTTTGGCTTGCCTGGTGACATCACCAGGTGGTAAATTAGTTAATAGACGAATAGCAAAGAGAGTTCAAAACCTCTCCGCCAATGACAGCTAGTTTTAAATTTCCCCTTCCCCACTCAGACAACTCCCAGACAGTCCTAGCAAAGTTATTGCTTGAGAAATACAGTCGTTTTTTGCTAAAAAGCTATTTTTGTTTGTTTTTGACCATTTTAATGGAAAACTATTACAATAAGGTACTTAATTGTTGCCCAGAAATGATTTGATATTGATATACTGTACAAATGGCTGCATTGGGCCTTTAATCCCAAGGGAACAGGGAGAATGTAGGACATGCAGGGGTGTTTTGCAGAGGCAGGTCTGTGCTATGTTACATTAGGGGTGGTGATGCCTGGGCACAATGGACCATAGGGGGGGATAAACAGCACTTCACGGCGGAAAACAGACAGTGAGTGGGCAGGCCTGCAGGAGGCAGCCAGCGAGCCGCTCAACGTCTTTAATAAGGAGATCCGGCCCGGGAAGCAGTGGGAAATGATAAGGTTTAATAGGTTGCACTGCTAAACAACGAGAAATAATAAGGTTTAACACAGTCAACCTGTGGGTGAGAGTACGGGGTATGTGTGTGTGTGTCTGTTTGAGAGAGTAATATAGAGACACTGGGCTGAACTGTTGTTGTCTGCTTCTCCCTTTAAGTCTCAGCCGTCTCTACTTGCCCTCTCCACTCTGTCATCTCTCCCTCCTGCAATTGTACAGTTGTCTACACATCTTCCTCATACATCCCTTCCACTCCGAATCAAGTATCTCCCCCTTTCACTCCATGTCGCACTGTGTATTATCTTCTCCTACTCGAACTCTCTCTGACTCCATCCGCAGCTCAATACCGTCTCCCCCACTTCGCATCTTACAGCTCCTAAACTCTCTCTCCATACTTTTGAATTCTCTCTCTACCTCAACATGTACAGTACACGTTGAATGTTCCCCTGTCTATCCACTCTCTATTCATCCCTCCTTGTTTTCCCTGTCGCTATCTCTGTCCTCTCTGGCACGGTGCTGGACACAGACTTTGTTGGATTTTGTCTCTCTTCTCCAGACTATGTCTCTCCCTCCACACCCAGCGGCTGTGAGGCTCTGAGGCTGTGGACATTGATTATTTGAATCAGCTGTGTGGTGCCAGGGCCAAAACCAAAACGTGTACCCAGGAGTGGCCCAAGGATCGAGTTTGGGAAACCTTGACTTACTGCAGCAACTGAAGACATCTTTACATCAGAGAGAAAAGATGGCGCCGACGTACATGGCTGAAGTTTTACATTCCCCCTACCAATTCATTTTTAATTTGCATTTTGTTTAACTTCTTTTTTAGCGTTACATAATGTTGCTGCTACTGTCTCTTATGACCGAAAATAACCTCTGGACATCAGAAAAGCGCTTACTCACCGCGGACTGGAAGACATTTTTCCCTTTAACGAGTCCGACGAGAAGGATATCCTGCTTTCACAGGAACAGGCCCAGATCCACGCCTTTTCACATCACCAACAAACTATCAATTCATAAAAATCGCCACCGGACAATTTACATTGACCCCCCCTCTAGTACACTGTTGCTACTCGCTGTTTGTTTGTTACCTATGCATAGTCACTTCGCCCCCACCTACATGTACAGATTACCTCAACTAGCCTGTACCCATGCCCACTGACTCGGTACCGGTGCCCCGTGTATATAGCCTTGTTATTGTTTTTCTTATTGTGTTACTTTTTATAATTACTTTTTATTTTAGCCTACCCGGTAAATATTTTCTTCTTCTTGAACTGCACTGTTGGTTAAGGGCTTTTAAGTAAGCATTTCACAGTAAAGTCGACACTTATTCGGCGCGTGTGGCAAATAAAGTTTGATTTGATTTGACCGTCACAGTACAACACACTGACCTTGCATCGTTTTGAGACTGCAGCCATTAGACTGTTGAGACTACAGACTTGAGACTGTCGAGACTCAAGAATGTCCTGTGCACGTGGCTAAAAAAACGTTGAAACTTGACACTTGAAACTTCTACTGTTTCCTTTCTCCTTTGTTTCCCATTCAAACACACATACACGCACGCACGCACGCACACACGCACACGCACTCATACACACTTGCGCGCACACACAAAATGTCTTCCAGCATTGAATCGAGTGCTAATACTCAAAACATAATATGAAATGGAGCCACAAACACGTACACGCAAACATCACATGTTATGTACTCTGGACCTCAACTTTAAGAATGTATGCTAACCACGTCCATATAGCTCAACAAGTTCATTAAAGCTCTAAATATGCACACCCCGTTGTAATTACATTCTAGAATGAATGACAAATAAGCCTTTACTTTCATAATGAGCCCCTTCATTAACCCCTAAAGACCTGATGCTGTCACACTGCAACCACACACACACAGACACACACACACACACACAGACTGAGATCAGTCTTTACCACCGAGTGTACACTCATTAAAGACCTCAGGAGCTATGTGTAGGCTGATGCTGAACCCCATTCAAAGAAACCCCTCCACCCCCAAACTAATTTGGCAGGGTTGGCACAACAAATAGCCATGTAAAAATAACCCTAGCAGCCTCTAAACGTTCACATCAAACCAGCAAATCCAGACAGGACAATTTCTGCCTCATGCAACCTTCCTATCTCTATCTGACCATCACTGTGTACTGAAAACACAATTACCAGCACTCACACACTGACGCACGCAGGCATGCGCTGCCCCTCCCTTCCCCCTAACACATCTTGTCTCTGCCCTAGCCTATATTCCTGTCCCCCTCCTCTGTGAGTAGATAAGTGGACATGTACCTATGGCCATCAAGTCCTCGAGGTCCCAGGGCTGTAGCTGGGCCAGGGGCCCACTGTAGAGCAGCAGGCCATCTGCAACCTCCGTGATGAACTCCAGGGAGAGATGGCTCTCGAAGCAAGGCCTTATGGGAGGAAACCAGGCATAGCCGTTGCCATGGAAACTGTGTTTGGTCTGCTGGCACTCTGGCCCCTCGAACTGCGTAGGGCACTGGCATCTAGGGCAAGATAACAAAGAAGAGGAACATCATCAAAAAAAAAAAATAATATAAAGCAATTGAGTTATTTCATCTGTTCACCTCATCTATCACACAAGACTGCTCTATCAGGATGTCCCTGCTGAGGCCGGGATGGGATGGCCCGCTTCTGCTTAACCGCACAACAGTCACACACACACACACACACACACACACACGCACACGCACACGCACACACAACACACACAATTTGCTTCTAGTTGTTCTCAATTGCATAACAACCCTTATTACTAAATATTGTGAGTGCACATCCCAACTAAGCATCTAGCAGTCTATATTAGCCACCATGGACTCCTCACAATCTGGGGAACACTATATTTCAGCTTTCTCTCTCTCTCTCTCTCTCTCTGTCTGTCTTGCTCTCGGACTACTGTTTTCGCCTCCAGTGATTCCCTTCAGAGAGATTCACTCCGCATCTCATGCAGATGTTCTCATTATCAGCCGCACCATAGAGAGAATCCATCACTAGTAACAACATCCTCTGTCAGACGTACTGTAGCAACCGAGCACAGCTGCACTCCTCCCTCCGGTTATTCTGTCATCCCCTTTTCCTTCATTCATTCGTCCTTTGTCATACACAGACACACGCACACTACCCCACTGTATCCACCTGTTGTGGAGACAGTTAATATAGCTGGCACACACACACACAGGCAATCCTGCGGCATCAATCAAGTGTGGCTTTCTCTAGTTAGTTTAGTCAGAAGCCCAGCAATTTTCTAAGCCGGTTCCCTCTCCATCACCCTACTCACAGCAGCCTAATAATAGTCTTCCAAGCCGCCATGCTCCCTTCGTTTCGTTCCTCTCTCATTTGTGTGCTGCGAAGGGAGAGAGAAAAGCTCCTGGCTGCCTGGCTGCCACATCCGACACTCTTGCATTTAGTCTTTCCCATTTCCCAGTCTGTGCTCTGAACCCAGATTGAAAAGGAGAGACTGTCAGAAATGATAGTCCCCCCTGGCACCTGGCAGACATGCAAATGCAGGAGGAGTGAAACAGGCAGGCGGGCCGTGCGCAAACACAATGAAATGCTTCTTCTAATAACCAGGCGCGGTAATCAAAGTTTAGAAGACACACCGTAGCAAAAAGACAGAGAGAGAGAGGAGAGAGGAGCACGCATGACTGTATGCACGCATGACCGAATGCACGCATGACCGTATGCACGCATGACTGTTAAGTCGCGTTGGATAAAGGCATCTGCTAAATGGCATACGTTATTATTATACTATAGGAGAGAGAAGATGAGGATGCACTGGAACAACAGCAGGTGGTGAACGTTGCTTTTAGCATAGATCAGCATGCATGTCAGACTGTTCTGTTTCTCAATAACATGGTATCCCGACCATGACGCAGAGAAATGAAAGGAAGCTGTGTCTAGGAGCTCTAGGAGCACTGGTTCTGATGAAGGTCCTATTGGCTCCGGGTTTACCAAACAGGATCCTATAGTCACACCACAAGGCCATCTCGTTGTGGAGAGGCAGGGAGTTGATACCAGTGATATCTGGATGTGGTTACAGCCAGGAGCCATGTGTCTACCTAACCACTCACACATGGGATTGGAGGAAGTGTACACACATGGTCACAGCTTAGTGTGACTAGGCCCCAAGCAGAAAACAAGGCTAGTATTACTCCATCAGACCATCGGACCATCAAAGACATGAACATATCTCCCAGAGTGACAGACAGTAACGTACAAAGGAGGGATCACTTATAGAAAAGAAAGAGGGAGATGGGGAGTAGGAGAGATAATACTGTAGAGAGCGAGAAGGAGATGTAAAGATAGGGGGATTGAAGACAATACACTGGAAAGTTGACCTACCTTATCTCTCCATTTGGAAACAATTCACCCAGTCTCAGGGAATAATCTCAATCATTTATCCCATCAGAGAAATCAGGAGCATGATTTCAGCCCAATCCTCTTACTGTACTTGAGCTTTTTTTCTTTGCTCATTTCCTGTTCTTTGCTTGCACATGGGGATGTTATTTGTTAGCGTTTGAAAGGGACCGAGTAATCTCCCCTGCCCTCCATTTTCAAATCCCGCTATTAATCCTGGTGCCACGATTATCTACATGTTGTTTCTTAAATCTTAAATCTCTGCGCTGTATCGCTGGGGATCTCTACGTATTTTTTGCGGTTCTACGTCTGTGCCCTCAAAGCCGAGTGATAAACCAGGCCAGTGCTCTCTGCTCTGCACAGCAACCGTCCACTGCCTCTGTCTCTTATCTATTACCAGGCTTGCATTTGTCCTTGAATGGTTTCACACACCCAAGCCTGCAGAGCAAGACATTGACCTCTGCCCTATGCAGTTATAAAATGATTCTCTAGTGGAAACAATAATCGCAGAAAATGAATTGAATTGAATATGTATAATGTGAGGAATTTCTATTAACATGTTAATTGTTCGCTACATTCACAGACTCAAAATGCTTTAAAGCTTTTTATGTTCTGGACTTTTCAGTTATAACGTAAGCCGAAGGATGTGAGTTCTACAAGAACAACTTGTCGTCAACAGGGAGGCTCTTGTGATCTGACACATCAACATCTTTATCCTGTGTTTGGGCCAAACTGGCAATGTTAGCTCAGCTGTAAAAAGCCAATGTGTCTGCAACAGAGAGCGAGAGCTGGGATTAACTCTAGGTTGGCTGCATAAATCATTCTGGTACGGACCAATGGCGAGGCACATTACACGCTTAGTACGTCCAACTAGACACAAATCCGGGGTTTACTTTCTTCTTTTAATTAAACAGCAGAGAACAAAATTAACTTTCTCCTCCTTTCGTGTTTCAAAGGGAAGCTGGATGGACATTTCCAGGAAGAGCATTTGGGCATATGTTCAAATTTTGGGCAAGATGTCTGACAATTTTTTCAGGAACATCCATATACACCTCCTTTCTGGACATGAACACCAAAGCAGCGGCAGATTACCTCTGAATATGATCTAATAATGTCGGTGGATTTCAAACGAGGGACTTTTGATGTGTGTGTTTGCACGGGGTGTGTGTGTGTCTCTTTCGTCCTCTCTCTCTCTCTCTCTCTCTCTCTCTCTCTCTCTCTCTCACTCTCTCTCTTCCGCGCGCTCTCTCTCTCTTCCGCGCGCTCTCTCTCTTCCGCGCGCTCTCTCTTTCTCTCAGTCAGGAGACTAACGTTATAGGTTTGTCAGCGTGCGCCAACTGAAGTATCATCTGTGGCTGTGTTGCCGTCCGTGGGATCATAAGACTGCACAAGTTAAATCCACAACAGGAACCAGAGCAGTGTCTTAGTAAATATGAGTCTGATTCTGCTCACAGAGGTTAGACCATACACACAGCCGTGTAGTAGTTTATGTGTCTCCACCAAGGGGCCAGGTTTCTGGTCTAGAAGCACGGTTTTGACTGCTCCTACAGTTTTGGCTTCGGTACTGCAGTTTAACTGACACCATGCCCAGAAAGACCATTTCCATACACGGCCACCTAGAGGTCAGATTCGAAAATTCCTAATCAAACACTTTAGTAATCACCTTTGTGCACAAAACATCCATTGAATTATTCAATGAATTGTCGCTGAGGCAAAACAAAAAAATGGTCATCACTCACAGCCAAAGATATATAATTTATACAATTCATCCAATGTCTGCCATGTTTTTGGATGACATCATCGCTGCTCGTGCTGCTCCCATGTGATGTTGGTCCGTATAAACCGGATGCAGACCGGATTGAGACGGTCCATGAATCGGCGTATATGCGAACGTGAGTAGATTAACTTGAAAACAACGGTCGGACGTAATCCCCACTTCGTATTATACCTCAGTGGTCTCCACTGTACAATCTGATGCATAATTGCATCAGAAAATAAAATGTTGCATGAATTCTCAGAGATGAAATATATATATATATATATTTTTAAATGATCTCGATCTCTCATTAAATTGTTGGTGTACTGTTATTTAAGTGCACTTCCACATTGCTAACACCCTAACAAAAACATACACAGACCTATGATAAAACATGCATCATTCCCTTTTAAATACCTCCTCTGGTGTAGCGGCCAGGTTGGTATATTTGATGTGTTCATTTCCTTTGCATTTTTAATCACAAAGATCATTAGATTAAAGAAAATTCCCCCCACATCACCGGTGGCGTTTAGCCTTCCTCCTCAACACGATCCCAGAAGTATTTCGCTTGACGTTGAGCTCGCTCAGGCATTCAGAGCACAACGAGGAAATTCACTCAGGACGACCAACAGGGAACCAAAAAACAGAGAGGCACCGGGGGAGAGAGGTAGAGGAGGTGAGAGGAGCAGAGAGGAACAAGAGGCGCCAGACATATGGCACTGCAACATGGCTGCTGTACTGTAGAACGCAGAGCTCACTCTTGAAGCTAAAGCCTCTCTCCAAAACAACCACCGCTGGGATTACAGCAGTGAGCTGAGCCCAGGTCGGAAAGACATCAAAGGCCTGGCCGGCGAGAGAGAGAGAGAGAGAGAGAGAGAGAGAGAGAGAGAGAGAGAGAGAGAGAGAGAGAGAGAGAGAGAGAGAGAGAGAGAGAGAGAGAGAGAGAGAGAGAGAGAGAGAGAGAGAGAGAGAGAGAGAGAGCGAGAGGTGAGACCAGTGGACATGGTTAACTCTGTCCAATTAGAGATGAAGCAGAATAGCGTGGCTAACAAGGTTATTTAAACAGCCTCTACTAAGTTTTCTGGATGTCTAACCCGACCGGTGACCCCCACCTCACCCCACAACCCCGTACCAAATGACTTTGCTGCACTCTCTCCTCCTCACCCTTAACCCCCCTCAGCCCCCATGTAAAATGGAGTGTTAGTCCCATTCTCTCTGTTTAGGTGTATTTACTCAGTGATGAAAAATCGCTAGCATTGTTGGTATTGGATAATTGGAGAAAAAGCTGTGTAAGCTGTGTGCCTCATATTTGTGAGAAGTCTTGGAGGTGAAGTGATTAGACTCACAAAGGGGGGGGGGCTTGGATCCTTTTGAAAACTTCACTTGATCTATCATTCAGCACCAGCACGGCATTTGTGTGAGCGAGCTAGCGAACAAGTGAGCGCACGCCTCCACTTGCCTGTTTTTTGGGCAAATACTTTCAAAGAGTTTCATCCCTCTAGCGAGAGTTGAAGTATTAGTTGACTTATTGATTCCTCTTCCACACATAGCCCTGACTCTCATTTTTAAAGCATTCTCCTACCAGGTATTCATTCTCATCTATCTGTTGCAGACTCCAGGCAACCATCACTACCTCAACAGTGAAACAACAGATCTGAGCCTTCCCTCCCCTTCTCCCACCCTGGTGACTGCTAAAAGGTCAGGCTGCCAATGCCTATTTGCTGCTTTTTGACACCTCCACTCACCCGTACACAACTGTAAATACAATTAAACCCCTACCCCTGTGTGAACATTTCACTGCAGGTGGTATGACTTCTTTCTCACCTGTACCCGCTCGGAGTGTCGACACAGATGCCCCCGTTGAAGCAGGGGTTTCTGGGATAGGAGGAGCAAATCTTGTGGACATGTTCTCTCCCGGAGCAGCTGCATACTGCCGTGGACTCCACCGCCACCGACACCAGTGACATGCTCCCAGAATCCACCACTGTGGGCGTGTCGCTGACGCTCAGCACGTTGGAGCAGCCGCCGCTGCCGCCACAGTCTGTGTTGGCACACTCATCCACGTGTACCTGGCTGACGTTCACTTGCAGGAACGACTGCAGCTGTGGACAGAGAGAGAGAGAGAGAGAGAGAGAGAGAGAGAGAGAGAGAGAGAGAGAGAGAGAGAGAGAGAGAGAGAGAGAGAGAGAGAGAGAGAGAGAGAGAGAGAGAGAGAGAGAGAGAGAGAGAGAACGAGAGAGAACGAGAGAGAACGAGAGAGAGAGAGAGAGAGAGAGAGAGAGAGAGAGAGAGAGAGAGAGAGAGAGAGAGAGAGAGAGAGAGAGAGAGAGAGAGAACGAGAGAGAGAACGAGAGAGAGGGAGAGAGGATCAAGGGAGAATTATATTAGGAGGATTAAGATAGAAATAGGAGGCGAAAGGAGACAGAGGAACAACAAAGTATAAGGCTAAAAGGTAATCAAGGGACAGCCATGGAAGAGTCAATGCGAAACAGTCTTGATTACCACCAGGGTTTATCCTAAGCCTTTAGAAAGCACATAATGCCTGTTGTTTTAGCCGTCTTTTTTTCATCCTCGACATAAGCACTTGGGTTGTGCGATCCCAACTCTCACGAGAAGACGTGCACACACTCATACATGCAAATACCCCTACAGCCATCCTATTAGCATAGAGAGTGCATGAATTCATCTCTCAAACAAACACTCCTTCGCTCTCTCACACGCACACACTTGCATAAATACACATGCTCGCACACACACGGATATACACATGCAAACCCACACATACACACAAAAACGCTTGGCCCTCCCAGCGTCTGATTTTTGAAGTGTGCAGAGACTGTAAATAGAACATACAGTACACCATGACCTGTTTACATACATTCGCCGTATACCCTTTCAACACCATTTATTCACAGCTCAAGTGGGCCACATTGCGTTCAGGCAGAATGAACTGGGGAGAGACTGTGACAGGATTGTTCCCAGGTTGAGTATATATATGCAGAGTTGACGAGGTCCAAGAGTCCTAGAGTGAAAATGAAATTCTCTCTCTCTCTCGTTGCAGGGTAGATCCCAGCATAGTGACAGTGGTGAGGGGAAAGCGGGGAGAGGTGGGTGAGGAGAGGGGAGTGGGGGTTGAGGAGCGATCCGCGGATGGGTGATTAATGACATTCTCCCACAACCCCTCAACCGTCAAAAAAATAATCTGTGGTTTTCAGTGCCGCAGTACCACGGCACATTTCACTTAGAGGGGCCACAATCACCATCACTTCCCATCTAACCCCCTCCCGACTCCCACTCTGTCTGGCTTACCAGCAATCGGGAGACACCCGCTCCTTCCCCTCCTCCTCCCACACAACCACAGTTACATCCCCCTCCTCTCCACTGTGACCACAGACACTACCAGGGCAGAGAAATACATGGTTTTCAGGCATATGTCACGTATGCACAGTATGCATACTGTATTATTTGTGCCAGAGTTTAATTGGGGAGAACAGAGCTCCACTGCCTTAGGTTAGGAGATGGCATGTCATGAAAATGGAGTTGATGTCGTTCGACCACCTTCACATATCCAATTGAACTGTTGTTTCTATGCAGATTAAAGTGTCTAGGCTGGTACAATTTGATCAGTGACTGAGAGTATTGTGACATCTGTATTTGAGGGGATGTGTTTGGAAAGGAAGAGCGGCAAGTGAGTTTCAGTTCCTCTGAGAATACACCAGTATGTGCTCGTGTGTGAACATTAAAGAGAATGTCAGAATGCGGATGTGTTTATCTCCACCGATCCCACACAATGAGAGCACTTAAAGGAAAATGGGTAGAGTGAGAGCCCAAGGGAAACTTCATGATGTGTATCAAAAGATATCCCCGAATCCCTTTCTCATCTCCACTGCTATCTTCCCCTTTCCCACCTGTCCACTCATGCTCTTAGACTCTCTAAATGTAACACGTGTCTGGCGCCCCTTTGCCGTGCATGTACATCCCCTGTGCCACATTACTGTGTAATGACTCCCTGAAAAGGTGCTTTACATTCCTTAGCTGAGAGGTTAAACACTTCCGATATGGAACATCTCCCAATCCACTTGTGTAGAAAGACAAACATATAGCTCACCAGAGAAATATGGTGTATGTGGGTGTATGGGTGTGTATGGGTGTGTGCCCAATGACTAATACTAACCATGGGACTGCACACCCAGAATCCCTATACAGGCAGAAGAGACATTTCATATAAGACCAAATGACCTCTGGGGAGGGATGGCAATGTGAATGCTCTTTGTGCTTTGTGCATGACTGTACTGTCAGCTTTATCTAAACACAGTTTGAGGCACCCATGGGGCTTCGACTACAACTACCCATGCATCCCTGGGGCAGAGTCTGTGGAGAAAACATTAAAGGGCACCCTAGGGACTTGTAGGCCTACAAAGAATATGCTGAAAACTGGGACATCTTAGCTCAGAAGGCAGGAGGGAGGACGAGGAGGAAGATCAATTCTTCAGGTTGGACCTGAGGCTAATTTGTTTGTTTTTAAACCGACAGACGTTTTGCTAACCATATTGGATTAGAGTCCAAGGACTGGAGAGGTAGCACCTGAGGACAGTTCGTCTGAATAACAGTTGGGAAAGAGATGGGAGGAATAACAGAAAGAGGCGACGCACAGACAAAGCGGACATGCTATTGGGGAACGCTGTGCTTTTTTTCCCCCTCTAGGTCTCATCTTTCCCCTATGTGGATCTGAGTCTCTCTCTCTCTCTCCCCCTCTCTCTCTCTCTCTCTCCCCCCAAGGGGCTTTATTAGCATGGGGAACATATGTTAACATTGCCAAAGCAAGTGAAGAAGATAATATACAAAAGTGAAATAAAACATTTAAATGAACAGTTAACATTACACTCACATATGTCATATTAAGTATAGATACAGTGTTGTAACAATGTGCAAATGGTTAAAGTACAAAAGGGGAAAAAAACATAAATATGGATTGTATTTACAATGGTGTTTGTTCTTCACTGGTTGCCCTTATCTTGTGGCAACAGGTCACAAATCTTGCTGCTGAGATGTCACACTGTGGTATTTCACCCAGTAGATATGGGAGTTTATCAAAATCGGGTTTGTTTTCGTATTCTTTGTGGATCTGTGTAATCTGAGGGAAATATGTGTCTCTAATATGGTCATACATTTGGCAGGAGGTTAGGAAGTGCCTCTCAGTTTCCACCTCATTTTGTGGGCAGTGTGCACATAACCTGTCTTCTCTTGAGAGCCAGGTCTGCCAACGATGGCCTTTCTCAATAGCAAGGCTATGCTCACTGAGTCTGTACATAGTCAAAGCTTTCCTTAAGTTTGGGTCAGTCACAGTAGTCAGGTATTCTGCCACTGTGTACTCTCTGTTTAGGGCCAAATATCATTCTAGTTTGCTCAGTATTTTTGTTAATTCTTTCCAATGTGTCAAGTAATTATCGTTTTGTTTCCTCATGATTTGGTTGGGTCTGGTCTAATTGTGTTGCTGTCCTGGGGCTCTGTTGGGTCTGTTTGTGTTTGTGAACAGAGCCCCAGGACCAGCTTGTTTAGGGCTCTTCTCCAGGTCCATCTCTCTGTAGGTGATGGCTTTGTTATGGAAGGTTAGGGAATCGCTTCCTTTTAGGTGGTTGTAGAATTTAACAGCTTTTGCCTGGATTTTGATAATTAGCGGGTATTTATGTCAAATTTGATGTTCGTTTTGATGGCATAGAAGGCCCTTCTTGCCTTCTCTCTCAGGTCGTTCGTTTGTGGGAGTTACCTGTGGCGCTGTTGTTAAAGCCAAGGTATGTATAGTTTTATGTGTGCTCTAGGCAAAGGTGTCTAGATGGAATTTGTGGTCCTAGTGACTGGACCTTTTTTGGAGCACCATTATTTTGGTCTTACTGAGATTTACTGTCAGGGCCCAGGTCTGGCAGAATCTGTGTAGAAGATCTAGGTGCTGCTGTAGGCCCTCCTTGGTTGGAGATATAAGCACCAGATCATCAGCAAACAGTAGACATTTGACTTCAGATTCTAGTAGGGTGAGGCCGGGTGCCCTCGCCAATTTGTTGATATATACAGTGGGGAGAACAATTATTTGATACACTGCCGATTTTGCAGGTTTTCCTACTTACAAAGCATGTAGAGGTCTGTCATTTTTATCATAGGTACACTTCAACTGTGAGAGACGGAATCTAAAACAAAAATCCAGAAAATCACATTGTATGATTTTTAAGTAATTAATTTGCATTTTATTGCATGACATAAGTATTTGATCACCTACCAACCAGTAAGAATTCCGGCTCTCACAGACCTGTTAGTTTTTCTTTAAGAAGCCCTCCTGTTCTCCACTCATTACCTGTATTAACTGCACCTGTTTGAACTCGTTACCTGTATAAAAGACACCTGTCCACACACTCAATCAAACAGACTCCAACCTCTCCACAATGGCCAAGACCAGAGAGCTGTGTAAGGACATCAGGGATAAAATTGTAGACCTGCACAAGGCTGGGATGGGCTACAGGACAATAGGCAAGCAGCTTGGGGAGAAGGCAACAACTGTTGGCACAATTATTAGAAAATGGAAGAAGTTCAAGATGACGGTCAATCACCCTCGGTCTGGGGCTCCATGCAAGATCTCACCTCGTGGGGCATCAATGATCATGAGGAATGTGAGGGATCAGCCCAGAACTACACGGCAGGACCTGGTCAATGACCTGAAGAGAGCTGGGACCACAGTCTCAAAGAAAACCATTAGTAACACACTACGCCGTCATGGATTAAAATCCTGCAGCGCACGCAAGGTCCCCCTGCTCAAGCCAGCGCATGTCCAGGCCCGTCTGAAGTTTGCCAATGACCATCTGGATGATCCAGAGGAGGAATGGGAGAAGGTCATGTGGTCTGATGAGACAAAAATAGAGCTTTTTGCTCTAAACTCCACTCGCCGTGTTTGGAGGAATAGAAGGATGAGTACAACCCCAAGAACACCATCCCAACCGTGAAGCATGGAGGTGGAAACATCATTCTTTGGGGATGCTTTTCTGCAAAGGGGACAGGACGACTGCACCGTATTGAGGGGAGGATGGATGGGGCCATGTATCGCGAGATCTTGACCAACAACCTCCTTCCCTCAGTAAGAGCATTGAAGATGGGTCGTGGCTGGGTCTTCCAGCATGACAACGACCCGAAACACACAGCCAGGGCAACTAAGGAGTGGCTCCGTAAGAAGCATCTCAAGGTCCTGGAGTGGCCTAGCCAGTCTCCAGACCTGAACCCAATAGAAAATCTTTGGAGGGAGCCGAAAGTCCGTATTGCCCAGCGACAGCCCCGAAACCTGAAGGATCTGGAGAAGGTCTGTATGGAGGAGTGGGCCAAAATCCCTGCTGCAGTGTGTGCAAACCTGGTCAAGAACTACAGGAAACGTATGATCTCTGTAATTGCAAACTAAGGTTTCTGTACCAAATATTCAGTTCTGCTTTTCTGATGTATCAAATACTTATGTCATGCAATAAAATGCAAATTAATTACTTAAAAATCATACAATGTGATTTTCTGGATTTTTGTTTTAGATTCCTTCTCTCACAGTTGAAGTGTACCTATGATAAAAATTACAGACCTCTACATGCTTTGTAAGTAGGAAAACCTGCAAAATTGTCAGTGTATCAAATACTTGTTCTCCCCACTGTATATGTTGAAGAGGGTGAGGCTTAAGCTACATCCCTGTCTCACTCCACGGCCCTGTGGGAAATGTGTGTGTTTTTTGCCAATTTTAACCGCACACTTGTTGTTTGTGTACATGGATGTTATAACGTTGTATGTTTTTCCCTCAACACCACTTTCCATCAATTTGTATAGCAGACCCTCATGCCAAATTAAGTCAAAGGCTTTTTTTTAAATCAACAAAGCATGAGAAGACTTTGCTTTTGTTTTGGTTTGTTTGCTTGTCAATTAGGGTGTGCAGGGTGAATACGTGGTCTGTCGTATGATAATTCGGTCAAAAGCCAATTTGACATTTGCTCAGTACATTGTTTTCACTGAGGAAATGTACGAGTCTGCTGTTAATGATAATGCAGAGGATTTTCCCAAGGTTGCTGATGACGCATATCCCACGGTAGTTATTGGGGTCAAATTTGTCTACACTTTTGTGGATTGGGGTGATCAGTCCTTAGTTCCAAATATTGGGGAAGATGCTCTTATTGGCATAGGAAACAAATGTTTACATTGCCAAAGCAAGTGAAATAGATCATCAACAAATATGAAATAAACAATAAACAATACATTAGTTACAAAAATTCCAAAAGAATAAAGACATTTAAAATGACATATGTCTATATGCAGTGATGTAATGACGTGCAAATAGTTAAAGTACCTAAGGGAAAATAAGTAAATAAACAAATATATCTCTCGGTCTCTAGGTAAGCCAATCAGACAGGAGGGTGCTTAATGGCTACGTTCGTAGAGAAGACCAGCTGAACCGTCATTTAATGATACAGTCAGTCATACAAACAAACCATAATTACACACTAGACCTAAAATCATCATGCTCATTAGCAGTACTTAGCAGCATGTCCAGTACAGCCGTTTGGTTGTTGCTGGTCTGACGTGAAACAAATGTCCATTATGTTCTCTGATGGTAAGCTGATCATGTCCTTGCTTGACGAAATAAAATGCTGTCTCACAAGGTCACTGTCGCTGGTCAAACTGGGGACCAGAACAAAATGGAATCTAGATCAAAACAACCTTCAGTCACAAACCCATCCCTCTAAACATCAATACACTGCAGCCCCTGCTCTGCAACCAACAAAGCCCAAATCCAATGGTTAAAAGGTAGGAAGCATACGTTTTTACTCACCAATGTAACAACACAGTGTGGTCAAAGACTTAGTAACTTAGTTATAGTGACGATCTGGTTACCTATAAGTACAAACATCCGTCCTCGATTTTACATCACAACCCGGAAAAGCATTTTCACGACATCACTTCGACATTCTAATTGGTTTTATGTAATACAAATAGAAAAGTGAGGTGTGACGTTGCATTGGGACTTTTGATGTATATACTAATGCAAACAAAACATGTGGTTATGTTTATGCTACCAACCATTTAAAGGTGGAATACGCAGAAATTTATTTTTTATTTATTTAACCTTTATTTAATTAGGCAAGTCAGTTAAGAACACATTCTTATTTACAATGACGGTCTAGGAACAGTGGATTAACTGCCTTGTTCAGGGGCAGAATGACAGATTTTTACTTTGTCAGCTTGGGATTTGATCTAGCAACCTTGTGGTTACTGGCCCACCACTCTAACCACTCGGCTACCTCCCCCATTTCATGGTAGCAAACATTTCTAATAGTTCTCCTAATTTCAGTTCATGTGACAAAACAAGCAAGTCGAGAGAATCATTGTACCATTCAAGCCGCTGTGAAATATCTTTTCAATTACCAAATATATTGTATTTTCAGCTGTTTGATGCTGGTGTACAAAACCGAAAGTAACAGATGAGAAAACAGAACAGATATACCGCTTCTTAGGCTTGCTTTCAATGAGAATGACAGATCTATAACTCACATTTGAATTTGGTCGAGTCACCCACAAAGTTACATATCGCAGCTTTAAAATACAATAAATGTGGTAACACTTTCTATGAATACCATATGCATAATGCATTATACAGCATTATACATGTTCTCATAATGCACTATGATAGTAATAATACAGTATAAGCATAATAATACAGCATACGCATAGTTATAGACACACATAAAGACTCATATAGACTCACAAGTCTATATACCAATACTCATAATGCATTATAAGTATCATCATAATCACTTATAGCTGAGGAACTCTCAACTCCGTTCTCTTATATCGAGGCTGAGTTGAGTTTTGTACCTATGTTTGTCCTGTACAACTGCGGTCTTTCTACGAGGTGCTGAAATTCATGCTTTTAATAAAAAAAAAATATTGAGTACAACCATCAACCTTTTCCTCATTTGTGTTGCTCATTCTACGTAAGCTGAGATTCAATTGGTACATGCAATTCGCGCTGAGCAATGTTATTGTAAATATTAATGTTATTGTATAATTTTGTCGCACAGGGCTTTGACTTTTTCATTTGCCTTTTTCTTTCGTGAACTATTTATGTTAATATAATATGCAGGTGTGCCAATTGTACATATGTTGGGTCTTAATTTGGTCCCCCTGTTGCAGGAGGACTTTCCTTTAATTTATTTGAGGTTGAAAAAGGCTTCTGAAGCTTGTAATTACAAAAAACGTATCAACCCCTTCAAAATTGTCCATTACTTATAATCCACATAAATAATTCACATTCCCTGTTGCTTCAGGATTATTTTCTTGCTGTAGCAAACTAGCTCACATTAAGATCCTACATCTGTAAGATCTTGAGCCAATTTATGTTATGTTTGAGAAAGAATGAAGAGCTTTGTGTTGTGTCATCATGAAATGTGCAGAGTTTCATTCGCCGAAAGCAGACAATGACCACTTTATAATTGTATAGTAACAGTTTATGGTGTATTATTATCTGTCTGCCTTAGGCATTTCATCACTTTACCTAAAGCAATCAAATATGACTTCATAAGTATGCTATACACCATAACAAAGATTATGAGGCAGTAATAATAACTTGCTGCTCATTGACAAAAACGTTAGAAATGTATCACACTGATGGTAATTATAATGCTGTATGATCGTTGAGGAAAAAGTGACCAGCAATTCTAAAACACTATGTTGCTGTACATAAAAAGTGATTATGATTATACTTATAATGCATTATGAGTATTGGTATACGGAATTATAAACCTATGAGTCTTTATGTGTGTCTATAACTATTTTTATATCAGTGAAGGCTCCTCAGAGGAGAAAGGGGAGGACCATCCTCCTCAATGAATTTAATATATTTTTTAAAATTGTAAAACATTTAGAAAGTTATCCTTTTTAGATAAAACTATACGAAATAAAATCACGTCACCGAATAACTGATTAAACCACACTATTATGCAAAGAAGGTCTACAGCAGCCTCAACAGCATTCTGTAGGGTAGCACCATGGTGTAGCCGGAGGACAGCTAGCTTCCGTCCTCCTCTGTGTACATTGACTTCAATACAAAACCTAGGAGGCTCATGGTTCTCACCCCCTTCCATAGACTTACACAGTAATTATGACAACTTCCGTGCTCTTGCAGATTGAACTGACATGTTGTCCACCCAATCAAAGGATCAGAGAAATTATCTACAACTGAAATCATAAGCTACAGCTAGCTAGCACTGCAGTGTATAAAATGTGGTGAATAGTTGATTCTAAGAGAGAGAAAGACAATAGTTGAACAGTTTTAAACAAATTGATCTCTGCCAAAATGAAGGAGAAGCAAGAGAGAAATAGAGAGATTTCATAAATCTTTTCACTTTCAGTTTCACTAGCAAATGCAGCTAGCTAGTTTAGCTAACTGAAACACCCCCGCATCAAACAGAGGGATGCTATGTTAGCTGGCTATGACTTTCCAACACAACACTGGAACTCTTCCAAGTCAATGTAAGCTTTTGGTATTACTCATTTATTGCCACTGCGGCCCGGCGGTGTAACTACTTACTGACTGTACACTAACATTACTGCATGATTGTAGCGGGTTTACTAACGTGTTAGTTCTATTAGTTATGCTGACGATGACATTACTTTAGCTAATATGGTGACAACGATGTAGGCTGTGTGTAGCGGTTTGGTTAGGAAAGACTATTTCGCCTGGTCACATACAGCTGATGTGCTGTGCATTGAAGTCCACAAGTGAAGGGAAGAGGTGAAGGGAGAGCGCATGAATGTGAGAATGAATACAACGTGGCTGCTCTGAAAGTGAACTGTGTTTACACGTGGTCAGGGGTGTATTCATTCCACCGATTATGTTGAAAAAGTTTCTTAAAAAACCTTTCTCAATAGGGGGGCGCCATTTTGACTTTGTAAAAAAACGTTCCCAAATTAAACTGCCTCGTACTCAATTCTTGCTCGTACAATATGCATATTATTATTACTATTGGATAGAAAACACTCTCTAGTTTCTAAAACCGTTTGAATTATATCTGTGAGTAAAACAGAACTCATTTTGCAGCAAACTTCCTGTTAGGAAGTGAGAAATCTGAAATTGGGCACTCTGTTCCAGGGTCAGTTTATTAATTTGCATGTAATCTATGGGTCGACATGCACTGCATACGCCTTCCCCTAGATGTCAGTAAGCAGTGAGAATTGGAATGGGGTGTCTAGGTAGATCTGAGGCCGTACAAAAGCTCTTGGAACCGGGTGTGCAGTCTTTTCAACGTTCGTCATGACGCAAGACAGACCTCAGGATTGCATTCTGAAAAGCTCTCGTTATAGGCGTTAGATATATCCGGCTCTGATTTTATTCGATATAGGTGTTAAAAACATCATAATGTAGTTATTTTAAACCGAGTTATATCAGTTTATATCAGTATATTGCGATTTTCGGTATTTTATTTGTGCTGCGTTATGGTGAGTTGGACACGTCTTCGCCACATGGCTAATGTTTGCTGCTAATTCCAAAGTTGAGGACGACAATCTACAACCGAGCAACGATTCTTCTGGACAAAGGACAACTTGCACAAGATTCTGATGGAAGCTCATCAAATAGTAAGAACTATTTATGATGTTAATTCGTTGTTCTGTTGAAAACAAAGAACTATTATTCCGCCATTAATTTCGGTGCGGTCTCGCTTTAACGCACGCTGTATGTCGTAGTAACGTTAATTTTAAAAATCTAACACAGCGGTTGCATTAAGAACTAATGTATCTTTCATTTGCTGTCCAACCTGTATTTTTTTGTCAAGTTTATGATTAGTTATTGATTAGATTAGGTGCCTCTCCCAAGATTTCTCCCGACATTTTGTTTGCATTTTGGCTACTATTCATATTGTATAACCACGATTTGTGCCGCTAAATATGCACATTTTCGAACAAACCATATATGTATTGTGTAATTTGATGTTATAGGACTGTCATCTGAAGAAGTTTGAGAAGGTTAGTGAATAATTGTATATCTTTTGCGGGTTTATTCGTTATCGCTACTGTTGGCTTGAATCAATGCTGTTGTGTGGTTGGCTATTGTAGTAAGCTAATATAATGCTATATTGTGTTTTCGCTGTAAAACACTTAAAAAATCTGAAATATTGGCTGGATTCACAAGATCTTTGTCTTTCATTTGCTGTACACTGTGTATTTTTCATAAATGTTTTATGATGAGTATTTAGGTAATTCACGTTGGTCTCTGTAGTTATTCTAGCTGCTTTGGTGAGATTTTGTGATGGTGGCTGCAATGTAAAACTATGATTTATACCTGAAATATGCACATTTTTCGAACAAAACATATGCTATACAATAAATATGTTATCAGACTGTCATCTGATGAAGTTGTTTCTTGGTTAGTGACTATTTATATCTTTATTTGGTCGAATTTGTGATGGCTACCTATGCAGGAAAAAAATGGTGGGAAAAAAAAGTTGAGTCTTTTGCTATCGTGGTTAGCTAATAGAAATACATATTGTGTCTTCCCTGTAAAACATTTTAAAAATCAGAAATGATGGCTGGATTCACAAGATGTGTATCTTTCATCTGGTGTCTTGGACTTGTGATTTCATGATATTTAGATGCTAGTATTTACTTGTGGCGCTATGCTAGGCTATGCTAGTCAGCTT
Organism: Salvelinus alpinus; assembly: GCF_045679555.1. NCBI lineage: Eukaryota > Metazoa > Chordata > Actinopteri > Salmoniformes > Salmonidae > Salvelinus > Salvelinus alpinus. The sequence continues at coordinate 44,300,205 of NC_092090.1, forward strand.
TTTTACTGATGAGGGTGCTCCCGGATCCGGGATGAGTACCAAGTAAAAGTTAAACGGAAGCAAACGGAACAAAACGGGGATAAACATACCTGAATTTGTCCAATAGAAACTCTCGTTTGCAACTGTTGGACTAATGATTACACCCTACATCAACTAGATGCAGGCAAGAGTGTGCAAGGTGGGACTAAATGTCACTGTCTGTCCATGTGTCACTGTCTGTCACCACAAATTTGTCTCTCGACCTGTGTGCACCTACGTTGTAAACTTTAATTCATAGGCTAGGTTGTAGCAACCTCATAATGGATTTAGGGAAAATGTGAGTATCATGTAGTAGCCTAAACCTATCGGTGTTACATTGAACTGGGTGAATGGAATTTGAATGAGAGTAATCCAATATGCTGTAATAGAAATAAGGCCATGCTCATAAAAAAATTAATCGTCCTCCCTTATCTTAAACAGCACTGACCGCCACTGGTTTATACTGCATTGTTACTCTATCATAGTGCATTATGAGTACATGTATAATGCTGTATAATGCATTATAAATATGGACTTCATAGAATTTGTTACCAGAAAACTTTTTTTCCTACTTCACCCTGTCACTGTGTGAAGTGTCTCTCACCTCATGTTTTTAGGCATTATCTATTTCTGTCACTGTGTGAAGTGTCTCTCACCTCATGTTTTTAGGCATTATCTATTTCTGTCACTGTGTGAAGTGTCTCTCACCTCATGTTTTTAGGCATTATCTATTTCTGTCAGTGTGTCTCTGCCACATCACAGGGTATGTGTATGTGAGGGGTTGAGTGGGAGATGAGGAGAGGGGGGGGGGGGGGGGGGCAGCAGGGCATAAGGGGGATATGAGGTGGAAAACAGAGGGGTAAATGTGGAGAAGAGAGGAGAGCCCTTGGGAGAGGAGCATGCTGAGATTTCCACTTCCTCAATCCCAACAGGCTACAGGGGGATCTTGAGTGTTCAAAGCCAGAGACACACACACTGGGAGAGAGCGGAAAGAGGAGAGGGGAGAAGGGCATACAGGGGGAGATAGGGTAGGGATGGGCTGTTAGAGATCAGGGGCAACAAATAAAACACGGTTTAAAAGTTACAAACATCAGGAGCTCCCTCTCCCCGTGCCTGTTCCATCACTACACTCACAACTCAACCAATATCACATGTCCTATTCACAATCGACAGACCCTGAGCCAATCACCAACAGAGCTAGAATATACACTATATATACAAAAATATGTGGACACCCCTTCAAATTAGTAGATTCGGCTATTTCAGCCACACCCGTTGCTGACAGGTGTGTAAAATCGAGCACACAGCCAATCTCCATAGACAAACATTTCCGTAAAAATGCAACACTCACTACCGAGTTCCAAACTGCCTCTGGAAGCAACGTCAGCACAAGAACTGTTTGTTGGGAAATGGGTTTCCATGTCCGAGTAGCCTCACACCACGCCTAAGATCACCATGCGCAATGCAAAGCGTAGGCTGGAGTGGTATAAAGCTCACCACCATTGGACTCTGGAGCAGTGGAAGAGTGTTCTTTGGAGTGATGAATCACGCTTCACCAATCTGAGAACGCTACCTGCCCGAATGCATAGTGCCAACTGTAAAGTTTGGTGGAGGAGGAATAATGGTCGGGGGCTGTTTTTCATGGTTCGGCCTAGGCCCCTTAGTTCCAGTGAAGGGAAATCAACACTACAGCATACAATTTCTGATCAGTGTGGAAGAACTTGACTGGCCTGCACAGAGCCCTGACCTCAACCCCGTCGAACACCTTTGGGATGAATTGGAACACCGACTGCGGGCCAGGCCTAACCACCAAACATCAGTGCCCGACCAACCTCACTAATACTTTTGTGGCTGAATGGAAGCAAGTCCCTGCAGCAATGTTCCAACATCTAGTGAAAAGCCTTACCAGAAGAGTGGAGGCTGTTATAGCAGCAAAGGGGGGGACCGACTCCATATTAATGCCCATGATTTTGGAATGATGACTTTTGGTCATGTAGTGTACTTCAAAACGCAATTTTTATTATGTGACTTAGGGGTGGCATTTTCCTACACAATATCATCTACTGGCAAGACACTGACAAAGTGTATGTAGGGCTATGGTTTGATATTTCGATATAACTTACTTATAATAATTTTGGGATTGTCCATGTACCCAGACAACACAGAACCCAGAAGTGAAGTCTCACAACAAAAGGCCTGGAAGCAGTGATCTAGGGTCCTCTTTCACTCTCCCGAAATCAACCAGAACATCCCTTCTCTCTAGCTGGCTTATTACTTCTACAAGAGGAAGATAGAACTTGGTCTACATATCAATGAATTTAACCACAGGAAACCAATATGTACTTTCTTAAAACTCTCAGGGGTGCACTAAGAATTGAAATGCTCAACCGGCAAGGGAAATCTCCATTGCCATGTCAGAAACAGAGAGAGAGTGAGAGATAGAGAGAGAGAGAGAAAATATAATTGTCTCATATTTCCATTACTCTAGAATTGCAAACATTAATAACCGCAGCCGTCCCCCCTCCCTATTTCCCTCTCCGTGCTCATCTTCTCTCGCCACGCTTCGCATCTCATTGTGATCAATGTATTTTCAGAGGGGCACACGGAATCCAGATGAAAAGAGCACAAACCACACCTGAAGCATCCACAACCTCTCTCTCTTCTTTACTTCTCTCTCTCTCTCTCTCTCTCTCTCTCTCTCTCTCTTTCTCTCTCTCGTTCACTGATTTCCCTCTCCTTCTATAACTCTGTATATCCCCCTCTCCATCTCTCTCTCTCCCTATTTCCCTCTAGCTTTCAACTGCATGAAAGAGGAAAGTGAGTGTGCGCCTCAATGAAGAGATGTCAGAACAAGGTGAAGCAGGGGCAGGTTCAAATGTTGAAATTGTACATTTAGTCATTTAACAGACGCTCTTATACAGACCGACTTACAGGAGTTTTAGGGTTAAGTGCCTTGCCAAGATTTTTCACCTGGTCGGTTTTGGGATTCGAACCAGCGACCTTTTGGTTACTGGCCCAACGCGGCTAACCACTAGGCGATTTAATGGTCTGGTTTAACTTCAAAGATTGTTCCTGTGTAACAACTACACTGTAAGGCTCCACAGCCCACAATGATCTATAGCCGGTCTGGTGAATACAGTCCAATACTGCAATAACTAATGTATTCAAAGTGACAGCAGCATAATAGCAGCTTCAGACATATTATGCTGCAATTGACATTGCAATGTTGCATAATCTATTCGTAACATCCACATAAACCAGCTCAAAAAAACTAGAGGGTTATATTTTTCATTACGTGGGGAAACACAAGGCTCCACAAATTGATATTGCATATTTTTTCGATTGAAATCCCCCTCTCTCCAAAACAGGCTAGCAACAGTACCTGAGTGACTGCATTTTCCATAATTGGACCACACATGTAAATGTCTTCTGTCCAGTAATTCTGTGTGTATTTTCAGTGGCGTCGAGTTAGGGTTGCATCTTCTAACGCTTAACATTGAGTGAGGCTCGTTAACATAATCACATAATCGTTATAGGTTTATTTTGAACTCACGGAAAATCACAGTATATCCGACAGGATCACTTCCAGGGTCATCATTACACAGTACCTTTTGCTTGTGAGCGGCGAGGTATCCCTGGAGTTTCTCTGCTCTGAGGAAGGGACTGCTGTGCACTGCGAAGCGCACGTCCAGTGTCCTCTCCCTGACGTCCATCAGGCTGAAGACGTTGATGTCATCAACGCCCACCGCCAACATCTCCGACAGGAAGTCCACCAGCAGTTCATAACGACTCCTCAAGCTACCACGCTGCTCAATAAACTCATTCGCTGTGATGTCTGCAACACACACACACACACACACACAAGTAGACACACAAACAAACAAAGTTATACAAGCCAACATATGCCACATGACTCTTCCCTCTCGTTTTCCTAGGCAGAAACAGATGTATCCCTAAAATCTCTTCAATGAGCAGGAGAAACATACAGGCAGTAAACAGAATAACAGACAAGCTCTGCTTGTGACTTGTACTCTTATTAGAGAGACACTCCGTATCTGTAATACTGGACATGTATTTCTAAAAGATAAAGAGCTGTACTCATGAAAAATGCATGTCCTCGAAGCAGCTCTGGATGTATTTAAGGAACATTAAAGTCGTGCGAGGACCATGTTCCCAGACCTGACCTGACAGGCCCTGTCAATCTCCTCTCCTCTCCCCTCCTGAGAGCCACTGGCCCTGGCCCAGCGAGACAGACACCACCCAGCCCTGCTACACAATGTCACAGTCACAGCCAACGCTCACACAGACAGACCACAATGGCCATGTTGGGGATATTGAGCGGGGGGGTGAGGGGGGATGGTAGAGGACGGTACAGCCTTCAACCTCAATTTGGAACATGGCATCGCTGCCAAGGAGAGGGTGCCAAGGTGAGAAAGCTCCTGAGCCGAGGCCACCTCTAATTGAGCCAAAACCTTCTAGCATGGGATTAGGAGAGAGAGGGAAGCTGGGGATGGAGCAGGGGCCCTGGGCTTTACCTCTGCCCCACTCCCCTCAGTCCCCTGGGCCCTGTTTGACACAGACAGGGTCCACCTACTGCTCCAATCGAAACTCTTCAGCCCACAGGAGACAGGTGGAAAGGAAAGGGAAAGAGATTTCATCCAATTTTCATGACATCAGTGACATAGTTATAAATTGTTTTAAGGGAGAAGGCTCCAATAATCATATCTGATGAATGAAACGTTTAATAAATGCCTGTTTTTGAATTTGGGTGTTTCTACAAAGTTTAGTGTGTGTAACTGTCTGACTGAATGTGTGTGTGTGTGTGTGTGTGTGTGCGTGCATGTGACGTGCATATGTGAGTGCATGTGTGTAACTTTCTGACAATGTGTGCTCTCATCTCTCCTACTCTTAATCCCCAGGCTGACGGTAGGCTTTAAGTGTCATGCTGGGAACACCTGAGCGGTGTCAATCTGGGATCATTAGGTCCTGAGGAGTGTCAGTGTTGCTCAGTGTGACTAAGGCCACGGGAACAGACAGAGGGTGGAATCCTAGATTGACATTAAGAGAATGGAAATGCAATTCAGCGAGAGGATGCTGCTGCCGGTGCTACTGCCGTCTGTCTGGTCTCATTACCAGTGCGGTGGGAGACAGACAGGGACTCTCTAAAACATGGAGGGACAGATTGACACCTGGCTTTGATCCAAAGCAAAGATCACATCGACTCTCCTTCCCACGGGCATTAGGGGGATACACACACACGTGAACTCGTGGACATAAGTGTACGCACTCGCACACACGCAAGCACGCACGCACGCACACACACACACACACACACACACACACACACACACACACACACACACACACACACACACACACACACACACACACACACACACACACACACACACACACACACACACACACACACACACACACACACACACACACACATACTCACACACACTCACACACACACACACACACACACACACACACACATACTCACACACTCACACACACACACACACAGTGGCGGATTTAGGTGTTGGTGACATGGGCAGCTGACCGCACACAATTCTTTGGAATGGTGACATTTGCGTGATTGGTTTTCTAGCGCTCATTTGCACGTCATGTCAATGATATCATGTCACCGTGTGGGACTGTGGGTCAATTAACCTTGTCGGAGTGGGCGCCCTGATTCTAGTTTGTGAGCTAGGCAGGCTACTGCCTGGGAAGGTCTCCCACTCAGAAGTACGAGATGGGGAGGGGGGCGGGGGTAGGTTGACCTCAGGACCCCAACTGGAAGACCGAGGTAGGGGGAGCGGGGGAATCTATCAAATAGTGCACCTCTAACTTTGTACAGTACTAATGCAATTAGTAAATAAGTCACACTACGAAACGCTACCAAATAAACCACAATTCATTCATAATACTGTGAATATATTCAGTTGTAGTCGGAAGTTTACATACACCTTAGCCAAATACGTTAAACTCAGGTTTTCACAAATCCTGACATTTAATCCTAGTAAAAATTCCCTGTCTTAGGTCAGTTAGGATCACCACTTTATTTTAAGAATGTGAAATGTCAGAATAATATTAGAGAGAATGATTTATTTCAGCTTTTATTTCATCACATTCCCAGTGGGTCAGAAGTTTACATACACTAAATGAGTATTTGGTAGCATTGCCTTTAAATTGTTTAACTTGGATCAAACGTTTCGGGTAGCCTTCCACAAGCTTCCCACAATAAGTTGGGTGAATTTTGGCCCATTCCTCCTGACAGAGCTGGTGTAACTGAGTCAGGTTTGTAGGCCTGCTTGCTCGCACACGCCTTTTCAGTTCTGCCCACACATTTTCTATGGGATTGAGGTCAGGGCTTTGTGATGGCCACTCCAATATCTTGAATTTGTGGTCCTTAAGCCATGTTGCCACAACTTTGGAAGTATGTTTGGGGTCATTGTGCATTTGGAAGACCCATTTGTGACCAAGCTTTAACTTCCTGACTGATGTCTTGAGATGTTGCTTCAGTATATCCACATAGTTTTCCTGCCTCATGATGACATCTATTTTGTGAAGTGCACCAGTCCCTCCTGCAGCAAAGCACCCCACAACATGATGCTTCCACCCCCGTACTTCACGGTTGGGATGGTGTTCTTCGGCCCGCAAGCCTCCCCCTTTTTCCTCCAAACATAACGATGGTCATTATGGCCAAACAGTTCTATTTTTGCTTCATCAGACCAGAGGACATTTCTCCAAAAAGTACGATCTTTGTCCCCATGTGCAGTTGCAAACCGTAGTCTTGCTTTTTTATGCCGGTTTTGGAGCAATGGCTTCTTCCTTGCTGAGCGGCCTTTCAGGTTATGTCGATATAGGACTCGTTTTACTGTGGATATAGATACTTTTGTACCTGTTTCCTCCAGCATCTTCCCGAGGTCCTTTGCTGTTGTTCTGGGATTGATTTGCACTTTTCGCGCCAAAGTATGTAGTGAAATAATGAAATAATTACGTAGTACGTAGTGAAATAATCTGTCTGTAAACAATTGTTGGAAAAATGACTTGTGTCATGCTCAAAGTAGATGTTCACACTGACTTGCCAAAACTATAGTTTGTTAACAAGAAATGTGTGGAGTGGTTGAAAAAAGAGTTTTAATGACTCCAACCGAAGTGTATGCAAACTTCCGACTTCAACTGTAGTTTCACAGACATATTGTTGCATTTTTTTTCTGGTTTGTGCGAAATCGTTAAGAATAATATAAAACCAGTCTGCACACCACCAAGGTGAATTGGTTTAGTCTTGACTCTTGGTTGACAGTGTTGGGGGATGGGTAATGTATTAGTGCCAAATCAACACAAATGGATAAGAAAAGGTCTAAGACATCAGGTGCCTAGTTTAGGAAAAAGAGGGGAGAAGAAGAGGAGAAACGCGCAAAAGACAAAGGTATGCAGCTATGTCATGTCTTTATGAGTATAATATTATGCATGTCATGAAATAGGCTAGTATGACACTTATGTTTGTTAGTCTATGTTGCTATGTTGCTTGCTATGCTATTACACATAGGGCTACAATATTCCGTTTTCTGTCCAACTAGCTTACATAACATTGGATATGATTTCACACAGTTTCATCATGATAGTAGCCTGCAGCAAAATGATTACAACCTAACTAGCACATTATGGATTTGGTTAACTTTCATTGAGGTGACATCATGAAGGTTTTTTGTGATAGTTTTGACTAGGTCCTGAGCTCAGTAAGGGGAATTTCCAAAGCTGTAGGCTAACTTTAAAAGACATCTATTACGCTGATATTTGGTCTATTTTGTGATATATTGAATATTTTGGGGTGTCTTATGCCTATAATTAGCCAAGGAGGTTGTATGGTTCATTTGGTTCCGATTCTGAAAGTTTGATAAATTGTGCATAATTTATTTAGGGTGTCAGGGTGTCAGACTCATATACTGTATTTTAATGCAAATTCAGGGGCACTTCTGAACTATTTTGGAGCATCCTCTGGCACTGGCCAGGATGAGGAGCCATCTACCTCCTCAGCCACACAGGCCTCTTCAGAAATGATCTCGAAGCCTCAGGATGAGGAGCCATCTACCTCCTCAGCCACACAGGTGTCTTCACAAATGATCTCAGAGAATCAGGATGAGGAGCCATCCACCTCCTCAGCCACACAGGTGTCTTCACAAATGTTGTCTGAGCCTGAGGATGAGGATGAAGACCCACTTGCTTCCACTTCTCCCCAGCAGGATTCTTCAAGTGTGTTTGTGCGCATGCGCACGTGTGTCTGGGTGCACACATGTGTTTATGTGTGCATCCCTGCATAACATAAACAAAATAAATACTTTCCCTTTTGGAAAGTTTTAGGTTTCCATATTGTAGGTAACAACGATGATTGTATTGTTACTGGGTTTGTATGTGGGATGTTCCACCACTATAAATGCTGTGAATAACTTGTGTCAACTTATGTCCATGTGCTCTCCATTAGAAATGCCTGTAGCAGCATCCCCACCATATCCTGCTGCTGAGGATGAACTACTGTCTACAGACCCTGCTGACTGGCCTTCAGTTCTGACTGACAGAATTCAGACACAACCAGTTTGCAGAGGACCAAGTGAGGTACTTTGTTTTCCCAAGGAATGAGAGTGATGGAAGAAGTTGCCACCACCAGTATTTCAGGAAGACCTTGGTGAGTGGTGATAAAATCCCTAGAAGTTGGTTGGTGTATTCTGAAAGAAACAACAGCCTCTTCTGCTTTTGCTGCAAACTCTTTTCTAAGAAGAAAATGTATTTAGCAAACTCAGGACAGGACAGACTAGAAACATGCAAGTTCTTTGCTGACTTCGCACGACAGCAGTCCAGAACACCAAAACTGCATGAAATCAAGGAAAGAACTGGCAATAAGGATCAAAAAAAGGGAAACAATTGATAAACATGAAATGGCACTTATGGAGGCTGAGAGGATAAGATGGAGAGAGAGGTGTTGACATGTCTGACTGTTATTGTGCCGTCTTTGGAAGTTAGAAATTTGGCACTAATGGGACACACAGAAACACTGTACTCTCCATCAAATGGACATTTCCTCAAAGAGGTTGAACTGAAGGCACAATTTGATCCAGTCATGAAAGAGCACCTTAACCGTGTCCAAAAAGGGACCTGGAGTCACACCACCAGCTACTTTGGCCACCAAATACAGAATGAACTCATTGGTTTGTTGAGCAGCAAGGTCATTTAAAAAATGTTGAGTGACACAAAGCTGGCAAAATTCTTGAAGGTGTCATAAGAATTTGGACAAATTCACTTATAGTATATAACATTTAGTCAATAGTTTAGTATTTGGTCTCATATTCCTAGCATGCAATGACTTCATCAAGCTTGTAACTACAAACTTGTTGGATGCATTTGCAATTTGCTGTGGTTGTGTTTCGGATGATGTTGTGCCCAATATAAATTCATTGTAAATAATGTAGTGTCATTTTGGAGTCACTTTAATCTGTAACTTTCTCACTCATCATTATTCATGATTCATTCATTATGATCCATAATCATGGTAGCATCCACATGAATGTAGAAGTGTTCAGAAACATATTCTAGTCTTATTTACAATAAAAGTGACTCCAAAATGACACAATACATTATTAACCATTGATTTCTATTGGGGCACAACATAACCCGAAACACAACCAAAACAAACTGCAAATGCATCCAACACATTTGTAGAGTCACAAGCCTGATGAGGTCATTGTGTGCTAGGAATCTGGGACTAAAAAACAAAACTTTTGACAAAATGTGTGAAAAAGTGAATTTGTCAAAATAATTATACACCTTCAAATGGGGGGACTAGACATAGACATAAAGTGCATTTATTTCTAAATGGTACAACAGATATATATGAAAATACCCTCAAATAAAAGGTGCCATTCTGTACTATTGCCTCATATAAAACGTTTGATCTCAAATCCAAAATGGTGGAGGACAGAGATAAATTCAAAGTTTTAGCTTCACTGTCCAAATAAATACGTAGGGGACAGTAAATACAAACTACCTCCATTAAAAGAGACTAGCATTCCCCTGTCATGTCAGGTCAGCAGACAGACACGCTGATGGTGACAGAGTAGAGGGTCTCAGTTGACTGGGTCAATAGGACCTTGAGACAGACTCAGAGGTTAGTACTGGTGTTAATCCCAAAGGTGAACTGAAGATATTTTTTCCAATTTCTCTTTTTATTGATCCCCTGAAGCAGGACCTTAGAGAGATGCAAACAGGTGAGATGGGCCCCAGAGTTAGGCAGAAGGAAGGGATGGGGGAGGAATGGAATGAGGGATAGAGGGATTCAACTTTGAACTTTTTCAAACTAATCTCACAGCCAGAAAAGGACACACTCAAGCTGTTTCAAAGTTCTTTATTCAACATACTAGACATTCCCCAGAGGGCTGTGCATTTGAGAGAGAGAGCGAAACAGAGTGAGAGTGTGTGTACTTGTTTTCCTTCCTTATCAGCACCCCAACGTCCTAATAATTCACTTGAATGTCCTGACAAGGTAGGAAAACAATAAATTGTTTGAAAAGTCTGGACTTTTTTCATGTCCTGAATTTTTAAAAATGTTATTTTAAGCTTAAGGGTTAGATTTTGTGTTTTGGGGTTTAGGTTAGGGATAGGGATATGGTTTAAGGTTAGGTTTGTAGTATGTCTGTTTATGGAGGTGTTTACCTTGAATTGCACTGGCCCATTGTAATTCTAAGGTTAGGGTTAGGTTTCGGGTTAGGTTTTGGGGTTAAGGTTAGGGTTAAAGTTAGGGTTAGGTTAATTAAGGGTTAGGGAAAATAGGATTTTTAATGGTCAACATTTTTTACTCCCCACAAAGTCCTGAAATTTCACAAAAATAAAGCTGTGTGTTGTGTGTGTGTGTGTTGTGTGTGTTTCTTTAAGGATGTACTAAACTCAGCAAAAAAAGAAACGTCCTCTCACTGTCAACTGCGTTTATTTTCAGCAAACTTAACATGTGTAAATATTTGTATGAACATAACAAGATTCAACAACTGAGACATAAACTGAACAAGTTCCACAGACATGTGACGAACAGAAATTGAATAATGTGTCCCTGATCAAAGGGGGGGGTCAAATCAAAAGTAATAGTCATTAAGTATCTGGTGTGTCCACCAGCTGCATTAAGTATTGCAATGCATCTCCTCCTCATGGACTGCACCAGATGTGCCAGTTCTTGCTGTGAGATGTTACCCCACTTTTCCACCAAGGCACCTGCAAGTTCCCGGACATTTCTGGGGGGAATGGCCCTAGCCCTCACCCTCCAATCCAACAGGTCCCAGACGTGCTCAATGGGATTGAGATCCGGGCTCTTCACTGGCCATGGCAGAACACTGACATTCCTGTCTTGCAGGAAATCATACACAGAACGAGCAGTATGGCTGGTGGCATTGTCATGCTAGAGGGTCATGTCAGGATGAGCTTACAGGAAGGGTACCACATGAGGGAGGAGGATGTCTTCTCTGTAACGCACAGCGTTGAGATTGCCTGCAATGACAACAAGCTCAGTCCGATGATGCTGTGACACACAACCCCAGACCATGACAGACCCTCCACCTCCAATCGAACCCGCTCCAGAGTACAGGCCTCGATGTAACGCTCATTCCTTCGACAATAAACGCAAATCCGACCATCCCTGGTAAGACAAAACCATGACTCGTCAATGAAGACCACTTTTTGCCAGTCCTGTCTGGTCCAGCGACGGTGGGTTTGTCACCATAGGCGACGTTGTTGCTGGTGATGTCTGGTGAGGACCTGCCTATTGTGCTCAGTCTGAGCACTGATGGAGGGATTGTGCGTTCCTGATGTAACTCGGGCAGTTGTTGTTGCCATCCTGTCCCACAGGTGTGATGTTCGGATGTACCGATCCTGTGCAGGTGTTGTTACACGTGGTCTGCCACTGCGAGGACGAGCACCTGTCCGCCCTGTCTCCCTGTAGCCTAAGACATGTTCACGCAGATGAGTAGGGACCCTGGGCATCTTTCTTTTGGTGTTTTTAAGAGTCAGTAGAAAGGCCTCTTTAGTGTCCTAAGTTTTCATAACTGTGACCTTAATTGCCTACCGTCTGTAAGCTGTTAGTGTCTTAACGACCGTTCCACAGGTGCATGTTCATTAATTGTTTATGGTTCATTGAACAAGCATGGGAAACAGTGTTTAACCATTTACAATGAAGATCTGTGAAGTTATTTGGATTTCTACCAATTATCTTTGAAAGACAAGGTCCTGAAAAAGGGACGTTTCTTTTTTTGCTGCGTTTATATGCTTATGTGAACTGGTGTGGGCGTCTAAAGGATTCACTATTTATCACACATTTCACCTTTCAATCAATTTCTCCTGTGAGTTTACCACAAAGAGCCTTAATCTCCCAGAAGAAGATTTAACAGTACATGTCCTTATTGCCTTCCACATTTGCTCTTGAAATGGAATTTAAAATGTCATCGAGGCTATGTCAGTAATACTATAAGTAGAATTTTTCATAATCCTTCAGACTTGGAATCCATGAGAATGTTTACAGAGTGCATTATTTGTGAAACAAACCTGAAAATGGCTTCCAACAATCCCAATTCTCTTCAGGTAATTGCTGTTTACAAATGCATTTGGATTGGGGGCAGTCTTGGTGTTGACATTTAAACATTTCTGGGTTGTGTCTACAAATGTATATTTAACCGAAAGTTTTAACACCGAAAGTTTTGGACTTCTAACCCTGTTTAAACATTGTGTGTTTCAGCTACAAACTTCGGGGTTGTCCCATTGGATTCACCTATTTCTTCTACGTCCGTAGATACCAACCAAGTCTGTGGGATTAATGGGGGCTGAGCTAGATCGGTGTTTGTGAGACAAGGGTGGATCCCGAAGAGGCCCGGGGCCGGGTCTTTTAATAAAAACGTCTGTATAGTCTGAATGGTTTAAGCTACAAACGACTAAAAGCTATCTATGAAAATCGGAGACTCCCACCAACACACACGTTGCTCTATGATGCTCACAAGCTACACAAGAGCTGTTAGAAGGTTAGGGCTTAATCTAGGGCATCCCAGGACATAGTGTCTATAATACTGTAATAAGCTCACATAGCTGCTGTCACAAACTCCAAACTCCACACAGTTGAAACTGACTAGTTGAATATTCATTTCCCACCAAGGAAACAATTTCTGTACTTACAGTATTTATCTAAATTCATTTGTATCTGTTTTTTTAATTGGCGGACCTTACTGTTTAAAAAAAAAAAAAATTAATACTGTCAATAAACTCATGAATGCAACTGTTTATGTCAAATTGTTCTACATGTATCCCTGGTTTTCCTAAAAAGAAAACGGTAAAACAATTAACTGTGAGGATAAATATAAATACATAATATTACAAGCAGATAAGTCAGATAAATGAAAAACCGAGTTTTGCTGGGGTCTCAGGACTGATAGGGTTAGTGAAATTGCACTCTAAGTTGAGCTGGCTCAGTTCTCAGCACTATAGCAGTTGTTGACATATTGTTCAACTTCAACAGACCTTTTATGGCATGAGCCATTTCAATCAATACACACTCTACAGCTCTCTAAATGCGGTGGATATTGTTGTCGTTTAGAGGATGCACTCGAAATACCCAGCTAAGAAGTGTACGAAACCAGACGGCTCTACTGTAGATTAAATGGGCTGAAGAAAAGAACAAACAAACAATCATTACGGGAGATTTTGGTTCCATTTTCATCACTGACAGTAACATATTATAAAACATCCTGTTCACCCAGTTTCCTTTAAATAAATAATGTGACACAGTATATAACCACCAGCTGTAATGTAAAGGCTCCTGGTTGGTGTGAATACATTTGCCTGCTGCTGTTTTTGGAATTTGAAGCAAATCCCTTTTATCAGCTTATATGAGCCGTGGCTCCCTCCGCTATTCCTCCCTCTCTCTTCTCATTTAAATATCTCCGAAATCATAAAATCCCCACAGCCGTAGACCATTTCGTCCTAAGTACATTTCATTTTCACACACATAAGCGGTGTATTAGACCATACTTGACACCCAAAATGAAAGTGCTGAGGAACCAAAACATTGTCTAATTGCAATTTCAAAATGACATATTTCCAAGAATTACCCATTTCCACTGTTACTAACCCATACATTGTATCTTGAAGATATATGTTCTTATAAAAATAAGAAATAATCTTCATCTGACAACATGAAACAATATAAAACAATTTGGTCACAGGTCATAGGTCATAGGTCAAGGTTCAGAGTACATGTGTACTGTACTGTACCTGCCAGGCGGAGGGATCCAGAGTTGTAGATGGCCTCATCACGCAGCTCCCTCACATACACCATTACCCCAGAGACAGCGTCTGGCCACACTCCGTCTGACACGCGCACCTGAAACTCGTAGCTTCCCGGCGGAGCGTTCTCCTTAATGATCAGGAATCCCGTCCGCTTGTTCAGGAGGAAGTAACTGAGGAGGCATAAAAAAAACACATCAGCAACATAAATTCTTCATATATCGCATGTAAAACGAGCAGCCTGTGGTGGATCTGTAGATAGATTTGGTGATACACCACTGTGAATGAATACTGGGCTGACATAAAAGAGAAGAAATGACTGAGAGACTTTGGGAACCAGAGAGAGGAGATTAATACACAAAGATTCAAAACAGCAGAATTAAAGAAGGAATAGATAAAAGACAGCAGAAAGAGAGAGGATGTAACAAGAGAAAAGAGGAAATGATGGGGGAGGAGAGAATAGAGCGGCAGGGAGGAGGGAGGAAGAGAGGAGAGGATAGAGGAAAGAAGGGGAGGGGAAGGGGAGATTATAAAAGTGAAAAAAAGATGAGAGGAAGCAACTCCTTGTGGTCCACAACTTCATACTTCTTTTGTAATTGAGCTCATTCAAGTTGAATTACACTGGGAATCAAAGCAAGATCCCAGGCAGATCAAATAGCGAAGGAGACGTTGAGATGCGCTGGTTTATCATCTTCAAATCCAACCGTGTTTTATATGAAGTGTCAAAATTTGTCAACTGGACTCCAACCATTTCCCTATTGAGTAATGCAGAAGTTTCTCTACTCGAGTGAAGATGAGAGATGCTAGATTAAATATTAACTCTGTATAGATTCAACAACACACTGTAGCTATGTGTGTTGAAAGAACAGATTCTCTGGGAGGGAAGCTACAGTCAATCTGAGTTCATGTATGTGAGTGCAGTGCAGGTGGCAGTGGTAGTCGTCACGCTTCTGGATGTGAGGCCGTCAAGGTGTCACATGGTATGATATGTTCTGAACACCGCCGTAGCTGCTGAGCCTTCACAGAGATCTCAAGGCAACCGTCTCAAAAACACCCTGTCGCTCAGGGTTCCTCTGCTCGTCTCGCACCTTCGTCGCAGGTGCTGGTCCACAACATCAATGACAGAGAGGCTGTCGGGAGACATCACTCTCAAGGTTTTATGGGGAGTTGAGAGAGGGGGACGGAGGGAGGGAAAGAGAGAAATACAGAGGAAGAGAGCTAGAGATGTCTTACTTGGGCACATGTCCCTCAAAGGCATAGGTCTTGTTGTCCCAATCATCAGGATCCGGGGCATAGACCTTCCCCAGGACAGTGGTCGGCATCCTCCCTGTCGGCAAAGAACATTGATTTTCTCAAGGGTGTGTGTCTCTGTGTGTGTGTCGTGAAGGGGTATAGTCAAAAAGAGCACTGTTCACATGGACATTAAAGTATTCTGAAAACAGCAGGCTGCATATGAATGCTTGTAGAGAGAAAGGCAATCATAATCACCGCAAGGCAACAAGAAAATGTGTCTGAAAGAAACTAGTCAACACATGCTATCAGTAACTTTCCATTGCACTTCAACAAGAGGAACATGATGTATTGACTCATTTTGTGAAAGGAGAGGAACACACCTGGAATAGATAGTCAACCCTGAAGAGGAGAAAAGAGAATCAGCTATACCTAATTGCTCGCTCCTACAGCGGCTCCTACAAAAGGCGCCAGAACAACAAGAGAGACATGGCTTCTTTTCATAAACTCCCGGTTGAAGCAAAACCTTCAAGCCTTGGAAAAGGTCAGACTGAGGGTCAAACGATTTGCTCCTCATTCATATATTGCTTTGTGAATATGTTCTCTCATTGCTGTGCTATTTATGAATACATGCATTATAGTGTATTGATGATGGCAGTGATCTCACCTTTGTGACTGTTGACAAAAATCTCCTTCTCTCCTGCCTGGTGAGCATGGTCGTTCTCATCTCCTATGGTGATGGTCAGAGTGTTAGTGACCGTCTTGGGTGGATGGCCGCTGTCACTCATGATGATCTGCAGGTGGAACTCTTTCTGCCTCTCCCGGTCGAATGCCCTCAGGGCTGTGATGGTGGCCGTGCCGTTTCCGTTATCCTGCAGGTAGAAGTCGTTGCTGTGGTTTAGCTCTAAGGGAAGGCTAAAGTAGAATGGAGATCCGTTCTCCGCTGAGTCTCGGTCTACGGCCCGCAGCAGTGTGGAGGTCTGGTTGAGTCTGACCAGCTGGGGACCAGCGACGTTCTCCCACACCACTGGGGTGTACACTGCCTCAAACTCCGGCCCATTGTCGTTGACGTCCAGCAGAGTCAGCTGAATGATGGTGCTACCCGTCAAGGCCGGAGAGCCGTGGTCAGTAGCCAGGATGACCAGGTGGTGCTGCGCTACGGTCTCTCTGTCCAGAGCGCTGGTCACAGTGACTAGACCAGACTGGTCTACAGAGAACTGGCCCAGAGGGTCTGACTCCTGGAGGATTCTGTAGGTGATCTCCTTGTTTTGGCCTGAGTCAGAGTCGCTGGCCGTCAGCCTGGCCACACTGCTGCCCACGGGCACGTCCTCGGGCAGGGGCGCCGGCGGCTGGGAGAGCGCGATGAAGATGGGTGCGTGGTCGTTACAGTCCTCTACCTCTATGACACAGTGGATGAAGCTTGAGAAGTCCAGGTCTTCGACCTTCAGGGTGAGGTTGAAGCGCTGCTCACTGGGCCTCTCGTAGTCCAGCCTCTTCTTCAGTCTCAGGGTGCCACGCTGCTCCTGCCGGTGGCTCACCATGGAGAACTTCTGCTCTGGGTCTCCTGCCACCACACTGAAGGTGAGATGGGCGTTCTCTCCTGTGTCCCAGTCCTCAGCAGACATCTCCAACACCACAGCGTTGGGCTCACTGCTCTCAGGAACCCTGGCCAGGCAGGACCGCTCTGTGAACCTGGGTGCGTGGTCGTTCACGTCTGTCACCCTGATGGTGGCGGTACCCGTGCCCACCATGCCACCCCCGTCCCTGGCCTCCACCACCAGCAGGTAGGCCTCTGCCTGTTCCCGGTCCAGGCCACTCATTGCCACCGAGATGGTTCCCGTGGACGGGTTAATGCTGAACATGTCAGAGCCGCTGCCACCTGTACCTGTATCACCCACAATCCTGTAGGAGAGCACGGCGTTCTGGCCCACGGCCGAGTCGTCCAGGTCGGTGGCCGTCATCTCCATGACAGAGGTGCCGGGGGCAGAGTTCTCCGGCACGTTGCCATGACAATCAGGGGCACAGGTGAAGACGGGTGCGTTGTCGTTGATGTCCCACACGTTGATGATGATGTCAGTGAATCCGGTCAGACCCTCGCCGCCTTCATCTGTGGCCAGGACCACAAACCTCCACACGGCCCGCTCCTCCCGGTTCAGAGTCCTCTGAGCGTAGATCTTCCCCGTCACCTCATCAATAATGAACTCGCTCTCGGCTCCCTGGCCATGGAGGGAGTACCGCAGGGCCTCCTGGTCAGCATCCTTATCTGGGTCAGTAGCAGTTACCTACAACATCAAAGGGAATGTGCTCGGTGAAGCTTTTTAATCTGCAGCGCACCAACTTTTTTTTAATGGAGTTCAGCACTGTTTAATTATTGACGCTTGCTGACTTGGTGTCATCCATCAGGTTGGTTGAAGTGTTAACTTCACACCTACCTACTCTGCACAGTGATCAACTCTAGTTTATCGGCTATGTGCACAACTTTCACTCTCCTGACCTCAGCCCCAATCAATCCCCAGGCAGAGCAACATCTACAACATTTAAATCTACCATGAGAATTGCAGAGTGTCAGGTATTGTAGGTGAAATGAAACCAATGAGCTACTATGGAGTGGTGGGGGAGAAACTGTAGTGGGCTAAAGCTTCTACCAGACGTCCCATCCGAAGAATCTTATAAAACAGGGATGTTGGAATGAAAAACAGCATGATGCCATCTCATGCAATTCAGTCTTAAAGGCTTGGGTGATAGAGTGTCTGTAACCTCCTGCCGCACAATGACTCACATTCTGAATGACAGACCTGTGTGACCTTGGAATTCTAAGGTTCTATTATTCTGAGATAATTTGCTGGAAAAATTGTTATCTTGTTTTCTTGAATTGGGGTATGCAGTAGGTACAGAATATTTGACCAAACAAGGCTATGCCAGTAACTCGGTTTTGACAAAAATGCAGATCGAACGTTATAATTTTAAGCTCTTCAGATACTGATGGAAAAGCATTACAATGAATACTGAGAGAAAATGTCAAATACACATCAAAGCCTCAGTCTTTCCCATTGACAGCTAGATAGCGTTGTATAACACGGTTGAGTTGATGACAAAACACTCTCATGAGATTTTAGACGTCTGATACTGTATATCATACTACTCTCCCTCATTTCCTACTAATACCCGTGCGATGACGTAAGATGTCATTTGTATCTGCTGTCATAATAAGTGTGACAAATAAAGATTGCTGCATGACTCAAACATACCTGAAGCACGAACACAGGCGATCCATCCAGCTCTTCAGTCACAGAACCATAATACTCGTTGACCGTGAACACTGGCGCCTCGTCGTTCTTGTTGACCACGTTGACCATCACGTCCGCATAGTCCTCCCACTTCCCGTCCGACGCCAGCACCAGCAGCTTGTAGCCCTTGTTCTGCTCGTAGTCCAGAGGCTGAGCGATGAAGATGGTGCCCACCTCTGGTTCCACGTCAAAAACCCCGCCAGTGTTGCCAGACGTGATCTGGTAGCGGAGCTTAGCATTGGCGCCTAAACAGGAACAATGTGGTGACCGAGATATATGTAGTAAGCAGAGTGGGACACCATGAGCATCACATACACATCATTTAACATATATAGGTGACATTTTCAGGAATCAAACTTTCGTTTTTCAAATGAAATCTGACTGAATCCAGGTATTAGGTCTGCTTAACATTTTAGGAAGTTTTTTAAAAAGTTTTTTTGCTTCACAAAGCAATTGTACTAAGGTCTATTAGCTGATCAGCAGTTCTATACAGAATCCAATTATTGAGAGGAGACTCTTTGGAATCTCAAACAGATTCAATAAATTACAACTCAGGAGAGGGAGAATGGAGGAATCTCCAAAGACACAAAAGATTCATAGCTTATTTGCAACATGAAAGTGAGGACGCCAGAACCGAGCAGAGGACTAATCCCTAATCCTGAGTATTTTGTTGTGTTGGCAGTGCTAATGAAACATTAGAATGACTTGTGAATAGATATGTTTTCATTTGAGCTTCCTCTCCCCCTTCAAACTGCTGAGTTCAAATCCCAGTGGAGACCGTGCATGCACAGAGCGAGCAACGCAGTGTAAACAAACATTTTACATTTGTTTACAAATGTAAACAAACAAAATGAATAAACAAACACAAGAGAAATCCTATTCCCACTTGTACGTGTAAAAAAAAAAAAAAACGGCCCACTTTCCCTGGCTATAAGTTGTTATGCTGACAGGGGGAGAACAAAAAGAACAATCTGCTTCTACTTCCAGGAACTCTTATCAGCACAGTAAAGGAGAAAGACCTCGCTGTCTCTCTATCTCCCCCACTCTGTTCTCTCTCTTTCTCTGTGTTCCTAGTTCCCTAGCTCCCTGGGTGGTGATAATCTGCTCGGGGGTGTCGGGCCATCAGCATAGGCCCTGGCCCTGCGTGTGTGCTTTATTACCCAAAGTGGCCCGGAGACTATCCTCTCACGAGTGGCACTGTGTCTTGAGATTGCAGAGATGGAGCTGGTGGCGCAGCCCGAACACATTCATCACAGAGAGGTGGTTGCCGCTCCACAGGCCTACCCGTTCCGACATGATAAATGTCTGATAATATGGAGCTATTGCCCCCCCCCCCCCTTCTCCCCTCCTCTCCTATTCCCGTAGCGGACTGATAAAGAGCCCTCACCGCAATAGCTAGCTGCCGCAGCACCAAAGGAGGTGATATGCTTCACAATGGATTTGTTGTAGCGGGTCGTGTGAGCTAGAGTCGGCTGAATGAGGGTGAGTCAGGTGAATAACCGGCAGTGTGTTAGTATAGGATGAGATGGATGGGAGAGGGGTACGGATGGTGCCTGTAGGATGAGAGTCATTATAGCGCTCGCTGCAGGAGAGAGAGAGAGTAGAGTTGCTGTGTGCTGCATGTGTGCAGTCCCTGGCCTGTGATTTGATGAGCCTATTGGGATGTTAAGGATATCCTTTCTGAGCTATGGGGAAGCCATATGGAGACTTATGCAGTTTGTATGAAACATGTATATTCTGATTTATATTCTGTATACACTGCAGTACCTTGACAAGTAATATGACACACCAACAATTCGTAACATGAAATCGATGTGAAACATCCTTTATAAAAATAGGGCATCACAACCGTACTGTGTTTTCTTCAGGGTTATGACCTGAGGAGAGATAGAGAGCCCTCGTAACCTCTCACACCTCCACTGAGCCCAGGGAGAGTGAGAATGACGGGGAAGGTGGCTTGTTTTCTCCCTCTCCACCACGTACCTTCATCCTCGTCATTAGCACTGACAGTCAGGATGGCAAAGCCCACGTCTGCATCCTCATCCACGTCGACTTCATACGCCGTCTGAGCAAAGACAGGCCTGTTGTCGTTCACATCGCTGATGAAAACCCTCACGTACGCCGTGTCTGAAGGAAGGAGAGAGAGAGAGAGCGCGGAGTGAGAGATTAAACGCCAGGCCCGCTCTTATTCTGTCAAACTGAACATATCCCCCCCCCCCTCTTTCCATCGCTCTTCTTTATCCCTCCATTTCTCCCTCCATCCTCCTATCTGCACCCTCTATTATTCCTCACATCTCTCCATCTTGCTCTCTCTCTCTCTCTCTCTCTGTCTGACTCTTTTCTTTCTGAAGCAATCCGTAGGCAGATGTGAAAAGAGCCCCTTGAGGGGAGGAGGGGGGGTGGCCAGTATAATATGCTCCCTTTCCCCACGCCAATATAATATGCTCCCTTTGATATGCGTATGAAAAGGAACATAATTTGCAATACACTCTTCAAGAGAAGATCAATTATGTAAGCTGGTTGCAAAGATAGCGTGCAGTTTAACACAGAGATAATGCAGCCTAGCAGCGAAACAAGCCACAACCTCCAACCTTTTATACCTTTCGGAGTCTGTCAGAGGAGAGGGGAAGGAGGACATATCTGTTGGGCAGACACAGCCGTCGTCAATGGGTGTGTCTCCCCCTCTTCTGTGTTCCAGACACACACAGAGAGAAGTGTGGAAAGTACGCAGTGTCAATACCGTGACGGATTGCTCTTTCCCCGTCAACACTGCTATTGCATCAAGGTTGTGTTTACAACCCTTCTTCAATACTGCTGTCATCGATTACACCATCGCCCTACTCCTGGGCTCCTCCAATTTCATTCAGTATACTCTTTAGTCGAGTGAGAGGGGGAGAGAGATTATAGATTGAGAACGTGTGTGTGTGTGTGTGTGTGTGTGTGTGTGTGTGTGTGTGTGTGTGTGTGTGTGTGTGTGTGTGTGTGTATGTGTGTGTGTGTGTGTTTGCATGTGCAAATGTGTTTTCTCCCATCCATGATTCACACCACCATGTCAGTATGTTGTATAAGACAGGATGTAGGTGCCTGTCGCTGGGAGGGAGAGAGGAGGGATAGTGAGGGATGGAGAGTTGAGGGCCCTATAGAGGCTCATTCTACATGCTAAGCAACAGAGCAGTGTTCTGGGAGGAGTCTCCATCACTCTGAAGCCCCCTGATCTCCACTTCTCTTTATATCATCCTCATCTAATATTTATAGCACTGCAAAATCACACGGATCATCTTTTTTACTCCCTGGCCTTTTTAATATTTCAGTGGTGTTTACGCTGTCAGAAGTGTCATATAGGGCGAAGCCCACTGAGAGCAACTTCTAATCATCTATGATAATATGAATGAAAAATACATTCTCCATAAGACCCTGTCTGGTTGTTCATCAGCGGGTGAGAGTCCCCTCTGGGCAGAGATGAGCATATCTGGTGGAGAGAGAGAGAGAGAGAGAGAGAGAGAGAGAGAGAGAGAGAGAGAGAGAGAGAGAGAGAGAGAGAGAGAGGATCCCTCCCCACCAGAGAGACAAGCCGCAGCTCAGACTTAAATGACGTCTTGAGACTGCCATCCAAACCCCGGCCCTCCTACTGTTGCACCAAGGCCTGTCGGGGAAACGGGGGGCATTTTAAAATGTATTGAAATGTACTCAGACAATGCGCACGTTGTGCTCCTATGTCGTCACAATGTGATACGGCGTGCTACTGTGTGCACACTGCACGCATTGCTGTTCTCTCTCTCGTCCTCCACCATCCTCCGGCCCTGTTGAGCTGACGAGATGATCTGAGCTGGTCTCACCTGAGTTGGGCTGCCCATGTCTCCCAGGTCGGGCTGACTCCCAGCCGTCCACTGACTTGACCTCCAGCAGGTAGGAGCCTTTGGTCTCACGGTCAAACACGGCCTCTGTGTAGATGGAGCCCAGCTCAGGATCAATCCGGAAGTACTGGTAGTCCCCACTGCGGTCGTTCAGCAGGGAGTAGGAGATCTGAGAGAGAGAGAGAGCGAGAGAGAGGAGGAGGAAGAAGTGGAGGGAGAGCAGGAGGCCAGGGGAGAAGAGAAGGACGGATGGGGTTAGAGAGAGTGGCATAGAGAAGGTGAAGGATATGAATGGAGTAAGAGAGGAAAGAGAGGACAGGATGTTGGAGATACACGAGGGATGAGTAAGAAAGGATGGATGTGAGAGAGACAAGGAAGACAGAGATACAGAGTAGGGATCACCAAAGATAGGTGAGTGAGACAGGGGGAGAGAGAATAATAGTTTTAGTCAAACAGCGGAGTCTCTAAAAATAGTCTAACACACCATGCATATGATTAATTAATCTCTCTATTGGGCTGGATGTGACCCAAACCACATGTGACCCTCTGACAATTTTTGTTGTATATCGATAAAACATAGCTAAGTCGTTATAATTCGGTTTAAAGCAGGAGCCTGAAGTCTATTCACCAACAAAGATTGAACCTAATGTTAATATTCAAACTGAATGAAAGCTGTGTCGACGAGCTATGAATGGCATTCAACAGCCGCAGGAAGTTATTCAACGAAATTCATTGAGAGAGAGGATCGAAACGGCGTGGGTCAGAAAATGAATACAGGGGAAGAGCAGAAATTAAAGGCTGAATTAAAATGTAATGCCATAATAAAAAGGTCGTCGGGGTCAAGTTATTTGTAAAACAACTCCCAAATTTAAACAGCTGTGAATTATTTCTTTCTTTCATATTCACGCCCACCAATGATAGTCATTATTTAAATGTGGGCCTGCATGGCATCTATGATTCAGCCTGCCTCGGCGAGAGCAAGCAATTCAGCAGCCAAGGACACTGTGCCTGCAAAGAACCGAGTACATTTTATGTACCCCTGTGCCAATAGCCATGGTGTCCTCGTTCTGGGAATTCAATTATGAGTAGACTACCCATACTGTTTGTGTGCGTGTTGGAATGTGTGTGTGTGTGTGTGTGTGTGTATACATGATTGTGTGTCTATTGAGAGCAAGACAGAGATCAAGAAAGAGATACACATAAAAGCAGCAGGAAACGCAGACAACGCGGTGAGTGTGAGTGCTTGTGTATGCATGCGTGTGAGAATGTGCGCGCCCTTCTGTTTGCGTGCGAGCATGCGCGTGCACGTGTGTGTGTGTGTCTTCTCAACACTTGCGTCCTTAATAATCTTTTACTGCAGTGTGCTAAATCATGGTCACACAGAGTGTTTATTGGTAGTATTAAACAAATCGACTTTGAAAAAGAAGTGTACATCCCACATACATGGTTCCGGGCTTAAAAAGAAGAAGACACCTGTACCATGTCACATATAGAGTTGAAATGGATTCAATTTGGAGTTTGCATCGCAATATTACACTTTATATACATCACAGATGACTGAAATAGAACAAAGCCGTTGGACGTAGAAAAAACGGATATAATTAAAGAATTATAGCGTTTATTCATTATGAAATTATGAAAAATATGAAGAACGTTCCACCCATGAGGCCACTAGGTCATTTAACTGCAGGAAAGGGGGAAGGTTCAGTATGTGTGACGTGCTGCATTGTACGTTTTATACAGTGTGTTGCTCGCGGCTCAGGGTGCCGCAGTACAGATTTCATGGCCAGGCTTCAGGAAGCAGACCCTTGTCGAGGAACACTATAATACAGAACTATAGACTAAAGATGGGATTTTCCATTTTCTACCTTCGGTATTTAAGACTCCAAGGTGAAATTAAAAGGGTAACTGCTACTGTGGGTTTACACTTGAGTGGTTTCAACTCTTATCCAGTTACATACAGTAGTGGTGGGTTGTTCACATGGATTTAAAGTTAAAACTGGGGTCGACAACACTAGGCCTGGAGTACTACAAATACTCCAGCTTTTCTGAGAAATTGCTAAGAACCAGGACCTGTATTCACAAAACGTCTCAGAGTGTTGATACAGGATTGTTGTTTTGTATTTCCGTTATTCCAAAGCGTTCCGTCACCTTTCCGTTGAGTCCCAGGTCCAGGTCGTTGGATGACACCTGCGTGACAAACGTCCCCACCTCCGCCCCCTCTGTGACCGTCGCCTCGTAGATGGACGAGGTGAAGAAGGGAACATTGTCGTTCACGTCTAGCAGAGAAAAACACCAGCATTATCCGTCATCATTTGGCTCAGTATTTTCTCAGTGAAAGGGTTCTTATAAGGAGCAGAGTGTCTTTCACGCAGCAGGCTGTAAAAACAGGGTGGCAGCAGACTCAATTCTGCGTCCGGTAGTCTTTGTGGCTAAACATTTGTTGACAGAGATGAATGAGACCTTGAAAACTCCTGGAGGTGTATTGAACAATTTCAAAGACCTCTTTGTGACAGTCGAGAGCTCTCTCTATTTTTCACCCTTCAAACATTTCCACAGACAAATAATACAAAACAGCTTGTTAGAGTCGTTTGTCTATTTAACTCAATTACTTCTTTCTTAGTTATTATAGAGAACTATACGGCTCGGATGCATTCAGAGTTACGATGCACTTCCATGTGGTATTTTTTCCCAGCAAATGTCTTAATCTATAAATTAAACATGGGCCTTCAATCCATTACAACCCTCTCCTCCCCTTCTCCACGTCTCCCTTCCTCCTTTCCAGCCCCCCCTGCCTCCATAGTACTCACTCCATCCTCTGGAGAAGACTGAAGGCTCACTTATTAAGACAGATAAGGGAGAGGAGAAGGAGAGGTGAAGGAGTGAGGAGAGTCTAGCCAGATTAATTATGTCTCTCTGGTTTAAGACTAACTCTCATGAATGATAGAGGGGGAGATGGAGTCTGGTTAGAGGGAAGCGGGAGGATAACAGGAGAGAGTCTCGATCTGGGCTACGGTGGGAATGAGAGCTATTTTGGGACAGAGGGTCAGGGGTGGGCTGAGCTGCAGTAATAACTAACGTGGTAATGGGAAATTAAGCTCGGATCGGACCGGTAGGCTGGAAATCAACTCAATTTTAATAAAGAGATTGAAGCCCAGTACATCATGCTTTCTGGGGTTAGTCTGGAGGAGAGAGAGAGTCTGGATGAGAGAAAGAAAGAGCGACAGAGCGCGCGAGAGAGATAGAGAGAAAAATGGTTGTATACAGTCATTGTTGAGTCAAGACTGCTGGGATGGAAGTAAAAAGGGATAGTTAAGTATTATGGGTTGTTATATGAGCAGGTTGCACTGCTCTGTCTTACCTGTGATATTAAGATAGACCGTAGTGAAGGCTGCCAGGGGGACTGCAGCCACATTCTGAGCCCGGACCCTCAGTATGAAGTTCCTGGTGGTCTCATAGTCCAGGGGCTCAGCCACCAGGATGGAGGCAGAGCCGTCCTCACGGTTAGGGGTCAGGTAGAAGCGTACAGGCATGTTGGTCTCCGGCACCATCCCGTCCTCCAGGTTATAGGTCACTCTAGGGTCCCCCAGTGGAGAGGTGGCCTTGATAGTCTGGGGGTTCAGAGAGGAGACAGAGACAACTGAGGACACTAGCAGTCAATTCACACCTCTGTGACTGCCTGTCCTCTCTACTCAGCTTTAGACGAGGCCGCCTGCAAAACAAGCAGCTCTACAGATCAGCTACAAGCGACTGTGGCCCATTAAATCTTCAATATCTTTCTTACTTAGAGAGATTCCTTTGGATCTCTCTCTCTCTCTCTCTCTCTCTCTCTCTCTCTCTCTCTCTCTCTCTCTCTCTCTCTCTCTCTCTCTCTCTCTCTCTCTCTCTCTCTCTCTCTCTCTCTCTCTCTCTCTCTCTCTCTCTCTCTCTCTCTCTCTCTCTCTCTCTCTCTCTCTCTCTCTCTCTCTCTGTGTGTGTGTGTGTGTGTGTGTGTGTGTGTGAAATATTAATCTGCATTTTTAATAGCCTTAATAGCTTATAAATGATACAGAGGAAATTCAGCAAATTAATTTTCAATGCTTTAGTTAAAAAATAAAAGCAAATGCCTATGAATAATCCAGGGCTCGTGATTGCCAGAGCCCGGCTCGTAGAAGTAATGAAGCGGTTGGCTTAAAATAGAGGCGATGGAGGATGAGTCTGGACATGGGTAGGGAGAGGGGGAATAGAGGGAGGGGGGTGTTGGCTGGAGTAAGTTGCCATTAGGATGTAGGGCTATCCCAGGACACAGCAAGTGCCAGAGAGATGGAGGATGGGAGAGTAGGGATGGAGGTTGAGCCCTGAGGGAATTATCTACTCTCGTTTTTGCCATAGACTATAATAGCTTGGTGTGCATACAGTACGTCATAATATGCATCGCTGTGCATTACTGCACAGACATGGTAAATGCAGCTAGTGTCATTCAGTGTTGTAGTGTTTGTACGGTACAGTAAACAACTTTAATGTCAGATCAAACAAGTCTACTCCATAATGCTTTTATTTGCTTTGAAGCCCTGGGTAAATACTGGTTCACAGCTCAAAATACCTCTCTCAAGTTACCAGCCCCAATTCTGTAATATGTACCTATCCTAATGTGTGTCATCATGTCCCAACCTCCCCTTAACTCACCTTTCTCTAAACCCCATGTACCTCAGAATACCAGTTTCAGGTTACATCTGCCATACTCATCCTAATTTTGTATTCCATCATGATTCATGTTCAACTCTGCCCTAAGATAACCCCTATGTCCCTCTATCTCCCCCAGGACAGATAACCCCATGTGTATGTTAAAACATGACTTCATCTATTTCTCCCCACATTCCACCCACACAGTACCCCTGCATCCCAAATGGCACCCTATTCCCTATTTGGTGCATTACTTTTGACCAGAGCCCTGTAGTGCACTACATAGGGAATAGAATACCATTTGGGACGTAGCCTGTTTGTGCCGGTCCCATCTTACCACTATGGCTGTGTCCCTGACGGTATTCTCTGGGATGACCACGTCATAGCTGTCCCTGTCCCACTGCGGAGGCTGGTTCTTCACGTTGGTGATGGTGACGGACAGCTCCACCGAACTGCTCCGGTTCCCCCCGTCCGTGGCAACTATCTCCCGGGTGATGTAGGTCCTCTGTAGTCATAGCAACAACATAGCTGTTACATGACACATGCTGACTGAAATATTAGCAGTTTAGACTGGGGTGAAGAGGCAGGACAGCTAGAGAAGTAATGAAACATAAGCCCTCTCTGTGATCGCGTAGATCAGATTACAGCGAGAGGTCAGGGAGTGTCACAGGGTCAGGGACACATGCTGGTTGTATTTGGCCCACGGGTGAACGTAAATGACACTGTCTCATCACTGATGACTGACAGAATGCTACCCAACAGCGTTCTGCTGACAGGGGAACTCTGTAGTCATAGCAACAGCTTCCCTAGGAGCACTCATAATAACACCTCCTCGCTACACCAGGCTTCCCATTTCCTGCTTTGTGATAAAACATTCTCCCCTGAGGAGGGACATTTACAGACTACCCAACGAAGAAGAAAGAAGAAAACGTCTGAAAAGCTCTCAAACACTAGCTCGTTAGATATGTGCTGGCTTTATAAAGACTTTTTCAAAGAACTATTAGACTTCCTCGATACTCTCGCTGAAGCTGGAATTATTCTCCGTAACGAGTCCTCGCCTCAACCAATGAAACCTGGGGCTGGACGACTTAACGTACAGCTGAGATGGGTTATGTGGTTGTGTTAGGGGTTAGGGTTGTGCTCCTGACCTGTGAGATGGGCTGGTTGACGTAGACCCAGCCGGTTAGGGGGTTTACCCTCAGGTACTCTGGCTGTTCTTTAGACATGGAGTAGGTGACTGCGGCATTGGTGCTGTAGTCATCGTCGTGGGCCGCCACACGCAGGAAACTGGTGCCAATCATTGTGTCCTCCCGAAGGAAGTCTGTGGTGTAGACAACACGTCATATTCAATTGGCTGAAAAAATGATGAGTATTAGCTCTGCTGATTAAACTATGTCTTGGCGAGAACAACACAGATGTGGTGTTGTCAATGAACCATTATCAAGGTAGACATGACATGATCTGCAAATACTACTGGATCAATAGTAGAACTAGATTATGTGTGTGTGTGTGTGTGTGTGTGTGTGTGTGTGTGTGTGTGTGTGTGTGTGTGTGTGTGTGTGTGTGTGTGTGTGTGTGTGTGTGTGTGTGTGTGTGTGTGTGTGTGTGTGTGTGTGTGTGTGTGCGCGTGCGTGCGTGCGTGCGTGTGTGTGTGTGATCCCCAGCACTCACACTCGTAGCGTAGGTTCTCAAACTTGGGACTGTTGTCGTTCTCGTCGAGAATGAGGATGTTGAGTTGACAGATCCCTATGAGGGGGTCTGCTGCCTGATCCGTAGCGGTCACCGTCACCGCGTACTCCCGCTGGCGCTCGCGGTCAAACTTCCTGGACGTCACTATCACACCTGACGGAACAGTGTTATACAGTGGTTGCTACGGCAACGGACAAAGGCAGACCGGACACACAAAACAAATCTCAAATGCTACTACTGCCAGGGTGTAGGATACTATTTATACAATTTTGGCTTAGCTATGCCACTGAATGAATCTGATGTATCATGTTAGCAAATGTGATGATAGGCAACTACAGATCTCAATAAACTAATGAAGGACGTGCGTACACTGTAATGGATGTGCTATTAAGGTATATGATCAAGTGTTTGGTGTTTTTTGGAAATTGCACTTGAATTCAATCAAAGCCATTCTGAGGATTCCTCACAGTTCATGCAAATCCAATCCCCCTCCTTTCACTCCTTTCTCTCTCCTATAAAAGGTCAATGATTGATGTCCACTGAACAGTTACATTTCATGAAGCAATTCATTTTTAAAAGAGGGCTTGTGAACATTTTTCAAATGCTGTCTTTTCTTCCCCTTTTGAGCGCTGACACATTTTGAAAGGGTGTCATTAAAGTGAATTAGATTGAACTTTGGAATTCATGAAATACTTCAAGGCAGTTCCCAAAGCAATCCGGAGAGGAGGAGGAGAGAGAGGGAGATAGAGAGAGAAAGAGACCATCGAAAGAGAGGGAGACTGAGAAACACCAGCGAGAGCTGCAGAGACTCAACCCTTTCAGTACCAGACGACATAAACACTATGGGGATGCTACTAGGGTCCACAACCAAACAGTGAAGTTGGACGGTACTGTACCTGTGTCTGGGTGGATACTGAAGGCAGGCACAGTGCTGTCTTTGTGCATGAATCCATAGGTGACTCTCCCATTAGAGCCCTCGTCTGCATCCACGGCGTGGACCTGGAGGACAAACGTTCCCGCAGGCTGGTTCTCCAGCACCGTGGTCCGCTCCCGGTACTGCTGGCACTGAGGGGGAAAGGGGGAGAGGGACAGGGATAGTGGGATAGAGGGAGAAAGTGAGTTAGAGAGAGAGAGAGAGAGAGAGAGAGAGAGAGAAGAAGATGGGTAATGGAGGAATGACAGAGGGAGAGAAATTAGGATGCATAGAGAGGGATGAAATGAAAGAAAAAGGTCATTCAGTATATTAAGGACATGTGTGGAGGGAATGAAATAGATAGGGATGGGAGACAGTTATGAAATAGCCAAAGAGAAGGGAAAAAGGGAGAAGGACAGTGGAACGAGGGCGGAGAGATAGGAGTGAATCATTGAAAGGAGTTATAGAAAAGGAGAAGTGAAGAAGTAGAGAGAGAGAGAGGGGGGGGAAGGGGTTTGAGGAAGGAACTGTCTCTCATTAATCCCTCTATGTTTTGCTCTGTAGAGATTCATCTGTGTTTTATAATTAAAGCGGCCTTGAATCAATTCCATCGAAGCAGATCCACAGAGATACGGAGTAAGCCTGGATAATTCGGATGTGCTCCGACGCCCACACACCTTCCTTCTATCCTCATCGTCATCTGAGCGCTTGCTCGGTGTGTGTGAAGGGAAAACAGTCAAATCTTCCAAATCCCGTCTCTCTGCCATCATCAGATGGCTCATTTTGGCGCGCCTCAGACAGAGACAGCGTTTCAAAAAAAAAGGAAAAAGAATCCCAGATCAATTCAGCAGCTCGTCTTTGATGCTTACTTCTGACATCTAATTAATGACAAGGGAGCTCATCTTCCACCCTCCTCTCCCTCTCCTCCCTCTCCTCTGCCACCCCTTCCTCTAACCATTAGTCAAAGTCTTTCTAGGCCCATATTCAATGTGTTTTCAGAGGTCAGGTGTCCCTAAGCGAGTCCCAGTCAGGGATGAGAGGAGCTGTGGTGGATCTCAAACTCAAACGGTGCCCCCTTCCACCCCTCTCCCTCTCCAGCCGCATTTACCCCCCTCTTAGGCAGCTTCAGGACATGGCACTCTCACAGACAACCCAGGGGCCCAGGAGGGGCCCTTCTCTTAGGAGTCGCTGAGTAACTGATGCTCACAAATCCACAGGAACTGCCTGAACTTCAGCCAAACACACAGGAGCAGGAGGACCAAGGGCACAAAACCACATAAAAGCATTTTTCTCTCTTCTCTCCGCCTGCTGTTTGCTGCCTGCACAGAGGAGGAAAAAAACTGAGCACACAGGCAAAGTGATCCAGCTGTGTTTTATTTTTGAAATACTTTCTCTTTGGACTTTTTCTCTTTGGACTTTTTTCCCCCCTTTTGTGGGAAAGTCTTGTCCGCACCTCAGTTCAACTATAGTTTGAGCATGTTAGCGCAGATAAATAGAAACTAAAACCATTCAAGAAACAAAAGCACGAGGGAGGCCTGAGGGAGCTGTGTGAGAGCACATGAAAAGGTTGAAGCTGATCTTGCAGCCTAACGTGTGAAACACGCACACGTACAAAATGCTCCCAGGACTACGGGGAGTTATCTAGCTTTACTGTGCGAGGCACAATTAGCTCCAAATATCTCAAATGTAAAAACCCATGTAATTTAAAATTGAAACATCGGCAGAAAACAGGTAGGGCTGTGATGATTCGGCATATCTTTCAAACACTTCATTAAAAACCCTTAGATGATCTAGAAATAGAGTGGGTCGGGCCGGCTAATCACACCTCTGGAGGAAGGAGATGGAGAGGCAATAAATAGAGGCGATAGAGAGAGAGAGAGAGAGAGAGAGAGAGAGAGAGAGAGAGAGAGAGAGAGAGAGAGAGAGGGAGCTGCAATAAACAGATAAGAGGAACCGAGAAACAAGAGCGATTTGGAAGGAGAGAGAAAGTCTAAGGTCCGGAAGTCAACAGGAGAGTACTTTGAGAAGGTCTGGAAGTCAACAGGAGAGTACTTTGAGAAGGTCTGGAAGTCAACAGGAGAGTACTTTGAGAAGGTCTGGAAGTCAACAGGGGAGTACTTTGAGAAGGTCTGGAAGTTGAACAGGAGAGTACTGATGCTCATCTCAGAACTCCGCCAACACCTTTATTTAATTCTAATAGTACGTAGTAAAGGCTGAGAGACAGAGGCTGGAAAACACAATGAGCTGTAATGAGTGTGGTCAGAGCCAAACAGATATCAGAACCGTGACAATGAGAACCGAAGCTTACCTTCTCAAAGACCGGTTTGTTGTTGTTGACGTCGTCCACGCCGACGATGACCTGGGCGGTGGACGAGAGGGCCTGGGGGCCGCCAGAGGCGTTGTCATCGGTCGCTGTGACGTTCAGGACGTACTCTACCCCCTGGAGTCTGGGAGGTGGGCTGGAGCGCAGCCGGATCAGACCTGCAACAACCAATCGGAGACAAGTTATGACCTCACCATGAACGAGTGAACCTCTGCGTTCGCAAAGTCACCTGACTTATATAGAGCAGCAAAAGCGAGAACATGCTGTTCTATCCGCTTTGGACACATTGTGCCCTTGGTTTTCCCTTTTCCTGTATATGAAACAGCATGAACTGAATTCAACCCCGGAGGGTCTGCTCGTGCTCCTTTCTTCGTGACTGACACATCTGGTGTGTAGAACAGCCGTGTCGCTCGCTTCCTCAACTTCTCTCCCAGTGTCTTTGACACTTGGCCAGCGCGGGACTGCATCCAACAAAGGCAGTTGTCAATCCCACCTTCGGTGGTGCATAAAACAACAAAGGATGGTGTACGTCTGTTGTCCGTGTGACTGAGGTGCGTCTCGCCTCCGCGGTGACCGTCCCATCCCCTCGGTGCCTTGGTGACTTTTTCTTCCCTTCCAATTGGCCGTAACCCTGTGGGCGTCAGATTTCCATCCCTCTCTCTCCCCCTCTCTCTTCCTGAATGCTTTAAAAAAATATATATATTGCATTCATCAGGCCTTTGGTGTTTGCTAACCGTGTGTGTGGGTTGCAGACACACTTAATACATTCTGTCTTATCTTCTAAGACTCAAACAGGCACAGATGCAACCGTTGGAAATGCACTGGGTGCTGTAAACATTTCCATGGCTTTCACAGGGTCTGCGTTGGATGGAATCATATTACACCCTAACAGTGTTGCTCTTTAGATACCAGTATGGTCTGTCTATCTCTGCCTAACAGGGTGACATGAAAGACACTGAGTGTCAGGGGAGAGGAGGGGTGAGAGGAGGGTGAGAGGAGGAGGAGAGGAGGGGGAGAGGAGGGAGAGTGGAGGGGGAGAGGAGGGGTGAGAGGAGGGGTGAGAGGAGGAGGAGAGGAGGGGGAGAGGAGGGAGAGTGTCCGGGGAGAGGAGGGGTGAGAGGAGGGTGAGAGGAGGAGGAGAGGAGGGGGAGAGGAGGGAGAGTGGAGGGGTGAGAGGAGGGAGAGGAGGGGTGAGAGGAGGAGGAGAGGAGGGGGAGAGGAGGGAGAGTGGAGGGGGAGAGGAGGGGTAAGAGGAGGGAGAGAGGAGGGTGAGAGGAGGAGGAGATGAGGGGGAGAGGAGGGAGAGTGGAGGGGGAGAGGAGGGGTGAGAGGAGGGGTGAGAGGAGGAGGAGAGGAGGGGGAGAGGAGGGAGAGTGGAGGGGGAGAGGAGGGGTGAGAGGAGGGAGAGAGGAGGGTGAGATGCTGAGGGCCACACAACAACAAGCCATAGGGAATCAGGAGACATCCTGTCTACGAAATGAGGCGTGGTACGAGCGCTACAGTTGCACGGCTGGGCCAAGAG
Source organism: Salvelinus alpinus (assembly GCF_045679555.1). Lineage (NCBI taxonomy): Eukaryota > Metazoa > Chordata > Actinopteri > Salmoniformes > Salmonidae > Salvelinus > Salvelinus alpinus. The sequence goes on from NC_092090.1 coordinate 44,334,019, forward strand.
GAAAATGTAATCAATTATAATATGATGTGACAGCGTGGGGGCAGGGGCAGGGCATGTGTGGTGGGGATGGGCCACTAACTGCCATGGAGGAGGCTGCCTGGGAGAGTTTGTCAGAATGACTGGTTTCACCAGGGTGGACAGACTGGACTAGCAGTACCACAGGCCAGGGAGCTGGTCCTATAAGAGACAGACTAGCTGCACCACAGGCCAGGGAGCTGGTCCTATAAGAGACAGACTAGCTGCACCACAGGCCAGGGAGCTGGTCCTACAAGAGACAGACTAGCTGCAACACAGGCCAGAGAGCTGGTTCTACAAGAGACAGACTAGCTGCACCACAGGCCAGAGAGCTGGTCCTACAAGAGACAGACTAGCTGCACCACAGGCCAGGGAGCTGGTCCTATAAGAGACAGACTAGCTGCACCACAGGCCAGAGAGCTGGTCCTATAAGAGACAGACTAGCTGCACCACAGGCCAGGGAGCTGGTCCTACAAGAGACAGACTAGCTGCACCACAGGCCAGGGAGCTGGTCCTATAAGAGACAGACTAGCTGCACCACAGGCCAGAGAGCTGGTCCTATAAGAGACAGACTAGCTGCACCACAGGCCAGGGAGCTGGTCCTATAAGAGACAGACTAGCTGCACCACAGGCCCGGGAGCTGGTCCTACAAGAGACAGACTAGCTGCACCACAGGCCAGGGAGCTGGTCCTATAAGAGACAGACTAGCTGCACCACAGGCCAGGGAGCTGGTCCTATAAGAGACAGACTAGCTGCACCACAGGCCAGAGAGCTGGTCCTATAAGAGACAGACTAGCTGCACCACAGGCCAGAGAGCTGGTCCTACAAGAGACAGACTAGCTGCACCACAGGCCAGGGAGCTGGTCCTACAAGAGACAGACTAGCTGCACCACAGGCCAGAGAGCTGGTCCTATAAGAGACAGACTAGCTGCACCACAGGCCAGGGAGCTGGTCCTACAAGAGACAGACTAGCTGCACCACAGGCCAGAGAGCTGGTCCTATGAGAGACAGACTAGCTGCACCACAGGCCAGAGAGCTGGTCCTACAAGAGACAGACTAGCTGCACCACAGGCCAGGGAGCTGGTCCTATAAGAGACAGACTAGCTGCACCACAGGCCAGGGAGCTGGTCCTATAAGAGACAGACTAGCGGCACCACAGGCCAGGGAGCTGGTCCTATAAGAGACAGACTAGCTGCACCACAGGCCAGGGAGCTGGTCCTATAAGAGACAGACTAGCTGCACCACAGGCCAGGGAGCTGGTCCTATAAGAGACAGACTAGCTGCACCACATGCCAGGGAGCTGGTCCTATAAGAGACAGACTAGCTGCACCACAGGCCAGGGAGCTGGTCCTACAAGAGAAAGCCTGTTGAAGGAGAGCGTGTAGCCTCAGGAGGACATGTCACATGCTCCCAGCAACCCAGGGAGAGAATGGCTCCGCACACACACAGAATTATGTTGCAAATGCGTGCAACATGGGGTAGTATTCAGTAGTCACTCACAAACACACACCCAGTGAACGCACACACCTGGGTGTACACTCAGGAGCATCAAACCAATACATTGTGGAAGAATGTGACAAATTGAACAAAAAACTGCCTGCGAGGCCTGCCGTACATCAGTATCTATCTGGAGGAGAATGTCTTAAGATGACATAAACATCTCGAGATGACTTCAAAGACTGCCCCCGAAAAAGGGTCAGCCAGAGTTGAGAGATAGAACGAAAAATAGATTTTAAAACATTCCAAGAAAAAAAGCATACAGTCTGTGTCCCTTCCATTCGATAAGATATGTGTCCCCGTAGTACGTGGGGGAGGGAATCGATGTTAGTGCGCATGGGTGTGTGTCAAAGAATGTGTGCGCGCATGTGTGTGTGTGTGTGTGTGTGTGTGTGTGTGTGTGTGTGTGTGTGTGTGTGTGTGTGTGTGTGTGTGTGTGTGTGTGTGTGTGTGTGTGTGTGTGTGTGTGTGTGTGTGTGTGTGTGTGTGTGTGTGTGTGTGCGTGTGTGCGTGTGTGTGTGTGTGTGACCGTGCTGGGTCAGGCAGGCCGAGGCATACAGCAGTGTGCGTCACAGCCCTTGCTCACCCTGCTAAACATGGTCGGTGAGACTCGTCCAGCACATATCATCGCACATCAAAGATGGAGAAGATGTTTCTCCAGGGGTCACTGAGCACACGTCGCTTCGTATGATGGAGGGGAGGGGGTTGGCAGGGGGGAGGGATGGGGAGCCGATGCCCCTCTCTCAACGCCAACTCTAATCATCGTCTGGCCCCAAAACAGCGGGATGGAGCCATGAAAGGCAGAGAGAGACTGAGGGAGGAACGACTACATTCGTCCCCTAGGGAGAAAGGGGTGAAGTATGGGGTGAATCAATGGGGGGGGGGAGTTATATAAACCTCACATCACAAGCACGGCAAAACTCCCACTAAACTAGTGGCACTGAGGGAGGACAGCATGATGAACCATTACGACTCCTACACCAATGGGGATTTCTTTATCAGCCTGCAGATGAATTAGAACACTTCTTCAATATGGGCTCTTCACAGACAAACAACGACGCAATAAAAAGGAAAAAGGAGAAGGGCCGTTCCCATTAACCGCAGACATGATCTACCTGTTTATCGGAGTAAACATTTCGCCCGCCGTCTCTGTAAATACTCCCCCCCCCCCATGCTGAGAACGGAAGCTTCGTATTTATGTCTTTAATACAAGAAGAGGGTGATCATCTTATTGACTTTGCTGTTTGAATTCTTGAAACGGTATTAAATCTCAGGAAACATATTCTGCGCTGAGTTACAGTCAAATTAACACAGACCATCTGTCCCCGAGAAAAAAAATCTCCCATGAATGATTGAGGACATTTCGCGAATGTGGAGGAGATTTGGCGATCCGTGGAGAAGAAGTAATAAAATACTTTGATCTCTGAAAGGGAGAGAGAGTGATGAGATGTGGGTGGGGCTTGTGTGTGTGTGTGTTTGTGTGTGCGTGCGTGCGTGCGTGCGGAATATGTTCTTCGCCTCCTAAACCAACGAGTGCTACGGTATATGGGTATGAACCGTGAAGGATTTGAACTAAATAAGAAGCTGTGAGGAATAGTTTGAAATATATACAGTATATATATTTTTTTTAAGCAAATCATCAGTTTAACGACGTGAGTAACACAAGGGCTAAACCCCTCTAGCGAGCCCAGGCAGCTCCATAGGTGAGTGTAAGAGATAATAGGGTCCAATAATAGTGTGCAAACTTGTCATACAGTAGCTGCAGGATGTATACACTGATGCTAAGTCGGACCGGTAAACAGTAAGGAGCTTGACGCCTATCATAGGGGCTCCATGGATGTGCATGATAACATTTGAACATGTATAATAGCTACCCATTCAATATGCACGCTAGAGGCGAAAACACAACGCAGGAACAAAACGCCACCCAAATGTGTGAGAACAGTCGTTTTAGAAGAGGTGCTTCTGCAGCCTTTTAAAGCAATTGAAGTGACATGGATGAATAGCAGTTTATTTGTTTTGTGTACCAGTCAGGGTTATATGGCATTTATATCCTTATATGGTTGAGAAATCTCCCCTTTCTGCTGACAGTTACTATCAGTGGAAATGAACAAAGGAAATTGCACCTTGACGTTCCAGAGTAATTGAATTTGTTAACGTAATTTTATTACCCTTTAATGCGATATGCAGATTCAATGGTGCAATTTACCCAGGGTGGGAGGGCTATGAAATTAGTTTAGGCCTTTAACACAATTTTCGATTTCAAATTGCTTCCTTGGTGGACTAAAGGCGGGACATTGGAGCAAACCTTTTGATGACATCTGTAATGACAAAACCAGCCGCGCTCAAAATGAACAACAGCTAAAGTGTATCTCGTGACAATTCCTTTCACCGATCTAGTGTAATATCCACAAGAAGGGACGGGGAAGAGGGAGAGCAGCAGGACTTACTGAGGAAGAGGAAGGGAGGGGTGTAAACAATATGTCTCACCTTTCTGGCTGTCGATAACAAAGTTGCCCTCGCCGTTGCCCGTTGTGATTTTGTAGGTGATTCCATCGCCGTCGGGGTCCTTGGCAAGCACCGTGGCCACCAGCGTGTTAGGCCCGGCGTCCTCCGAGACGAAGGTCCGGTAGCTGTTGACAGAGACAGAGAGACATCCCAAAGTCAACACCTTCCCTCGCGTCTCCCCAGCGACAATCCAGAGTGTGAGAGCGAAAATGAGTGAATAACACACCAGCCTGCGGACTTGTCACATTTGAATCACTTTAACGTTTCAAACAGATTTACGAATGCATTATGAAGCTGTTGTTGGGAGGGTAAAAACACAATTGGTTGAGTGTCTGATATGTTGGGCCTGGGTGGAGACAATTTGAGTTCTTATTCCTAATTCTATGGAGACAGCAGTCAGTAAACAGCTGTTGGCAGCCTGTCACAGTGGAGAGGTAGCACAAAGTGGCTGGGGTGGAGTGTGAAAGAACGAGTGACTTGGATGACAGAGTTGTGAGGAACTCTGGAGAGAATCAACCAAGCCCAGCATGTCACACAAACACACAAACAAACCCCTACTGTATACTCTAGATATAACTATACAGTACACACGCCAAATACAGAATACACAAATAATGGATGAACACCTTAATCTCACACCGCCAGTCGCGTTCTTTCCCCCTGGTTGATTCACACACAAAGGCGATTACAGACGGGCCGCGGTAAGCGGCGAAGGTCTCATAGACTTCAACTGGAGTAGGCTGCCAGGCGGCAAAACACGAGCAGTTTTGCAGGTGGCCGCGGCGGTCCCGTAAGCGGCGCTCGAGGCGCCAAACGATGAATTTGCTGAAGTCTTGAGCGGCTCCGCCGCGCACGGTTCACCGAAGGGCGTCGTTCGTCTTGTCAACCAATCAAACAATGCGGTTCAACAACAACGCGGTTCAATTTCCGTTTATCACAACCCATCTGTAAGCGGCTTAATGCAATTTACACCTAATGCACATACGGTACATGTCAGCTAAACAAAACTCATAAAGACCAAACCAAACATGTGTATCCTAACACAGACATTTGTATTGCCAAGTGAGAGGGCTCCTGTCATCCATGTACATTAAAAAAATGACCAGTAAGTAAGCCTTGTCCGAGCCAGAACAGCCAATAGGGGTAGCAGCCTATCTCCTGTTTACCTAGCATGAGGCAGCTTGACGTACAGCACACCCCATAAACAAGACGCTAGTCTGTCATAAGGCCTTACCCACAATCCATCTCCTGAGTGCTGAGTGCCGAGCAGAGAGGCATCAGGTCCCATTTGTTGTTGTATTTGGTATGACCCCCCCAAACTTGCAGTTTCAGGGCTGACACTCAAGGCCACTGATTATGCACATACTGTATATTACAGTCCACAAAATGACAATGAAGACACAAAGCTATATAGGAAATAGGGATTGTGCACGATGGAGGGCAGTTATGTCTGTTCTCAGTCTATTCCATTGGCTAACCCCTAGACTGAGAACCGTAGAGCAGGCTCCAGGACTGGCTATGTGATACAAGCTCCCGATAGTAATGACAGAACAGAAGATGATCCAGTACTGCTGTTAAGTAAATAGGATTCATTTTATACCTACAGTAAACTAACTATACTGTACAGTTTGTGGCCTTCAAAATCTAGCAGGCCTGTAATGTAAAGAGCACTTCCAGACCTTTACACTGATCTGAGAAAAAACAAACAATTTACTCTCCTCTACACAGGAACACGCATAAAGGTAAACAGACGTCCATGCTCCCACTCCCACAGACTCCTACTCATCCCCCATTCTCAGAATCACTTGTGCTGTGTACAACTGTACACACATAAAGAACTGTATTTTATTTCAAGCAAACAGTCATAGTGATGCAAAAACAAACACATTCACACACACACACACACACATTCACACACACACACATTCACACAGACACATTCACACAGACACACACACAGAGATATAAGCCCCACGGGCTTCCCATCTGTCTCTTTCACCAATCACCCTCCCGCCTCATCTATATTGAAATGTTCCCGTGGATGTGAGCGCGTCTAACAGCGGAAAGACAAACAGGGCCTCAATGTGGGCACAGTATGTTGTCGTTCATCATTCCTCCCACGCTCCACTCCGCTCAGAGCTAGTGGACGCAGAAACTAGACAGAGGAGCGACTCACTCTGACAGACTGACAGAGACGGACTCTTCTACCGAGCCAGCGTGCTCTGTACGTCCGTCGGTCGGTCTTGTCTGTCTGTAGTCTGTCTGTCTGGAGTCCGTCGGCCTTGTCTGTCTGTAGTCTGTCTGTCTGGAGTCCGTCGGCCTTGTCTGTCTGTCTGCTACCCTCTCCTCCACTCCTAAGTCAGTAGAAAATGATTAATTTTGCTGGGTGGAGAGGGAAAAAGCACTCACAGCATGAGCATGCCTCTGAGAACATTTCCTTTATGTTCCTTTCCGCCCTTGCCAGTGGATGGAAGTTGCTCAGAATTTCTCTACAATGAAGATCTACTGTATATTACCCAATCAAGATATAATTTCTTCGGGCAGAAATGGAACAAACTTTTCATGTGTCGTCTATTGTTTACACAAGAGCATTATGCACTTTCCATTTCCATGGAAACCAACGTTCCAGTTTCTTTCATTTGATTTGAATTGATTAGGGCCCTGTCAAGTTGTATTTCAATAGGAATGCAGGCATGACTGTATGGAGCAACAACTTATGATAACTTATGCAGAACAAATAAAGACGATAAAAAGTCTTAGAAAAGGATTATCAACTACAATGATACATTCAAAATGAAAAACGAATTCAACTGATCAGTGATCGTGTCAAATCAGTTGTCTGACAAATGGAGAGAGGTTTGGGAAAGGGAGGAGAAAAAGGAACAGAATGATGGTGACAAGGAAGCAGAGAGTAAGATGGACGGGTGTCCGGAGAGTGACAAAGGTGGAGAGAGGGGACCGGTTGTGCTCGTCATCCGGTCCTTTCCCACACAACTGATTGATGGGCAACAGAGTCGTGCCGACAGGCATTTCATGCTTGTGACTTATGTCCCCGCTTGGAGACGCCCCCCCCCTCAACCCCCTCACCCCTCCCCATGCCACCTGCCTGCTCCAACACCCACCGCCACAGCACAACAGACACCTGCGACCTGTAATCTGTCACCAGCCTCAAAGAGCCTTCGTTTCCCATGATGAGATGACACCCTCGTACACCCCCCCCCCCCCCCACCCCCCCCCCCCCCACACACACACAAGACATCTCTCAAAGACCTTATTCTCACAGGCTCCATTTTCTCGAAAGAAAAAAGAGAGGATCCACCACACCACAGCGCCTCTCCATCACCTCCCTCCGCCGCTCAAAGGTTGTCGCGCACCGACTCTGTCTGCTGTCCCTCTCTCACCTGTCGCCGTGGACTTTGGCCCAGGTGACGGGGTTCTGACACAGGACTGACTGACAACTCCCAGGCGGGGCCTCCATGTTGTGGGAGAGGCAGTGAGTGAGTGAATGGCGAACGCGGCAGGCGCCTGCCCAGGCAGACAGACAGCGGTTGTGTATTCCCCTCACAACGCCAGCTCTCCCGCTCATTATCTTACCCCATCAATCTCATTTCAACCCGAACTCCAGCTACTGCTCCATCAGAGTCTTCCTACGTCCTCCCTCCCGTCAGCCAACCAGCCAGCCCGCCTCTACCACACCAGAGACACGGACGCTCTGTCACCCTTAACCCCGTTTCCCTCCACAATGACTGACATCAGCCGCAATATAATTAGCCAATTTACCCAAAACATCTATTACATATTAACGACTGACAAAACACACAGCGCCGGACCGAGGCTTGTTGTTTGTGCTCATTAGCATCTCTCTATCTTCTGTAACGTCAACAGATTGCCGGGGCTCTGTGAGTACATGTATAAATATCTCTCTGCCTATCCAATTCACTCATCACTCAGGTTACTGTCGGCCAGCAAACAATCCCTGTAATGATCTACTTAGTGTACACCGGGCTGGGTGACAAGACTCCTTTTGTCGATTTCACCAGCAACACGTCATTTTCGAATGAAAACCTCGTAACTCTATTTCTGGCTTTTTTTAAATATATATATATATATTTTTTTTTACATGTATTGAAAGCAGCGACTCCCCTCAATATTCGCTGAACATTTCAAGAGCCTCGGCCGACGAAAATGTACTCAAAATATCTTCCGAAGTTTCGTTGTATGTTCGTTAATAGGAAAATATGGTGGTTTTTTTATTTCCTGAAAAGTTTGTTTTGGAGATGAGGTTTTCGTCTGATAGCGATGAACAGCAAAGGGGAGCGAACCGAGTGGCAAAAGGAACTGGCTGATCCAATTGAGCCCAATAGAAATAACAGTCTGACGGCCATCACAAAGTTACTCAATTAATACCAGACACCCTGCCCTGTTTCATTGTTTTATACATTAAAGAATATCTGTAGACTAACAATGACAATTCACTGTAGATCTCTGTAGAATAGACAGAGCATGAGGGGAAACTGGTGATGCTCCTGCTGACAGGAAATCAATTCTTCCCACAAAACCCCCAACAGAGACACACAGCAATAACACACACACAGTCGCACACACAGCCTCCCATCACACATAACCCCGCACACAGACCCACACACAGCCTCCCATTACAGCACACAGAATCCCATCCACCTACCCACACCACAACATTAATCCCAACAACTAAACGCTAAGTCGTCTACATAGAGCATCCATATCAGCAATTCATACCCAGCCACACCCACACACTGGGTCCATGCCACTGTTCATCAGAATGATTCAAACAGACATCCCTGGTGGGCAGTTGGTTCTCCCTCTCCATCTCTCTATCCCCCTACTCTCTCACTCTGTCTGACTCACTCACTCCATCTCTCCATCTCTCTCAACTCTTTCCCTACCTCTTCATCTCTCTCTGAAAAACAAACGTGTACTTCAGCACACACACACACACACACACACACACACACACACACACACACACACACACACACACACACACACACACACACACACACACACACACACACACACACACACACACACACACACACACACACACACACACACACTGCCCTGGTGCTGGAGTTATTCTCTCCACGACAACTAAAGGCATGGCTGATTGAACCTGCCTCACCAATCTGCAGAGCTAGCTGACAGAAAATTGTCCAATTAAAAGAGCCACAGGCCAGAGCAACGCCAGAGGGGGAAAAAAAACAGCTCAATGTATCACAACAGATCGGCCCGGAACAGCAGGGTAATGCGGCATTTAGAAAAAGGACTGTGCGGATGAGCTAATACAGGGCAGGAAACATGCCCAAGAGGAACAGGACAGATAGAGATGTTTAAATCCCAGTTTCTGTTTCTTTTTTTGTTGTTGTGTGTTTTGTTTTGAAGGGGGTTTGGTTGTAGACCTGCGGCAGCTGTAGGGGATTTGGGGAATTGGCAGCCATGTGGAATTCTGGGAAACTGCAGCTGCACTGGATTGTGGGAGGAGGCAGCTGTGCAGAGCAGAGGAACGTGAAATGGCATGGCCTAGGCTGACAAATAGGCAACGGGTGAGGGTTATCAACAAGAAGAGCAGGCAGGGTGGAAGGAACATTATGAGAAGAGAAGGGAGATACATGAATAATAAAAATAATGAGATAGGTGTTCTGCTTAGATGTTGATGATGATGATAATGGCCATGATGATGATTGTGATAACCACGCTCTTACTTATGACGTTAATGGTGATGAAGAGGAGAAGCAGTACTGTACTCACACATGCTGGGAGAACTCGGGGACCTCATCGTTGACATTGGCCATGCGGATGCGTACAGTGGCTGTACCTGTCCGGGGCACATCTCCCTTGTCCACAGCCATCACCACAAACTCATACAGGTGGTTGGGCCTCTCATAGTCCAGCTGCCCCGCAGGGAAAATCGTGCCGTGGGGAGAAATGCTGAAGTCTGGGCTCATAGTGTAGTAGGACAACTCAGCGTTCAGGTCCGAGTCACAGTCACTGGCAGACACTAGAGTGAGGGAGAGACACGGGGGAGAGGGGAGGTTAGACAAAGACATCTCTCTGTATCCTTGAACATCATCTAACCATAACTAATATGTCCAACACGTGACCCTAGTCTTAATTACTGTTGTTTTTCCAGGCATGTTCACACATTTCTGTAGCGCGTCAAATTGAAGGTTAGGAATAGCATTTTCCCAAATGTCTCTTTTTGTGTTGAAAACATACTGGATTAGGGTTACGGTCAGAGTGATTGCCTTGCTAAAAGAGAGGGCTGTGTCTGGGACTGGGATCAGCATATTTTCCGCTAACTAGTCCTTTTCACCGGGAACTCCTGCATTCTGCTATTCTCCTTAGATTGCATTCGGTATACTCTCTACCTCACTGTGTCATGTAGACCAACAGCATCCAAGATACAGGAGGTTGGTGGCACCTTAACTGGGGAGGACGGATTCGTGGTACTGACTGGAGAGGAATCATTATTCTGAGCCGTTCAGCGGCCTCCACCGAACCAACGGGAACCCAGTTCGGTGGATTTAAATGTCACCAACAACACTGTCAAATATGAGCATTATCCTTGATGACACATATCCATATATTGTGGAAGACTTCTGAAATCAAAGTCAATATTTCATTTCCTCAGGATGCACTTGCTGATTTAGCAATGAGGGTCATTTGAATATCCATCGATACTGAGCCAGTGAGGCTCTAAAAGGATTGCTGGGCTAACTGACAGCCTCCTGTGGTCTCGTTCCTCAGCCCTCACCACAGAACAGAGCTATAGGAGACATAGATGAATAAACCATGTTGTGTGGTCCTGTTTACCATGTCGCTATCAGCCTAAATGCCTAAATCCATGTATATCTAATCTTTCAGATCCACTTCAGCCAATCCCAGGGCTTGTTGCTGTGGCCTGGGCTAGCCCTAAAAATGGAGCCGGATGAAGTTCAGTGTAAAGTCTCTCTCTCTCTCTCTCTCTCTCTCTCTCTCTCTCTCTCTCTCTCTCTCTCTCTCTCTCTCTCTCTCTCTCTCTCTCTCTCTCTCTCTCTCCCTCTCTCTCTCTCTCTCTCTCTCTCTCTCTCTCTCTCTCTCTCTCTCTCTCTCTCTCTCTCTCTCTCTCTCTCTCTCTCTCTCTCTGTGTGACACAATCACAGCCTCCTGTTCGGACCCCACTAATCCCAGAAACAAGAGCCTAATCTCGCCTTCTTCACCTTAAACCGTCGGACCAACACACAGGGAATTTAAAAAAAGAAGCTTTCATTGAAATTTCATTGAAAGCTTACACGTCCCCATAGATGTGAGCCAGATATGGCGTTCTCGCGGCTGCTTAAAAGTCTGTAGGAAAAGTCCTGTTACGTTCAGATTCATAGCGATAATTGCAGTGTGTCACATCCGCCGGTAGGTAGGTCCCTATGCACCTGTTGAGCATAGCAGGCACACCACACCTGCTGGGGCTCCTTTACCAAACACACCTGCCTCACAGCGGCCTCACAGCGGCCTCACAGCGGCCTCACAGCGATGTCTGCCAAAGAAAGGCTGTTCATCACCAAGGGTACACCTCTGGTACTACGCAAATCAAGTACAGGGAGAGACTTGATTCAAAAAAAGGTTGCTGATGTTCACATGTAAGTCCTCTCCTCACCCACCAGCATGGTGAACATAGCACTACAGGATAACACAGAACTCCTGTGACTACACTAGAGAGAATATGTGGAGCTTCGTGTGGTCTTAGGAACAGAACTGTATGTTGTCCCTGGCCATGAGATGGCCATTAGAGCAGGGGGTGGAGGTGGAGGGGGGGGTGGAGGGGGTGAGAGAGAGTGTACGCGTATCGCTCCACTCACCTTGTAGCAGAGAGGTTGCCGTGGTTACAGTCTCCGGCACACTGTCTTTGCTGTAAATGGACTGCAGGAACTCGGGAACACAGTCATTTTCGTCTGTGATGATCACACGCACCTGTTTAATTAGGAGAGAAAATGATTCATATGTGATTCAGTTTAGAGAGAGCGCGCGAGAGAGAGAGAGAAAGAGAGAGAGTGAGAGAGACAGAGAGAGAGAGCGAGCGCGAGAGAGAGAGAGTGTGAGTGAAGGAAAGAGAGAGAGAGAGAGAGAGAGAGAGCGCGAGAGAGAGAGAGAGTGTGAGTGAAAGAAAGAGAGAGAGAGGGGGGGGGTACATTATTCTCCTCCTCCAGGTAATTTGATAGTTATCTTTAGGCCTTTGATAGATTAATTGTTAAACCTAATGAACTGTCTTACCATGAATTGCTTTTAACAGCTCAGCTAATACAATCTATTTAAACTGAGAAGAAAGTGAGCTAGAGACACAGAGTAAAATGTGAGTATCGTACAGTTGAAGGTGAAGTATAATACATCGCAGGGCAGAAAGGTTTGAGCTTGGGCTGTGCCAGGGAGCAAGAGTCATTCATATCTGGGCTTCTGAAAGTGTCTGATTGTGGCCAGTCTGGGGAGAGAGCCAGTAATCGTCCCTGGTGTTTATCACAGGAGAGGAAAAGCTGCTTTCAGTAGATTGCCCTTTTACTACTAACAGTCAGAGCCATACTCCATAGCACTGGGTAAGCAATCCCCCAAGAGGTTCAACAGGGTCAGAAAAAGAAGGAAAAAAAGATGGAAAAAGAGAAGAGATGCTCTGCTGCTGCTATTTCCTTCCCCGTTCCACCCCTTCTCCTCCTCCTCCTCCTCTGCCCTTCCTCTCCTCTGCAAGAGGAGCAGCGAGGTAACAGGGGATTACAGCGTCCTCCTCACTGTAATTCACACTCATACACCAGCCACGGAGAGAGAAGAAAAAAAATGATCACACAAAATGAACATAATCCTCCAAATCCACACCTTTCCCCTCCCTCATTACACCATGCAGTCAGCGCTTAGCGGTGTGCTCAAAAGGTGTGCGTTCGTAAGCGCCTGTTCTTTGTTATCTGCCGTGAGCAGCAGTTACATCCCTATCCTGGCTCGGAGGGACACAGACTTCACCGATTTACATAGAGGCTAGGATTGCTTACCCAGGCCCGTTAATAACCCAGCTAGCCACCAGACTGAGACCTGTAGTGTGGCGACTCTTGGTCCAAGTGAGAGGGTCTCATGATCAATACCAGCAGTGAGACACAATGCAGCCTCGGTTTCCTCCTGTGACTACTAGGAGAGAACCACTGACATGAGATACAGTGGGTTGCCGGGCGAACACGGCAGCCCCATGGCCAGAGCACTGCTCTGCTCGACCATTCATTAGGGGGGGGGGTAAGGAGAGCTGCCTGCCTGCATTAACAGCTGTTCTCTTCCAGTCCAGAGCCTGCAGCTAAGGAGCAGAACACTCAGTCAGACTCGGAGCGTTCTTCCCATGTCAGAGTCAGAACGCTCACTGAAGAACAAAACAACATCAGCTGACCCCCTTTTAACACACACCAAGACCACGGTGCCAAAGCACACAACTGTTCTGTTAGAAGAAGCACAGTAACGTGAGCTCCCTGAGGCAGCTAGCGAGGAGAGAGAGAGGGTTGTGCTGGGCAGTGCAGCGATGAAACAGAGGGCTGAATTTGACGTTAGAGCCAGTCAGCTCTGATAAGGCTGAGGACCCATCGGCATGTTGTGGAGGGGCTGGGGCAGGTCACTGCCTGGTTAGGTAACTAATGGTGCTACAAAGTCTTTGCTGCAGTAGGAGAAACGCCTGGAATTTTAATTTACAAAGCGGATTCAAAGTTCAGGGCCATTTCACAACTCAGTCTCTTCGGAGGCAGCTTTGACTGCTTGACTGTTTGGATGTACATTTTTTGGAGGTATGTGATGAACGTTGAACAGCTGTACCCTGTGGCATGGGCAGGACAGCAAGGGTTGGACAGGGCAGGACAGGAGCGTGGGCAGTCGGAGCAGGGCACGAGCACGGGCAGCAACACATCTCCCTCCCTCCCGCCTCTCTCTGTATCGCTCTCTCCCTCCTCCCTTCCCCTCCCTCCAGCCTCTGCCTACCTTTCTCTCTCCCTCCCTTCAGAATCTCCCTCCCTCTCTCCCTTCCTCTAGCCTCCTTCTCTCTTCCTTTCTCTCTGTGTCTGTCCGTCCGTCTCTCTCTCTTGCTCTCTCTCTATCTCTCCGGCCCTCTCCCTCCCTCCCTCACTCCCTCTTCTACCGCACCAGGCATTCACTGAGCACTCTTTCTGGACATAAAGCTCGCAGGATTAGACAGATCTCAGGAGCAGCTGCCAGTCTTTTCTCTCTCCCCCTCATGTTTGTTCCCACATTTTGTTTGGCTCTGTGCTCTACTGTTGTGCCTCAGGACAGGGAAGACCAGTGGATGTCTGAGCAGTGAAGATGTCTGTCTTTCTGCTGACGTTAACGAGGCATGATGCTCATGTTGAGGCGGGGCACCACAGAAGAGAAACACTGGGAGCCATTCTCTAGTCTCTCCCCCAGGTCCCCCATCCATGTTTAATTAGCAGTGAAGGCTGGGATATTTCCCCAGCACTGAGACAACAAACTAGACCACCCAACATCATACATGTTCCCATTCGTTTTGTTCATGTAGCCGTTGCCCATGTGTTCTCTCTGTTCAAGCATCTTAGCAGCTCTATGAATTGATATTCATAATCAGAAGGATAACCTAGCGAACCCTGTGAGAGGCGCTACATTCTGTGTGTGTGTGTGTGTGTGTGTGTGTGTGTGTGTGTGTGTGTGTGTGTGTGTGTGTGTGTGTGTGTGTGTGTGTGTGTGTGTGTGTGTGTGTGTGTGTGTGTGTGTGTGTGTGTGTGTGTGTGTGTGTGTGTGTGTGTGTGTGTGTGTGTGTGTGTGTGTGAGAGAGCTAGAGAGAGAGAGGGTCTGGACCCATATACACACACACACACACACACACACACACACACACACACACACACACACAGAAAGACGCATCATGCAGGCTCTTTCAGTTGCGGAACACTTGCAGGTTGGACACTGCAGGAATGTTTTCACAAACAGCCACATTATAACAGATCATGTCACTCTTATTATGTCCCTCTTCCAGTGTTAGATTCCATTTATCCATCTCCCCTGTTCCATGTACCCAATGATTCTCAATGATTTACCCCCCCTCCCCCCCTCTCACTCTCTTTCTCTCTCTTATACACACACAAACACACTGAAAGCTAGGTAATCATTCTGAATAGACATTGGACCCACCTCAGCAGCGCTGCTCAGACTGTCCTGGTCCTCGCTGGCCCTGACCATGAGCAGGAAGCTGTGCTGGTCCATCTCAAAGTCTATGGTCCTGGTCAGAGTGATCTCCCCCGTGTCCGCCTGCATGCTGAACAGACTGCTGGGATTGATGAGCAGGCTGTAGCTGATTGGTTGCTTCTGGAAGGACATGGCTGGAGTTGCCAGGAAGCTGCCGGAGAGAGGGTCGGGAAAGGGAATTTTCTATTTATTTATTAGGATCCTCATTAGCTTACGCTCATGCAGCAGCTACTCTTCCTAGGGTCCACACACAACATTACATAATATATAACTTTAATAGACAAGAACAGCTCAAGGACAGAACTACATACATTTTAAAATTCCCGTGCTGACAAAACACTGAGAAAATGATTGATACGTGATTCAGTTTAGAGAGAGAGGGAAAGTGAGAGAGAGAGAGAGCGAGAGAGGGAGGGAGAGCGTGTGAGTGAAAGAAAGAAAGAAAGAAAAAAAGAGAGAAAGAGAGAGAAAGTAAGAGAAAAATGGAGAGAAAGAGTGTGAAAGAGAGAGAAAGTAAGAGAGAGAGAGAAAGAGAGAGAGAGAGAGATGGTGAACACATCTAGCATGGTTATTCAGTTTAGCGATGAGACAGAGAGACGGGAAATGTAGAAACAGGACAAATGTTTTCTGGTGTGTGTAATGTGTACCACAACGGCAATGGAGTTATGTGTTGTGGTACACATCCCTCAGGCACTCAGCAGGAACAATCACCACAGATGTTACTCTTTCAACTGATGGGTGCGTGATGTAAGTTCCTGTCAGTCAAAATAGAGAAGCAACTGGAGAGATTATAGGAGGCAGGAGGCCAAAGGTCAAATCCCTTACAGTAACCGCCACAGGCTATAATATAGAGTGTGTGTGTGTGTGTGTGTGTGTGTGTGTGTGTGTGTGTGTGTGTGTGTGTGTGTGTGTGTGTGTGTGTGTGTGTGTGTGTGTGTGTGTGTGTGTGTGTGTGTGTGTGTGTGTGTGTGTGTGTGTGTGTGTGTGTGTGTGACAAACAATCATTGGTAAAACATTGAATAACTATGTAGGCATGATTTATATGAACTTATGGCTCAATGCATAATGTTTTATGTATGAACATGTCTGAGATTGTGTGTATGTGCACTGTTAAAGTGTGATAATGTGTGCATATCATTGGCAATCGGTACTATGGTTATGCATTCAAATTATTTGTGAGTACAAGTGAATTATATTCATGCCGACTTGTTTTTTTAAACTAAGACCTTCATAACTTCTGGTTTTACATTATGTGTGTGTATGTACGTGACTGTCAGCGTTTGTGTGCATGTGTGCAATTGTTTGTTTGCGCGTGCGTATGTGCGTGTGTGTGTGTGTGTGTGTGTGTGTGTGTGTGTGTGTGTGTGTGTGTGTGTGTGTGTGTGTGTGTGTGTGTGTGTGTGTGTGTGTGTGTGTGTGTGTGTGTGTGTGTGAGCCTATGTGTGCGTGTGTGTATGTACGTGTGTGACTATGCATGTGTGCACATGTGTGAGTTTGTTTGTGTGTGTGTGTGTGCGTACATGGATGCGTGCATGAGGGTGTGACTTTGCATGTGTGAGACTCAGAGGAATCTGGTGGGAGGAGCTATCGGAGGACGGCCTCATTCTAATGGCTGGAATGGATTTAATGGAACGGTATTAACTATATATATATATATATATATATATATATATATATATATATATATAACAATTACAATGAGCCTGTCCTCCTACAGCTCCTCCCACCAGCCTCCTCTGCTTCGCATGGGAGTATGTGCGACTTTGCATGTGTGTGTGTGTGTGTGTGTGGTACTCACGGCTGTCCCTCTGGTGTGTTCTCAGGCAGTGAAATAGTGAAGGATGCGTTGGAGAACTGTGGCGCTCTGGCTCCTGCTATGATTGACACTACCACTGGGGGACTACGGCTACCCAGTCGGTCAGCAGCCACCACTGTCAACAGGTACTCTTTGTCCCTCTGAAGTGGCAGCCCCGTGGTCCGGACATGACCACTCTTTCTGTCCACCTCGAAACGCCCGTCACCACCTGCAGATAGGAGGCAACGGAGGAGTTTATATTCTAAATATATATTTGGAGGTATTTTCTGACTAGAAAGGGAGAGAGAGGTCATGTTGAAGGGCAGTAAGCCAGATTTCAACCTATGCTGACGTGTGTGCAGGAGGCTGGACCAGCCAGGCCACAGCAACTTTTTTTCCTGTCATTCATTCATGGAACAGAACATCCGGTATGTTCCATATTAGAGGGACAGCTGCAACAATGAACCTTTTAAAACGCATTGAAAAGAAAGTTCAGATGGAATCTAATATTAGAGTCATTGATGCACAGATTCACATATACAATGCCACCCACAGGCAATTTCATTCTGCCGAACTTCGGCAATTGTACACATATGACATAAGATAAGGCACATGTTTATAAAAGCATTTATAAAAGCATTTATAGAACCATATAAAATAATGTTTTTTTCTCTTTCTATTACAATGCTGCCAGTTGATGTACTCAATGAAATTGTGCTCAATCACTGGACAGGAAGCACCTACCATCAGACAGGAAGTACTCCACCTCCCCGTTGTTGCCCTCATCTCCGTCCTGGGCGTAGAGCTTGTAGACCAGTGACCCGGCCAGGGCGTTGGGCGATACCACTGCCAGGTAGGGGGAGGGGACCATGGTCCATTCCGGAACATTGTCATTCACATCAGTCACCGTCAGCTCCAGCCGTACCAGGTACCAGTCTGGACCTGTAAAGGAGCGGCAGAGATTGTTCCTCTGTAGTTCAGTTGGTAGAGCATGGCGCTTTGCAGCGTGAGTATAGTGGGTTCGGTTCCAGGGACCACCCGTATGTAAAATGTACGCATGCATGACTGTAAGTCGCTTTGGATAAAAACCTCTGCTAAATGGCATATACAGTGGTTATTGAAAGTCTAAACACCCCTTGGACAGTTTTTCCCCCCTACCAATCTACACAACATACTTCACATTTAAAAGTGAAAGAAACATTTTAGAAAATGTTCCAAATGAATAAAACAAATTAAAATAAAGATGTATTGATTGCATACAGTATGTTAATACTTGGTGGAAGCACCTTTGGCAGCCAGTACAGCTTTGAATCATTTTTAATAAGATTCTACCAACCTTGCACAAATATTAGGGCAACATATATACCTTGTGTTTGAGAAAATTGCTCAAGCTCAGTTAATTCGGTTGGGAATCATTGACGGGCAGAAATATTCCAAACTTGTCTCTGTATTCAAGCAGATTTAAGCCAGGACTGAGACTGAACTACTCAGGAACACCTCTTTAGTCATTCTGGTGTGTCTTTGGCATTAAAATGTGTGTTATTGTCCCCCTGAAAATAAAACTATCTAAGGGTTAGGTTTTCAGAAGTCTAAGATGAGTTTTCCTTTAACTTTTTACCTGGGCTTTTGTTACTTTCATATTTCTGTTGATCCTAAAAAACTCCCCAATCCCTACCGATGACAAGCATACCCTATAACATAATGCTGCCACAACAATACCTGAAAACACAACAATAGTTGAAACTACAGAGGATAAACCACATTGCGTTCACTGCACATTGCTGGCCTGTATGTCAGTGAAAAGAAAGAAGCCCGTGATCAAATCATCCACTCCAAATCATCCGTTCTGTTTGCAACAGGGCCGTTAAAGGAGCATCAGAAAATGATTCAACTTCATATGTATCATCTCCAGCACCACTCCAACATCAACATATGTGAAAATGAAGCGTTTCTATGTTTTGTAGTAAAAAATGTAGTCGGAAGAAAAAGTGTTTCCCATGACATCATCAGTGTGCATCCTGTTATTTAAAAAAATACAAAATAAATGATGAGTAGGCATTGCCTACTAATAGTCTACTAATTGGTTGATGATGTCATTGGAAACACCATATTCCTCTATATTGTTTACGACAAAACATAGAAACGCGCCTTTTTGACATATGTTGATGTTGGAGTGATGCTGGAGATGATACATATGAAGTTGATTTAATAAAAAAAATGATTTTTATTTAAGTTGTACTGCAAGACAACATGACAAAGAAATCAACTTTTTGCTTAAATTAAAAACCACAGGATTGGGTCAAATCCAAAACAACACAGAGTGAACCCTCTGCATTGGCAAGTATTGTGGGTGGCAGCATCATGTTATGGGTATGCTGGTCGCCGGCAGGGACTGACTGGGGAGTTTGTCAGGATCAAAAGAAATATGAAAGGAGCGAAGCCCAGGTAAAAAGTTAGACAAAAACCCGCGTCAGTCTTCTGAAAACTTAACCCTGGGATAGAGTTTATGTTTTTCAGCTGGACAATTAGAAACATTTTAATGCATGAGTAGTCCAGTCTCAGTCATGACTTCAATTTGCTTGAATATCTGAGACATGGTTTTTGACCAAAACAATGGATATACATTATGTGGTGCAAAGTGTTGTGCAAAGTTGGTAGAATCTCATTAAATCTCATTAGCAAAATGTGAAGGCTGTGCAAGGGGTGTGTAGACTTTCACTAGGCACTGCATTATATGTTGTATGTTGTTATTATTATAGAGATTGACTAACACATTCACAGAGTCTTAGTCCTAACCCAGATTCATACTCCCAACCAGAGGGAACTCTGAGTATCCATGAGGTTTGAGAGATTTTCAGAAACAGAATAACCATACAATACTGGACAGTGTTATAACACTACCATAACAGGCTATGAGGTACTGTACATGAACCAATCATTAAGCTCTGAAAGCCATTAGGCTACATGACAATACAATTATCAGCCATTAGTCCAATTTCACGTAAAGCCATGCTAAAGGATGTTAATGTGTTGTAACGCGTTAACAGAAAACAGCAATCACAATTGAAATCACACACACACACACACACACACACACACACACACACACACACACACACACACACACACACACACACACACACACACACACACACACACACACACACACACACACACACACACACACACACACACACACACACACGCACGCGCACACATTTACAAGCATACACACACATACACTACACACACATACACAGGACACACACACGCACACGCACACATTTACAAGCACGTACACACACACACACATACACACAAGCATACACACACATACACTACACACACATACACAGGACACACACACGACCACAAACAATCATGAACAGAAAGACGCATCATGCAGGCTCTCTCGGTTGCAGAACACTTGCAGGTGGGACACTGCGGGATTATTTTCACAAACAGCCACATTATAACAGATCACGTCTCTCTTATTATGTTCCTCTTCAAGTGTTAGATTCCCTTTATACATCTCTCCCCTGTTCCATGTACCCAATGATTTTCCCTCTACGCTCTCTGTCTCTCTCTCGCTCTCCTTTTCTCTCTGGCTCTCTCTTTCTCTCCATCTCTCTGTCTCCTTCCCTCCTGCAGCTGTCAGGTAGAGGAAAGCAGGTGTTCTGTCAGGGGCCATGAAAGGGCCAATCACCAGGGGAATCAAAGAGCCCAAGACGCTGTCATTCTGGTTCCCTCTCTGACAGCCTGCCAGCTATTTATACCAGTCAAAGAGAGACGGGGGGAATCAGAGGGAGAGAAATAGGGTGAATAGGAGAAGAGGAAAAAAGAAACAGAGCATCATGAGAGAGAAACAGAGGGAAAGAGGAAGAGAGAGAGAGAGAGAGAGAAAGATTGACAAGCGAAACATGGACAAGTGCAAGAGAGAGAGAGAGAGAATGCATGATACACTGTCACCTAAGTGATCCTAAAACTCACAATAGCCAACTAGGATAAGGCAGCAAGGTCGGTTATGCCTTACAACCGCCAATTACAATCAACCGTGCTCCGTCTGCAGACTGAAAATAACAGTACACTAGTCTGAGATAAACTATATCCCCTTAGATTATCTCTCATCTGATTATGTGTCTGTCTGGGAAACAAGACAGAGACAGTCACTTACCACCAGGCACCACATGCCGGGGATGTGCCCAGTGATGCCCACTCATGAAGGCAGACATCAGAACACCTGCTTGCCCAGGAAAATCCAACCTACCACCTGCTACCAAATGTACCACAAATGACAACAAGCTATGTATTCATAGGTTATTATCATATTATTACTATTGGGAAATGCCAGGTAGCAGATTATACTAATGGAAATTAAAATAAGGTTGAATCAAATGATCAGGTCCCTTTGGAAAATAAATGGTAAAAATCTAATGACAGCGAAATATGTGGTGGCATGACTTAAGACACATGGAGCACACTGCACTCACACAGCTTCAATTCTATAACTGTAACTGTTCTCTAGTTAATTAAATAAAAGCAAAAGATGGACTCAATAATGCCACCCGAACACCATTTTCATTGTGGTTGCCACAGTTTTTTTGATGTACTCTAACTTATTATAGATTTGAAAATTGCTTTTCAGATAATTGAAAATGTTAAAGCAGCAATACAGAAAAAGCATGTGGCAACAGAACAATTTAGACAGAGGTACGGGGATAGAGTAAGATTGAGAATGGGAGGGAATACGACAGAGGGGGAAACAAGGGAGCAATTCACTACGCTGATCCTCAACACAGGGGCCCCACAAGTGTGCGTGCTCAGCCCCCTCCTGTAATCCTTGTTCACCCATCACTGCGTGGCCACGCACGCCTCCAACTCAATCATCAAGTTTGCAGACGACACGGCAGTGGTAGGCCTGATTATCAACAGCGACTAGACAGCCTACACGGGAGGAGGTAAGGGCCCTGGCGGAGTGGTGCCAAGAAAATAACCTCTCCCTCAACGTCAACAAAACGAAGGAGCTGATCGCGGACTTCGGGAGACAGCAGAGAGAAGATTGAGGGGGGTAGAGGAAGATTGAGAAGGGGAGGGAATAAAACAGAACACAGGTGAAAAAGTCCTAAGAAAAATAAGAACGGAGCAGCAGAGCAGGATTAAGACAAAACCCACTGCGTGAGAAATGGCCCGAAGGTTGTTATGGAAACAGACAAATAACAAAATCTGGAACAGGCAGCAATTGCATAAATCAATGGAATTAAAGGGACAGAGACAGAAAGAAAGGAAAAGAGAAGCACATCTATAAAATAAAAATAGAGGGGAAATAGGAAGCTGGACGTTTTCAGAAACCGCAAATAACGATCCTGCTGCACTTGAGTGTCCGTGGTTCATGGAGAGTTTCTAATGGTTGCTCTCTGCTGCTATAACATATCCAGATTTAATTGGGAAAAAGACAAGAGGGGAACAAGGATAATATGAAAAGCATAGCAGGGAGAAAGCATTATTCATATAATAAACCGGGAGGCTAACGGCCAACTTCCAATATGTCCATCCAGAGACAAAAACACTCTCGCGCAGGAATAATGATCATTACAATAGATGAGATATCCTAACGAGGAAATATTGGTCCATGTCAATTGTTTGTCTTCATTCATTGTAAAGCTGTCCACTATGAAACATGATAATTTAATGACGGTTCAATAAATGAAAAACAATATGAATATGCGTCGGGCTACAGTAGTGAATCAATCTACTAGCAACACTGATTAATGAACTCCAAATGATGTAGGTGCTACTTACAGTTGAAGTCGGAAGTTTACATACACCTTAGTCAAATACATTTAAACTCAGTTTTGCACAATTCCTGACATTTAAGCCAAGTAAAAATTCCCTGTCTTAGGTCAGTTAGGATCACCACTTTCTTTTAAGAATGTGAAATGTCAGAATAATAGTAGAGAGAAGGATTTATTTCAGCTTTTATTTCTTTCATAACATTCCCAGTGGGTCAGAAGTTTACATACACTCAATTAGTATTTGGTAGCATTGCCTTTAAATTGTTTAACTTGGGTCAAACGTTTCGGGTAGCCTTCCGCAACCTTCCCACAATAAGTTGGGTGAATTTTGGCCCATTCCTCCTGACAGAGCTGGTGTAACTGACCAGGTTTGTAGGCCTCCTTGCTCGCACACGCCTTTTCAGTTCTGCCCACAAATGTTCTATAGGATTGAGGTCAGGGCTTTGTGATGACCACTCCAATACCTTGACTTTGTTGTCCTTAAGCCATTTTGCCACAACTTTGGAAGTATGCTTGGGGTCATTGTCCAATTGGAAGGCCCATATGCAACCATGCTTTAACTTCCTGTCTGATGTCTTGAGATGTTGCTTCAATATATCCACATAATTGTCCTTCGTCATGATGCCATCTATTTTGTGAAGTGCACCAGTCCCTCCTGCAGCAAGGCACCCCTACAACATGATGTTGCCACCCCCGTTCTTCACGGTTGGGATGGTGTTCTTCGGCTTGCAAGCCTCCCCCTTTTTCCTCCAAACATAACAATGGTCATTATGGCCAACCAGTTCTATTTTTGTTTCATCAGACCAGAGGACATTTCTCCAAAAAGTACGATCGTTGTCCCCATGTGCAGTTGCAAATCGTAGTCTGGCTTTTTTATGGCGGTTTTGGAGCAATGGCTTCTTCCTTGCTGAGCAGCCTTTCAGGTTATGTCGATATAGGATTAGTTTTACTGTGGATATAGATACTTTTGTACCTGTTTTCTCCAGCATCTTCACAAGGTCCTTTGCTGTTGTTCTGGGATTGATTTGCACTTTTCGCACCAAAGTACGTGCATCTCTAGGAGACAGACTGCGTCTCCTTCCTGAGCGGTATGACGGCTGCGTGAACCCATGGTGTTTATACTTGTGTACTATTGTTTGTACAGATGAGCGTGGTACCTTCAGGCGTTTGGAAATTGCTCCCAAGGATGAACCAGACTTGTGGAGGTCTACAATTTCTTTTCTGAGATCTTGGCTGATTTCTTTTGATTTCCCCATGATGTCAAGCAAAGGGGCACTGAGTTTGAAGGTAGGCCTTGAAATACATCCACAGGTACACCTCCAATTGACTCAAATGATGTCAGAAGCTTCTAAAGCCATGACATAATTTTCTGGAATTTTCCAAGCTGTTTAAAGGCACAGTCAACTTAGTGTATGTAAACTTCTGACCGATTGGAATTGTGATACAGTGAATTGTTGGAAAAATTACTTGCGTCATGCACAAAGTAGATGTCCTCACCGACTTGCCAAAACTATAGTTTGTTCACAAGACATTTGTGGAGTGGTTGAAAAACGAGTTTTAGTGACTCCAACCTAAGCGTATGTAAACTTCCGACTTCAACTGTACATTCAAACATAAAAACAACTTAAAACAGACACTGACACTGAGAATGCATTTCCTCAGCTAGCCTAGTATGTCTGGAGTCTAGCCTGAGAGAAACAAAAAGCCCAACAGCAACAACAAAAACAAAGACAGCCTGATGTAGTTCATAGTGAGCTCAGTGACCTAATCCACTGGCTGACCTGGGATCAGAAGAGAGATGACCACACGTGACAGGTGAAGAGTCTCCTTCCATTAATTGGCTTATGTGGAACAGACTCCAGGGGCCGTGCTGTGAATCACGCATGAGATCCAAGCCAAATGTAGGGATCTCAGGAAGCGCCAACGCCAAACTTTTGACAGGGCCACGAATCGACAGGGGCCACACTTTTAACTGGTTCTGAATAAATTACTGCACACTCTCCACTTGTCACCTAGCTGTTTCTTCCCCTATTCCGGACATTGTTAGCGAGGGTGCTTAGCGTGACCCCAATCAGCACCTGGCTCCCTCTATCCTCTCTGCCCTGCGTACTGCTGACAGAGGGAACACAGGCACAATTACTGTCTCTACCAGTCTAGGAAGAAGGGAAGCTTTCTCATTCTCTCTACTCCCAGCACTGCACGCTAACTACAGGAGTCCCTGTTCTCCCGGGAACACAGTTCTATCACTTTACAGCACAGCAGATGGAGAGAGAGAGAGACAGAGGGAGTGAAAGTGTCTGTGTGCGTGTGCGTGTGCGTGTGCGTGTGCGTGTGCGTGTGTGTGTGTGTGTGTGTGTGTGTGTGTGCGAGAGAGAGGAGTGAGGTATTCCTCTGGACAAGAGGAATACCTATGTAAGAGTGCTGTTCGTTGACTACAGCTCAGCCTTCACCATAGTACCCTCATCATTAAGCTCGGGCCCTTGGTCTGAACCCCGCCCTGTGCAACTGGGTCCAGGACTTTCTGACGGGCCGCCCCCAGGTGGTGAAGGTAGGCAACAACACCTCTTCTATGCTGATCCTCAACACAGGGGCCCCACAAGGGTGCGTGTTCAGCCCCCGCCTGTACTCCCTGTTCACCCATCACTGCGTGGCCACGCATGCCTCCAACTCATTCATCAAGTTTGCAGACAGCACAACAGCGGTAGGCCTGATTACCAACAATGACTAGATAGCCTACAGGGACGAGGTAAGGGCCCTGGCGGAGTGGTGCCAAGAAAATAACCTCTCCCTCAACGTCAACAAAATGAAGGTACTGATCGTGGACTTCAGGAAACAACAGAGAGAGCACACCCCCAACCACATCACAGAGGCCGCAGTGGAGAAGGTGAAAAGCTTTAAGTTCAGCAGCATACACATCACTGACAATCTGAACTTGTCCACCCACACAGACAGTGTGGTGAAGAAGGCGCAACAACGTCTCTTTAGCCACAGGAGGCTGAAGAAATTTGGCTTGGCCGCAGGGCTCTCCAGAGGGTGGTGCGGTCCGCCCAACGGATCACCGGGGGTACACTGCCTGCCCTCCAGGACATCTACAACACCCGGTGTCACAGGAAGGCCAAGAAGATCATCAAGGACCTCAGCCACCCGAGCCACGTTCTGTTCACCCCGCTATCATCCAGAAGGCGAGGTCAGTAGAGGTGCATCAAAGCTGGGACCGAGAGACTGAAAAACAGCTTCTATCTCAAGGCCATCAGACTGTTAAATATCCACCCAGTACCACTGTCACTAGCCCGTTACTCAACACTGTTGCCCTATGTACATAGACAAGGAACACTAGTCACTATAACAATGTTTACATACTGTTTTACACATTTCATATGTATATACTGTATTCTAGTCAAGGCCATCCAATTTAACTATTGCTATACATATACTATTCTATCCTACGTATTCTTCAGATATACTACATACAGTACATGTCCAAAAGTATGTGGACACCCACTCATCAAACATCTCATTCCAAAATCATGGGCATTAATATGGAGTTGGTCCAACTTTTGCTGCTATAACAGTCTCCACTCTTCTGGGAAGGCTTTCCACTTGATGTTGGAACATTGGTGATGGGACTCCAAGTCAGGGCTCTGTGCAGGCCAATCAGTCAAGTTCTTCCACACTGATCTCGACAAATCACTTCTGTATTGACCTTTCTTCATGCACGGGGGCATTGTCATGCTGAAACAGGAAATTACTTTCCTCAAACTGTTGCCACAAAGTTGGAAGCACATAATCTTTTAGAATGTCATTGCATGCTGTAGCATTAAGATTTCCCTTCACTGGAACTAAGGGGCCTAGCCCGAACCATGAAAAACAGTCTGAGACTATTGTTCCTCTTCCACCAAACTTTACAGTTGGAACTATTGATTCGGGCAGGTAGTACTCTCCTGGCATCCGCCAAACCATGATTCATCTGTCGGACTGCCAGTTGGTAAAGCATAATTCCAGAGAATGCATTTCCACTGCCCCAGAGTCCAATGGCGGTGAGCTTCACACCCCTCCAGCCGACGCTTGGCATTGCGCATGGTGATCTTAGGCATTTGTTAGGCTGCTTGGCCATGGAAACCCATTTCATGAAGCTCCCGATGAACAGTTATTGTGCTGACATTGCTTCCAGAGGCAGTTTGGAACTAGGTAGTGAGTTTTGCAACCAAGGAGAGACGATTTTTACATGCTACGCGCTTCAGCACTCGGCGGCCCCGTTCTGTGGACTTGTGTGGCCTACCACTTTGTGGCTGAGCCGTTGTTGCTTCTAGACGTTTCCACTTCACAATAACAGCACTTACAGTTGACCGAGGCAGCTCCAGCAGGGCAGAAATTTTAAAAACTGACTTATTGGACAGGCGGCATCCTATGGCTTTCTTGATGTCTATAGAATTTTCTTGGGTATGTAATCTGGTTTCCACTCAGGTTATGGATGTGTCACTGCAACCTTAAAGGTCCCAAATTATGTCTCCATTGCCCTTGATTCTAAGCAATGTTGTGCTGATATTTTTATTCACTTGGCCAAAGCTTTAGATACGGTTGTCTCTAAGAGGTCTTTGGCCTGGTTTACTAACTACTTTTCTCAAAGAGTGATGGTGTATAAAGTCAGAACATCTGCTGTCTCAGCTACTGCCTGTCACCAAGGGAGTACCCCAAGGCTTGATCCGAGGCCCCAGTCTCTTCTCAATTTACATCAACAACATAGCTCAAGCAGTAGGAAGCTCTCTCATCCATTAATATGCAGATGATACAGTCTTATACTTAGCTGGCCCCTCCCCATATGTTGTGTTAAATGCTCTACAACAAAGCTTTCTTAGTGTCCAACAAGCTTTCTCTGCCCTTTACCTTGTTCTGAACACCTCCAAAACAAAGGGCATGTGGTTTGGTAAGAAGAATGCCGCTCTCCCCACCGGTGTGATTACTACCTCTGAGGGTTTAGAGCTTGAGGTAGTCACCTCATACAAGTACTAGGGAGTATGGCTAGATGGTACACTGTCCTTCTGTCAGCACATATCAAAGATAAAGGCTAAGGTTAAATCTAGACTTGGATTCCGCTATCGTAATCGCTCCTCTTTCACCACAGCTGCCAAACTAACCCTGATTCAGATGACCATCGTACCAATGCTAGATTACGGAGATGTAATTTATAGGTCGGCAGGTAAGGGTGCTCTCGAACGACTAGATGTTCTTTACCATTCAAACATCAGATTTGCCACCAATGCTCCATATAGGACACATCCCTGCACTATATACTCCTCTGTAAACTGGTCATCTCTATATACCCATCGCAAGACCCACTGGTTGATGCTTATTTATAAAATCCTCTTCGGCCTCACTCCCCCCTATCTGAGATACCTACTGCAGCCCTCATCCTCCACATACAACACCCGTTCTGCCAGTCACATTCTGTTAAAGGTCCTCAAAGCACACACGTCCCTGGGTCACTTCTCTTTTCAGTTCACTGCAGCTAGTGACTGGAACGAGCTGCAAAAAACACACAAACTGGACAGTTTTATCTCCATCTCTTCATTCAAAACTCAATCATGGACACTCTTACTGACAGGTGTAGTTGATTCGAGTGATGTATTGCTGACTCTACCTTCTTGCTCTTTGTGCTGTTGTCTGTGCCCAATAATGTGTGTACCATGTTTTGTGCTGCTACCATATTGTGCTGCTGAAGGTTGTGTTGCTATCATGTTGTTGTCATGTTGTGTTGCTACCATGTTGTGTTTTCATGTGTCGCTACCATGCTATGTTGTTGTCTTAGGTCTCTCTTTATGTGTTGTGGTGTCTGGTAGGCCGTCATTGTAAATAAGAATGTGTTCTTAACTGACTTGCCTAGTTATATAAAGGTTAAATAAATACAAATTACGGTTCCACGTTGGAAGTCCCTGAGCTCTTCAGTATGGGCCATTCTACTGCCAATGTTTGTCTATGGAGATTGCATGGCTGTGTGCTCGATTTTATATACCTGTCAGCAGCGGGTGTGGCTGAAATAGCCAAATCCACTAATGGAAGGGGTGTCCACATACTTTTGCATAAATAGTGTATTCTATCCACATACTGTCCATAATGTCTGTACATCCTATTACATACAATGTATATACAGCATTAGTCAAAAGTTTGGACACACCTGCACTTTCCAGGGTTTTTCTTTACTTTGACTATTTTCTACATTGCAGAATAATAGTGAAGACATCAACACTATGAAATAACACAAGGAATCATGTAGTAAACTAATAAAAATATATATTATATCTGAGATAGCCACCCTTTGCCTTGATGACAGCTTTGCACACTCTTGGCATTCTCTCAACCAGCTTCATGAGGTAGTCACCATTTCAATTCAATGTATTTCCTTCTTAATAGGTTTGAGCCCATCAGTTGTGTTGTGACAAGGTAAGGTAGGTATACAGAAGATAGACCTATTTGGTAAAATATCAAGTTCATATTATGGCAAGAACAGCTCAAATAAGCAAAGATAAATGACAGTCCATCATTACTTTAAAACAAACCATCAAGCGGTATGATGAAACTGGCTCTCATGAGGACCGCCACAGGAAAGGAAGACCCAGAGTTACCTCTGCGCAGAGGATAAGTTCATTATAGTTACCAGACTCAAAAATTGCAGCCCAAATAAATGCTTCACAGAGTTCAAGTAACAGACACATCTCAAGATCAACTGTTCAAAGGAGACTGTGTGAATCAGGCCTTCATGGTCGAACTGCTGCAACGAAACCACTACTAAAGGACACCAATAAGAACAAGAGACTTGCATGGGCCAAAAAACAAGAGCAATGGACATTAGACCGGTGGAAATCTGTCCTTTGGTCTGATGAGTCCACATTTAATATGTTTTGGATCAGTCGTGTCTTGGTGAGACGCAGAGTTGGTGAACGAATGACCTCCGCATGTGTGGTTCCCACCGTGAAACATGGATGAGGAGGTGTGAGGGTGTTGGGGTGCTTTGCTGGTGACATTGTTGGTGATTTATTTAGAATTCAAGGCACACTTAACCAGCATGGCTATCACAGCATTCTGCAGCGATACGCCGTCCCATCTGGTTTGCGCTTAGTGGGACTATCATTTGTTTTTCAACAGCACAATGACCCAAAACACCTCCAGGCTGTGTAAGGGCTATTTGACCAAGAAGGAGAGTGATGGAGTGCTGCATCAGATGACCTGGCCTCCACAATCACAGCCTCCACAATCACCTGACCTCAACCAAATTTAGATTGTTTGGGATGAGTTGGACCGCAGAGAGAAGGAAAAGCAGCCAACAAGTGCTCAGCATATGTGGGAACTCCTTTAAGACTGTTGGAAAAGCATTCCAGGTGAAGCTGGTTGAGAGAATGCAAAGCTGTCATCAATGCAAACGTTGGCTACTTTGAAGAATCTAAAATATAACACTTTTTTGGTTACTACATGATTTCATTTGTGTTATTTCATAGTTTTGATGTGTTGACTATTATTCTACAATGTAGAAAATAGTAAAAATAAAGAAAAACCTTTGAATAAGTAGGTTTGTCCAAAGTTTTGATGGGTACTGTATATACACTACCGTTCAAAAGTTTGGGGTCGCTTGTTTTTTAAAGAAAAGCAAAAAGAATTACGTTAAAATAACATCAAATTGATCAGAAATACAGTCTAAACATTGTTAATGTTGTAAATGATTTTTGTAGCTGGAAACGGCAGATTTTTAATGGCATATCTACATAGGCATATGGAGGCCCATTACCAGCAACCATCACTCCTGTGTTCCAATGGCACGTTGTGTTAGCTAATCCAAGTTTATCATTTTAAAAGGCTAATTGATCATTAGGAAACCCTTTTGCAATTATGTTAGCACAGCTGAAAACTGTTGTCCTGATTAAAGAAGCAATAAAACTGGCCTTCTTTAGACACTTTTATGTTAATTTTATAGACAAAAATTTTTTGAACCCAAACTTTTGAATGGTAATATATATATATATATATATATATATATATTACACAAGCATTTCGCTACACCCGCAATAACATCTGCTAAATATGTGTATGTGAACAATAAAATGTCATTTGATTTCGATTTGATTTGAGGGAGAGGGAGAGAGACAGAGACAGAGGTGAGAACTAGAAGAAGCTTTGGCTAATTAAATATTTTCTCAGATTACAAGGAGCTCTCCAGGAAATTGTGACTTTCATAATCTTATTAAAGAGGAAGGTACTGACTTTTTAACATTTCACATGAAAATACCAATTAAGAAAAGGATAGGGGGGGGGACCAGCTCTAAGTCTTACACAAATTGCAAACGATACAAATGTGTAGGCCATAATTAGATTTTTTCCCCCTCAACAGCTATTCATAATTGAAAATACTGACACTACCAAGAACACACTTCAACACACACACATTACGCACAGCTAGTTCTTCAATTGCAAAATTCCATTTATATTTCCCCAGCCTAAGGGTGAATAATGTTATTAATAGTGGGGGACATTGTGTTTTTTCAGGGGGTCTCACACAGTCTGGTTACAATGGCACGGTCAGGCACAGCAGGACACCATGTGCATACAGAAAACGTTCAACACTTATTGAGACAAAGAATATTATATAACACAGCACCAGGTGAATGCATATAGCCTCAGCATGGCCACTCACTGTGTACTCTTGTTGATTGACATTGAGGAGGATTTCCTCATTAAGAGACTTATCATGTCTAAGGTTTCTCCATTCTCGCCCTGTGTGCCGTGTCATCTCACCCTGGACTGGTCTTGGGCTGGGCAGAAATCTGAGTCATAATCTCTCACAGTGCTGTTCACTATCCATGACTCACTTCACTTGACTTAATATAATACTTCTTCACTGTTAGATTGAACCACCCCGCTGCCAGTTCCTTAAAGGGATATGCACAACTTAATTAATATTAGTGAAGCAGACTGTGAAAAGCGTTATGAGTTGAAAAACCAATTGAAGCCATTCAGTCCATTTGAGAGGGTAGTCATTTTAAATGCTGAACATTTTTACACTAAATACATTTGAGTGACTTTCATTTGAGTCAAACTGTATTTAGCGTGTGAGCAGTCCGGAAGAGTAAATCAGGTGTTATCCTGTTAAACTATTAAGGTGTGCTGGGGTTCAACCAGGGTTTAAAGCCTCTGGTTAAGATGTCCCGTCAGACCCAAAGCATTTCCTCCTACATCATCTATTTGACATGACATAGCCTACAGGGGCCAACAATCACAACAACTGTGTTGTTTAGACTAGGGCCATATAGCCTTTGGCTGGGAAAACATGGTCAATTGAAAAATATTTTTATTTCAGCCTTACATCAATGGCGTCTGCTCTTGGCTCTGTGCACCAGCCCCATGCTAGCCTTTGTAAAGTGAGTCTAAGCACACACGCTATAAAGACAAAGACATTGTGAAGGAGAAGTGGATGGATGGGAAGATCAGTGGAGGATTGCGAAATTAATTCCCTGGACTAATGAAAGAATAACCACAAGCTTTGAAAGAACAGCAGCAGTCTCTCCAGCATTCCTTTCCATCTATCCCTCTTCTCAAAAGTTCCTTTGAAACATGTCCCATACTGCTTTAGGTTCCCCCCCCCCCCAGTACAATCTCTCAAAAAACAAAAACAAAGGAATATGGATGATGTTATTTTTGTTCTCTCTCTCTCTCTCTCTGGTTCTCCTGCCAAACGTTCACTGTGATTAGAGAAAATAGAAGTTAATTGCTTAATCTCTCATCTCCTCTAGTAGTCAGATAGAAATGATTGGTGAGTGGCGATGGTTGGACGGCTTCAAGTAATGAGGAATGAAACCATCATGTATCACAACCCAGTTCAACAAGGCAACATCGACATTGGTCTTAGGTTGAGGGTTAGGAGTTAGGTTTAGGGGTTGGGTTAGGTTACGGGATAAGGTTAGGGTTAGGTTAAGGTTAAGGTTAGGGTTAGGAAAAATAGGATTTTGAATGGAAATACATGTTAGGTCCCCACGAGGATAGAAGAACATGTGTGTGGGCGTGTGTGTGTGTGTGTGTATGCGTGCGTGCGTACGTGTGTGTGTGTATGTGTGTGTGTGCATGCATGCGTGCATGTGTTTGTGCGTGAGTACGTGTGTGAGCAAGCGAGAGACAGTAAGAGAGATTAAGAAAGAAAGTGAGAGCGAGAGTTTGATTTTGTGTGTCGCACAGTGTTGTAAAGTATTTAAGTAAATAAATATACAGTACTTTAAAGTACTACTTAAGTAGATTTATGGTTTTTTGTACTTTACTATTCATATTTTTTTTACAACTTTTACATTCCAAAATAAAATAATGTACTTTTTACTCCTTACAGTACATTTTCCCTGACACCCAAAAGTACATTTTGAATGCTTAGCAGGACAGGAAAATGGTCCAAATCACGCACTTATCAAGAGAACATCCCTGTTCACCCCTACTGCCTCTGATCTGGCGGATTCATGAAATAAAAATGATTTGTTTGTAAATTATGCCTGAGTGTGCCGCTGGCAATCCATAAATAAAAAGAAATGTGCCGTCTGGTTTGCTTAACTTCTACTTAGTACTCATCCCGGATCCGGGAGCACCCCCCACAGTAAAAAAGCTGACTAGCATAGCCTAGCATAGCGTCACAAGTAAATACTAGCATCTAAATATCATTAAATCACAAGTCCAAGACACCAGATGAAAGATACACATCTTGTGAATCCAGCCATCATTTCTGATTTTTAAAATGTTTTACAGGGAAGACACAATATGTAAATCTATTAGCTAACCACGATAGCAAAAGACACAACTTTTTTTTCCCACCATTTTTTTCCTTTTCCTGCATGGGTAGCTATCACAATTTCGACCAAATAAAGATATATATAGCCACTAAGCAAGAAACAACTTCATCAGATGACAGTCTGATAACATATTTATTGTATAGCATATGTTTTTTTTTTTAAATGTGCATATTTCAGGTATAAATCACAGTTCTACATTGCAGCTGCAATCTGAAATAGTGCCGAAGCTGCCAAAATAATTACAGAGACCAACGTCAAATACCTAATTACTCATCTTAAAACATTTCTGAAAAATACACAGCGTACAGCAAATTAAAGCCCAACATCTTGTGAATCCAGCCAATGTCACATTTTTTAAGTGTTTTACAGCGAAAACACAATATAGCATTATATTAGCTTAGCACAATAGCCAGAAACACAAGCAATTTACCAGCAGCACAGGTTAGCGATCGTAACAATCCAGCAAAAGATATATAATTTTTGACTAACCTTGATATACTTCATCAGATGACAATCCTGTAACATCATATTACACAATGCATATAGGTTTTGTTCGAAAATGTGCATATTTAGCAGCACAAATCGTGGTTATACAATGTGTCAGTGGCAACAGTTCATGCATTCTGTCCGGCGCCATCTTGGAAAGGCACCTAATCTAATCAATAAATAATCGTAAACTTGACTAAGAAATACAGGTTGGACAGCAAATGAAAGATGCATTAGTTATTAATGCAACCGCTGAGTTAGATTTTTAAAATTAACGTTACTAGACATACAGTGTGCGTTACAGCCAGACTAGTGCCGCAATAATGGCGGACAAATCCGTTTACATTTTTCCACATAAATACGGAATAACATCATAAATAGCTCTTACTTTTGGACGAGCTTCCATCAGAATCTTGGGCAAGTTGTCCTTTGTCTAAAATAATCGTTGCTTGGTTGTAAAACGTCGTCTTCAACTTCTGAATTAGCAGCTAACAATAGCTATGTGGCCACAACATGCCCAAATGTTCAAAACGCAATACTAAGGAAATTCCGAAAATAGCAATATACTCGCATAAACTGATATAACTCGGTTTAAAATAACTTCGTTATGATGTTTCTAACACCTATATAGAATAAAATTACAGACGGATATATCTAAGGCCGATAACTGAGCGTTTCAAAATGCCATCCTGAGGTCTTGCTTTGCGTAATGACGAACGTCGAAAAGAGAGCTCCCTTCGTTCCTTGGCCTTTTATAAGGTCTGAGATCTACGTAGAAACTCCATTCCAATTCTCATTGGTTACTGACATCCAGGGGAAGGCGGGTGCAGTTCATGTCGACCCATAGGATACATACAGAGCTTTAAACTGATCTGAGAACAGAGCCTCGTTTTCAGACCTTCGCAGTTCCTGTCATGAATTTCGCTGCAGAAAGAGTTCTGGTTCACCCACAGACATAATTCAAACGGTTTTAGAAACTAGAGATTGTTTTCTATCCAATAGTAATAATAATATGCATATTGTACGAGCAAGAATTGAGTATGAGGCAGTTTAATTTGGAGACGATATTTTCCAAAGTGGAAACAGCACCCCCTATATTGAGAAAAGGTTAATATAAGGAATTTGAAATGACTTTTACTTTGACTTGTGATACTTTAAGCAATTACATGTACTTTTAATAGCTAAGTATATTTATAAAGAAAGACTTTTAGACTTTTACTCAAGTGGTGTTTTACTGGGTGACTTTCACTTATACTTGAGTCATTTTCTATTAAGGTATCTTTACTTTCACTCAAGTATGTCATTTACAAAATAGCCACCGACACTCTACTCAGCAAACTGGATGTAGTCTATCACAGTGCCATCTGTTTTATCACCAAAGCCCCATATACTACCCACCACTGCGACCTGTATGCTCTCGTTGGCTGGCCCTCACTACATATGTCACCAAACCCACTGGCTCCAGGTAATCTATAAGTCTTTGTTAGGTAAAGCTCCGCCTTATCTCAGCTCACTGGTCACCATAGCAACACCCACCCGTAGCATGCGCTCCAGCAGGTAAATTGCACTGGTCATCCACAAAGCCAACACTTACTTTGGCCGCCTTTCCTTCCAGTTCTCTGCTGCCAATGACTTGAAAAATTGCAAAAATCACTGAAGCTGGAGACTTATTTCTCCCTCATTAACTTTAAGCTTCAGCTGTCAGAAGTGCTTACCGATCACTGTACATGTACACAGACAATCTGTAAATAGCACACCCAACTACCTCATCCCCATATTATTACTTACCCTCTTGCTCTTTTACACCCCAGTATCTCTACTTGCACATCATCATCTGCACATCTATCACTCCAGTATTAATGCAAAATTGTAATTATTTTCGCCTCTATGGCCTATTTATTGCCTACCTCCCTACTCTTCTACATTTGCACACACTGTACATGTTGTTGTTTTTGTCGCACTGCTTTGCTTTATCTTGGCCAGGTCGCAGTTGTAAATGAGAACTTGTTCTCAACTGGCCTGCCTGGTTAAATAAAGGTGAAATTAAATAATAATAAAAAAAAAAATCTGATACAGATTTAGCCCAGATTTAGCCCTGTGTCCCGGCCGGACACTTACAGTCACAACCTATCCCTCTATAGATCAGGGTCATGAAATCGGACACTTATTTCTTTAGCCTCACAGCTTATCAGACACAAGTCTGGACAGAGAATATTAACCCCTAGCACATCCCACAGATCTAGGCAGAACACAAATCTAAATCCAGCTGTGTGTTTAATCAACAGATACGGCGTGGTGCTCAAGTCTTGCTAAACCGAGCATATCCCTGGAATTATCTTGAATGTGTTTAATATGACTACAATTAAACGGAAGCTCAGACGTTGGATGTGGGTGGCACACACAAAAACACAATTCATTAGTTTGCACTATGAGTTAAAGTAGACACATTCATTACCTGGCAAATACATTTTCCAACTGGGTGATTCCACGCCAGCGCAGGCCGAATATATTTGTGGTTTCTCAGATTGTTCAGGCATTTCTCACATAGTAACTTAATTGGGAGGAAGGATGTTTGACACGCTTTTCACATTTGAATCACAAACATATATACATATTTTATCATGCTGAAAGTGCCTATTTTAGGTCATTTTTAGACATGTACATGCCTCCTGTAAGACCCTATGATCTGTGAACCGTACATGATACAGACAACATCTTGGTGTCATTATACTCCTTATAATATGGGGTATGTCTAGATTCTGAAACACACACACTTGCATATTCCTTTATTCAACGTTGGAAATATGAAAAAGTATCATAAAAGTACCCTTTTTGAGTCAGCTTTTTTTTGTTGCAGTAGGATTGCATGCACGTTGCCAAAGAGGTGTAGAAGCATTCCAAGTCAAATTGAGTGGTCTCTTTGCTAATTCTGAAGGTATGATGAATTTCATGAGCACCACCAACACAGTGAATGGGAAAATAGATTCAAAGGGAACTCCCTCTGCTGGTAATTTTCTGAATGTGCAATCCTAAAGGAGGGCTGTGATTGGTTAATGACCTATAATGCAATTCCTATGTATTTCTATGTATAAATGGGTCCTATCATTAAAAGTACCAGAGAGCCCACTCTAGAAATTTGAGGTGTTTGAAGAGTATATTGTTACAAACAATATGCCTTAAAATGAACAAAATCCAAAAGAGTACTTTGATATCTTAATATTAATATGTTTAATGTTGAATCAAGACATACACCAAGATGTTGTCTGTATCATGTATGGTTCACAGATCATAGGGTCTTACAGGAGGCATGTACATGTCTAAAAAGGGCCTAAAATGGCCACTTTCATCATGATTTCCCCAAAACATTTTATGATACAAATGTAAAAAGCATGTCAAACATCATTCCTTCCAATTAAGTTTCTATGTGAGAATTGCCAGAACAATCTGAGATACCAAAAATATTGTTGGGGCTACGCTGGCATGGAATCGCCCAACTTGTTCGACAGCATTCACAAATCTAATCAGCAGTTTTAATTATATTTGTATTTCTTCAACTGGAGGTTCATGAAGCCTACCTACCCGTCAGTTTGAGTATTATCTTAAACCCAAATTGAGGCTTTGGAGTCGAGCAGAAATGTGAGGTGTTAACATTTAATTTCCAGTGTTTTCACAGGTGTTGAGGGGGATCGAGATCTGAAACCGAGATGTACTTGTTTTCATTGGTGGGTGTGAAAACTAAAGGCTGAATGGAAACTGTTGTGAATGTTAGTACCTTAAACCAGCGCTCTGGATTATGTTCATCACTTTTCAGTTCCGTAACAATGCCAATAAACAGAAATGCATGAAAGCTGCTAAACGGATTATTAAGGGGATTAATAACAGACAGGGGCAGGAAGCAGGATGAGGGGATTAGTGTTGTCGCTTTGAAGTCAAATTGAGGAGAGAATTTGACTTGGAATGCTTCTACACCTCCTTGGCAAAGCATATGCAATCCTACTGCAAGATTCAAGACCAAGAGAGATGAGAAAAGTAAATATAAACTTCAATCATTTTTTATTTTTAAGATGGTGGTATGAGCAGCTCACATAGCACAGATGTAATTCCACAGGGATAATTAAGTGCGTCAATTAGGCCCTGATTAAAACCGAACATCAATTTCACCTTCTTTTAAGACACACAACTAGCACTGACTTTCTCTTTAGAGTCTGCCTGGCACACGTAGTAGAAAATCGCTGATTTGGACCGCCAACGTCGCACAAACCAATTCCAACTCATTTTACCTCTCGCTCTCTCTCCACTGTTATACATTTGGTGATTCACAGATGGGGGATTGAGAAAATGTATCTGCGGTAAGTGTGTGCCTTTTCTCGGCAGCATCTCTGTGTTGCTAATTAGGCTGGTGGTTTTTACAAAGCGTGTTCTCATTAAGCTGATTCTGCCTCTAATCGGGGTGGCTGTGGTGGCAGTGTCTGGATAACAGCATCAGTCTGGGCACGCTCATTACAGCCCCCTATAAAAACCACCGGCCTAACGATCATCCCACCTGCTCACTCAGCCCAGCCCAGAGCAGGCCATCAAGTTCACCCCTCAATCAGATCACTAAACACTAAATACCCCCTGAACTTTCTCAGTCCATATAGTATAGTATGCATAGTTGAGTATATCATTATTGACTTTCAAATATTTATTTCTCATTGAGTTGGACCAGGATTTTGACTTGACCAAAGTATTTCTGGGTAATATGAATTTTGGCATTTTGATGTGCTGAAATCTCCTATGGATGTGAGTGCTAAGTGGGTGTACTGGGACCCAGTTATCCTGCTGTATGTGCGTTCTTATAGACTTGCTGAATAGGGAGTTGTATTTGTGGGGGGCATCTGCATGGCAGAGCATAGAGCTGGGGGGCACCCTCACCCCTCAGGGCCTTGGAGGGGCATCTTTCACTATACACACATTGCTGTCAGATGCTGAGCGAGGACCACTAGCACAGCTGCACCACAATCACAGTAGAGTTACAAGCAAAGAAGCACTCACAAAATATGTCAATTTCCTCTCAAACATGAACACACACACACACACACACACACACACACACACACACACACACACACACACACACACACACACACACACACACACACACACACACACACACACACACACACACACACACACACACACACACACACACACACACACACACACACACACACACACACACACAGCTGAATAGGAACAGAGAATAAAAGCAGACAGAGCACACTATGTTCAGTGGGAGTCCTGGATCCAGAGGCTGCAGATACAAACAGTACATTGGCATTACATGGACTCTGCACCATTGTTTGCTTAGTCACCACTATTCTCCCAGATAATCACCTAGTGCACATTTTCAAAAGATCGCCTGGATCTTGTTCGTTTGTGCACAGTACATGTTGGCGTCTCCACTCTTCTATGACTTCCTAGGACTTTTTTTTTAAATTGCAATTTCCTTGACTTCCCATACCGCCTATAGTGCATCACAGGCGAACCACCTACATGTGTACATGTACAGCATGTAATTGCTAACCTGCGGCTGGTTGATATGCTTAACTGTATTTACAGAGCCGGGTGGCTCAGCGGCGAAGCCACTCTCCTATTTCTGGCATTTACCCAGCATTCCCTCTGGCTTATGGAGTGGCTCTGTCCGTGGCTTTACCAGTTCCCTGGTGTGGCCGGTCGCTCCGCCATATAATCCTCTAGCCCGGTCTCTAGCCGCTATATAAAGCAGGTAAGAGGCTTGTGGCAGGAAGAGATACTTGAGCTCACCGATTACAGCCCAGCTCCTGAGTTGAGTGAGAGATAGCGTTAGAGAGAGTGAGACAGAGTGAGAGAAAGCAAGATAGAGTGAAAATGTGTGTGTGTGTAGGAGAGAGATTATGAGCGAGAGCAATTGAGAGATAGAGAGAGAGGGGCAGAGAGGCAGAGGCGCGGTGAAAGAGTGACATGCTGTAGTGCAGAGGCAAGCTGCACACAGACCTGGTGCTCCAAAACAGTGATGACTGTTGCACGCTTACACACACAGGACCAGTATGGTTATGCTATGTCACATAGATAAGACTACAGAGAAACAAACTCACAAACAAAACAGGCAGTAAACTATTAACCTGCCAAAGATACGGCAGTCCATACTCACACACAGTGCACACAGAGTGAAGTGCAGCGTGCATCTGAACAGCAGAAGCCCATTACAGTGTGTACACCATTGTACCATGAACATGGTCTGGTCCTGAGTCAGTGGTCCTGGACTCCCCTGGGCCACGATCCAACTGTCACTCAGGATCCATCTCCCCATGGCCACTGCACTATACCAACCCATTATAACACGCACGGCTCCACACCGCACTGCTACAAGGGGGGAAATATGCACAGCGAGCCCCTGACGTCTCAGAACAACTCCTCAAGGACCACAGCTTCTGACAACACCAACCCACGAGACGAGAAGACTTTTGGAGACACTCAACCTCAGAGACAGACAGCCAGCTATGCAGCCCCCTGCCAGTACAGCACAAATCCACAGGGTTCCAGAGCAAGCCAACCACATACTATGCAATTCAGACATGACACAAACCCACAAGCTGAGTTAGGAATGTTAGACCACACGTGTTTTTTTCCCCTTCACTAGTTGCACTGTAAACTTCTGTTGTTTTCACATGGTGTTAAACAGAAACGATAGGGGGGAAAGAGACAGCGAGGGTTGAAAACAACCAATAGGTGCACTCTTAAAAATGTGTAGCGGTAATTGCGCTCCTGTGAAAATGACATTGACACCGTCCTCCGTTAAGAAAAGAGAGAGAGAAATAAATTATAATGTTGCTGCTGTACTGTATGTTACTTCAATGAAATGTTGGTGTTCAATGTGGGATCTCAGCTCTCCAAATCAACTGGAATTCCTCAGGCTACGGTCTACCAATTGGTAGTTAGTTAGCGTTGAATTACGTTGGCACTGAAAAAACTAAACACATGCTATGTCCTCTTTCCTCCCATGCTGGCTGGGAATCTTAGATTTGGGCAGAAAGTAAATGTGTGATTGTATTTGGGGCACAGCAGGGAGAAGTTTTAGAGACATTAAGGCTGGGTGTGTGCTGTGCTGTGTGGAGAGGAGAGGAAAGGAAAGCTGTAATAAGTCTGGGAGGTTGGCATGAAGGCGGCTGCAGCGCCAACCTCACACTGCCTTAAACGAGGACTCGCCAGGCTGGGGCTGCACTCAGAGCTCAGCGCTGGCGGGTGGTGCTCATACTTATCCTCTGCGTGTGTGCGTCTAAGTGGTTTTTACCAGCAAATGGAAAGGGGGAAATGGCTATGCTGAACTAGAGCGGTGGGGAGGGGAGGGCTACTGGGCTGGCGGCTGCTGGAGTGGGCTGGGGTGAGGAGGGGGTGGAACTCTGCAGTATTTTTTAGGATTACTGGCTTGCTAAAGTCTTCCACGTAGCAGGAGGCAAACAGACAGCGGTTTCCGTAAAATAAGTGGGAAATACAGCTTTGCTCTCGTTGAAATGTATCAATAGGGTTGCACAACTACCGGTAGCTGACCTGAATTGACAGTAATGTTGGTAATTAACAGGTAATCTATGGAAATCTATGGAATCATTGGTCATTTATACTTACACATGGAGTGTGCGACTTTATTTCGATAGTTTATAGTTTATTCGCCGTTAGTCAGCACCTTCCACACAAACTATTATTCTGGGTGTGCACCAGCTCATGTTTTTTTTTATCTACATTTATACTTGAAAAACATGTAAACTTCTGACCCACTGGGAATGTGATGAAAGAAATAACAAACTGAATTAAATAATTCTCTCTATTATTATTTTGACATTTCATATTCTTAAAATAACTGACCTATGACAGGGAATTTTTGCTAGGATTAAATGTCAGGAATTGTGAAATACTGAGTTTAAATGTATTTGGCTAAGGTGTATGTAAACTTCCGACTTCAACTGTACATGTGATATGAGTAATGTAAAATATGTAAACATTATTAAAGTAGCATTATTTAGAGTGCATTGTATAAAGTGACTAGTGATCCATTTATTAAAGTGGCCAGTGATTGGGTCTCAATGTAGGCAGCAGCATCTCTGAGTTAGTGATTGCTGCTTAGCAGTCTGATGGCCTGTTCAGTCTCAAGCTGTTTTTCAGTCTCTCGGTGCAACTGTACTGACCTCGCCTTCTGGATGGTAGCGGTGTGAACAGGCAGTGGCTCGGGTGGTTGATGTCCTTGATGATCTTTTTGGCCGTCCTGTGATATCGGGCGCTGTAGGTGTCATGGAGGGCAGGTAGTTTGTCCCCGGTGATGCGTTGTGCAGACCGCACCACCCTGTGGAGTGCCTTGCGGTTGAAGATCGGTGCAGTTGCCGTACCAGGCTGTGATACAGCTCGACAGGATGCTCTCGATTGTGCATCTGCAAAAGTTGGTCAGGATTTTGGGTGACAGGCCAAATTTCTTCAGCTTCCTGAGGTTGAGGAGGGCGCTACTGTCCCTTCGATGTGGATAGAGGGGTGCTCCCTCTGCTGGTTCCAGAAGTCCACGATCATCTCCTTTGTTTTGTTGACGTTGAGTGAGAGGTTATTTTCCTGACGTCCTCACCTCCTCCCTGTAGGCTGTCTCGTCGTTATTGGTGATCAACCCCACTACTGTTGTGTCGTCTGCAAACTTGATGATTGAGTTGCAGGCGTGCGTGGCCACGCAGTCGTGGGTGAACAGGGAGTACAGGAAGGGGCTGAGCACGCACCCTTGTGGGGCCCCAGTGTTGAGGGTCAGCGAAGCGGAGATGTTGGTTACTACCTTCACCACCTGGGGGCAGCCCGTCAGAAAGTCCAGAACCCAATTGCACAGGGCGGAGTTGAGACCCAGGGCCTTCAGCTTGATGATGAGCTTGGGGGGTACTATGGTGTTGAATGCTGAGCTGTAGTCAATGAACAGCATTCTTACATAGGTATTCCTTTTGTCCAGATGGGATAGGGCAGTGTGCAGTGTGATGGCGATTGTGTCATCTCTGGCTCTTTTGGGGCGGTATGCATACTGAAGTGGGTCTAGGGTGCACCCCCTTTTGCCCTCAGAACAGCCTCAATTTGTCGGGGCATGGACTCTACAAGGTGTCGAAAGCATTCCACAGGGATGCTGGCACATGTTGACTCCAATGCTTCCCACAGTTGTGTCAAGTTGCGTGGATGTCCTTTGGTTGGTGGACCGTTCTTTATACACACGGGAAACTGTTGAGTGTAGAAAAAAACAGCGGTGTAGCAGTTCTTGACATCCTAAAACCGGTGTGCCTGGCACCTGCTACCGTACCCCGTTCAAAAGCATTTAAAAATGTCTTCTTGCCCACTCATTCACCTTCTGAATGGCCCAAATACACAAGCCATGTTTCAATTGTCTCAAGGCTTTAAAATCCTCCTCTTCATCTACATCTACGTTGAAGTGGATTCAACAGGTGATGTCAATAAGGGATCATAGCTTTCACCTGGCTTCACCTGGTCAGCTCATGGAAAGAGTGTTCCTAATGTGTTTTACACTCAGTGTATTAAAAGCATCGTATTTCATCATGTATTATATTTAACATGTTTTGCCAATTCCAGAAAACCCTTGAAAGTTCCCAACATGTAGTTGTAACCCCTGCCACCTCTGACCGAGAGAGAGAGAGAGCGAGAGAGCGAGAGAGATTGAAAGAGAAGAGAAGGAAATATCAGTTAACGAGTGCAAGAAGAGGAATGTCCTTGACGTGATGATGGATGGACTGTAATCCTGAGGTGTGCTGTGATGTAGTTTGACAGGGACATATGAACTGCAGTACTGTGGAATCCGCTCAGACCCACACACCAGTAAAGCTTCCCACTCCAACGTGAGAGGCAGTTAAACACTGCAGAGATACAGAACATACGCACTTCTCTCTTCCCTATATTTCTCTCCGCAAACTCCTATCCTTTCCCTTGACACTGGCCCATACCACTTTTCTCTTCATCTCCACCCTCCTTTAATCCGTCTCTCCATTTCACACCTCCCTCTCCACTCCTGTTCTCTCTCTCCGAGAGGAAGCGAGAAACAAAACAAAAAACAACACAGGCACTAAAAAGCCGGTCCAAGGACACAGCTGAGGTCCCCTGGTGCTGTGAAGAGTTGTAAAGCAGTGGACTGTGGGAAATCAGGAGTGATTGTGGAAGGAGGAAAAAATAATTGAGCGCTCACCGGAAACACAAATGTTTGTTTTGTTTTTTCAGGTCTTTCGGAGTTTTTCCTTTGCAACTCAAAGACAGCACCTCCTCAGGGGCACATACACACACAAACATGCACACGCAGCCGCACACACACACACACACACATGCACAAACAGCGGAGAAACAGCAACCCGGCTTTACTCTCAGTCTCCAGCAGACCCCTCCCTGCATCCCGAGCCATCAATCCAGATAAGTTGGAATGAAAGCGATTCTTTAGAG
Organism: Salvelinus alpinus; assembly: GCF_045679555.1. Classification (NCBI taxonomy): domain Eukaryota; kingdom Metazoa; phylum Chordata; class Actinopteri; order Salmoniformes; family Salmonidae; genus Salvelinus; species Salvelinus alpinus. Next base: position 44,378,637 of record NC_092090.1, read on the forward strand.
CAGAGGCTGTAATTTCACCATTAGTCTCAATAGGAGGCAGCCCATGGGCGTGAGGACCAGGCCCTTATTGGCGGTGGTGGCTGTGGAGGTGTAATGTGGCACCGAGGGGGATGTGGGGAAAGGATGGAGGCAGGAGGGGTGGTTAGAGAGCGGATGCCCCTGGCCGTGGTGCCTCTCCCTGGGGATGGGCTCAGCAGGAGATGGGCCGCCTGATGGAGAATTATGGGAGGGCGAGGGTGACATGTGCCCACCCCTCCCTCTCCTCCTACCTGTCCGCTCCATCCGCTCTACTTTAGAGAGGCTGCTAGGTTAAAGCTGCGTATCTTACTCAGCCTTATGACTGAAGGAACCGAGTGTAATCACTGTGGGGTGCGCCTGGCACCTTCCCTCCAGTCCTCTGACCACTGCTTTGACCATGTGGTCTTAATCTGTCAGGCCACTCCACCCCATAACCCCCTCCCTTCATCCCCCGCTGGCTAAAAGTCTGTCAGTGTCTGGGGAAATTCAGACGGATTGTTCTTGGTAAAGTACGTACCCCCCAGCCCTCCAGCCCCGGCCCTACCCACTCCCACCAGCACAATTGGATGGATGCACAGAAATTACTGCCCCCCCCCGTTTGTTTGTGTGGTACAGCTTTCAGAAATCCTTGTGTCCAAGGATTTTATTTAATAAAGGGATTGTAAAGTAGGGAATATGAGAATGAAAGAGTGATAGAGAGAGAGAGAGAGAGAGAGAGAGAGAGCAATGGAAAGTGAGAGAAAGAGTGATATATATATATATAGAGAGAGAGAGAGGAGATGGAAAGAGAGAGAGAGTGATAGAGAGCTAGAGAGAGAGATGGAACGAGAGAGAAAGATGGAGAGAGAGAGAGATGGAAAGAGAGAGAGCGACAGAGAGAGCAGAGAGAGATAATAATGATGGAGATGACAAGGATGACGATAATAACAATAACAACAACAGGGGATAAAATGATGCAGAGGAAGAGAGCCACGTGAACAAGACAAGCTTGAGTGAGACTCACTAACTGACTGACTGAGTCCTACAGACAACAATATTGGGGGGGGGGGGGAAACAAGACATTCCTCTAGTTCTGCTCTGTAATCATCCCATCTAACGGCTGATTGACATTGGTTTTCTCATCAGCCTTTGTGTTCCTTCACATGTTAATAAGACAAAGAAGAGCACTGAAATCTAACAGACTGTCATTTGGTTATTCTGCAAAAAGCTCTCTCGATCACAAACCCCTCTCCTCGTTCTTTCCCTTTGTCTCTCTCTGCATCTCAGTTTCGGTGTTCATCCCTCTCTCTCTCTCCTCCTAACCCCCCCCCCCCTCTCTCCCTCATTCTCTCTCGCTAATACTTGTAACCCCATCCGCTCCCCCATTTCACAGGTAACTGTGGCAGAGTGGTTTGTTTCTCAACTCTAACCCAACGTATGCACGGTAGCACGCTTCACGACATAGCAGAGCACAGTACAGCACAGCTACACAGCAGCCAGAACAATGGACTCCTGGACACATTAACTCCTTAACCATTAGCCATTCCATTACACTCCATTCCAGCCATCATTATGAGCCATCGTCTCCTCAGCAGTCTCCACTGGCTCCTGGACACATTAACTCCTTCATGTGTCATTAAGTGAAATCAGCCTATTCAGGCACATTCTTGCTTGAGTCAATCAAAGTCTTGTTGTGGCGTGAATTGGGAATACCGCGAGCAACATCCTCAGTCCATCCCGTATGATGTCATATCTCCATGGTAATAGATGATGGGTGGGAGTGTGGTAGCTACAGCATCTATGGTCATATGGGAACGGGGGGAGAGAGATGTAGTGACGCTGGAACCGAGTCCCTCTCTGGTCGAAACGATGGCCTGATTGTGTTCCCTAAAAGGCTTCAGAGCAGAACGCTGTGGTAGAAGCAATGATTCATTACCTCGTGACTGCGGTGTGTGATTAATCAGACACTTCAACGCTCCAGTGGACGTGATAACTATGGCTGGGTACGAAGGAGCTGCTCCGCGTGCTGCAACCCCCGATGAAGAAATAATACTCGACAAACACTAACACACAACCCGGGTTTATAATAGAGTGGATCGGGATGAATTATAAATACATGGGCCCTAGTCAGAACAGGTACGTGAAGGTAAAGTAGAGGAATTATTGTTTGTTTACGCACAAACACGACAACTCAGTATGTCTGTGGATGGTTACTTACATGCGGAGTGTAACATTTGACTAAACGCTGTACCAGCGTCTGGACATACCACTTCCCTCACCTCCTCACACCTACACACAATACTCTCACACACACACACACACACACACACACACACACACACACACACACACACACACACACACACACACACACACACACACACACACACACACACACACACACACACACACACACACACACACACACACACACACACACACAGAGAAATAACAAATACACACTCGCATAATTTCAAAAGCTCAGAACACACTCACTGAAGCAATGCCCCATATACGGACCGACTGCACACACTGCATGTCTCGTTGATGACAGTAATGAACTCATGAGGGCAAGAGTAGATTGGAGAGAAAAACAATGTTATTTCCAAAATAATTTACACTAACTAGCCAGGCATGGACTGATGATGGTAATGAACTCATGGGGGCAGAATAGATTGAAGAGAAAAAATATATAATTTCCACATTCATCATCTTGTGCTCCTGCAGAGTGGTAGCTATAATAACGTCGTGGCTGGGGACACAGGACGGGTCATAGGCCATGGCCATGAGTCTGCTGCCTCTAAGGGACTCGGACACAAAAAGTCCTGCATCGCTTACGCTCAGTCAAACAGCTCCTACATAATACATGTTAGCTGGCCTAAAGAGAGGTCAGTAGAGAGAGAGGGAGAGAGAGAGAGAGAGAGAGAGAAAGAGAGAGAGAGAGAGAGAATTTAGAAGCAGAATACAACGGGAGACAGTAGGGGAGAGGAGACAGTGGGGCTGCCTGGCTGGTTGGTAATGCGGCAGCAGAGTAGCAGGGCAGGGAGGGTCAGAAGGAGCAGTAGTGTGGAACAGTGAGGAGCAGAGCAGAGACAGGGCCAGGACCAGAGAGTAGTTAGCTCTGCTCCTGCTGCTGCTGCTGCTGATGTCTATAGCAGGTCTGAGGTGGGGGAATACTCAAACCAGTAGCTTCCCTGAGGACGTGTGTTTGTCTAGGGAAATGGGCTGGATAGTGGAAAGAGTTACAAGTACAATCACATGTATGCTCTAAAACTACAACACAGCATTAAATAGCCTACATTCTAAGAAGAATCCGAGTGAGCAACACATTGGTATTCGAACCCCAGGGCTAATCCATGGAACAGTGCTATAATGAATAAGTACGTCTGGTCCAAACCAACCCAGGTAGCTGGCGTGGGATCATCCAGCACGGTACTAAAGACCCAGCTCTGGCCTCTGGGGCTGCTACCCTGCCTCTCCTCTCCTGCCTGCCTTGCGTCTGCTGCACCAGCTGGGTTCTTCGCTCTCCTTCTCTCTCCTCCACATCGATTGTGCATCACCCCAGTCACTGGTAATAAGTCCTGTGCCCAAACCATTCAGAGGGGGGGATGGAATCTGGCACACTTTAAATGGAGGCAATCACATTCCCCTACAGCACTCTGACAGACAAGGGCAGGCCTGGGAATGAGGCGTTTACTGAGCTGTTAGCAGGAGAAGCCATGCCTGTGGGGTGTGGATCTGGATCTCTGTGTGTGTGTGTGTGTGTGTGTGTGTGTGTGTGTGTGTGATTGCTTGCTTGCATAGTCCCATGCGTAAATGTATGTGTGATTGATTTTGTGAGTGTGCGAGAGAAAGTAAATTTGTTTTTTATCTCTCGCCATCCCTGTGTGTACAGAATTGTGTCATTCTCTCTGGAAGCTACGCAGCATCGAGTGAAAGTCTGCAGAAGTAGCCGACTGCAGAAGTAGCCGTAATAGGGTAAATGTGTTTTGTGCAGAGAACCAGCCAAGCAGAGATGTGTCTTGTTATAGCGAGGGAATGAGCTGGGGCCTGGGCAATGGTGGGGAATGGAGGTGAGAGAATGGGACTGTCTCTCCCTGTGTGCTGTTGGCCACTCACATGCTGTTAGCCTCTTCCCTCACACCCAATTAACCGGGCTCAGCTCAGACGCCACGGAACAGCAAGTTAGTCATGTGTCAGGGGACAGCCATCACACTTCGCAAGCCCCACTGAGTTGCAAACTGGTCCAACTTTCTCTCTCCCTGTCTCTTTCTATGGATATATTTTCTGCAAGCACTTTTTCTCTCCAGTCATTGCCCTTGATTAGTCTTGTCAATAAATAACAAAGTTCATCCTCTTCCATTTCCCTCCAAAATGATCAGGTTTGGGTCTGCACTGAGGCAAGGGAGAAATAAAGTGATCTCAGACACAGAGAGGGAGAGAGAGAGAGAGAGAGAGAGAGAGAGAGAGCGAGAGAGAGAGACAAGAGAATGAAAAGAGAGAGAGAGAATGCACATTAAATTCGCCCCAGTACCTGTGTGTCACTCACAACAAACGACAGCGAGTGCTAGAAGATATGCTCACCCAATTACTCCCACCCCCACCTCCCCAACATGTCCTGAACAGGAAGCCAGTAATAGCTATCCATAATTCAGCCTCTTCTGTCTGATTAGTGCACATCCACCTCTTCCTCCTTTTGTGCTCCTCTCCCCCCTCCCTCTCTCTCTCCTGTCCCTCTCTCTCCCGACCCTCCTTCATTCTTCTACACAGCTCATCTGCCACGTTCACGTCTAGCTACACCCAGAGATAACATCCATTCCATATTCCATTGTGTTCCGTGTAGATCCACCAGTGCATGATGCTCACACTGCTTTCCATTAAAGAGGGTATGTTTTGGGTGTGTTTACATGCATATACAATGATTATTCAGTCACCCTTGGCCATGTACCTTTGATGTGTGAGACTGAGCCCGTGCTCTCTCTGCTCTCTCCCTCCCCTCTGCCACCCTTCTACTTCCTGCCATAAGGCCTCTGTGTGTGTGTGTGTGTGTGTGTGTGTGTGTGTGTGTGTGTGTGTGTGTGTGTGTGTGTGTGTGTGTGTGTGTGTGTGTGTGTGTGTGTGTGGAACACACCAGTGCACATCATCGCACAACACATCCACATCAGCACTCTGATCATACCCCCACAAGGCACGCACACACAATCAAAGTTGAACCAGACGGATCTGTCTCACAGACAGTCAGGCAGCAACGACAGCACCACAACAGAGCATCCCGCTCACTCGCTCCATCACAGTCAAACTTTCTGCTTTGTGTGTCTGGAGAAGAGAGGTGTGTTTGAGAGTCAGGGGGGGGGGGGGGGAGACACACAAAGGAAGAGAGAGGGGAAGTACCCAAAAATATACCAGTTTTAAGTTTGTGTGTAGAGTTTTTCTCTCACACTAACTTACTGTACTCAACATACTTTGGCTACTTTTCCCTCACTAGATGCTTAACCCTTCTTAAACAGCCTACTTGTTCATTTAATTGCCAAGTCCATATAATAGTGTATTGGACATAGTGACGGACAGATCTGAGAGAGGTAGAGGCTAAAGAAGAGGAAAGGAAAGATGAAGGGGTTGGGCCACGGCAGAGAGCAAGTAGAGAGACTGGGCCAGGGTAGAGAGCAAGTAGAAAGACTGGGCCACGGCAGAGAGCAAGTAGAGAGACTGGGCCACGGCAGAGAGCAAGTAGATAGACTGGGCCAGGGTAGAGAGCAAGTAGAGAGACTGGGCCACGGCAGAGAGCAAGTAGAGAGACTGGGCCACGGCAGAGAGCAAGTAGATAGACTGGGAAAGGGGAACACCTAGTCAGTTGTCCAACTGAATGTATTCAACTGAAATGTGTCTTGCACATTTAACCCAACACCTCTGAATCAGAGAGGTTCAGGGGGCTGCTTTAATCAACATCCACATCTTTGGCGCCCAGGGAACAGTGGGTTAACTGCCTTGCTCAGGGGCAGAACAACAGATTTTTACCTTGTCAGCTCGGGGATTCAATCCATCAACCTTACGTTTGCTGGCCCAATGCTCTAACCACTAGGCTACCTGCCTGGGCCATGGTAGAGAGCAGATAGAAAGACTGTGAAGTGCTATGACCACGAGCCTGTAACATTGTTATTTAAATGTTTACGTGCATGAATGGTGTTTACTACTGTGCTCCCCGGAGAGACAGTTGAATGGAGTGTGTCTCCTGCGGTAATGGTGCCTTATGAAGGCGGTGTGTCGCCGCGTGGGTCCTTCCAATCGTGTGCTGTTAAACTGTCACATCGGATCAATCGGCTCCAATAATGTGTGCCTGCTAGGCTCAATATTCCATGATTTTACGAGGGGACTCACCTGAGGATCATTCATCTGAATGGTTCTAATGAATAGTTTCATTAAAGAGCAATATCAGGCCTGTAATCTAGGCTTTGGGAGCTACCATGGGGGTGATTCTTCATTACTACTGACCCCAGGTCAGAGCTAAAGGACACACTGCCCTGTAAGTAATGGGACAGGAGCGAGTGTGTGTGTGTGTGTGTGTTGGTTCTGCTATCCTTGTGGGGACCTAAAATCCCCAAAAGTCCCCCACAAGGACAGTAAAACAAGGAACATTCTCCCCCGTAGGGACATATCCCATGTACCCATGAAGACAAAGGCTATTTTAAGATCAGGGGTTTAGGGTTAGTGTTACAATTATGGTTAGAATTAGGGTTAGGGTAAGGGGTTAGTGGTTAGGTTTAGGGTTAGGGTTAGAAGTTAGGTTTTGTGTTAGGGTTACCGCTTAAGGTTAGGGTTATGGTAAAGGGTAAGGTTAGGGTTAGGGTTAGGGGAAATTGGATTTTGAATGGAAATTCATTTTTAGGTCCCCACGAGGATTGAAAAACATAACATGCGTGTGTGTGTGTGTGTGTGTTTGTGTGTGCGCGTGTGAGTACACAGCACATTTGCGAGTGTTTAAGATCTCGGAGTTGAGGTAAAAAGTGTTGTGATATCTGATTGTTGATTTTAGTGGGATTAATTGAAATTGGCGCCATCTGCAGTGAATAAATGAAGTGTTAAACAGGTGGTGTTGTTGATACTCTAATGTGTTGAGCTAATTTCGGGTAAACTCTATCAGAGTGAACAAGACCTGGGAGGGGACCATTATCATATTTCCCAGCATGCTTTGTTTCAGATTGTTTTTCAGATTTCTTTGATTTCATATCTATGTTTCTGCATGCACATTGATTGATTAATTGATCTTATACTCCACAAAGAGAAATAAATTGTTCTAAACTAATCCAATCCATTTTGAGATGTTGTGCCAGTGTCCTTGGCAGTCATTCTAACTGCAGATTGAAGGCGATTAAAGGTCCAAGTGTTGGATATCATAACTCTGTCTGGATTCCAATAGGAATTATGCAACACTTTGCAAACCAGCATAATTTGACTTGCCAATGTGGCCTGCAAACCAGGAGTTTCAGACCACTGTGTTAGGAGAAAACTTGGCTGTTGTCAAAAAAGTTATATATTGTCATAAATCATTTGTAAAAAATTATAAAATATTAATGTACGCACTCACTTGGTGAAGGCTACAGTACTGAAAGCCATCAAATGCAACTAGCATATCAACTCAATTCAATTTAAGGGCTTTATCGGCATTGGAAACATATGTTAACATTGCTAAAGCAAGTGAAGTAGATAATACACAAAAGTGAAATAAACAGTAAAAATGAACAGTAAACATTACACTCACAGAAGTTCCAAAATAATAAAGACATTACAAATGTCATATATATATATATACAGTGTTGTAACGATGTACAAATGGTTAAAGTATAAAAGGGAAAATAAATCTGTTTAAATATGGGTTGTATTTGCAATGGTGTTTGTTCATCACTGTTTGACCTTTCCTTGTGGCAACAGGTCACACATCTTGTTGCTGTGATGGCACACTGTGGTTTTTCAACTAGTAGATATGGGAGTTTATCAAAATCGGGTTTGTTTTTGAATTCTTTGTGTATCTGTGTAATTTGGGAAATATCTGGGGAAAATGTGTCTCTAATATGGTCATACATTGGGCAGGAGGTTAGGAAGTGCAGCTCAGTTTCCACCTCCTTTTGTGGTCAGCGTGCACATAGCCTGTCTTCTCTTGAGAGCCAGGTCTGCCTACGGCGACCTTTCTCAATAGCAAGCCTATGCTCACTGAGTCTGTGCATAGTCAAAGCTGTCCTTAAGTTTGGGTCAGTCACAGTGGTAAGGTGTTCTGCCACTGTGTAGTCTCTGTTTAGGGCCAAATAGCATTCTAGGTTGCTCAGTTTGTTTGTTAATTCTTTCTAATGTGTCAAGTAATTATCTTTTTGCTTTTTCATGATTTGGTTGGGTCTAATTGTGCTGCTGTCCTGGGGCTCTGTGGGGCCTGTTTGTGTTTGTGAACTGAGCCCCAGGACCAGTTTGCTTAGGGGACTCTTTTCCAGGTTCATCTCTCTGTAGGTGATGGCTTTGTCATGCAAGGTTTGGGAATCGCTTCCTTTTAGGTGGTTGTAGAATTTACGTCTCTTTTCTGGATTTTTATAATTAACGGGTTTCGGCCTAGTTCTGCTCTGCATGCAATATTTTGTGTTTTACATTGTACACAGAGGATATCATTGCAGAGTTCTGCATGCAGAGTCTCAATTTGGTGTTTGTCCCATTTTGTGAATTCTTGGTTGGTGAGCAGACCCCAGACCTCACAACCATAAAGGGCAATGGGTTCTATATAACTGATTCAAGTATTTTTAGCCAGATCCTAATTGGTATGTCAATTGTTTTCTTCCTTTTGATGATATAAAATGCCCTTCTTGCTTTGTCTCTCAGATCGTTCACAGCTTTGTGGAAGTTGCCTGCGGCTCTGATGTTTAGGTACAAGGTATGTATAGTTTTTGTGTGCTCTTGGGCAACGGTGTCTAGATGGAATTTGTGTTTGTGGTCCTGGCAACTTGACCTATTTGGAACACCATTATTTTGGTCTTACTGAGATTTACTGTCAGGGCCCAGGTCTGGCAGAATCTGTGCAGAAGATCTAGGTACTGCTGTAGGCCCTCCTTGGTTGGGGACAGAAGCACCAGATCATCAGCAAACAGTAGACATTTGACTTCAGATTCTAGTAGGGTGAGGCCGGGTGCTGCAGACTGTTCTAGTGCCCTCGCCAATTCGTTGACATATATGTTGAAGAGGATGGGGCTTAAGCTGCATCCCTGTCTCACCCCACGGCCCTGTGGGAAGAAATGTGTTTTTTTGCCAATTTTAACCGCACACTTGTTGTTTGTGTACATGGATTTATAGTGTCGTATGCTTTTCCCCTAACACCACCTTCCATCAATTTGTATAGCAGACCCTCATGCCAAATTGAGTCAAAGGCTTTTTTTTTTATCAACAAAGCATGAGAATACTTTGCCTTTGTTTTGGTTTGTTTGTTTGTCATTTAGGGTGTGCTTGGTGAATACGTGGTCTGTTGTACGATAATTGGAATTTATCGATAATTGGAATAATTGGAATTTGTTGTCTGTATATTTGATCATTTCATTGAAGATACCATCAACACCACAGGCCTTTTTGGGTTGGAGGGTTTTTATTTTGTCCTGTAGTTCATTCAATGTAATTGGAGAATCCAGTGGGTTCTGGTAGGCTTTAATAGTTGATTCTAAGATTTGTATTTGATCATATATATGTTTTTGCTGTTTGTTCTTTGTTATAGAGCCAAAACGATTGGAGAAGTAGTTTACATCTCCATTTTGGATAGATCATTCTTTGAGTTGTTGTTTGTTTAGTGTTTTCCAATTTTCCCAGAAGTCGTTAGAGTCTATGGATTCTTCAATTACATTAAGCTGATATCTGATGTGCTGTTCCTTCTTTTTCCGTAGTGTATTTCTGTATTGTTTTAGTGATTCACCATAGTGAAGGCGTAGACTCAGGTTTTCTGGGTCTTTATGTTTTTGGTTGGACAAGTTTCTCAATTTCTTTCTTAGATTTTTGCATTCTTCATCAAACTATTTGTCATTGTTGTTCATTTTCTTTGATTTTCGATTTGAGGTCAAATATACTGTGAAGATTTTCTTCTGCCAAGTTTACACCTTCACTATTACAGTGGAATGTTTTGCCCAGGAAGTTGTCGAAAAGGGATTGAAGTTGTTGTTGCCTAATTGTTTTTGGTAGGTTTCCAAACTACATTCCTTCCATCTATAGCATTTCTTAATATTACTCAGTTCCTTTGGCTTGATTGACTCATGATTGAGTATTGCTCTGTTCAAGTAGACTGTGATTTTGCTGTGGTCTGCTAGAGGTGTCAGTGGGCTGACTGTGAACGCTCTGAGAGACTCTGGGTTGAGGTCAGTGACAATGTAGTCCACAGTACTACTGCCAAGAGATGAGCTATAGGTGTACCTACCATAGGAGTCCCCTTGAAGCCTACCATTGATTATGTACATACCCAGCGTGCGACAGAGCTGCAGGAGTTGTGACCCGTTTTTGTTGGTTATGTTGTCATAGTTGTGCCTATGGGGGCACATGGGGGAGGGAATGCTGTCACCTCCAGGCAGGACTACCAGGTCTCTGTAACCTAGAGGTAACCTAGAGGGCAACCAGTGGGTCCATCTCCTCTATACCAGGTATTCTTGTAGGATGACAATGTTTGTATTTCCGATTTCAATTGATGAAGTCCAGGTTCCTGCTATTTAGGCCAAAGGTAGATGACCTCAGGCCTTGGATATTCCAGGATGAGATAGTGAAGGCTTTGTGTTCCATAAAGTCTCCAATTTTGTTGGTCGTGTGGTTTGGCCACACTCTGTCACTAGCAAACCCAGTCATGGGTGATGCTGGTACATCTAAAACTCACACAAAAGGCACCCTGGGAAATACATTTGCAAATAAGGCTTTACACCCAGTGTTAAAACAACACCCCAAAACAAGCTACTGTAACACCACAGGTGTTAATTCCCTAACACTGATCAAGTGAAACAGCATCAGCTCTACTAAAGTGTTAATTTAAGTCAGAGGAGAGGAGACCAGAACAGAACACAGCAGAACAGACCAGAACAAAGCAGAGCAGAGCAGAATAGAGAGGTTAACTAGGTGTAAATTAGCAGAATGTTGAATGCTGGAGGTGTGAACCGCACACACCTGTCATCAGCTGATCACAATGTCACTACAGACCACGCTAAACACTGTCATCCCCGTTACCTATCATCACAGAACAATATCTACCCCATTTTTTTATCAAAATGCGTTTTTTGGCAAATGCCTTTTGGAACATGTTAACTATTTTTTTTATAACAAAATGGTATGCCATAGGTAAATACAAATAAAATTGTTAAATTACGAGCCTAGTTGGTTTAGCCACAGAAGATGACAAGACCCTTCCCGCTAGCCATGACTGGCTGAGATAATGAGTGGGCTGGACATGACGAGAGATGAGTTTAAATTGGTCTGCCATACAGCACGCTTCTTTCTATTTGAGATGGTCAGTATTTGTAGGTAATCCTGTCTAACGCGGCTTTTTTTAAATATATTGCATAGTATAATTGCATATGTGTTGCTCTCCACTTTCTGGAGGACAAAAGTTTTGAAATCAGTGTAATTAGAGTACGATAGCTAAGGAGTTGGAGAAAACACCTGTCTCCGGATTACATATTCAAACTAAGGGCAACCATGGCATCCGTGACAGGGAGAAGTGTCCATCCATGATGTATACGGCTAACATAGTCTAGCTAGCTACATTTTCAGATATTACGCGTTTCTAATTTTGACAGAAAGTCATTTTCATTTCAAGTTAAAGTGTACTGTTTGCTAGCTAACGTTAACTGGCTGGCTCGCTAGCTAGTGTATGATCTTCTTATTCGTATCTCAGAGCCATTTGCTTTGCAAGTTATAGCCTAATGTTAGCTAGCTAACATTGAATCTGGGTGGTTAGCTACCTGCAGATTCATGCAGGGTAGTAACATCATGGGTTGGGATTATGGTTAATTGTTTACCATGTCTTAACAAAAGACTCTACTATGCAAGTAACCATTTCAATAGAATGTTACTACGACAACTCTTGATAGACATAGCTGGTAAATTCGCTCTGTCTATCTACTCCGATTTCAGAGCACTCTTGTCTGAATGTGCCAGAGCGCAGAATAACTGATGAATTTACGAACGCTTAACACCCGTTGAATATGGCCGGTGTCAGTAAACATTGGCAAAAAAGCGTAAATTGTTGCCAGCAGCACAGTTGCAGTCACAAACGCTCTGGATAACATAAAAACAGCCTAACCAGCTCTGCTAGTGCGAGTAAAATGGTCAGTGAGCTGTTCTCTCATTTGTGTCTGGAAGTAGCTAGCAAGCTAGCTAACGTTAACCAGTTAGCTTGGGTGCTTGACCGCTGTTGCTAGGACAGAACGCTCGGACCAACCCTTAAAGAGATGGGTGGGGCTAAAGCTTAAGAAGGTGTGAATGATGCTGAATGGGTGTAGTCAAAGAATAGCTCTCCAATAGGTACCAAAACATTCCATTTTGAGCCAGTATATACCTCCACAAAATAGTCTGAATTCATCTAAAATAACTCATTAATTTTGACGCTTTTGCCGAAGAGGACGCCTTCAGTGTACACCCTTTGTTTATGAAGCATGTGACGAATCAAATTTGATTTGACATGACAATACTGCTAAATGCTGCTAAGGGACTGTCAGTGAGTGTGGACAGAGACATTGATTTGGTTTGACAGGGACAACACCTTTCCCGTCACTACCGCTATTCATTCATATCACTGTCACTCTATCGTTTTGTTTTGTCTAGACATCCTACTACTGTACATCCCAAACTATGAGCCTCTGTTCCTGATAGAGAGAAACAGCAATCATCCTAGCTGGGCACAATTCCAACACACAACCAGCCTCAAATGTGCACCTACAGTTGAAGTCGGAAGTTTACATACACTTAGGCTGGAGTCATTAAAACTTGTTTTTCAACCACTCCACAAATTTCTTGTTAACAATCTAAAGTTTTGTCAAGTCGGTTGGGACTTCTACTTTGTGCATGACACAAGTCCTTCTTCCAACAATTGTTTACAGACAGATTATTTCACTTATAATTCACTGTATCACAATTCCAGTGGGTCAGAAGGTTACATACACTAAAGTTGACTGTGCCTTTAAACAGCTTGGAAAATAACAGAAAATGATGTCATGGCTTTAGAAGCTTCTGGTAGGCTAATTGACATCATTTGAGTCAATTGGAGGTGTACCTGTGGATGTATTTCAAGGCCTACCTTCAAACTCAGTGCCTCTTTGCTTGACATCATGGGAAAATCAAAAGTAATCAGCCCAGACCTCTGGAAAGAAATTGGAGACCTCCACAAGTCTGGTTCATCCTTGGGAGCGATTTCCAAACGCCTGAAGGTACCACGCTCATCTGTACAAACAATAGTATGCAAGTATTAATACCATGGGACCACACAGCCGTCATACCGCTCAGGAAGGTGACGCGTCTCTAGAGTCTCCCAGAGATGACTGTACTTTGGTGCGAAAAGTGCAAATCAATCCAAGAACAACAGCAAAGGACCTTGTGAAGATGCTGGAGGAAACAGGTACAAAAGTATCTGTATTCACAGTAAAATGAGTCCTATATCGACATAACCTGAAAGGCTGCTCAGCAAGGAAGAAGCCACTGCTCTAAACCGCCATAAAAAAGCCAGACTACGGTTTGCAACTGCACATGGGGACAAAGATCGTACTTTTTGGAGAAATGTCCTCTGATCTGATGAAACAAAAATATAACTTTTTGGCCATAATGATCATTATTACGTTTGGAGGAAAAAGGGGGAGGCTTGCAAGCCGAAGAACACCATCCCAACAGTGAAGCACGGGGGTGGCAGCATCATGTTGTGGGGGTGCACTTCACAAAATAGATGGCATCATGAGGAGGGAATATTATGTGGATATATTGAAGCAACATCTCAAGACATCAGTCAGGAAGTTAAAGCTTAGTCGCAAATGGGTCTTCCAAATGAGCAATGACCCCAAACATACTTCCAAAGTTGTGGCAAAATGCCTTAAGGACAACAAAGTCAAGGTATTGGAAAGCCACAAAGCCCTGACCTCAATACTATAGAAAATGTGTGGGCAGAACTGAAAAAGCGTGTGTGAGCAAGGAGGCCTACAAACCTGACTCAGTTACACCAGCTCTGTTAGGAAGAATGGGCCAAAATTCACCCAACTTATTGTGGGAAGCGTGTTGAAGGCTACCCGAAACGTTTGAGCCAAGTTAAACAATTTAAAGGCAATGCTACCAAATACTAATTGAGTGTATGTAAACTTCTGACCCACTGGGAATGTGATGAAAGAAATAAAAGCTGAAATAAATCATTCTCTATACTATTATTCTGACATTTCACATTCTTAAAATGAAGTGGTGATCCTAACTGACCTAAGACAGGGAATTTTTACTAGGCTTAAATGTCAGGAGTTGTGAAAAACTGAGTTTAAATGTATTTGGCTAAGGTGTATGTAAACTTCCGACTTCAACTGTATAGTATAGTCTCATCAATGTCTGATTGGCACTGAAGACCTTCTCTCTCAGAGAGACTCTCACAGGGTCATAACTAACATATCGTCGTTTTTTAACATTTATTGAAAGTAGTAACTCCCCTCATTGCACCCCGGAACATTTCATAACTCTAGGATCAAATGTATTCCAAATAACTCCTGAAGTTTCAAAATTGTGTTTTCGTTAATGGGAAAATATGGCATTTTTCCATTCACTGAAAAGTTTCTGTTTTGGAGATATACGGTTTTACAACGATAATATGGACCTTCAAGACACTGCGTCACAACAATTCACCCTGCCTTCTCTTATCCTTTCACAAAGCCATCCATCACACTTTAAAATAGATGTGTTCTGAAAGTGAAAGACATTCTGTTGGAAGTGAATAAAACATCTATTATTCAATAGCTTATTCAATAGCTTCATAAACTCCATTGAGCGGTTGAGTTGATGTCTGAAAGGTAACAATAACTGCATTCCTGCATGTTCTGTTCAGCCTGAAACCTGTGATGAAACCACAGCAGCCACACCTCACACAGACAAAGACAGAGGGACGCGGGGGAGCAAGGCACTGATGGGAGAAAAACATGTTGATAAAGGCCCACCAGACAAAAGCTCAATATACCTCCCTCTTTATCCTCAGTTCTATCTAAACATTTCTTTAACCCGCCCTGGGGATCTCAATGACCCGCTGGGGTGTCAGTGAGACACTGCCTGAATAAGGAGGGGGTGCTGGGGGTCATGGGGCAATCCATCCAACCCGTCACTAAACGAGGGCCTGGGGTTGTAGACCCGCACGTCTCCTCTTTCACAGTAGCTGACAGTGAGGCTGGGCAGAGCAGCAAATTAGCGGTGCTGGCTAATGGACCTGCTGGGCCATTACAATGGATCATGTGACTACACACATCTTAATCACCTCCATTCTCCAGGGGCAGCGGGACGGATGAATAGGAGGACAGGCGAGAGGGAGGGAGACAGAGACAGTGAGAGAGAGGGCTTTATTTCAACAAACCTAACGCAATGGTAAATCTTAGCGCTGGCGGTATAGGTTCGAGGGTGTGTCAAAAATATCTGTGCTATTTTCACAACCGGAATTAAGGTCGGTGGCGCGAAAGGGCTGGGTTTTGATGAATAAACAAGTTGTGGGTGTGTGGAGGCTTGGTCCCTCACTGGCCAATCAGAATGTGTTCCATGGCTAAATATGTGGTTGCTCCAAGTTGTGTACTTAAGGTATTTTATGTATTGCGATGTCATCGACTCCAATGAGAGTGTTAGTGCATTATAGCCTGCCCCATATTTCCTAAATATGTTGAACATGTTTGCAGTCCACATTGCCCCTAATTGCATTGCTTCAATATGGAAATACACTGCTAAACATGGGCTATAGCCTTCACACTGATATAGGGGCTATGCTTACTGTAAAACGCTGTCTGGACATGCCAAACATAGTCAATAAGCAAGATTAAATTCACTAGGCTATTGATAAGTCCTAAAAAGACAGTGTGAGTGTACAGTATACTGTAATTCTAATCAAATGCTAATAACTAAACAACAACCTGTTTTAAATAAAGCTATGTCTAAATACAGTTACAGGCACCATAATTTCTCCCGGTGGGCGTATTACACAGACAAGGCAACTTAGGTAATGGAGGGTTTTACACACATCCAAACTTTTGACGAGAGCTGGATAAGAGGTCCAATATAAAGAGAAAGGGGGAATGTCCACCCACCTTCACACAGCTCGCAAATGTAGCGTTTCATCAACATATCATGGAACCGTCTTACAGATCACATTTGCACTTCTCCAGAAATAGTAGACAACATTTGGATTGCATTCGAGTCGTGTACGTTCTTACCCTAAACCCATGGCGGTGAATCGTCTCATAAATTTGGTTTTTAGATCAGATTAAACAAAATAACGGATGTAGCTGTTTTTTTAAAACAACAATGATATTTCTAAATGGGATGGGGTCAGAAGCGCGATATCATAAATCGCTTCTCTTTTTCCGTGGCACTGTGTGCACACGTATGCCTAAATGTCTTCACGCATAACATTTGCACTTTCATACAAAATACTAGGCTCCTGTCAATTGTGTCGTTGCTTACGTGGACGCAGATTCTCAAAAAAAGGACTGAATAGTTTGGAACGTGTCTTTGGTAATTGGATGAGGGGTGTGCTTTTAAAATGGGGATGGATGGCCTATTTAATCAAACAAAATGCAAGTATTTGAACTGTGAATAATGAAAAAGCATAAGGGCAAAAACCACCAAAATATTTCAAAGCACTCTCAGTAGACCATTTAACAGCCCTTTATTAATAAGCTACTTTTGGCTAATGGCCAGTATAAAAAGAGGCACCTATGTGATGCTGCTCTACCAGTCTTGATTAAGGGGGGGGTAGCCTATGCTTGGTTTTCAATCAAATGAAACAAAATTGAGGGAAACCAATATATTTTACGTTTCTAAATACGAGATTCACCGTCACAAGAGGCACATCTCTCAGTCCATGGCCACTGTGCGTCATGGCTGGATAATCTCTAAAAATACATTCCATTATCAACTGTACTACCATTAAGTGCGTTCCCCTCCCACCTCAGCGCAAGCAAGCTGATGTTACAGGTAAATTGCCGAACCTGGCGTTAGGGCTGGAAAATTCCAGTGCAACAGGTCTTAAAAGACGAAATTGCAAACTAGCGTGCGTTTGACACTTGCCACTCCTTAGCATCAGCCAAAAATAGAGCCCAAAGACGTTGAGACTAAGACCAAGTCCAGAGGATGGGAACACAGACAGAGAGACAGGGAGACAGAGAGTGAAAAAGAAAACATGAGACAGATCGAGTCTGTGGAAGGACAATAAGTTGATATTCAGCCACATGAACATGTAAAGAAACACTTGGATGCACATGCTGCTGAGTTCCTCCATGTGAAAAATCTAAATATCCACTGATATATACGCACAATACAGTTAGATGAAAAACGCGGGGAGACACTACTGCAGCCCTCATCCTCCACATACAACACCCGTTCTGCCAGTCACATTCTGTTAAAGGTCCCCAAAGCACACACATCCCTGGGTCGCTCCTCTTTTCAGTTCGCTACAGCTAGTGACTGGAACGAGCTGCAACAAACACTCAAACTGGACAGTTTTATCTCCATCTCTTCATTCAAACACTCAATCATGGACACTCTTACTGACAGTTGTGGCTGCTTTGTGTGATGTATTGTTGTCTCTACCTTCTTGACCTTTGTGCTGCTGACTTTGCCCAGTAATGTTTGCACCATGTTTTTGTGCTGCTACCATGTTGTGTTACTACCATGCTGTGTTGTCATGTGTTGCTGCCTTGTTATGTTGTTGTCTTAGGTCTCTCTTTATGTAGTGTCGTGTCTATCCTGTTGTGATGTGTGTTTTGTCCTATATTTATATTGTATTTACCCAGGCCCCCGTCCCCGTGGGCCATCATTGTAAATGAGAATTTGATCTTAACTGACTTGCCTAGTTAAATAAAGGTTAACTAAAAAACCCACACAGATCAAACACATCAAACTGGCCTAATAGGAAAGATACCGGGAAAGAACAAAACAGATATCTGATGATAATGAGTAGCCAAAGCATTAACACGTTCATACAATAGCATTTAATTGCTGTTCGTTTCTGGTTCTAAGGGTGACACTTAAAACGGCACTAATTATTCAGCGCAATGAAAAGACAATCTAAGTGTCATCCAAAAGCATTTCAATGCCACCCTACAGCACAATTCACAGTTCTGCTCCAAATGTGTTTCATGTCAATTTGGGTAACACAGACAAATGCACATTTAATTTGACAGTTTCACATTCATGGGCTGTGTTAACACAGGCAGCAGCCCAATTCAAAAATATAAATAGTAAAGTAAAGTACAGACAACCCAATCCGATCAGATCTTTTGCCGATAATTTAACCAATCAGATCAGATCTTTTGCCAATAACTGGGCAAAAGATCTGATCTGATTGGTAAAAATACCAATAATTGGCAAAAAATACCAATAATTGGCAGCTATATAAAGTACTTAAGAAAAAAATACTTTAAAGTACTACTACTTAAGTCGTTTTGGGGGGTATCTGTACTTCACTATTTATATTTTTGACAACTTTTATTTTTACTTCACTACATTCCTAAAGAAAATAATATACTTTTTTTCCCATACCTGACTCGGGGAAAAAAGTACTCGTTACATTTTGAATGCTTAGCAGGACAGGAAAATGGTCCAAATTAATGCACTTATCAAGAGAACATCCCTGGTGATCCCTACTGCCTCTGATCTGGCGGACTCACTAAACACAAATGCTTTGTGCCCCTGGCTATCCAGAAAAAAAGAAAAAAAGAAAACGGTGCTGTCTGGTTTGATTAATATAAGAAATTTGAAATGATTCATACTTGTCACGTTCCTGACCTGTTTTCTGTTGTTTTGTATGTGTGTGTTGGTCAGGGCGTGAGTTTTGGGTGGGCAGTCTATGTTTGCTGTTTCTATGTTGGTTTTGGGTTGCCTGGTATGGCTCTTAATTAGAGGCAGGTGTTTTGCGTTTTCCTCTAATTGAGAGTCATATTAAGGTAGGTTGTTCTCACTGTTTGTTTGTGGGTGATTGTCTCCTGTGTCAGTATGTTACGCCACACGGGACTGTTCCGGTTTTTGTTTGTTAGTTCGTTTTATGTAGTCTGTTTTCCTGGTTCATGCGTTCTTCACGTTGTATGTAAGTTCGTGTCCAGGTCTGTCTACATTCGTTTATTTGTTTTGTAATTATTCAAGTGTTTGTCGTGTTTTTCCGTTTTGTCTATTAAATCAATATGTATTCACAACCCGCTGCATTTTGGTCAAATCACTACTCCTCCTCTTCGTATGAAGGGGAGGAGGAACACCGTTACAGAATCACCCACCAAACCCAGATCAAGCAGCGGGTTAACGGACAGCCACGACAGCAGCAGTGGGAAAAGGAGGATTGGACATGGGAAGAGATCCTGGACGGTAAAGGACCCTGGGCAGAGCCAGTGGAGTGTCGCCGCCCCAAAGCGGAGCTGGAGGCAGCGAAAGCGGAGAGGCGACGTTATGAGGAGGCAGCACGGAAGCAAGGCTGGAGGCCCGTGAGTAACACCCAAAAATTTCTTGGGGGGGGGGGGGGGCTAAAGGGGAGTGTGGCGAAGCCGGGTTGGATACCTGAGCCAACTCCCCGGGCTTGCCGTGGAGTAAGAGGGCGTCGTACTGGTCAGACACCGTGTTATGCGGTAAAGCGCACGGTGTCCCCAGTACGCGTGCTTAGCCCAGTGCGGGCTATTCCACCTTGCCGCACTGGGAGGGCCAGGTTGGGCATCGAGCCGAGTGCCATGAAGCCGGCCCAACGTATCTGGTCTCCAGTACGTCTCCTCGGGCCGGCGTACATGGCACCAGCCTTACAGGTGGTGTCCCCGGTTCGCCTGCATAGCCCAGTGCGGGCTATTCCACCTCGCCGCACTGGCAGGGCTACGGGGATCATTCAACCTGGTAAGGTTGGGGAGGCTCGGTGCTCAAGAGCACGTGTCCTCCTTCACGGTCCGGTATATCCGGCGCCACCTTCCCGCCCCAGCCTAGTACCACCAGTGCCGACACCACGCACCAGGCTTCCAGTGCATCGCCAGAGCCCTGTTCCTCCTCCACGCACTCTCCCTATGGTGCGTGTCTCCAGCCCAGTGCCTCCAGTTCCGGTACCGCGCACCAGGCTGTCTCTCCGTCTCCTCCCTACAGAACTGCCCGTCTGCCCAGCGGCGCCTGAACTGCCCGTCTGCCCAGCGGCGCCTGAACTGCCCGTCTGCCCAGCGGCGCCTGAACTGCCCGTCTGCCCAGCGGCGCCTGAACTGCCCGTCTGCCCAGCGGCGCCTGAACTGCCCGTCTGCCCAGCGGCGCCTGAACTGCCCGTCTGCCCAGCGGCGCCTGAACTGCCCGTCTGCCATGAGCCTGCAAAGCCGCCCGTCTGCCAAGAGCCTACGGAGCCTTCCGCCAGACCGGATCAGCCAGAGCCTTCCGCCAGACCGGATCAGCCAGAGCCTTCCGCCAGACCGGATCAGCCAGAGCCTTCCGCCAGACCGGATCAGCCAGAGCCTTCCGCCAGACCGGATCAGCCAGAGCCTTCCGCCAGACCGGATCAGCCAGAGCCTTCCGCCAGACCGGATCAGCCAGAGCCTTCCGCCAGACCGGATCAGCCAGAGCCTTCCGCCAGACCGGATCAGCCAGAGCCTTCCGCCAGACCGGATCAGCCAGAGCCTTCCGCCAGACCGGATCAGCCAGAGCCTTCCGCCAGACCGGACCAGCCAGAGCCTTCCGCCAGACCGGACCAGCCAGAGCCGTCCAGCCAGGACCAGCCAGAGCCGTCCAGCCAGGACCTGCCAGAGTCCCTCAGCCAGGACCTGCCAGAGTCCCTCAGCCAGGACTTGCCAGAGTCCCTCAGCCAGGACTTGCCAGAGTCCCTCAGCCAGGACTTGCCAGAGTCCCTCATCCAGGACTTGCCAGAGTCCCTCAGCCAGGACCTGCCAGAGTCCCTCAGCCAGGACCTGCCAGAGTCCCTCAGCCCGGTGCTGCCCCTTATCCCGGTGCTGCCCCTTCATTTAGGTGGGTTTAGTTGGAGGGTGGTCATTGGGAGGGGGATACAGAAACGGGGAGTGACTATGGTGGTGTGGGGACAGCGTCCGGAGCCTGAGCCACCACCGTGGTCAGATGCCCACCCAGACCCTCCCCTGGACTTTGTGCTGGTGCGCCCGGCGTTCGCACCTTGAGGGGGGGGTTCTGTCACGTTCCTGACCTGTTTTCTGTTGTTTTGTATGTGTGTGTTGGTCAGGGCGTGAGTTTTGGGTGGGCAGTCTATGTTTGCTGTTTCTATGTTGGTTTTGGGTTGCCTGGTATGGCTCTTAATTAGAGGCAGGTGTTTTGCGTTTTCCTCTAATTGAGAGTCATATTAAGGTAGGTTGTTCTCACTGTTTGTTTGTGGGTGATTGTCTTCCGTGTCTGTGTCTGCGTACCACACGGGACTGTAGCGTTTGTTCGTTCGTTTGTTATAGTCTGTACCTGTTCCTACGTGCTTCGTGTTTTATGTAAGTACTCATGGTGTAGGTCAGTCTACATTCGTTTTTTGTTATTTTGTAATCCTTCCCAGTGTTTGTTTTCGTGTCTCGTCGATTGATTTAATAAATCATTATGTATTCAAAACCCGCTGCATTTTGGTCGAATCACTACTCCTCCTCTTCGTATGAAGGGGAGGAGGAACACCGTTACAATACTTGTACTTGTACTTTTGATACTTCAGTATATTTTAGCATTTACATGTACAGTACTTTAATATATTTAAAACCAAATACTTTTAGACTTTTACTGGCTGACTTTCACTTTTACTTGAGTAATTTTCCATGAAGGTATCTTTACTTTTACTCAAGTATGACAATTGGGTACTTTTTCCACCACTGATAATTGGGTAAAAGATCAGAATTGGGCTGCCTGTGTAAACGCAGCCATGGCACCTTCAAATAAACCGGAAGAAAAGTTAAGTAGCTTTCATGCTTCAAATGTCAGTTAGTTTCTTTTTGCAGCGATGGATAGTTCTGAGATAGAACAATTTAGTGATCAGTAGCCAGAGAGAAGAGGCATGACGCATCACACTCCACAAACCTCAAACTAACCAATTCATATCCTAATGCAGAACTTATACACAAGCCAAACACACATTCCTGTAAAAGCACAAATCCCATCGCTGTCTTTTCCCTAGCAGAAAATGCAGATAACACACATAATACCGAATTCAGATTATTAATTTTTTTGTGCAGGAGGAAGAGGTCATAGACCTTGTTACACATAATACTAAATTTACTTTTTTTCAGCGGAGAATGTTTTTCATTTAACGACTAAGTGAAAGGATATTGTTTCAAGCACACAGCAGACACAAGGTTAATGAACACATTGAAATGACAGAGAAAAACACATCTAAGTGCTGGCAATGTTGTCATTGCGAACAGATGTTCTGAGCAAGGGACCTGTGATGCATTTGGAATGTGTGGGACAACGGTCACCTGGCGAAGATTCTTGTGGCTCGAACAAAGGTGGTAATTGGGAGAAGATTCAGTGTGTGGGCCTCTCAGTTCTTTTCAAGTATACCTGTCAATTATGTAGATCACTTAATCCCACACACTAGCAACATTGAAAACCGGTGTGTCACTTCTATTTGCTTGCCTTTCATTCAGCTGCAGTACTGTCTAAAACGTAGCACGTCTAGCCAGACACAGCTGATTTATTGGTATGCCTTGTGGCTCTGTAGGATTCGCTTTTGAGAAATTGAATAGACCGATCTCACAAACCGAGAACTTCAGTATAATTGTACTGCAAATACCTATTGTCAACAACAAGACTGGTGATAGGGCAGCCGTATGACTATTACCTGCCCAGACCAATCAAAATGTCTCTCAAAAGACAGGCCTCATCATCCCACCACAGATTATGTAGCTATGTCCTCATGGGGAGAAAAACACAGTAGTACCATGGTTTCAAGGCTGCCAAGGGAAGCCAGGCTGCGTTTTCATAATTTTCCTTCAATTCGCAAGAGGCTGATTGTAATCTCACCGGAGAAAGCATATGAGCGAGCGAAACAGCGCCCCTCTGTCTCTGTATGTGTAGACTATCTGATGCTGTCTGGTCATAAAGAGTATGACATAATTGCCGCCCGTAGCATTGAATGCAATGGAAGTCAGCGAGCATTTGCCCTCTTGATAAAAAAAACAATAAGATCATAGCCAATCAGCATTGAGATAAACTGAGTGTGCTCAACTGTGAATGGTCCTGGAGTACCAAAACAAAAGTCAAGGGAAGCCACTTTGATTTGGCTTCTCTCCCATCACATCGCATCAAGAGTAATACATCAATTAAGAAACAACCCGAATTGCTGCATCCCCTCCAGGGGCTATCTAGCTAGCTAGCTAGCTAAAATGGGCTTTTTCCTAAATTAGCCATGGATGGAGATAGGTATTCGGACTTTACTTATTCTCCGTACTGGCCAATGATTATTACAGCGATTCTGATCCAACCATAAATTCATACATTGTACCCCTGAACTTAGAGGATGGAAGTTCAATATGTAGCTAGATGTAGAAGGCTAATGTTAACTAGCTAACTGAAAGGAAGTTAGGCTAGCGAGCAAGAATTTTAGCCAGGTAGACTTGAAAGAGAGGAGGATGGCATTGGTGTTCAGGGTTGAGTCAGCATGTTTTTCTACTTGCACGCACACACACAAATCAGTACCATGGACAGCCACATCATATTTAGCTGATTGGACTAAATTGTTTTTGGTATCTTTTAGTTGTCACTGTATTAGACTAAGCAGAGGTAATTTGATGATGTTGAAATGTTGAAGTTGAAATGGTGCTGGAATAGTGGAGGCAGCTCCTGTTTTCTTTGAGACTTGTGGTAACACTCCGTGGTTCTAAATCAACAGTTGTTTAGTAGTCAGAAACATTAACCTGCTTGACCATGCTGTAGGTTATGTAACTGTTTGTTACATGCAATATACTTTGTAGACTTCACCGGACAGAGTTTGCTCTGCGGTTTTGTGATGAAACAAAAGTGTGGTTGAATTTATTCTGCCACAGTGTCTTCTTATTGTCTTGGACTTAGGCCTACAGTGCATTCGGAAAGTATTCAGACCACTTGACATTTTCCACATTTTGTTAAACTACAGCCTTATTCTAAAATGGATTAAATTGTGTTTTTTTGACTCAATCTACACACAATACCCCATAACGACAAAGCAAAAACAGATTTTTAGAAATGTTTACAAATTCATTAAAAATAAGACTGAAATATCACATTTACATAAGTATTTAGACTCCTTACTATGTACTTTGTTGAAGCACCTTTTGCAGCGATTAAAACATCGAGTCTTCTTGGGTATGACGCTACAAGCGTCATATCCAGATCCCCTCAAGCTCGGTCAGGTTGGATGGGGAGCGTCGCTGTGCAACTATTTTCAGGTCTCTCCAGAGATGTTCAATCGGGTTCAAGTCCGGGCTCTGGCTGGGCTACTCAAGTACATTCAGAGACTTGTCCCGAAGCAACTCCTGTGTTGTCATTGCTGTGTGATTAGGCTCGTTGTCCTTTTGGAAGGTGAACCTTTGTCCCAGTCTGAGGTTCTGAGCGCTCTGGAGCAGGTTTTTATCAAGGATCTCCCTGTACTTTGCTCCGTTCATCTTTCGCTCAATCATGACTTGTTTCCCAGTCCCTGCCGCTGAAAAACATCCCCACGGCATGATGCTGCCACCTCTATTCTTCACCGTAGAGATGGTGCAGGTTTCCTCCAGACGTGACGTTTGGCATTCAGGCCAAAGAGTTTTTTCTTGGTTTCATCAGACTCTCATGGTCTGAGAGTCTTTATGTGCCTTTTGGCAAACTCCAAGTGGGTTGTCATGTGCCATTTACTAAGGAGTGGCTTCCGTCTGGCCACTCTACCATAAAGGCCTGATTGGTGGAGTGCTGTAGAGATGGTTGTCCTTCTGGAAGGTTCTCCCATCTACACAGAAGAACTATGGAGTTCTGTCAGAGTGACCATCGGGTTCTGGGTCACCTCCCTGACCAAGGTCCTTCTCCCCCGATTTATCAGTTTTGCTGGGCGGCCAGCTCTACGAAGAGTATTGGTGGTTCCAAACTTCTTCCATTTAAGAATGATGGAGGCCACTGTGTTCTTTGGGACCTTCAATACTGCAATGTTTTGGTACCCTCCCCAGATCTGTGCCTCGACACAATCTTGTCTCAGAGCTCTTCGGACAATTAATTTGACTTAATGGCTTGGTTTTTGCTCTGACATGCACTGTCAACTATGGGACCTTATGTGTGCCTTTACAAATCATGTCCAAAGGTGGAATCCAAGCAAGTTCTAGAAACAGCTCAAGGATGATTAATGGAAACAGGATGCATCTGAGCTCAATTTGATTCTCATAGCAAAAGGTCTGAATACTTATGAAAATAAGGTATTTCTGTTTTTTATTTTTAATACATTTGCAAAAATTTCTTAAAACCTCTTTTCACTTTTTCACTATGGGGTATTGTGTGTAGATTGAAGAAATTTTGTCATGTGTGCTCCCTCTCCGGCTTCTAGGTCACAAGGCTGCTCGTTATGGCGCACACCTGTCACTATCGTTACACGCATCAGCGCATAATGACACTCACCTGGATTCCATCACCTCCTTGATTACCTGCCCTATATACAGTATGTCACTCCCTTTGGTTCCTTCCCCAGGCGTCATTGTTTCTGTTTCAGTTTCATGTCTGTGCGTTGTTCATGTTTCTTGTTTAGTGCTACGTTTTTGTTTATTCACTTTCTTCCCCGTCTCCCAGCGCACATGTTTATATTTAAAACATTTTAGAATAAGGCTGTAACGTAAAAAAAATGTAGAAAAAGTCAAGGGGTCTGAATACTTTCCGAATGCACTGTAGAGATTACGGTCACAAGGCACATGCATGAACAGGTTATAGAGCAAACAACGCAATTATCACAACACATGTAATAAATGATGCCTTTTTCTCTGGCTTGGCTTCCCCAGTGATTTTACCCACGCACTACTACTGAAAACACAGGACTTGTGTATGCAGATTTGGTAGGTGCAATACAGACTCTCTTCTTGGTGATAAAATGTCAGAGAAATGGAGCAAAAATATGTTGCTTGATGAAAAGCGGAGACGAGAGAAACTGGAGGACAGACGAGAGGCGAAAAGAGATAAAGAGAAAGGAGGAGAGGATATACTGGAAGAGGAGGAAAAGAGGGGGAAAAAGGGAGTGGATGATAGATGCAGATAACAGAGGCATGAGGACATAAGACAGGAGGGGGAGAATAGAGATGAAAAGTAGAGGAGACCATGCAGTTGAAAAGCACTCTGACTCATGCTGGTAATCAAAGAGGACAGAGAGAGATTAATTCATAATCTCACACTTCAAACAGCTCGGACAGAGATTATTCTGATGGGTGCCAAGGAAGACAATTCACTTACAAGTTAAAGAAATTAACTGTACCATTTCAGATGCATTTTCGGTTGCATATCAAGCTAATTTCCAGATGCACAGAGATAGCTGCAGTTGCAAATCTGGAGACATTAGAGGAGATGAGTTTCTTTAAACTCCTCCTCTACTTCTGACCACCCCACTAGGGGAATATGCAAATTCAGCTTGTTACAGGAAAACTAGCAGAAAAAGAGAAATGGGATTAGGAATGGCACCCCTTGAAGCAATGAGCTGCACACAGATCCAACATCTCTCTTTTGTGATTGCACTTCAGACGAGATCTCTCAAGTACGAAAAAAATACACCAGCACGAACAGACTGATCTGAATAAGCGACGGAAAGATGTCAGATCCAGAGATTATACAAAGTATATATGAAACAATTTGAACAAACATCAAAGCGTACTGTAAGTGTAGAACAAACAAACAGGCGTTGGATTTAAACCACAAACATTGGAATGCCCCAAAAGAAACAACCACACAAACATCTACAGTAAACACTTTAACATGTACAATGGATTCAACAGCAGTACTTTAGTTCACTTTAGTATATTAGTATCATTTAGACTCTCCGTCTCGCATTCTGTTTTCACACTTACAAAAATTAAAGAGAGGAATTGTAATCAAATGCCGCATTATGTGGGAGAGAACCAAACCCCAAGGGCTTGTTGACGGGAAAACAAGATAACTGCAAACGTCTCTAAGGGTCAGTCACGGTACAGAGTATAATATAAACCTGGTAATTCATCAAACCAACACCAGACCCGAGAGAGAGGAAATCTAGCAGTATAATTCACTTATAATATAACCCATATACAGTGACAGTAAATAATAAGAACCCATTTCCATTTATCCTTGGGCAAACAAACACAAACAAACCGTTTAGAGACGTTCAAGCCATATTAAAGCATTTTACTAAGACTTGGGGGAATAAATGAGACTGCCTCATGATTTGGTGCGTTTAAGTGAAGCTAATTAAGGACTAGAGGACTGTTTTAAATCATGTGAACCTGGGAGCAGACTGTCACTTCAGAGCCTTTTCTCTGCAGGTGGCTTCTAAACACCGAGTGTTGTTGTTCCAAATTCCAGAGGACATCTTTACCGTATTAATATAGTAAAATGCCACACTGATTATCTTTCCTCACAATGACATGATGTACACCCAGTGTACAAAACATGATGCTCTTTCCATTATATAGACGGACCAGGTGAATCCAGGTGAAAGCTACGGTCCCTTATTGATGTCACTTGTTAAATCCACTTCAATCAGTGTAGATGAAGAGGAGGAGACCGGTTAAAGAATGATTTTTACGCCTTGAGACAAATTAGGCATTTATTGTGTATGAGTGCCATTCAGAGGGGTAATGGGCAAGACAAAATATTTCAGTGCCTTTGAACGGGGTATAGTAGTAAGTGCCAGGCGCACCGGTTTGTGTCAAGATCTGCAAAGCTACTGGGTTTTCCCACGCACAGCAGTTTCCCGTTTGTATCAAGAACGAATAAAGTTAAAATAAAGGTAAAAAAATAAAAAAATAAAAGAATGGTCCACCACCCAAAGTACATCCTGTCAACTTGACACAACTGTGGGAAGCATTGGAGTCAACATGGGCCAGCATTCCTGTGGAACGCTTTCGACACCTTGTAGAGTCCGTGCCCCGATTAATTGAAGAGGGTGTGAGGGTGGGGGGGGGGGGGGGTGCAACTCAATATAAGGAAGGTGTTCTTAATGTGTTGTACAATCGCACCAGCTTTTTTTTCTCAGCAGAAGGAAAATATTTATGTCGCTTTGGGATGATGGGGAACAGAAAAGCCACTCATGTAAATTGGTGTGGTACACCCAAAAGACGGCAATTGCTCCTTTCAGTGCAAAAATAGACAACTGCCCTTTTTTTCTAAACATATTGAGTGATAGTGGGAGCATTGTAGTGCCCATTGGGTCTCTCATTCACCACTAGAGCACAACCTGCTTCCAGTGAGCAGCACTTCACAGCCTCCTAAGAGGAAATTGTCTGTCATGGGGGCCTTGGTTCACTGTATTAGGGCTGGGCGATATGGCCAACATATCATATTGCAATACTTTTCAAATTTTTGCCGGTATAATGGAATTTTATGTATTTTATGTTTTCGAATAATACAAGTTCGACATTTGCTTAATGATTAGTGCATGTCCCTAGGGTGGCACATACATTGTGATTTCAATGGGTCTTCCTCCATCCTGATTGTTTTATATTGTATAATCAAACTTCAACCAAATATCATTTTCAGCATTCATCACTTTATGAATTTCCTGCACTCATTTGAGATCATTTCCACACTGCCATGTAGGGCTGCACAATATGGGCAAAAACATCTAAGCCTTGCTGATTTAGGCCTTCACCAGCACTGGTATCAGGCTGTATAAGCTAGCTACCTTTGCTCTGACTCAGTACATGTATTAGCAAGCTAGCCAGCTATCTAGCGGCTAATATGATTTATTTTAGCCACAACTTGCTAAGAAATGACAAACTAGCTGTTTGCAGACAGTAAGATAAACAAACTAATGGTGTCATTACGGAACGCTTGTGGTTTGATATTAAGAATCAAAGTAGAAAGCAGTAAAATTGGCATCAACATTTTGTTGCATCTGCTGCATTGACCATGCAGACTGAAGAGTGGACGTCGGCCAGTGGCCTTGTGGTCAAGTTGAGCAACAACACTCAAGTAGCGGAGTTAACTATAAAAACGGACGTTACACATAAAGAAGTGGCGGATTAACCAAAAATGTAAATAACGTCGTAGAAGGTAAAGTAAAAACCCAAACCGGTCCGTCCATCAATACCAGTATATAGTAAAATATGCTATACCCCCCAGCCCTACACTGTATGACCACTTCATGGTAGTGAATGGGCTACACAGTGAATGGTCCGTTGTATGAATAGGCCTGAGAACAGCTCACAGTGAACAATGTCCGCTGCAGACAGGTCAGGTGAATAAGGTCAAGCCACAGTGTGTCCTATGGTTACAATCAACACCCAGGAAGGCAGACTACAGGATCCGTCATCCAAGTGAAGATGACTCCGTCCCCTCTCGTCTGTCCTCCGTGGTTATCTGTCGGTCAAGGTGAACAGGTCAGGAGTGTTCTGCCTGCGTGCTTGCGCTGATGGAGGTCGTCATTGTTGATCGTCCAGTGGGGCCAGAAGATGTCTTGTCCCCAGGGGCTCATAAGACTCTGGGCTGATTCCCCCATCAATACATCTCTACCTTGGATACTCCACTCAGAGCATGATGAGGTGGAAGGGTTATAGCATGACGAGATGAGCGGGGTGAGCACACTCAACACCAGGAGAAAGAGACTGAAGAACACTGGCTACTTTAAAAAAAATCTAGACTGAAATTAGACGGGGTTTCTAATGAACCCCAAGGCAGCTGTGGTTTGTCTTCAAGAAGGGAGGATAATGGAACAGTGGTTGGTCAGCCCTGGCTTTGGCCCTGGCTTTGGCACAACCTCCTCAGAGTTACATAACAAACTTTTATATTTTGAAGTTTTACAGAGAACTCTAAAATGAATCATAAACCCTGCGAGTTCATCCATTTTTCATGCATGTTGTTTACTACGGAGCGGATTCCATTATTTAAATGTTTAAAGTTGCTGAAGCTGCTTATACCATCCCGCCTCCTACACATCCTCTGGGGTGCTGTGCTGTACTTCACTGTGGCTGACCCTGTGCCCCTTTCAAGTGGTGTGTGGTGTCTGAGGGTGGAGAGCAGAGCAAAGACACATTTCCATTAGAAAAGATAAACAGTCAAGTTCGGATCTATTCTATTTACAAAGCTAGAGATCTACAAACCAGCATAGCACAGACACATGATGTACCTGCCCCGCCATGTCTCCTCAGGCTCCATTCTGGGTCCTTTCTTCCTCTAGATTCATCCTCCAATTCCAGCGCACCCTGATCCACGTCTCCTCTCAAAAACCGTGTGACGGATCAGGGTGACACACACTTACACGCCTGACCTTAAAAAACAATCACTTTATTGCTCTAAGAGACGAAGGACTGAGCCGCAGGTGAAGCACTCCCCAATAGGGACTCAGTCGTCTGTCTGGTGAAAGATTCTGAAACTGTCCTCATATCATCCGATTATACTCACTAATAACTTCATAACCGAGTCCTCGTGTCTCATTATCTTCAAGCCAGCTACAGACAGGTAATTTCCCCCAGAACTCTCTCTCTAGCCAAATAAGGAATGTTTCATCTCCACTGAGCTTGTGAAAATCACAGAGAATGTCTATAACACAGTGAGAAATGGAGTTTATAAATGAGGACCCTTTCTGGCTAAACCAAACATGCATATGAGTGTGTGCACAGGCCGTGTGTGGATATTTTCATTTCTATTCCTATCTTCGCATTCCTGGACTCTTAGAAAAAATTGTTCTAATTTGATGATTTGCAGAGAGATAGGGTTCTATCAAGAGCTATTTTCATCTGAAGAACTCTTTTTGGAAAGGCAAAGGATTCTACCTAGAACCTTTAACATCATAAGAACCGTTCTTGGAAGAAAGGGTTCTTTGATGATTCTTTGGGAGGCAAGAAGGATTCTTTGGAAGTCAAGCAGAGTTCTACATAGTACCCCTCTAAATATGAATAAGCTTTTTGATTGTAATTATAAAATAAAAAAAGGAAAATAGTGCATGAGTATTAGTGTTTCCATCTGTGTTTAAACATTAACTTCAAGAGTTTGGGTAATCTGATTTCATAAAGTTGAAAAAAGATAGGTTTGAGAACGTCTAAAACTGTACGTGGGAATATTTTTGCATGTATCTAATAATACCTTAATCGTTTAACTTTTACAATACTTCTGTGATTTTATTGAGCAGAGAGTAGGATAATAGAAGGGAGTAAGAGCAGTGGTTCATTTGTAAATTGGACACGAGAGGGTGATGACCTGGGGAGTTCTGAGGTACCAGAAGAAAAAAAACATAATAATAAAGCATTTCATGCAACTCTTGTCATTTTACATGACTGGAGACTTTGTCAGACAATTTTTTAATACGGCACAAATGGACGAATTGTAGGCTACAATATGAGGAGGAAGTTATAGTCCTAAACATGCTTTCCAGTTTCACTGACTGACCCAATGATGCGCCGCTCAGTCGCTAGTGATGGCGGATATGCTCATGCCAAAAGCCTCTCTCTCTCTCTCTCTCTCTCTCTCTCTCTCTCTCTCTCTCTTTCTTTTGTAAAACAATATTTGGAAGTAGATCAAATATTTTGATAGCCTACAGCATAGTCTTCGCTTTTCAGCAGTAGCCATTTCCTTTTAAACCTGTGTTTTCCCAAGATTGTATTTAAAATATTGCGAAAGGCCTGTTTTGTCTGCATTATGTTTTTTCACCGACAGATTTTCCGGGCGTTCCCGAGTGTAGGTTATTCCTTGTTATTTGGCTACAATCCACAACTGGGCTATTTTTTAAAAGAAGCTATTGATCCTCTGTGACTAAAGTATAGGCATTCTCGTGGTGTAATAGGCTATTCTGAATGATTTCATTAACAGACAGCAGTAATTATATAATTTTGGCAAATGTATTTCAATTTATCAGGGGTGCTGCAGTTCCTTCAGAACCCTTCGCGCGGCTATGCTTCTCTAAGGAAATAAATGATTAAGGGCAACGCAGGAGAGTGGAGAATTGCAGGCTCATGTCTATCACAGCAGAGTGGGAGAGAGACAGGGCACTCCCATTAGGCAAGATTAGGTTGCCACCTACGGCGGCACTTGAATTTGAGGTGGTGCTGCTGCTAAATCTGACTCCCAGACAAAAAACATAAAAGATCCCGGTGAGCGGCCAAAATATATGAATGGATCTTTACGGGATATGCTAGTGCAGGCTGGGCCACATCAGGATAAGGAGGGGAATTTCCCAAGAGATGAGGGGCAACGAAAGTCTTCAGTGGCCCACTACAATAGGAGGATGGCGAACGGGGAGAGAGCGGAGAGACCAAGGCTTGTCTATTCCAAGCAAAACCATGCAGCCTTCTGTTTTTGCTGCAAACTTTTTCCACACAAGTGCAAATCTGTGCTGGTCAGGGATGGAATCAGGGACTGGAGGAATCAGTGCCACCTCCTCAGCTCGCATGAGAAGTCACATGACCACCTAGATAGTTTCTAGAGGTGGAATGAGCTGGAGATCAGGCTGGTGTCCAAGCAAACTCCGATGATTTGATTTCAGGACCATGGATAGCTACCAAGAGAAAACATTACTGACTGCAATGCAGCACCACAGCAGAGGAAAGAGGCCACTCTATGTGAAGACTAAATAAATAAATGCTGATGTTGGACAATCAAATTCGATATGTAAATAAATGCAATTTGTTAAGGCTGGGTCATTAACATAAATATTATTTTACAGTGCTCCAGCGAAACGAGGCCCGCCATGCATTTACAAAATCACTTGTTTCCAAAGCTCAAATGATCTTACTCTGTTTTACAGATCTACAGGAATATAACAATATATGTTAAATATGTTACATAAAAGTGTTATTTGTATTGTAATTGTAACAATGATGTGGTCATGCCATGTGTGATAACAGGTGGGATATTATTAATAAGGAACTCGTTTTCCTACTATAGGTAGTAGGTTGTATAGTGATAGCAACAATGTAACTCTCCAATGCAGGGGTTAAAGTAACATTCCCTTCTGCCTGGTAAGGGACCTCCTATATGTGCACACATCCACCAAACATGTTTATGGGCATAAACATAGAATTACATAGACGAAGATTTACTTCTTCATCTTCCAAAAAAATAAGTGGTAAGCCTACCTGTTTGACAGACACAATTATCCTATCCAAAGATGTCGGTATCGCCAAATACTCCAATACTGTCGCATGCACTGATTAAATACCTCCGTGTCTGGGAAGGGCTTGGTGTGTTTGGCTTAAACCAGGGCTCGAATTGAGTGAGGGTATCACATACCCTTTGTTAAAGAAAAGGGCAAAAAGGGTATGTATTGTTTGCTAGAAAAAAGCTCTGAAATGCCCGCGAAAGACGTGACTCCGATGCATATGGGGATATATTGATTCCCCACTATGACAATCTGAAGCCAAACTGTAGCCTATAATATTCCGAGGAGATAAAACGTCACTTTGCAATTCTGTCCCTATTAATTGAGCTTTTCTCTTTCTGAAAAGAGAATATGTTTGTTAAAACCCAGGCAGCTTTTAGGGATGCACTTATATTGTTGCGTTATACAACGGACGAGTAGCCAGCAGTTGAAGCGTACAGTTTTCTGCGTCAGTAGAACCTCTGACTGGGTGGAAAGGTAGCTTTTGAAAGTACCATGCTTAGATTCATAAGGATGTCTAAGACTTAATTATTTTTGTCTCGCCTTGGGTGGCAGAACGTGCAGGACCGGCCTTGAAGATAGATCATAGAAAGTTAATCTCATTCTAGTTATGTGAGAGATACTGGCGCGCTTCTCACACAGCCACGGCCGTGCGTTGGTCTCAAACATAGGTTACAATGTTGCACAAACCATAAACCCGGACCGGCCCAACCCAAATCAACTCTTAGAATATTAGGCCCAGTCTGAAAATCTACTTTTTCACATTACGTTTTTTTGGGGGGGAAGCAGAATTGTCGAAGAGTCTATTTGAATTAACTTTGATAGCTTTTATTTTAATTTATACATGGGAAAAAGTGAATTATTTTTCATGCCATGAGAGGTACAGGATCCGAGGTTCCGGAACAAAACAGTTCAAAACGGACAGGTCCAGGATCCTGTTCCGGGCTCAAATGAACCATTGAGTAAGAGTGTATTTCCGTGTATTGTATGGTAAACCAAACCAAACCATTTTTATCATATTTCTCTGCATGCTCTATTGGATATTGATTTTCAGATTTCTTTGTTTCAATATTTGTGTTTTTGCACGTACAATGATGCCTTCATTAATCTTACGCAACACAAAGATAAATAACATACATCTTTCTAAACTAATCTAATAAATTAGTAGTTTGGCTTATTGCAACCGTCACTGAGATCATTATTCTATTTTAGATGATTTGGTAGTCTAGGTTACTCAATCATCACTATCCTAGCAGTCATTCTGAATGCAGGTTGCAGGTGATTAAAAGTTCAAATTGTTCGATAAGAACAAAGATAAAATGATTCTCAGTAGAACCCTCCATAGAGGAACCGAAGAACCCTATATGGTTCTACTTAGCACCTTTTTTTTCTAAGAGTGTACTGTATCTTTAGGCCTTTCAGTGTTTGTGTTTTTTGTTGTGCAGTCTAATCTCTTTAGGCCTCCACATCATGTTTGTATGTAGGCTACGAGCAATCTCCTCCGAGAGTTGTTATTGTGTTTCTGTATGTTTCTCTGTTTTTCTCCACAGTGAGTTATTAGTTTGAGCTTTTGAGCCCATCTTCCCCTGAAGGCCTTCCCGTACAGTGTGTATGTCGGATTCAGTCTTTACCGTTATTACTGTGCAATGTTACCAAATTAAAATCTTGATATCAACCTGGCCAGATAGTACGATTTGCTTCAGTTCTGTCGTCACATTCTGCGATTGGCTTGTGAGGCTATGTCAGCCGACGGGCCGAACTCTTCCCAAATCCAGGAGAATCATATTACTCTGGGCACCGGCTAATGGTACTGGCTAATGATACTGGATTTCCAGCTCTTCCCAAATCAAGCAGAATCATATTACTCTGGGTTCGGCTAAGAAGTGGAAGTGGACTCGGGCCGAGTCCCCTTCAGCTTATCCGGGCAGATTAACTTTTTCAGGAGTAAGGCCATTTGATGTGTTTATTCGGCAGGTGATGAAAAACCAAAATGTGATGTTTCACCTCCAAATCATTGAATTTACTAGGTCATTAAAAGCTGACATTTTTGACAGTCTTTGCGGTCCTATATCTATAAGAGATGGTCCCTAATTTAGAGAATCTCCGATTGTCATGGCGTGATTTCTTTCACCTGTCCTTGTGCTTGTCTCCACCCCCCTCCAGGTGTCGCCCATCTTCCCCATTATCCCCTGTGTGTTTATACCTGTGTTTTCTGTCTGTCTGTTGCCAGTTCGTCTTCTTTGTTCAAGCCTACCAGCGGTTTGTCTCAGCTCCTGTTTTTCCCTAGTCTCTCTTTTTCTCTTTCTCCTGGTTTTTGACCTTTGCCTGTCCTGACCCTGTACCCGCCCGCCTGACCACTGCCTGTCTCTGAGCCGCCTGCCGTCCTGTACCTTTGCTCCACCTCTGGATTACCGACCTCTGCCTGACCCTGAGCCTGCCTGCCGTCCTGTACCTTGGCCTCTGCTCTGGATTATCGACTTTGCCTGCCTTGACCTGTTGTTTGTCTGCCCCGTGGTTACAATAGACATTGTTACTTCACACGGTCTGCACTTGGGTTTTAACTTCATTCCTGATACCGAATCTATAAATGCTTTTGCTTTTACTACAGGCTATGGCCGTGTTGTTTGTAGTTTGCAGTCCACCCAATTGAAAAGTGCACATTCACTTCCATATCATTTGTTCTAGGCAACCAGCATGTACGATAAACATGCAATAATAACACAGGATACCCTGACAAAATGTCACTGCTGTTCAAATTTTGGGATGTAGGAGTCTTGGTGGGAACAGTGTCTTTGTTCTCCATAGGTTCTCTCCCTCAATACTCCATGGCAGTGAAGAGAGTTTCGGCAAGGAATTTACGACCTGTCGTTAAGTCATAAAACTGTGGAGAGAGAGAAAGAGAAACCTGTCCAACCAAAACCATAGAGACCCAGACAACCTGAGTCTATGCCTTCACTATGGTGAATCACTAAAGCAATACAGAAATACACTACAGAAAAAGAAGGAACAGTATGTCAGAAATCAGCTCAATGTCATTGAAGAATCCATAGACTCTAACCACTTCTGGGAAAATTGGAAAACACTAAACAAACAACAACTCAAAGAATGATCTATCCAAAATGGAGATGTAAACTACTTCTCCAAACGTTTTGGCTCTATAACAAAGAACAAACAGCAAAAACATATATATGATCAAATACAAATCTTAGAATCAACTATTAAAGCCTACCAGAACCCACTGGATTCTCCAATTACATTGAATGAACTACAGGACAAAATAAAAACCCTCCAACCCAAAAAGGCCTGTGGTGTTGATGGTATCTTCAATTAAATGATCAAATATACAGACAACAAATTCCAATTATTCCAATTATCGATAAATTCCAATTATCGTACAACAGACCACGTATTCACCAAGCACACCCTAAATGACAAACAAACAAACCAAAACAAAGGCAAAGTATTCTCATGCTTTGTTGATTTAAAAAAAAGCCTTTGACTCAATTTGGCATGAGGGTCTGCTATACAAATTGATGGAAGGTGGTGTTGGGGGAAAAGCATACGACACTATAAATCCATGTACACAAACAACAAGTGTGCGGTTAAAATTGGCAAAAAAACACATTTCTTCCCACAGGGCCGTGGGGTGAGACAGGGATGCAGCTTAAGCCCCATCCTCTTCAACATATATGTCAACGAATTGGCGAGGGCACTAGAACAGTCTGCAGCACCCGGCCTCACCCTACTAGAATCTGAAGTCAAATGTCTACTGTTTGCTGATGATCTGGTGCTTTTGTCACCAACCAAGGAGGGCCTACAGCAGCACCTAGATCTTCTGCACAGATTTTGCCAGACCTGGGCCCTGACAGTAAATCTCAGTAAGACCAAAATAATGGTGTTCCAAAAAAGGTCCAGTCGCCAGGACCACAAACACAAATTCAATCTAGACACCGTTGCCCAAGAACACACAAAAAACTATACATACCTTGGCCTAAACATCAGCGCCACAGGTAACTTCCACAAAGCTGTGAACGATCTCAGAGACAAAGCAAGAAGGGCCTTCTATGCCATCAAAAGGACATACCAATTAGGATCTGGCTAAAAATACTTAATCAGTTACAGAACCCATTTCCCTTTATGGTTGTGAGGTCTGTGGTCCACTCACCAACCAATAATTCACAAAATGGGACAAACACCAAAGTTAGACTCTGCATGCAGAATTCTGCAAAATTATCCTCTGTGTACAACGTAAAACACCAAATAATGCAAGCAGAGCAGAATTAGACAGATACCCATTAATTATCAAAATCCAGGCAAAAGCTGTTCAATTCTACAACCACCTAAAAGGAAGCGATTCCCTAACCTTCCATAACAAAGCCATCACCTACAGAGAGATGAACCTGGAGAAGAGTCCCCTAAGCAAGCTGGTCCTGGGGCTCTGTTCCCAAACACAAACAGACCCAACAGAGCCCCAATTAGACCCAACCAAATCATGAGGAAAAATATATATAATTACTTGACACATTGGAAAGAATTAACAAAAAAGAAACTGGCCCTAAACAGAGATGACACAGTGACACAGCAGAACACCTTTACCACTGTGACCGACCCAAACTTAAAAAAGAAAGCTTTGACTATGCACAGACTCTGTGAGCAGAGCATTGCTATTGAGAAAGGCCACCGTAGGCAGACCTGGCTCTCAAGAGAAGACAGACTATGTGCACACTTCCCACCAAATGAGGTGGAAACTGAGCTGCACTTCCTAACCTCCTGCCAAAAGTATGACCATATTAGCGACACATATTTCCCTCAGATTACACAGATCCACAAGGAATTCGAAAACAAACTCGATTTTGATAAACTCCCATATCTATTGGGTGAAATACCACAGTGTGCAAATCACAGCAGCAAGATTTGTGACCTGTTGTCACAAGAAAAGGGAAACCAGTGAAGAACAAACACCATTGTAAATACAACCCATTTTTATGTTTATTTATTTTCCCTTTTGTACTTTAACCTCTCTTGGGTAGGGGGCAGTATTTTCACGTCCGGATGAAAGCGTGCCCAAAGTAAACTGCCTGTTACTCAGGCCCAGAAGCTAGGATATGCATTTAATTGGTAGATTTAGATAGAAAACACTCTAACGTTTCTAAAACTGTTAACTTCTTATGGCTCCCGGGGCAGTATTGAGTAGCTTGGATGAAAGGTGCCCAGAGTAAACGGCCTGCTCCTCAGTCCCAGTTACTAATATATGCATATTATTATTAGTATTGGATAGAAAACACTCTGAAGTTTCTAAAACTGTTTGAATGATGTATGTGAGTATAACATAACTCATATGGCAGGCAGAAACCTGAGGAGAAATCCAAACAGGAAGGAGAGATCTGAGGTTGGTAGGTTTTCAACACAGTTCCCATTGAAATCCCCTTGAGATATGAATGAAGTTGCACCTCCTAGGGCTTCCACTAGATGTCAACCGTCTATAGAAATTTGAATGAGGGTTCTACTGTGTTGTGGGACTGAATAGGAACAGAATGAACAGGTGTCTAGCAGTCAGACATTTTCTGGTCAGGCGCATTCCACATGATATCCACTTGCGTTCCGTTCCTCCTCAAGACACAAAGGAATTCTCCAGTTGGAACTTTATCGAAGATGTTTGATAAAAACATCCTAATGATTGATTCTGTACTTAGTTTGAAATGTTTCTTCGACCTGTAATATAACTTTTTGAAGTTTTTGTCCGAAGTAACGCTCGACCAGAACGAGCGTTTGGATATGTATACCAAACGCCTAACAAAAGGAGGTATTTGGACATAAATAACGGACATTATCGAACAAAACAAACATTTATTGTGGACCTGGGATTCCTGGGAGTGCATTCTGATGAAGATCATCAAAGGTAAGGGAACATTTATCATGTCATTTCTGGTTTCTGTTGACTCC
Source organism: Salvelinus alpinus (assembly GCF_045679555.1). Taxonomy (NCBI): domain Eukaryota; kingdom Metazoa; phylum Chordata; class Actinopteri; order Salmoniformes; family Salmonidae; genus Salvelinus; species Salvelinus alpinus. The sequence continues at coordinate 44,417,989 of NC_092090.1, forward strand.
AACATGGCGGCTAATTTGACTATTGTTCTAGGCGCCTTCTCAGATTATTGCACGGTTTACTTTTTCCGTAAAGTTTTTTTGAAATCTGACACAGCGATTTTATTAAGGAGAGGTATATCTATAATTCCATGTGTATAACTTGTATTATCATCTACATTTATGATGAGTATTTCTGTTGAATCGATGTGGCTATGCAAAATCACTGGATGTTTTTGGAACTAGTGAATGTAACGCGCCAATGTAAACTCAGATTTTTTTATATAAATATGAACTTTATCAAACAAAACATACATGTATTGTGTAACATGAAGTCCTATGAGTGTCATCTGATGAAGATCATCAAAGGTTAGTGATTCATTTTATCTCTATTTGTGCTTTTTGTGACTCCTATCTTTGGCTGGAAAAATGGCTGTGCTTATTGTGGTTTGGTGTGACCTAACATTTACATTTAAGTCATTTAGCAGACGCTCTTATCCAGAGCGACTTACAAATTGGAAAGTTTATACATATTCATCCTGGTCCCCCCGTGGGGAATGAACCCACAACCCTGGCATTGCAAGCGCCATGCTCTACCAACTGAGCCACACGGGACCACCTAACATAATCGTTTGTGGTGCTTTCGCTGAAAAGCATATTTGAAATCGGACACTTTGGTGGGATTAACAACAAGATTACCTTTGAAATGGTATAACACACATGTCTGAGGAATTTTAATTATGAGATTTCTGTTGTTTTGAATTTGGCGCCCTGCACTTTCCCTGGCTGTTGTCATATCATCCCGTTAACAGGATTGCAGCCCAAAGAAGTTAAAATGTCTGTGAGTATAACAGAACTGATATGGCAGGCAAAACCCCGAGGACAAATCATCCCAAAAAAATAATAATTCAGCCTTCCACTGTTTCCAGTGGCTTTCATGTTTATTACGAGGCAAAGTCCTCCCAGATTGCAGTTCCTCGGGCTTCCACTAGATGTCAACAGTCTTTAGAAAGAGTTTCAGGCTGGTTTTTGGAAAAATGAGCTAGAAGTTATAGTTTTTCTAAGTGGCTCCCGTTTTGGCTATAGTGTTTCCATGCGCGTGGGTGAAAGCTCGTTCTTTGTTATTTATCTCCGGTAATGAACACACTATTCTCCGTCATAAATTTTACAGTTTATTTACGTATTAGGGTACCTGAGGTTTGATTATAAACGTTGTTTGACTTGTTTGGATAAGTTTATTGGTAACGTTTGGGATTCATTTTGTATGGATTTTGAAGGAGGGAAATCGGTGGATTATTGAATGAAGCGCGCCAGCAAAACTGAGTTTTTATGGATTTAAAGAAGGACTTTATCGAACAAAAGGACCATTTGTGATGTAACTGGGACCTTTTGGAGTGCCAACAGAAGAAGATCTTCAAAGGTAAGGCATTTATTATATCGCTATTTCTGACTTTCGTGTTGCACCTGCCTGGTTGAAAAATGTTTTTCATGTTTTTGTATGCGGGGCGCTGTCCTCAGATAATCGCATGGTTGGCTTTCGCCATAAAGCCTTTTTGAAATCTGACACAGCGGCTGGAGTAACAAGTTAAGCTTTATTTTGATGTATAATACTTGTATTTTCATGAATGTTAACTATTTATTTTTCTGTAATTTGAAATTCGCACTCTGCAATTTCACCAGATGTTGGGCGGTAGCGGACGGTTGGACGGTAGCGTCCCACCTGCCCGTAAGAAGTTAACCATTTGTACATCGTTACAACACTGTATGTAGACATAATATGACATTTGTAATGTCTTTATTCTTTTGGAACTTCTATGACTGTAATGTTACTGTTCATTTTTATTGTTTATTTCACTTTTGTATATTATCTACTTCACTTGCTTTGGCAATGTTAACATATGTTTCCCATGCACCTAAAAGTTGGGTGCGATCCGCCAACCAAATCCGAAAGAAGAAGAAGCAGTAGGTGGTGGCAGTACACAAATAGTTGTAGTCTACCATAAAACATTAAAGAAGAAGAAGCAGAAATTCCAGATAAAACTTGGATTGGAATCTGTTCTTCACAGGCAGCAATAGATCTCTGCGTTCAGGCAGCCTGCTAGAGCGCATCCATCAACATTCCATGTGGCAGTTGGGACAGAGCGCCTGGTAAACCACACAAGAACACAGCTGAAAAACATTATTTATTTATTTTTACTGCTAAGTGGTAAGCCCCGTTCTCCTGCATTCTTGTTTTACTTTTGTAAGCAAAGCGACGGTTTGTTGCTGAGAAGAACGACAAGGAAAGATTTGCTAGCTAGCTAGCTAGCTACTATAGCTATACATTTTGCCTATCCTTGCTCCGACCCAAACACTCATTCTGATGTTACACCTCTCAAACCCCTTTTTCAATTATTGATCATCTTTTTTTGCAGGAATCTTCTAGCTTGGATGGAAGGATGGAGGAGGGAACAAAAATAAGGAGCACAGTAGCTATCCAGCCTGCTAACTAAGAAATGTAAATGTTTTGTGGTCCATCTCTCTTCATCTGCCTGCCAGATTGCTGAGGGGCAACATAGTCAATGTACTTGCTAGACGAAGTCTAACTTACTGAAGACCTTGGGTAATGGTTAATCATGATTCGTCACTGTCTTTACAGTTCCCGAAACATGTCAATGACGTGAAGCCTGGCCTCTACAGCAGTGCTTGGCCACCCACTCAGTTACCACTGATCTATTCTACCACATCCCAGCGAAAGGAGAGAGCAGAACCTGTTTTTTATGTTATTGTTGGACATAAAAAAACATAAACATAAAAGTGATTTTAATTTTGGAAATCTGTTCCGAAGTATTCCCACGCATAATAGAGAGATATACAGTATGTGGATGTATACAAATGTAAGCCAGGTTTGAAATTATTCTGTTTTAGTTAAATATTTGATCCTTTTGGGCTTCTTGTGGTCAATTTGCAGATTACAAATTATTCGTAATTATGTTCCGGCCCCCTGACCATCCGCTCAAGAAAGAAATCGGCCCGCGGATGCATCTAGTTGATGATCCCTGCCATAGGAGAACCATTTGAAGAACCCTTTGGTTCCAGGTAGAACTCTTTCCACAGAGGCTTCTACATGGATCCCAAAATGTTTCTACCTGGAACCCAAAAGGGTTCTCCTATGTGGGACAGCTGAAGAACCCTTTTGGAACCCTTTTTTCTAAGAGTGTAGTGCAAGTGGATCCAATGGAAATAGCATCGTTTCTAATAATATAAGATTGTAAAGCAAATCAAATCCTTCTTTAACTCGCCTTTTTTTTTTTCAGGTGCAAAACCCTTGTGTCCAGATTCAACAGACACCTCCCTTGGTATCATGTAAAGTTTCTCCCATTTCTCTCTTACTCGTTCTCCCTGTCGCTCACTCAAACACGTATGCAGTTGCAGAGGAGAGGTATTACACCCATGACTAACACTGTTTGTTGCAGGAATGATATGACAGACACAACTTTTGAACAATATAATATTCTGTCTCTTCATTGCCTCTCTACACATACTTACATTTTTCGATTTAACTTTCTTTTTTTACAACATGTATTAGGAATAAGCTAAACTTGACCATTTAGAGAGGAGTTCGACATTTTCATTATCCAACCGTCTAATTTTGATATCCTCTTTCTTCAAATGTTTCAGATTGATAACCATTGAATTAATGTCCCACTTCAATATGAAGGGACAGAGGAGAAAACACGCCTTTGCTACCACTTTTAGTAGATTCCGACTGTTAAATATATTTTACTGTGCGTTAGTCTTATGTCCTGCAAGCATAATTTTTATGCTTACAGTAAGTGTCATAAAACGCAAGAAAACTCAGGAGGTTGATTTGTTGCTGGCCCTCTGGAAAGCCCCGAAATATGCCCGTGTTGGAGAAGGACGCAAAGTATGTACATGAGCAAGTGACTCTTTTTTAAAGACATCTCTAAGCTATAACTGCCACAAAATTATTCAACTAGTACCACGGAAATAGTTTTTAGCCAGCTGAGTCCACGTTTCTTCAAGAATGTCCTTTTTTAGTTTGTTTATAAAATCTCAAATTAATAAGGTTGTAATGCGCTGATTCTTTTCACTGCAGATCTAACCCTTCACACAACTCTTCAAGAGGGCCACTACGCTCCAGAACACCTTCTGTGCTCAGAGGTCCTTGATGAGGATCTACCCCATCATACCCATCATACCACTCTTAACTCCCAAATATTATATACTCCCAGTATTTCTATGCATGTAATTTATGTGGGTGAATTATGAAACAATTACTGTATGCAGATGCCATTGCTTGATCTATTTTAAATGTAATAATATGTTGCAGATTAACTTTAATTGCTGACTATGGAAAACAAATAGAAATGGAATGAACAATGTTTTTAATATCCAACTTCATCCTCTGCAATACTTTTGACAGTAAAGGTGCTATCTAGAACCTAAAAGTGTTATTTGGTTGTCCCATAGGAGAAGTCCTTTGAAATGGGTTTTACCTTGAACCAAAAGGGGTTCTACCTGGAACAAAAAGGGTTCTTCTATGGGGACAGCTGAAGAATTCCTTTGGAACCCTTTTGGAACCCGTCTTAACTATGACCAGTAGGCTACATTATAGCACATAATAATGGTCAGAATTACCAGTTTGGGACCAGAATAAGACGTCATAAAAAGACGTCACGCTAACGTCTATTCAACCAGGTTTTTCCCACTGGGTTGGAAGAGATTTCCAAAATTATAATCACTTCGAGCTGATTTGCTGGTGTTTTTATAGTCTTTTATGTCCCTCCCCCACAAAAATGTAAACCTTGTTATTTTTTTCTCCGAAAAATAATAAAAACGAATAAAATAAATTCTGCCAGTTGGGGAACTGAAATAAAGGCTCAACATTTCTGACACAAGAACTTTGTTGGAACCTACGACCACGCGTAATCGAATCCCCGAGCTGACAAGGTAAAAATCTGTTGTTCTGCCCCTGAACAAGGCAGTTAACCCACTGTGTTCCTAGGCCGTCATTGAAAATAAGAATTTGTTCTTAACTAACTTGCCTAGTTAAAACCTCTTGAAGCTAGGGGGCAGAATTTTTATGTTTGGAAAAATAACGTTCCCAATGTAAGCTGCCTATTTCTCAGGTCCAGATACTAGAATATGCATATAATTGACAGAGTAGGATAGAAAACACTCTAAATTTCCAAAACTGTCCAAATATTGTCTGTGAGTATAACAGAACTGATTTTTGCAGGCAAAAATCTGAGGAAATCCAACCCGGAAGTGACTCTTATTTTGAAAAATCACTGTTCCATTGCCTGCCTTTCGTCCATTTAAAGGGATATCAACCAGATTCCTTTTCCAATGGCTTCCTCAAGGTGTGAACAGTCTTTAGGCATAGTTTCAAGCTTTTATTCTGAACAATGAGCGAGATTTATCAAAACGCGTCAGTGGATAGACGGATGTCCTTACATTAGTTCATGCGCTCGACACTGGTTGCTCGACATTTTCTTTCTCTCCAGTATTGAATAGTTTACAGTCCGGTTGAAATATTATTGATTATTGATGTTAAAAACAACCTGAGAATTGATTATTAAAAACGTTTGACATGTTTGTACGACCTTTACGGATACTATTTGGAATTTTCGTCAAGCCTTGATGACCTGCCTAAGGCTTTGGAATACTGAACATAACGCGCCAAACAAATGGAGGTTTTTTGATATAAAAATAATCTTTATTGAACAAAAGGAACATTTATTGTGTAACTGGGAGTCTCGTGAGTGCAAACATCCGAAGATCATCAAAGGTAAGCGATTAATTTTATTGCTTTTCTGGCTTTCGTGACCAATATACATTGCTGCTAGGTGTTCTTAATGTTTTGTCTAGTGATCGATAAACTCACACAAACGCTTGGATTGCTTTCGCTGTAAAGCATATTTCCAAAATCTGACACGACAGGTGGATTAACAACAAGCTAAGCTGTGTTTTGCTATATTGCACTTCTGATTTCATGAATATAAATATTTTTAGCATTTTGTTTTTAATTTGGCGCTCTGCAATTCAGCGGTTGTTTACGAAAATGATCCTGCTAAAGGGATCCGTGCGTCAAGAAGTTAAATAAAGGTTATAAAAAATACAAAAAAATAAATGGTAGTTATTCGGCAGACCTAGACCCTGTTACACTGAACGAGTCAAGACGTCCGACAATCGTTTACGACCTAAGAATTTTCCCACAACGTGGAAATTTAGTCTGGGATGGCAAAATCGTGGCATAAGATGGCTAACATCTTACAGTCTGTACGGGCATTTAACCTGAGTACACTACACTCCACACTACAGCCTAGTGATCCCTGTTATGATGGGCCTGATCAGGAGCAGGAGCAGCCTGTGATGTCAGAGGGCTGTGTTCCGCTGGCTGTTTGACGAGCCCCCTGGCACATGGAGTTCTGCCCTCCTCTCCTCTTCTCCTTCCAGACCCAGACTCCATAATACTGCAGCCTGCTGCTGCTCCAACTCCACTAATTGAGGAGAACTCTACCTGCCCGAATGCATAGTGACAACTTTAAAGTTTGGTGGAAGAGGAGGAGGGAGAGTAATCTACTCCTTTCTCTCCTTCTCCAGAGTCTCACCAGGTGCTCAGCAGGGACCAGAGAGCTCCACGTCTGCGTTCTTGGCTCGTATAAGGAACATTTAGTGCATTTAGGATTAATAATCAATTTGAGGTTATATATGCACCGTTCTTGTGCTCTAGGGCTGAGCGGTTGCGATGGGAATAGTTGACAACCCAAACCGACTATTTTTATCCTAATAAAGGTTGTCGTAACCTACACTATATATACCAAAGTATGTGGCCACCCCTTCAAATTAGTGGATTCGCCTATTTCATCCACACCGGTTGCTGACAGGTGTATAAAATCGAGCACACAGCCATGTAATCTCCATAGAAAAAAAGATTGGCAGTAGAATGGCCTTACTGAAGAGCTGACGGTGCCACGTGACATTTAACATGGCACCGTTCTAGGAGTGCACTGACCCGGTCAACTGTGGGTGAAGTGACAACGTCTAGGAGCAACAACGGCTCAGCCACTAAGTGGTAGGCCACACAAGCTCACAGAATGGGACCGCCGAGTGCTGAAGCGCGCAGCGCGTAAAAATCATCTGTCATCGATTGAAACACTTACTACTGAGTTCCAATCTGCCTCTGGAAGCAACGTCAGCACAAGAACTGTTCAGCGGGAGCTTCATGAAATGGGTTTCCATGGCTGAGCAGCCACCAGCCTAAGATCACCATGTGCAATGGCAAGCTTCGGCTGGAGTGGTGTTAAGCTCACCACCATTGGACTCTGGAGCAGTGGAAATGCGTTCTCTGGAGTGACGAATCACGCTTCACCATCTGGCAGTCCGATGGACAGATCTGGGTTTGGAGCATGCCAGGAGAACGCTACCTGCCCGAATGCATAGTGACAACTTTAAAGTTTGGTGGAGGAGGAACAATAGTCTTGGGCTGTTTTTCATAGTTTGGGCTAGGCCCCTTAGTTCCAGTGAAGGGAAATCTTAACGCTACAGCATAAAATTACATTCTAGACGATTCTGTGCTTCCAACATTGTGGAAACTGTTTGGGGAAGGCCCTTTCCTGTTTCAGCATGACAATGCCCCCGTGCACAAAGCGAGGTCCATACAGAAATGACTTGTTGAGATCGGTGTGGAAGAACTTGACTGGCCAGCACAAAGCCCTGACCGCAACCCCATCTAACACCTTTGGGATGAATTGGAACGCCGACTGTGAGCCAGACCTAATTGCCCAACATCAGTGCACAACCTCACTAATGCTCATGGCTGAATAGAAGCAAGTCCTCGCTGAAATGTTCCAACATCTAGTGGAAAGTCTACCCAGAAGAGTGGAGGCTGTTATAGCAGCAAAGGGGGGACCAACTCCATATTAATGCCCATGATTTTGTAATGAGATGTTTGACTAGCAAGTGTCCACATACTTTTGTTCAGGTAGTGTATGAAGAGGTAGAAGAGAGAAAATTGACAGCCAGAAACAGTAAAATAATAACAGGCAGATTTAGACTGGTATGTTGACAAGCTAAAGTGCCAGTGTATGGAGGAATCGTGCAAGGACACAGGTGCATCAAATGCCCTCTCATAGAGATGGCTTACTCACGCTGACTGACTGCATGTAGAGACTTATTGACAAAAGATTGAGAGTAAACCAAGTCACACACACACACAGAGAGATTCACAGAAAAGCACAAACAAACTTCCTTTGGGGGAAAAGCCTACACTCCGTCCCACGACTGTTTCAATAGCGTATATTTTGAGCTCTGAAAACACAGGGTGCTGTTTTGAAGGGAACACAAATAGAAGGAAATATCCAGAAGCCTCGTGGGGTCCTTCCTACCTGCCTGCCTAGCCATGCCTCCGTGATGTGATGTGTGTGCCTCGTCTTCTATCAGATCGCTCACGCTGTGTCTTTGATGCTGAATGACGCGGAGCGACCATTAGTGACTGCTATTGACATGGAGAGGTCACGCGCTAATGTAGACCCAGCGCAGACGCTCCATTACTCATGGCCTTCCAGGCCAGCGAGGATGCGACTGCACCGACGTGGGGCTCTGGCTCTCTCAGACAAACGATCAGATGGCACGGCCATTGTTCTGCACTGGCCCATTGCTTCCCACCTCCTTGGCTGGGGAGACACGCTGCTCATTAGGCCCGGACAGAAATGGAAAGGAGTTGCAAAAACAGCCGCATTTGTCTACTGACAGCCTCGAATATTAAAACGCTGGAATGGCTGGCCGGCAACTCCCTTCCTGGAGAATATTGTCGAGTCGAGGAGAGTGGAGGTGTGTAGAGGAGGTGAGAGGGGGAGAGAGGAGCGTGGCATCTCTGAAAGGTCACTAGCTGCCTCCTATCCCTTCGTTTGTCTCTTTGATTAAGTCTGGCAATTAGGCAACTGTGCTGCTTGGCGCTGAGATTCAGCCGGCAGATTGTAAATAAACTAATCAGAGAGCAGGCAGATACAGCGCTGAGGAGAGAGAGAGAGAAAAACACTCAGACACCCCGCCAAAGTTTGACTGGAGACAGATTGACGAGGCGATCGATGATTGGAGGGTGTATCAGAAAAGGAGAGAGCAGGATGAAAGACTGATGTGTCTGGCGAGGCAACTCAGCAAGGAGGAAGATGAGAGAGAAGAGAGAGAAGAGAGAGAAGAGAGAGAAGAGAGAGAAGAGAGTGAAGGTTGAGGATGAGCAGAAACTAAGAAGGCAGAGAGGAATGGGGAGCCAACAGAGGAAAATATGAAATAACAAGAGAGCTGCAGACAACTACCAGGGAGAGCTAGACGGTAGAAGTGGACTGAGAGAAGTGAAGTACTACAGTAATAGAAGAGAGGAGAGGAGGAACTAAGGCAGAAAGAAGGGTGGATAAGAAGACTCAGATTAACAGAAAAGTGTAGGAGGACAGAGAGAGCGAAAGAGAGAGAAGGATACAGCATGGCAAACATTGAGCTGCCTGGGAATTTGGCAGTGTGACACATGGGAGATGGGAGGGTGCCTCACTTGGACGGCCTTCTGATAGTTTACATTTCTGTTTCGACAAAAACCACGCCACCTTCTGATAATTAATCCACCAGAGGATTACTGTCATTCTGGCTGCGCTCTGCCCACTGCTGTACCACACACACACACACACACACACACACACACACACACACACACACACACACACACACACACACACACACACACACACACACACACACACACACACACACACACACACACACACACACACACACACACACACACACACACACGTACGTGTATTTTTGTCAAGCAAAACTTATTGTACTATGCTTACAACTACGCAGTACTACGCTAACAGGCTGACTACACCACCCGCGTCGCGTGCGCGAACGTTGCAAAATAAATTTAGAAATCTGTGTTATTCAATTATTGCACCCACACTGCTCGCGCGCGTCTGCATTGCCGAGGGCTAAAATAGAATTTCTGACACAGATCGCGCTGCAAGTCCTGCCTCTCCCATCTCATTTACACATTTATTTTAGGTCATAACTAAACCAATTTCTGTAGGATATATATACAATGTTCTGCCATATATGAACGAATGTATATACAATATTTATAGACATATTTAATGAAAAGAATCAAGCACTACGCTTGCAGCCTTAGCATTATATTATTATGTCTGCCTGTATTTATAGCCATACATGAAACACAATGACATACGGAATGTTGTTTCACATTCCTTAAAAACAGACTGAGAAATACACAACATTGTTTCAGATTTTTTTTATAACAATCAGGCAATAGGCTATAGCTCAATTCACAGATTCCCCGGGAAACTCAAGGTATTGTAGCCTCACACGGATGAAAGAGCTTTCACCATGAAATATAACACTTGCTTTGCACACACACACACACGCACGCACGCACACCACACACGCACACACGAACACACACCCACTCACGCGCTCACAGACATTCCATCAAATGCCACAACTGGCAAAGAAATGCAGTGACACATTCCTAATTTGTGAAGGCATGCTAGATTCAGGGACAGAGAGTAGGAGAGGAGGGGGGGGGGGTAGCACTCAGCAACTCATCTGTTCTTTTATTCCAACAGTTATCTTCTTCATCCAAATCCAGAACTTAGTCATGGAGAGACGGGCTGGGTCAATGATGGTCATGGCCACAGCAGACGGGCCAGAGCGGAGCGGAGCTTTGACTAAACGCTGTGTGATCTCTCAGTCAGAACCGTTGATCGCCCCCGCCACTCGCAGTTACACACACTGTGGTGACAAGTGACAGTGACAGCCATGTCCGCTCCTACTGCGGTGGCCGCACGCCTGGCGGGGGGGAGCGTAGTCACGGCAACAAGATGACGGACAGGGCCTCATCGTGTGTGTGTGTGTGTGTGTGGTCTTCTGTCTAAGGTGACCATTTGCATATACAGTATGCACATGCCATGATTATGCACATGGGAGGACATATATTTAGTGGCATGTCCCTCTCTCAATCTTCAGCACCTAATTACGATTCGTAAACTATGCACTGTTCACTATATTCACATGCTCACTTCGCCATTCACTCCATTCCATAGCTTTGGAAAGGGGGATACCTAGTCAGTTGTACAACTGAAAGCATCCAACTGAAACGTGTCTTCCGCATTTAACCCAACCCCTCTGAATCAATATAATGGCCAAGAAAAGAAAAAACATTCACCTCACATTTACCCCCCCGAAGCTTCCAATAATTCCTTAGCATTCTCCCATCTCCTCCCTCGTCCCCTTTCGTCACTGTAAATCCTAATACATGACAATCTTCCAGTAATTAAGTGTGTGTTGTTTTACACTTCACCGCCATTCAAATCCTTCCAAGCTGACTCAATCTACTGTAAGCAGATTGCTGGGCAATGTGATATTTAGAAATACACAACAGTGAGGCTATAAATATCAACTTTGGATATATATACTCAACTGAAATCTATTTTCATCATGCATATACTGTATGTGTTTTTGTGAATACACACAATATGCAATTTAAGAGAAACGCATTATATAAATCTATAATCATTCTATTAGTCTTTAAATCTGCTGAGCTTGTTGTGCATGGTATGTGTGTGTGTGTATACATACATGTGTGAGCGTGTGTGTGTGTGTGTGTGTGTGTGTGTGTGTGTGTGTGTGTGTGTGTGTGTGTGTGTGTGTGTGTGTGTGTGTGTGTGTGTGTGTGTGTGTGTGTGTGTGTGTGTGTGTGTGTGTGTATGCAAGTGTGAAATGACTGTCTGGGGGATGAGATGAAACAGAGAGAGCGGAGGAGAGAGAAAAGAGAGTGTGAAGTACAGCCAGCGAGAAAGAGAGAGAGAGATAGTTTGTAGAAGTTCACAGGTATAAATTCTATTTATGCATCATACCAGGGCAAAGTATGTGTGAGCCGAGCGAGGCTATTTACAGCAGGTGAGAATGTGTGCATCGGAGCATATGCTTGTGTCGTGTGCATATCTTACGTGGGTTTGGATGTACGCATCTTCACGTATGTCTATGATTGTTTGCACAGTGTGTGTACTTGTTTGAGAGAGGGGGGTGGGAGGGGGGAGAGAGAAACTTAGTTAACTTGTGGTTTGTACACGTGAGCAAGCAGACAATCTCCTGGTTCCCTGACAGAGTCAGGAAGCCTCCCATATGCTGTTTAATTTCCAGGCTCTTCCCCAATCAGATTAACAGTAACACCAGGGAGGAGAGGAATTAAGTTCCTGAAAACCTATCAACTTCTGCTCAAACCCAAAACCCAGCTCCCTCTGTGTGGATCAGACAGTCAAACACTATGGTGGATAGATAGATAGACAGATAGACAGATAGACAGATAGATAGATAGATAGATAGATAGATAGATAGATAGATAGATAGATAGATAGATAGATAGATAGATAGATAGATAGATAGATAGATAGATAGATAGATAGATAGATAGATAGATAGATAGATAGATAGATAGATAGATAGATAGATAGATGGATGGATGGATGGATGGATGGATGGATGGATGGATGGATGGATAGATAGATAGATAGATAGATAGATAGATAGATAGATAGATAGATAGATAGATAGATAGATAGATAGATAGATAGATAGATAGATAGATAGATAGATAGATAGATAGATAGATAGATAGATAGATAGATAGATAGATAGATAGATAGATGATAATGGATGGGGTCTGACGCCACACGCCTGTTTGATCCGCACACGCGCTCCCCCTCTCCGTCCCCCACGCACACATTAATTGATCCCACTGCAGCAATATCATGGAGACCAGACATATCAAACAGGAGCCCATAGCCTCAACCAATATACAGCTAAAGAGGCCTACCATTTCCATACTACAGAACTTCACACAGCAATTAGGAGGAGAGACTTCTCTCAGTGCGTGGAGTTCAGAGAAGACGTGAAGGAGGCAGGGGGGGGGGGGGGGGGGAAAGGGAGAAACAAAGGGCCCAGGTCTGTGGGGCTGTGTGTTTTTGGGACCCCTTAAGTGGCTGAGACAGCTTAGGGTAAGGCTGAGGCCAGTGTTAGTGGATAACAGAGACAGACAGACAGACATAGATAGGGATAACCATATAGGATTCAAGTGGTGCTCTGCTCCCCCCCAACGCCAGATAATGGAAAGAGCCCAGGGTGTTTCCCCTCAGACATGCTAATAGAGAGTAGAGACCAACTCACCTGAGAAGGCAATTTCACCCCAGGCCAGCCAGTGGAAAGTATGGAGCCTCTCACCCCAGCCGGCACTGATAACAGAGGAGAACGTCTGACTGCCCATAGGAAAGTGAATGACTCTCCCCCAGGTATGGGAAACAAACAGACACAGACTATTACAGCAGACTGAATAGAGAGAATCAACTGACCAGTGGAGGTAGGAGAGAATGGGACGGTCACAGGACTGTGCGTAGCACATTAATTAGCAGTAGAGCTCTGTTATCAAACCACAGCCTAGCTCACTCACTGGCCACCAGGCAGAAACGTGTGCATCGCTGAGTGTGCAGGTCTGTATGACGGTTAATAATGTGCAATACAATATACTGTTTGAAGATATATAGCAGTGGCTGTTTGATCCTGATAAATAAAGTAATAACAGACAATATATTTTCATCTTCCATCTGTCTGACTCTGACCACATGGTCCTACTCTCCTGTAAGATCAACCTGGTCTCAGAACATTTCGGAATTTTCTGTATGTAAATCCAAGACAATTCATTTAGTATGATATATTAGGTTTGGTATAGTTACATAAGACAAATTGTTACTTAATTTAACGCGAAAACTAATGGAAGGCGGCTGGTCGGGGTGGATTGATGGGCGTATAATGTGAACTTCTAGCAACCCAAACTTGATCTAATGATCAACTTTGACTACTTACTATTTGTTAGCTACCTTGCAACTACTTAGCATGTTAGCTAACCCTTCCCCTAACCTTAAACCTTTTAGATAACTCTTCCCCTAACCCTAACCTTAACCCTTTAACCTAACTCCTAAACTTAACCCTAACCTTATCCCTAACCCTTTACCTCTAACCCCTAACATAGCTAACATTAGTGAGCTAGCTAACCTTAGCCACCGAGATGGAATTTTGTAACATATCATAGGTCTTTCAAATTTGGAGCATATTCTACGTTTTTCAAATTCGGAAACATACTGTACGCTTTGCAAATTCATAAGATATAATATGAATTGTAATTCGGAAACAAATCATACATAATGGGTGATGGCCATCCACAAATTAATACAAACCATTCGAAACATAACATATCAAACTTAATTTAGTATTACGGATTTAGATGCAGAATAATACGAAATGCTCTGAGACCAGGTTGCAACAATACCCCACCAGTGGGAAATATCACAGTGTGCTTGCATGATCTTTGCAATATCAAATGATCAACAAGGATAAACACAAATATGACTGGTGTGTGTGTGTGTGTGTGTGTGTGTGTGTGTGTGTGTGTGTGTGTGTGTGTGTGTGTGTGTGTGTGTGTGTGTGTGTGTGTGTGTGTGTGTGTGTGTGTGTGTGTGTGTGTGTGTGTGTGTGTGTGTGTGTGTGTGTGTGTCTGTTAGTCTACATGTACTCAATAGGGAGCTGGTCTAGTTCACAGATACTGTTACAAGTGAGGTCAACCGACACACTTCTCATACTTGATTAAAGCCAGCTGTTTTTCCTCATTACTGTGAATCCCCTGGCTTCTGAGAAACCTGCTCACAGTGTACACACACACGCACAAACACACACACAAGCACACCCTCTTTGCCAGACACGCAGCATCTACAGAAGGTTATGGACATCAGGCCACAGGACAAGCACACAGACAGACAGACAGTAATGAAAACACGAAAGGCTGCGCTAATTAAATCACCAACCCTAGTAACAACTCATTCAGGAGTGGTTGTAAGCGCGCCTCGGCTGCGCAGCGCATGAATGCCGCGGAAAGATGTGAGTGGGCCATGGAGCACACTGTGCGCGATCAACGCACGACTTTAAAGCCTCTCTATTCCCTCGAAGAAGCGCACGAGTTCTCCAACAAACTGTGCTGCCACTCTAAATCCCAGAAATGAGAACGTGAATGACATGGGATTACATGGATAATGCGAGCAGATGGAGCCAGGTCGAGCAGGATCTCCACTCAAAAAAGATTAGACTACCACATTCCCAACACATGGCATTCCGGTACCCCTAGCACAGAGCACAGATTTGTCCAAATTAAACACTGGTGTCTTCTGGAACATTTGAAATCAAGTCAGGTTGGTTATTTGATCAGAAAAATGTTTGATTAATTCCTGAACCACACAACCATTTTAGGATTCATTCAATAATTTCACAACACTCAGCAAGGGAAATTAGAAAATGAGAAATGATGTGGGTTTTATTCACTCCAATGCATGTAAATAGGCCCCCATACTTCACATAGCCTAGAAATGAATGCAGAGTGCGCCGGTTTTACACACACACAGACGCCAAATTCCCTGTGCTCATTGTTGTAGACAGGCAACACTGGTTGAATGACCATCTGCATGAACACAGATATTGTGTAATCCGCCTATCACTTTAGAACAGCTGGGTAAAATGTAGCACGTTTTATCTGGCAGCGTGCATGACAAATGAGCAATTGCCAAAAGGTGGGTTGTACTGCTGCCTTACAAAGGCAACTGACAAATGTATACATTTCGAAAACCCAACCAACCGTTCATATGCACAGCCAATACTGTAGGCCTATGCTACCCTGATCTACAGGTCCCCACTCGAACCCAAAAAGCTCATTTACTGCATTTCTATTCAATTTAAAAACTCTAAAATTCTATTTGGAGAACAGCAAAAACTAAAACACAAGCAAAGATTACCCAATCCATTATTACATTGGTTGCTGTAGATTCATTCACGTCAGTCGATCTACAAACCCGCAGCCTCTTAGCTATACAATTCGCCGCCACACATTAACTCACATTAACTCAGCACCGTGATTAAAACTAAAATGAATATGCACAGAGGGCTCTGTTAGCAGAACATGTATTTTATTAACAAAAGGTAAACAAATACATTTGCTATGCATATACATTCTTTGTTGTTGTTGCAGTTTTACAGCCAATTTCCTGCAATTCTACGCATCTTACAGTGTGTGTCAGTTGGAGCTGCTGTGGTCAACACTAGGTTGAACACTCGTAAAAATCTATGGTCAGAAAGGTTTACATACATTGGGCGCAGGATTACCAATGAGAGCAGTGCAGATAAAGGATATTATTGCATTAGAAATGCCATTTTAGCTGTAGCCTGGCTCTCAAAAAGTACACGAATGGAGCCATTTCTGCAGGTGATAATTAACCTACGGTATTGCAAAGCAAAACGGTACTCAGCATCATCTGGATATGTGTGCAGCAAAAGTTCAACATTCGCATTCTGCTACCATTTCTGTCAAGCCGTCTACGCATACAGTTCGCGTCTAAATCCAACGTATGCGCCACACAGAACGCACAGCAACTGCCTCTGCAACGCAATGCTGCAAGGCAAACTCCGCGTTTCATTGGAAATTAATGTACTTCTGGTGTACCAAAACGCAATTCAATGTCGGTGTGATCGAGGTGTTATGCACCACAAAAAAACGCTTTGACACTGCCTCTGCAACGCAATCCTAGAAATTAAACGCAGTGTTTCATTGTAAATGAATGTACTTCTGTTGTACCTAAATGCAATAACATTGTCGGTGTGATCGAGTCGTTAGAACCAGTAGCACCCGCACGCCTCCTGTAAATTGAAAACATCTACATACAGCAAATCGTATCATAATGTGAAATAATGTACTATATTATAAGCTTCACTTGTGCGCGTTACATTTTTCCCATGGTAACTATTTGAAAGGCGCACGTCTCTCCATGCAAAATTAACGCACTCGCGTGGTTTCAACCTATTGGAATCATGAAGGCAAAGCTGATGGTGTTTAATTAAACATGTAACCACAGAAAGTAAATTTTAAATCATATTATTGCACTTTAAAGCATGACACTTTTATATATGAGCATCTTAGGTGCTCAGTCCTCCACATCGATTCAGTAGGCTCATTTAGACCAAACCGTGGCCCGTAATTACTTTACAGAGGCCCTTAAATTGAAGAGAATAAATACACCTATATATAATTACGTTGAAGAGAGAAACAACATTGAAGCTGCAATATACAATTGTAAACGCACTCTCACCTCTTTTATCCTGAACTTTCACAGTAATCTCCACGAGAGGATCCGTCTCCCGGTCCAGGCGCCGGGTAATAACTATATCTCCGCTGTCCCGACTCACCGTGACCGGTGAGCTGTCCGCACCGGGATCCATCAACTCAAAGCTGGCAGCCTGAAACCTCACCGGGTACAAGTTCATTACAACAGAACCGATACTGGCATCCTCGGAAACATTTAGTACGATCGGCTCGCTCGACTCTAGCAGGGACCTCGACTTCCGAGGTTGTCTGCTATTCGGTTTGCCATGGGATGGCCGTGGAACCGCTGGACATTGCCGGGGATTAATCTCGATGTCAATACTCTGACTGGTCCGTGAGGGCCAGCCGTGGTCCATCGCAAACACGTTAAACTTTATGGGGGCGGTAAGACCCAATATAGAGTCCACAAGCAGTACATCTCCAGTTTTTGGAACCACATAAAAACTGCAATTTTTGGGAAGAGCAAAGTAAATAAGTTCAGCGTTTTTCCCGCTGTCTGTATCCTCAGCGGTCACTTTATACACCACAGACCGCAGAGCAGTGGCGTCGTCTAGACTCATTTTTATATCGTCATTAGGGAATGTTGGCTCGTGGTCATTAGTGTCCAAAACGTCCACTTTCACAGATGCAACTTCTGCGACCACATGGTCAGTGGCGGCGCAGCTTTCGCAGCACAGACCCAGGCTGAGCAGGTACTCGGAGCGCTCCTCTCTGTCCAGGATGATCGAGGTTTTCAGAAGTATGTGTCCGCGTTTGTGGTGGGCAAATACCCGGAAATCTTCACTTCCGTCTCCCAAGAGTTTCAGATGCATGCCGGAGTTGGAGCACCATCTCTGCGCGTCAACTCGCTTCACAGGGATGCTGAGACCGTTTACTTTGGATCCCGGCTCGGAGTTCTCGAATACATGTCCATGAAAGAACGGTATCCTTTCCTCTGTCTTATTCCCAAGTACAGATGTCACGAAATAGCATATTAAAATAGTCAAAATCATGACTGTTGTCAGTTGTACCACACTGAGTGGTGTTATGCTGTCACTCTAGGACCATCAATCATTTCGAAAAACATATATTTTATGTCCTCTAAAACTTCAGATTAATTCTAATATAAAAGTATTACTAATTGACAAAAATGCTGTTCGTTGTCGTTGTTTGATTCATTGCTCTAGCTCTCGCCGCTGAACTTTCGCTGTCTCCTCTTCTCCACTCCAGCAGCAGTCTGCAGTACCTAGCCCTCAGGATAATGCAGCTCAAGTGCGCGCCTCCGCTTAGTGTTTCTGACAGCACTAGCAGCCTCTGGTACTGGACAGCGCCGCGCTCGAGGGGGCGTGGCCTACCGTGACTCCTCAGGGAAGCCCACGTCACGTGATGCATGTCTATCATTTATTTTTTATTCCAACACATAAAGTAAGTCTTCTTTCTGATTTACACTCCGTGTCCAATAGCAATGGCATGATAGGCTACTGTATGTTTTTAACTATCATGTTCACTCAGTAACCTAGATTTGTCATTGATAATTGAGGAACACATCATGACAAATATTAAAACTGAATCAATCTTTCTAGTAAAGAAAGATTATTTAAACATGTTTAGAGTAACATAGCTTTTATATTTCATCCAGTTTACAGGACATTCAATATTTTATCCTTGCCATATAAATTATATAAAAGAGGCTCACACACACCAGCAGTACAGATACTAGGCCTAGATTCATTTGTAAGAATAGATTTGTCCACCCACGTACACCCTAGCCACACAGTTAAGCTCAGTCAAACAGGAGGGGAAAAAACTATGTACACATGTTCAGTCAACAGTAACACAAATTGAAATGAGCATATTCTTATCACAAACTTGAAACTTCCTTCTTTATACACATAGAATGGGTTCTGAGGGGACACCTTTCATGCGGTTTGGGAAACGCAAGTATATATTCTCTTCTAGTGATGCCCTCTGGTTTCCGATTTACGGCCTCAAGCTGTTGAATTTTGATGGCTCTCCTCCTTCCGTCTCTAGCATGTAGCCAGAGGCGATCGCTCTCTGGTGTTCCACAACCAAATTTCAATCAGAGGTTTATCTGACTTATTTGTATTTATTTAACCTTTATTTAACTAGGCAAGTCAGTTAAGAACACATTCTTGTAGGTTAACTGTCTTGTTCAGGGGCAGAACGACAGATTTTTACCTTGTCGGCTCAGGGATCCGATCTAGCAACCTTTCTGTTACTGGCTCAACGCGCTAACCACTAGGCTACCTGCCACCCCATTTACCAGCACGCTGGAATAATATTAACCGTCCCAAGATCCACGCCATGTTAAACAATGAGCATGTCAAACTGAATCGAGAGAGAGAGAGTGGCAATACCGGAGGAGGCCAAGGGATGGAGGAGGAGAATACATAGCTGATTATTCTGATATTTTTTCTAATACCACCTACCACAGGAGAGTGTCGGGTAGAGAGCTTGACAGGCTGATAAAAAAACCCAGGGAGAAACACTTACAATGCAGCGTTGAAGAAATGCCAATTTCACTTCTTTGCAAACACAATCTAGGATCCAACAGGTTGTAAATTGGCTCTGTGTTACTAGGATGTTTCAGTTTCCCAGCAAAGAGGCACCAATGCATGAAGACCCAGAGGACTGCCTAGCCCACAGCTTCCATCCAGCTAAACAAACACAGCCCGTAGTTAACTAGTTAGTTATTAATGTCATGCAGCCCCTCTCTCCTCAGCTCTAACATGCAACCACAGAGGTGAGAAGGAATCAGATATCGCTACCAAAGTGGAGGAGAGCCTACACTGTAAATTTTTTTTTTTTAAATGCTGTTAATTTATGGTAAAAGTCTGGTAGCACGGGTGCCAGAAATAGACTAAAACTACTGACTAAAAATGTATGTAAATAATCTGTATAAAAACGGTGATTTACTTTCAATCAAATAAAGTATATTACTGCAATTTTACAACATTAACTCAAAAAAATGTACCTGGAATACCCGTTTTTTTTGCTGACAGTTGTGAAAGTAAAGAATTGGCCAGCTAAAAGGCCTAAAAAACTCCTTAATTGATGACAAAATATGATGACAAAAGAACACAGATTATAAGAATAATATTACAAAAAACATCAAATTTTAATAACTGGTATCAGTTGTGAAAGTAGAGAATTAGACAGCATAAACCCAGAAATGACTCCTGAATTGATGCCAAAGTTACACAAAAACACAGATAATTGTCATAATATTACAAAAAAACACTCTTGATCTAAATGGCATCAATTGTGAAACAATAGAATTGTTACGCGAAAAACAGACATTACTCCTTAATTAATGCCAAAATATAGCCAGAACACATAATTGTCATTATATCACAAAAAACTGCTCTCAATTCAACTAGTGTCAGTTGTGAAAATAGAGAATTTGTCAGCTAAAAAACAGACACAACTCCTTAATTGATGACAAAATAAAGCTAGAAAACAGATTATTATCATAATATTACAAGAACCTACCTAGAAGGTCAGCATCCCGGAGTCGCCTCTTCACTGTTGCAGTTGAGACTGGTGTTTTGCGGGTACTATTTAATGAAGCTGCCAGTTGAGGACTTGTGAGGCATCTGCTTCTCAAACTAGACACTCTAATGTACTTGTCCTCTTGCTCAGTTGTGCACCGGGGCCTCCCACTCCTCTTTCTATTCTGGTTAGAGCCAGTTTGCGCTGTTCTGTGAAGGGAGTAGTACACAGCGTTGTACGAGATCTTCAGTTTCTTGGCAATTTCTCGCATGGAATAGCCTTAATTTCTCAGAACAAGAATGGACTGACGAATTTCAGAATAAAGTTCTTTGTTTCTGGCCATTTTGAGCCTGTAGTCAAACCACAAATGCTGATGCTCCAGATACTCAGCTAGTCTAAAGAAGGCCAGATGTATTGCTTCTTTATTCCAAACAACAGTTTTCAGCTGTGCTAACATAATTATTCAGTATAGACAAAAAAAGACAATAATTTGTGTGTTATTAATTTAAGCAGACTGTTTGTCTGTTGCTGTGACTTAGATGAAGATCAGATCTAATTTTATGACCAATTTATGCAGAAATCCAGATAATTCCAAAGGGTTCACATACTTTTTCTTGCCACTGTAGGTTTGCAGAAGTTGGTGATTATTGGCAAGCGTTTGACACACATTTTTGAAATGTTGCACTCTCTGGACACATCTTTTGAAATATTAATGTTTACTTTCAAACCTCATTGTCCACAGCCTTATATGTGGGCCAAACTTTAGTATCAAAGCAGGATAGTGGATCAGATATTGGTGCTTTGGGTTCAGTTTGTGAGAAGGAAACAGCTCTTTTCTTGTCTGTAGATACTCAGGAATCAGAACAATGAGCAAAGTAACTTGAGCCACAGAAATGGAGGGGGCACATATTCATTCCAAGTAGGATTGTTAGTTGCCATACCCGATCTTCTTTATTAGTAATCTTTTTGCCTATTATCACAGGGAGGAGCCTCAAAAGAGACCCGTTTTCTCTTGCCTGGCCACCTAGTTTAATTCCCTTTTCACCAACTTCTGAGGATGTGGAATTCGCATCAGATCCTTGGTAGCTAAACTGCCTGATCCTGCAGTTAAGCTCTGAGTATGTAATGCATTTCTTTACTTTAACAAAGTACATGATATAAATGGCTAGGTCATGTACCAGTATCCCCTTAAACAAATCATGACCAATGCATGGTGGGAGGCCTGGCTGACAGACATGAAAGTGCTTGAGGGAATTAAATACAGAGTCAAATTTTAATCCTCTGGATTCTGTCTCATTACCATCACTGCCTCGTTGTAATTTTGTACTGTTGTGGCAGCAGCAGGTTCATCAAAAACAAACAGTTTACCTCTAGTTGCAAGGCAGTATCAACAGCACTAGTTGGAGGTACTAAAATCTTCTGTGAATCCTCCTATGTTGTGAGACCCCAAATTATCATCAGTAATGCAAAAAGACTGCTGCCTTTACAGCATGTCCAGATATCTCCAACCCATTTGTTTCTAAATCTCTGAGATCCGACAGCATTGTAGAAAAAAGCTTGTCAAGGCCAAAATATTTAAAGTCTCTCTCATTACACAATAACATGAGCTGTAAATTATCAATACTGGAGCGATTATAAAGGATCAAAGTTTGCGAGCATAAAGTAGACCCCCACAATCTTATGTTTCGTCTTTGCTGATCCAAGAGGGTGAACAACCTCAAAAGCATCTTGATACAATACAAGCTTTAGAGTTACACCTGAGTCCATAAATACTGCATTAGACTTAAACACAGATCCGTCACAAACATAATTTAACACATTTGCAGAAGTACATGTAGTGTCCTTTATTATCTTTGTACACTCCTGCCAAACAACTGGGTCGTTGAGCCCTGCTCCATCTACGGCTGCCCCCTGGACACTATGATCACTTGGCTACATAGCTGATGCATGCTTGACTGTCCATTAATTCACGGTACTCCATTCTGTTTATTTGTGTTTTATCTGTCGGCTCTGTGCTTTAACTCAGGATCTGTGTGTAGTTAATCCGACCCTCTCTGCCTAGTCGTCGCCATTTTTACCTGTTGTTGCTGTGTTAGACTAGCACCCTGTTATTGCTGCTGTTATCTTACCTGTTGTTTTAGCTAGCTCTCCCAATCAATACCTGCAATCACTTTATGCCTTATTGTATGTCTCTCTCAAATATCAATATGCCTTGCATACTGTTGTTCAGGCTAGTTATCATTATCATTGTTTTGGTTTGCAATGGACCCTGGAGTTCCACTCTCCGTACCTCTGATACCTCCTTTGTCCCACCCCCCACACATGCGGTGACCTCACCCATTGAGACCAGCATGTCCAGAGATACAACCTCTCTTATCATCACCCAGTGCCTGGGCTTGCCTCCGCTGTACCCGCGCCCCTCCATACCCCTGTCTGCACATTATGCCCAGAATCTATTCTACCACGCCCATAAATCTGCTCCTTTTATTCTTTGTCCCCAACGCTCTAGGCGACCAGTTTTGATAGCCTTTAGCCGCACCCTCATCCTACTACTCCTCTGTTCCTCGGGTGATGTGGAGGTAAACCCAGGCCCTGCATGTCCCCAGTCACCCTCATTTGTTGACTTCTGTGATCGAAAAAGCCTTGGCCTCATGCATGTCAACATCAGAAGCCTCCTCCCTAAGTTTGCCTTACTCACCGCTTTAGCACACTCTGCCAACCCTGATGTCCTTGCCGTGTCCGAATCCTGGCTTAGGAAGGCCACCAAAAATTCTGAGATTTCCATACCCAACTATAACACTTTCCGTCAAGATAGAACTGCCAAAGGGGGAGGAGTTGCAATCTACTGCAGAGATAGCCTGCAAAGTTCTGTCATACTTTCCAGGTCTATGCCCAAACAGTTCGAACTTCTAATTTTAAAAATTAATCTCTCCAGAAATAAGTCTCTCACTGTTGCCGCCTGCTACCGACCCCCCTCAACTCCCAGCTGTGCCCTGGACACCATCTGTGAATTGATCGCTCCCCATCTAGCTTCAGAGTTTGTTCTGTTAGGTGACCTAAACTGGGATATGCTTAACACCCCGGCAGTCCTACAATCCAAGCTTGATGCCCTCAATCTCACACAAATCATCAAGGAACCCACCAGGTACAACCCTAAATCCGTAAACATGGGCACCCTAATAGACATTATCCTGACCAACCTGCCCTCCAAATACACCTCTGCTGTCTTCAATCAAGATCTCAGCGATCACTGCCTCATTGCCTGTATCCGTCACGGGTCCGCGGTCAAACGACCACCCCTCATCACTGTCAAACGCTCCCTAAACCACATCTGCGAGCAGGCCTTTCTAATCGACCTGGCCCGGGTACCCTGGAAGGATATTGACCTCATCCCGTCAGTTGAGGATGCCTGGTCATTCTTTAAATGTTACTTCCTCACCATATTAGACAAGCATGCTCCGTTCAAAAAATGCAGAACCAAGAACAGATATAGCCCTTGGTTCACTCCAGACCTGACTGCACTCGACCAGCACAAAAACATCCTGTGGCGAACTGCAATAGCATCGAAGAGCCCCCGCGATATGCAACTGTTCAGGGAAGTCAGGAACCAATACACGCAGTCAGTCAGGAAAGCAAAGGCCAGCTTTTTCAAGCAGAAATTTGCATCCTGTAGCTCTAACTCCAAAAAGTTCTGGGATACTGTAAAGTCCATGGAGAACAAGAGCACCTCCTCCCAGCTGCCCACTGCACTGAGGCTAGGTAACACGGTCACCACCGATAAATCCGTGATAATCGAAGACTTCAACAAGCATTTCTCAATGGCTGGCCATGCCTTCCTCCTGGCGACTCCAACCTTGGCCAACAGCCCCGCCCCCCCCGCTGCTACTCGCCCAAGCCTCCCCAGCTTCTCCTTTACCCAAATCCAGATAGCAGATGTTCTGAAAGAGCTGGAAAACCTGGACCCATACAAATCAGCTGGGCTTGACAATCTGGACCCCCTATTTCTGAAACTGTCCGCCGCCATTGTCGCACCCCCTATTACCAGCCTGTTCAACCTCTCCTTCGTATCATCTGAGATCCCCAAGGATTGGAAAGCTGCCGCGGTCATCCCCCTCTTCAAAGGGGGAGACACCCTGGACCCAAACTGTTACAGACCTATATCCATCCTGCCCTGCCTATCTAAGGTCTTCGAAAGCCAAGTCAACAAACAGATCACTGACCATCTCGAATCCCACCGTACCTTCTCCGCTGTGCAATCCGGTTTCCGAGCCGGTCACGGGTGCACCTCAGCCACGCTCAAGGTACTAAACGATATCATAACCGCCATCGATAAAAGACATTACTGTGCAGCCGTCTTCATCGACCTGGCCAAGGCTTTCGACTCTGTCAATCACCATATTCTTATCGGCAGACTCAGTAGCCTCGGTTTTTCTAATGACTGCCTTGCCTGGTTCACCAACTACTTTGCAGACAGAGTTCAGTGTGTCAAATCGGAGGGCATGTTGTCCGGTCCTCTGGCAGTCTCTATGGGGGTACCACAGGGTTCAATTCTCGGGCCGACTCTTTTCTCTGTATACATCAATGATGTTGCTCTTGCTGCGGGCGATTCCCTGATCCACCTCTACGCAGACGACACCATTCTATATACTTCCGGCCCTTCCTTGGACACTGTGCTATCTAACCTCCAAACGAGCTTCAATGCCATACAACACTCCTTCCGTGGCCTCCAACTGCTCTTAAACGCTAGTAAAACCAAATGCATGCTTTTCAACCGTTCGCTGCCTGCACCCGCACGCCCGACTAGCATCACCACCCTGGACGGTTCCGACCTAGAATATGTGGACATCTATAAGTACCTAGGTGTCTGGCTAGACTGCAAACTCTCCTTCCAGACTCATATCAAACATCTCCAATCCAAAATCAAATCAAGAATCGGCTTTCTATTCCGCAACAAAGCCTCCTTCACTCACGCCGCCAAACTTACCCTAGTAAAACTGACTATCCTACCGATCCTCGACTTCGGCGATGTCATCTACAAAATAGCTTCCAATACTCTACTCAGCAAACTGGATGCAGTTTATCACAGTGCCATTCGTTTTGTTACTAAAGCACCTTATACGACCCACCACTGCGACCTGTATGCCCTAGTCGGCTGGCCCTCGCTACATGTTCGTCGTCAGACCCACTGGCTCCAGGTCATCTACAAGGCTATGCTAGGTAAAGTGCCGCCTTATCTCAGTTCACTGGTCACGATGGCTACACCCACCCGCAGCACGCGCTCCAGCAGGTGTATCTCACTGATCATCCCTAAAGCCAAAACCTCATTTGGACGCCTTTCCTTCCAGTTCTCTGCTGCCTGCGACTGGAACGAATTGCAAAAATCACTGAAGTTGGAGACTTTTATCTCCCTCAACAACTTTAAAAATCTGCTATCCGAGCAGCTAACCGATCGCTGCAGCTGTACATAGTCCATCTGTAAACTACCCACCCAATTTACCTACCTCACCCCCATACTGCTTTTATTTATTTACTTTTCTGCTCTTTTGCACACCAGTATCTCTTCTTGCACATGATCATCTGATGATTTATCACTCCAGTGTTAATCTGCTAAATTGTAATTATTCGATTTATTGCCTACCTCATTGTAACGGAACTCTAAATCTTCCTCCTCCTCAGACGAGGAGAGGAGAGATGGATCTGAAGACCAATGTGCAGCGAGGTATGATGCCATAATAATTTATTTACAAGAACAAAACGAACTATACTTGAAATGATACAAAATAACAAAACGAAAGTAGACAGACCTGAACATGGAACTTACATACAACATGAAGAACGCACGAACAGGTACACGACTACAAACAAACGCTACAGTCCCGTGTGGCACGAATATACATACAGACACAGGAGACAACCACCCACAACGAACACTGTGAAACAACCTACCTAAATATGACTCTCAATTAGAGGAACGCCAAACACCTGCCTCTAATTGAGAGCCATACCAGGCAACCCTTAAACCAACATAGAAACAGACAACATAGAATGCCCACCCAAACTCACGTCCTGACCAACTAACACATACAACAAACTAACAGAAATAGGTCAGGAACGTGACATAACCCCCCCCTTAAGGTGCGAACTCCGGGCGCACCAGCACAAAGTCTAGGGGAGGGTCTGGGTGGGCATCTGACCACGGTGGTGGCTCAGGCTCCGGACGCTGTCCCCACACCACCATAGTCACTCCCCGCTTCTGTATCCCCCTCCCAATGACCACCCTCCAACTAAACCCACCTAAATGAAGGGGCAGCATCGGGATAAGGGGCAGCATCGGGATAAGGGGCAGCATAGGGATAAGGGGCAGCAGCGGGATAAGGGGCAGCAGCTCCGGGCTGAGGGACTCTGGCAGGTCCTGGCTGAGGGACTCTGGCAGGTCCTGGCTGAGGGACTCTGGCAGGTCCTGGCTGAGGGACTCTGGCAGGTCCTGGCTGGACGGCTCTGGCAGATCCTGGCTGGACGGCTCTGGCTGGTCCTGGCTGGACGGCTCTGGCTGGTCCTGGCTGGACGGCTCTGGCTGGTCCTGGCTGGACGGCTCTGGCAGGTCCTGGCTGGACGGCTCTGGCAGGTCCTGGCTGGACGGCTCTGGCTGGTCCTGGCTGGACGGCTCTGGCTGGTCCTGGCTGGACGGCTCTGGCTGGTCCTGGCTGGACGGCTCTGGCTGGTCCTGGCTGGACGGCTCTGGCTGATCCGGTCTGGCGGAAGGCTCTGGCTGATCCGGTCTGGCGGAAGGCTCTAGCGGCGCCTGTCTGGCGGACGGCTCTAGCGGCTCCTGTCTGGCGGACGGCTCTGTAGGCTCATGGCAGACGGGCGGCTTTGCAGGCTCATGGCAGACGGGCGGCTTTGCAGGCTCATGGCAGACGGGCAGTTCAGGCGCCGTTGGGCAGACGGGCAGTTCAGGCGCCGTTGGGCAGACGGGCAGTTCAGGCGCCGTTGGGCAGACGGGCAGTTCAGGCGCCGTTGGGCAGACGGGCAGTTCAGGCGCCGCTGGGCAGACGGGCACACCTGCAGGGAGGAGACGGAGAGACAGCCTGGTGCGTGGGGCTGCCACAGGACCCACCAGGCTGGAGAGACCTACAGGAGGCCAACGTAGACATACAAAAACCCCTAGACATACAAAACTAGCGTACCCACCCTAGTCACACCCTGACCTAAACAAAATATATAGAAAAACAGAGATATCTAAGGTCAGGGCGTGACAGTACCCCCCCCCCAAAGGTGCGGACTCTCGGCCGCAAACCTGAACCTATAGGGGAGGGTCCGGGTGGGCATCTACCCTTGGTGGCGGCTCCAGTTCTGGACGCAGCACTGGAGGCTCCGGACCGCCGACCGTCGCTGGAGGCTTCGTCGCTGGAGGCCCTGGACCGTGGATCATCGCCGGAGGCTCTGAACTGGGAACCACCGCTGGAGGCTCCGGACTGGGGACTGTCGCCGCCGGCTCCGGACTGGGGACCGTCACCGGAGGCTCCGGACTGGGGACCGTCGCCGCCGGCTCCGGACTGGGGACCGTCACCGGAGGCTCCGGACTGGGGACCATCTCAGGATGTTCCGGATGGTGGACCGTCTCAGGATGTTCCGGACGGTGGACCGTCTCAGGAGGTTCCGGACGGTAGACCGTCTCAGGAGGACCTGGACCGTAGGCCATCTCAGGAGGATCCGGACCGTAGACCGTCTCAGGAGGATCCGGACCGTAGACCGTTTCAGGAGGTTCCGGAACGTAGACCGTCGTTAGAGGTTCCGGACTGTGGCCTGTCGTTGGAGGTTCTGGACTGTTGCCCGTCGTTGGAGGTTCCGGACTGTGAAACGTCGCCGGAAGCTCTGGACTGGGAACTGTCGCCGGAAGCTCTGGACTGGGAACTGTCGCCGGAAGCTCTGGACTGGTAACTGTCGCCGGAAGCTCTGGACTGGTAACTGTCGCCGGAAGCTCTGGAGTGGGAACTGTCGTGGGAAGCTCTGGACTGTGGAGGCGCACTAGAGGCCTGATGCGTTGGACCGGTACAGGTGGCACCGGGCTGATAACACGTACCTCAGGGCGAGTGCAGAGAGGAGGCACAGGACGTACTGGACTGTGGAGGCGCACTGGAGACCTGATGCGTGGGACTGGTACAGGTGGCACCGGGCTGATGACACGCACCTCAGGGCGAGTGTGAGGAGGAGGCACAGGACATATTGGACTGTGGAGGCGGACTGGAGACCTGATGCGTGGGACCGGCACAGGTGGCACCGGGCTGATGACACGCACCTCAGGGTGAGTGCGGAGAGGAGGCACAGGACGTACTGGACTGTGGAGGCGTACTGGAGGTATAGAGCGCAGAGCTGGCACCACCCTTCCTGACTGGATGCTCACTCCAGCCCGGCAAGTGCGGGAAGCTAGCACAGGACGCACTGGGCTATGAATGTGCACTGGAGACCTGATGCGTGGGACCGGTACAGGTGACACCGGGCTGATGACATGCACCTCAGCACGCCCGCTCTGCAGCGCTCTCAATGCTAGCACCTCCCTCAGGAATCTTGCGTCGAGCTCCTCATCCGACTCCCTGACTGGCTCTGGTTCGCTCCTCGGCTCCGCCGACTGCTCCATGTGCCCCCCTCCCAAAAAATTATTGGGGTTGCCTCTCGTGCTTGCTCCGTTGAGCTATCTCCTCATATAGTTGCCGTTCTGCTTTCGCTGCCTCTATCTCCTCCTTAGGTCGGCGATACTCCCCGGCCTGCGTCCAGGGTCCTTTTCCCTCCAGGATCTCCTCCCAAGTCCACTCCTCCTGTACACGCTGCTTGGTCCATTTTTGGTGGGATCTTCTGTCACGCTCGTTGAAAGGATCGGACCAAGGCGCAGCGTGCGTAGAGTTCCACATTCTTTAATAGTGAAACTTACAATAAAACAACAAAGAGTCTAACAAACGTGCAGTATTGCAGTGCACAAGGCAACTATACAAAAACAAGATCCCACAACACAAACGAGGAAAATGGCTAGCTACATATGATCCCCAATCAGAGACAACGATAAACAGCTGTCTCTGATTGGGAACCATATCAGGCCAACATAGACATACAAAAAACCCTAGACATACAAAAAACCCTAGACATACAAAAACCCTAGACATACAAAAATCCTAGACATACAAAAACTAGCGTACCCACCCTAGTCACACTCTGACCTAAACAAAATATATAGAAAACAGAGATATCTAAGGTCAGGGCGTGACAGAGGCCACAGGGACAACATGCCAATTATTTGGAAAGACCTGACATGTTCCCAATTTCTCTGTATTTAACTTACCTGTAACAAAGAAAAAAAGTAGCTTGTAGATTTTAATCTAGGTTCCAATTAACTGCTGAAGTATCTTTCTGATTTGCTTGATTACAATGACAATGGACTTCAAAAGGGACAACAGTGATTATTTCTTTGTACTTCCATGCTAAGCCACTCAGTTTGATAAACTAAGCTTAGCTATGAATCTTACTTCAGTTTGAGGATTGCAGGGAATTTCCTCAATTCCAATTCAAGGAACTGTTGAAGTAGAAAGAGAGAAAAACATATGTTATCAGGCGGGATTGGCTTACAGCAAACTACCTAGCTAGCAAGATTAGCGCTCGCTAGCTAGCAAGTTAGTGCGCTAGCTAGGTTATGAAATGCAGCTAGCAATCTAGCTAAATAGCTGAATGTCAATGCTTCAAAATTCAGAATGAATAAAATGTTAACTGTCTACATATGTTACAAAAAACGTTTGCTTATCTTAGCTGGCTTGCTGCTAGCTAGCCAAGGTCTGGTTAGTAGCTAGCTCGGGTAGGATTAGCAAGCTATGTTGCTAATGCATGTGAACAGCCAACCACAAACTCCAAGATATTAGCTAGCAAATACAACAAAGTTAATGAGCTGCACATCTGTCAGTTTCGTCAACTATTTAAACTTTATGTTAAACAATTAAGCAAACGTTTGGTGTTAATGCTCACCTTGGTATGATAGCTATCCGCTCTCCTATCAATGCATGTGCCAAGCAGCTGCCTGTTGCATTCAATTGGCGCCAGTTGTGTCCGAGGGCGTTTGAATGAAGCCTCCAACGTATTTCTGATTCATTGTCAAATAGTTTCTAATGGAAATGGCAAAACGCAATGTGAAATATTGACTCGTCTTTAATTACACTAACCTTTTTAATAGTTCGGAGGAGTGATGTAGAGGATGGCGACTTTGAAATAGAGGAGGAAGTGTCTGATATGGAGGAGAATGTTGGATCATAATGAATCATACCCTGATGAGGACGAAATTGCTGAAGTGGTGATATTAAATGTCAAATATAGCATAGTCTTCTACCTGAGAGTCAAGATAGAATGCAGTTAATGTTTGTAATGTAGTGATCAACAATCACAAACAACAGCATTATTTTTTACATTCTCTTGCATAGTTCTATACTGTTTATAAACACCAGAACGTTTTTTACTATAATTATCTGCATTTAAAACGTAAAACTAAAGTAAATATCCTTAAAACAATGGTCAATTTAGTGTTTTCTTTATAATGTATATTGCTGTATTTCTACAGCTTAGTGTTGTGAAAAAGGGATGCATGTCTGTAAAAATACAGGAAGTTTAATGTATTTTGTATTTACTGACATTTTCTATTATTCTACACGACGAAAGTTAAATATCAGTTTATCCCTGTAATTTCACAGTATTTTATCATTATTCATAAATATTTAAAAAAATGTTTAAAAAGTTTGTTTTTTTAAAGCGTAGACT